>NC_085841.1:201499969-202145803 GCF_035594765.1 Anolis carolinensis
AGGTCACATAGTCCCCTGATACACTTAGTCCTTCCGACTGTACATCATTTTTAAAGAAGAGGGTTTTTGGGGGGTCTTTTGTGAAATTGCACTGATAAATGAAAAACATAACTTATTTATTTATTTTTATTTATTTACAGTATTTATATTCCTCCCTTCTCACCCCGAAGGGGACTCGGGGCGGATCACATTATACACACATAGGGCAAACATTCAATGCCCATAAACACATCAAACAGAGACCGAGACAGACAGACGCAGAGGCAATTTAACCTTCTTCTGAGGGGATGTTCGATTCTGGCCACAGGGGGAGCAGCTGCTTCATCATCCACTCTGATGGCACTTCCTCATTCCTGGTCGTAAATTAGTTAAACTTGCCTCCCCACTTTTTTATAAGTGGTACCTTATTTCCTACTTGATAGATGCAACTATCTTTCTGGTTGCTAGGTCAGCAACGAGCAGGGGCTATTTTTTATTTTTAATTGACGGGTGCTCACCCCACCACAGGCTGGCCTCGAACTCATGACCTCATGGTCAGAGTGATTTATTGCAGCTGCTCAACAGCCTGCGCCACAGCCCAGCTAACTTACAGGAAGTTAAATCTAGACCAGTGCTGTATCTCATTTCACAATGTTTTTTTTTAAAGCAAAATCTAGAGGGTGTGGGGTTGCAGCAGTGCTATGCTTACTATGAAAGTGCCACCAGTCCCATAGAACATAACAGAACTGTGTCAAACTCACTGCCCAGGACATCCTTGCATGTGTGGTAGCAAGAAACTCCTCTGCTCTTACTCAACTGATATAGGTCTCAAACTCTGCTCCTCCAATTGTTTTGGACTTCAGCTCCCAGAAATCCTAGCCAGCTTACCAACTGTTATTAATTGTGGGATCTGATGTCCAAAACATATGAGGGAGTACAGTTTGAGAAACACTGGTATAGATGTATCAAAGACAAAGAAGCAAAACTGAGATACTCAACATATAATTTTGGAGAAACAAGTGAAGTATGCCCCTTGAATGGAGCTGGCTCTGAATCTCTGGATCTGGCATTGTTGATTTCATCTGAAGTGTAAATGTTTTTAAAAGTGTCCACCCATCACAAATGATGCCCACTTCTTGGAGTGATCCCAGGAGGTCCGAGGAAGTAGCCATTTGGCCAGCATGGACCTCCTTCTCGTTCTGTCTTTCTCTCTCTATCTCTCTCCCTCTCTCACCATGCAGAATTGCTCTGTAAACATCATTAAAAAAATAAAGCATTACTCTGACAAATAGAAATAAAAATCAAATAAAATCAAATCTGTTACAGAGACAACTGGGAATCTACTCAGCTAGATAAATTCTGAAGGCTTATCAGAATCGGAAAATCTTCACCACCTTCACAAATATTATCAAGAAAGATTAAGTTTCCCAAATGAGAGAGCCCCAGGGTTTTGAGACTGCAGTCTATTATTGTGTATAGCATTTTATGGTTTAACAGTCCAGGTTATGGAGAGAGATTTTTTGCCAATGTCAGAAATTTCTCCTGTTGATATATTAAATGTGTAGCCCCTGAATAAGGGGATTCAGTTCAATTTATAGCCTGAAGTGCATTAAACCTTTTACAGAATTAAATGCTCATTAAGTATTTTTATGGAATAATATATAGACACCAATATGCATGTGAATATTCATCTTTTCCTTTGTTGGTGGATTCAAATATTCTTCAGAATACTTCAGACTGTGGTAGAACTTCGAACCAAGATTCACACAACAAGCTCAATGAGCACACAGATTTCTGTAGAAGGTCATGTTTACACGGCCCTTTATGCCATTCTAAAAGATCAAAAGTGTGTTTTTGCTCTCAGAAAGGAAGTTTTATTGTGAAAAAACTCAGAAAAGGTAGAAAAATAAAGAGAAATTGCTGGGGAAGAAAGGAAAAAGAAGAATTCTTGGTTGCATCATCACATAATTATGTGTATTTGTAAATAAACACTTACAAGACTATGGGACCAGGTGCTATGTTTTAACAGTTTTAATTGTATTTATATGTTTAATCTGTTTTTACTGCTCAATGTGATGTATTTGTATATTTGTATTTGCAATGTGGCATTGAAACCACCAAAACTGTAAGCTGCTCTCAGTCCCCTTTAATATGAGTGGGGTAGAAATGTAGAAAAAAATAATAAATATTGTGCAGTAATGCTGACATTAATATATAGGCTGTGTTGCATGTCAATTAACAGTCCTAAATAGCAGATATTGTTGATTAGTATGGATATTCTACAAGACAATTAGTTTTCATTTTTCTCTGTTATTAATTGCCTTATTAGGAATGCAGATCAATGCCCACAATGTAAAATGAAAACAAACAAACAAATAAAAATCAATTCATATCTCTCTTGTATATTCTGTTCAGTATCTAATATTTCTTACAAAGTGACAGAAAGTTTAAACTCAGCTTTGACTATTAATGTTTTGAGAGTAAGTTGACATTACCTTATAGTTGCTGGGGTTTTTTTAATGCTTACCTTTGATTTCTGTTCTTAAAATGTGTCTTGATATAAAATATGCCCCAAAACTGAGAGCTTATTGGGAGTCTGAACGCTAACAGCATGGAAGTATATGTTATCATATTTGGCTGATGTGTGAAAAAAACTAAAAGGTTTTGGAATCAAATACATACATGAATACAGATGATTTTGAAATTGAAGCTGGAAAGTTTCCTTTTGGGATTAGTGGTATATGACTACTGCGGCTAGATTGTTATAAGCACAAAAATGGAAAATTTCAACAATACTAACAAAAGAGGACTGGCTGCTAAAGTTCAATGATTTAGCAGAAATTAACTTACTAATTTCTCTGACAGAGAAAAAAATACACTTCTCAAGGACTGGGAGCACCCAATTGTCATTTTGCAGAAAAAGGGAACAATATGTCAACTTTTAGTAATTAGTGGGATTGGAGTATCAAAAGAAGGGTATGAAATAATTAATTAGAGAAGATAGATGATATTATTTAGATTTATTTAGACTGAAAGGTACATTGGCAGAACACTGACAATCATGGTTTTCCAATACTTCGCATACGTAATCCTTGCTGTTGTTGTCATATAATTAAATAATAATAATAATAATAATAATAATAATAATAATAATAATCTGTCCTGCTCACTTCAAACGACCAGCATGAACGCAGATCAAAGACAGCTGCTATCAAAACCGATCTTTATTGAAGAACACACGACTTGGAAAAAGTCGAGAATGACATAATGTTTACATACAAGCAATTTTATCACCTTGGTTGCAACGTAACACCACACGTAAATATCATCACCAAACCCCACCCCCTGTATCACATTTCTACTATTCCCACACAAACTACTCATTATAATTGTTATGATTTTCACCCCCGAGTTCCCATGCTCTGCTGCCAGGTGTTTTCATGATACATTCAGGAGTGTTGATGTTATGGCTCCAATTCCAGGGCTTGCAAATTCAGCCCTGGGAATTGGTCCCATGACAATAATCTTTATTTATATCCCGCCACCATCTCCCCAACGGGGACTCGGGGCGGCTTACATGGGGCCATGCCCAGAACAATACAATATAACAAAATATAATAGAACAACAAATCATAGCACATTAAACAACACAATAAAAGAAAATATACACTACATTAAACAAGATCAAAAGAACAATAAAACCAAGGGCGGGCCACATGAACACTAGGTTAAAACTCGGAGTGAGAAAGGAAGTAGGAGTAAAAACCACAGAGGACAGGGTCATAAAGTGGCGGTGCAATCTGGAGGACAGATATTGAAGGAGAGCAGCAAAAGGGATTTATGTAGTAATTTCTGTCAAATTTGTTGTATAACATGATGTTTTGGTGCTTAATTTGTAAAATCATAACCTAATTTGATGTTTAATAGGCTTCTCCTTAATCTCTCCTTGTTATCCAACGTATTCGCTTATCCAACGTTCTGCTGGCCCGTTTATGTTAGATAAGTGAGATTCTACTGTAACTTCTTGAGAGAAGGGGGAATTGTCACCTGCAGTTAAGATACAGAGAGGTGAAAAAAAGGACAGACATGATCTACTTTCCATCCACACTGCAGAATTAATAACTTTGACAGCACTTTAACTGCCATAACTCTATCATATGAAACTTTAGTATTTGTAGTGTCTTGTGGCATCCAAACTCTCTTAGAGAAGGTTAAATATTTACAAAACTAGAATTCCATAACATTGAACAGTTAATATGGTGTAAAATTGCTAGAACTCTGCAGTGTGGAGAGAACTCACACTAATCACTCCATATTCTCACAATGAATTAAGAGTTTAAATGTAGACACATAACCAGAAGGTCCAAAATACAGACAGAACGTTCCAAATTCCACATGTGAAAGATAATGGGGAGATTCTTAGAGTTGAAGAATCCCTAATCTTTTGCTAGTTTGGATGACAATGCTCAAAAAAGAGCAGAGCATTTGAGTTAATTTCCAGGAAGTCAACAGAGAAATACTTGTCTTATCTGCTTAACAAAATAATTGATCATGTTGACAAGTTATTTTCCCCCACATTTTTTTTTTTTACAAATGCTGCCAGAGGTCCAAGTGGCCTAGGGGATAGAGTGGCCTAGGGGATAAAAGCCTCGTGACTTGAAGGTTGCGTTGCTGACCTGAAAGCTGCCAGGTTCGAATCCCACCCGGGGAGAGCATGGATGAGCTCCCTCTTTCAGCTCCAGCTCCATGTGGGGACATGAGAGAAGCCTCCCACAAGGATGGTAAAACATCAGAACATCCGGGTGTCCCCTGGGCAATGTCCTTGCAGACGGCCAATTCTCTCACTCCAGAAGCAACTCCGGTTGCTCCTGACACGAAAAAAAAAGTTCTGGGAAACACTACTATCGCCTGCAGCATCTCCTTATAGTTAGATGCAGAACAGTGACATTATCTACCAGGTTAGCTAGGTCTAATGACCCCTACTTACCACTGGTCTCTAAATTATCATTAAGTTAGGGCTGCAGCTAAATGTGAGTCCAGATTTATTTTATTTTTTTTTGGTGGGGATGTGGTTTTAGGGTCTGAGGAAAATATCCATCACAACATTTCAGCACAGTCCTTGTGTATTTGTATCTTCTAAACTCATAAATCAATCCCAGGAGAATCAATAAGAGCTGCAATTTCAGCTTAAGGAACATTGAAGCAAAAATATCATATGACTCTTCATGCTAAAAGATATTAACAACATTATTGCAAAGGAGGGTGGATCAACCTGTAGTGTGCTTTGGGTAGCCATGACCATTTGAAACAGGCATGGTTTCTGTACCCCACTACATAATTTTGGAACTGATCTCAATTTTGCTAGAATGCCTCAGAGTTCACTCTTTCGTTCTTGCATTTCAAATGCCAGCTACGACAGTTCTCTGAGTTGCTAATCTTCTTCTGGAAATATTTCATAACAAACTCAAACCCCTTGTTAGGTAATTCTCAGTTCTGGTGGCAGCTTCTTATGACCTATTGCCTTGTAACTCATCTGCAGAAGGTTACTGTCCTTAGCTATCATCTCAGACTCTTGAACCATGAGATAGCCTCAAGATAACTCAGTGCTTACCAGGTTCTACTCACCAGTTGCATTCAGCTTTTCCAGCCTCTCAGGAAAGCATTCTTGCTTTGGCAAAAGGATATTTTTAATAGCTCTGTTTCTCTACACCATTATAGACACTTTGTTCATGCCCTGAACTTGAAATCTCATCAAGACCTTCTGGGGACTTTAGGTTCAGTCTTCGGCTTCACATTTTCTCATTTTTTGTTAGTGGAGTAGTGCACACCTTAATTACTGTTCCCCGGCCTTAAGCTGTTAAGCCTTGGTGAAGAATCACTTTCAACTGGAACCTTCACCTTCTCCTTTCTGAAACAACAGTTCAATGCACTTGCTGCTAAATGCTACCCAGATATATGTTTCAAAGAGAACTCTGTGGTTATAGCCAGAAATAACACACGAGAAATCCGAACAATTACTGTATATACTAAGGTATAAATTTAGAAATGTTAGTCAAAAAGTCAACATCAAAAACCTGGGTCAACTAATCCACGTGGCATTGTAAATACCTTCTCTTTCTCTGAGTATAGAGGTAAAAGGCAAGAGCTTTGTCTATTCGAGAAGACTCTAAAAGAAACACCAAACCCCACTACTCCCTCTGCTGCAACACCACTTTCTTAATATCTGGGTGGGGAAAATTGAAGCAGTGCCAGGGGTAGCATATCCTTTGAAATGAAGTTGGCTCCTTGCCTTCTCTGAAGAGTAACTCTTGGGGCCCTTCCACACTGCCCTATATCCCAGGATCTGATCCCAGATTATCTGCTTTAAACTGGAATATATGAGTTCCTACTGCCAGATAAACAGATAATCTGGGATCAGATCCTGGGAAATAGGGGCAGTATGGAAGGGCCCAGGGTTTCTCCATGGGTCATATATAAATCCAAACATTTTGCCCACAAACCTGCCCATGAGGTTAACTTGTGTGATAATCAACAAAGGAGTTAATATTAATTCCAGCATTTTCCTATCTTGTGACAGGAAATGGAAGTCTATTCATTATATATATATATATATATATATATATATATATATATATATATATCAGATTTATAGGCTTCTGATTCTATTCCTGTTCATATCTTCTTGGCAGGGGGTTGGACTGGATGGCCCATGAGGTCTCTTCCAACTCTACTATTCTATGATTCTATCAAACTGAGATGAGCTAAGATTGCAACTGACAAGAAAGTGGGAGAATCAAGCAGTAGATTCAGTGGGCTGGTCCTGCTAAATGATGCTTCTAGTAAGTTTCTTGTCCAACCATTCTGTGAGCTCAGATGATTTTCTAAAGCTCTTTGATATAAGGACCAGTGATGACGACAATGATTATGATGATTCCAGCCTATTATTGTCTACTTTAAGTGACAGAGTATCTCTCCAGAATTGGGATGAAGTCTCTCAAATCACCTCTTAATATTGAGTCCTTTTAATGGCATAATCTAGCACTTTCTAAGGGCAAAGCAGGAGTTCTGTTGCCAAGCTATGGTTTCACTACCTTGGATTCCTTCACTCAATAACTTAACATATTTAGGATCAGGGTGAATTCAGTTTCTCCTCAACCTCTTCTCCTGGCACATCATTTCTATGTGCCAGGAGACCTCCGGCTGCAGTGCAATGGCAGCCTGGTAAGTTATTTTATTTCTTTTTGGGTTTTTAAGGGGTTTCTGGGGGGGGGTGCCCTTGGGGTTTTCTGGGCTTATTCAGCCCAGAAAGCATGCAAAGACTGTGTGGACTACCCACTCAGAAGTCCCAGTACTACTGAGGGGGCAGTCCAGACAAGGTCCATACTGGATTAGACCTGGGTCTTTCAGGAAGATCCTGGTCTAATCCAGTGCCTAATTACTGTATATACTCAAGTATAAGCCTAGTTTTTCAGCCCTTTTTTAGGGCTGAAAAAGCTCCCCTCGGCTTATACTCGAGTGAGGGTCCTGGCCGGCTTCTATTCAGGTCGACTTATACTTGAGTATATAAGTATTCAGAGTTGGATAGTCTTATCTTATTAAAGTCTTATTATTATCTTAAATTACAGTTTTATATAAATATTCAAAAACATTTAACCTACTGAAGCCTCAAATAATGCAATTTTATTAATATCTATTTTTATTTTTGAATTTGACCCATAGCTGCTGAATTTCCCACCCTCGTCTTATACTCGATTCAATAAGTTTTCCCAGTTTTTGTAAAATTAGGTGCCTCGGCTTATATTCGGGTTGGCTTATACTCAAGTATAAATGGTAATTTGGGAGCAAAGCAGGGTTTTCCTGCTTCATCCCAAATTAATTCACTTTTACCTGAGGTGTTGTTTGGACACCTCAGGAAAAAGTCAGAGAGGGCCCATATCTTGGGTGTTTTGTGGATGCGCCCTGAAAGGGTTAAGGAAACACTGGTATTTTGGGATTGCTTTTCGTAGATCTCTGAAGATACACAAGAAGTTGCTATTTCAATGGACAAAATTTCAGGTGGACTCCCTTCTCTCTCTTTCCATACAAAGTCAGAATGCTTTTGTTGGGTTTTTTTTTCTTATGCTTTAAACAGTTGTGATGGTCTAACAACCTGATATTCACAATCAACCACTAAAGTTATGTCAGTACGTACAGTACCATTGCATTCCTCTTGCTCTACAATATATTCTTTTATTTATTTCTGCTTAGGGGCTGGAGAGAAACTGGAGTGCTTTGCGATTATTTTGTATAGCTCAAGACAAGAAACTCCCAGACCAGTGAATTTGCACTTCAGTGAAGAAAAGTTAATTTCGCCTCTGTTTTCATACCATGCATAACTTAGATTTTCAGAATCAGAAGGCTTTTTTCTGTGGTTTGGCATAGGGGTAGTAATCCTAAAATCCCGATTTATGCCAAAGATATCTGGGACAGTTCACTTTTACATCACTTTCAAAACAATTTATCACATCTTCTCTCTAATTTCTAACTTCTACAGAAAAGCGGAAGTGTTGATTCAGTGCTGAGATGAAATTCTGCTTAGCACCAGAGGTCTCGGGATAATATGTTTAGAAATGCCACTTTTTTAGTGATATATAATAGCCAACCTCTTTTGCCTATAACTTTTCATTTGGATGAAATATAATTAACCACACTTTTGAATTCTTAAAGATAACTAATTAGTTTTGATAGGAGGACAGGCACATGTTTCTTAATAAGTAATATCTAAATGTCATATCCTCAAATAGTTACAATATATAGTCTGTGCATTCTGAAGGTGGGATGTTGGAGCTCTTACCTGAATTATTTTTAAAAGCTTTTTTATTCATTTATTATTTCAACTGTGTTTGAACTGCTTTGGTAAAATAACTGAAAAATTCCATTTCAATACTGGCCTTTTGTACATTTTTAATGTTCTTGCTTTTTAAGTGTAAGTTGTTTAAGGGTCGCAATTCTGAAGCTGAGAGCATAATAATAATAATAATAATAATAATAATAATAATAATAATAATAATAATAATAATAATAATAATAGGATAGGATAGGCAGGAGTTCTCTGCTGTGCCCATGTTTTAGAGAAGCAGTCTGCTATGCATCTTTCAGGTCATGAGAAGCAGGTTGGTCAGAAATGGAAATTGATTTTTTCATCCTAACCCTGATAGGTTTTCTTTTCTTGAGAGAACACATTTGTGTTGTCTCAGGTTTTGCTTTTTTCCTTGTCGCATTTCCAGAAAAAAGGAAAACATGCTGGTGGTTTACACTCCTGACAGGATGAAGTTCAATTCCGTTTGGTGTCCTTGCTGACTTTCCCCTGCAACTGGGACTTCATTTTCCAGGGGATTCAACATCAAGGGGGTGGTGAAAATGCTCCAAAGTCTCAGTTGAACCATTTTGTGTTAGATTTACTCTTGGATCCCTCCACTTGTCATTTAAGGATATCACAACATTACCTGTCTTTGGTGTGGTGTCTTATGTCTTCTGCTACTTTAAGTACACAAACCTTTGAAGATTTTTGGTTTTACAGATTATAAAAATTGGGAAAGTTGGGGGACTCTGGAGCAGATTTCTCTGAGCATTTTGGTAAGCATAAATGACTTAGTAGAATATTTCAGAGGAGGATTTTAAAGTTTTTTCCACTTGTAAGTAGAAGGGATTTCTCTTTAAACACAAAGTGGCTCAAAACTGAAATTTAGATAAATTGTTTGGAAAAAGAATGGAGTGGGTGACTACCTCTGTGTGTTTGCCCAAATAACTGGTGTGTACAGTCCATTTACTATTTGCTAAACTGGTAAGGACAATCCAGGAAGGGGAATCCATTCAGATGATTGGATATGGATGGAACATCACTGGAGGAAAGTTTTCCCTTGATTAATGACACAATAGCAATAGTTTAAAAAAAGGAGCCCCGGTGGCGAAGTGTGTTAAAGCACTGAGCTGCTGAACTTGCAGACCGAAAGGTCCCAGGTTCAAACCCCGGGAGCGGCAGGAACGGCCGCTGTTAGCCCTAGCTCCTGCCAACCTAGCAGTTCGAAAACATGCAAATGTGAGTAGGTACCGCTCCGGTGGGAAAGTAACGGCGCTCCATGCAGTCATGCTGGCCACATGACCTTGGAGGTGTCTACGGACAACGCCGGCACTTTGGCTTAGAAATGGAGATGAGCACCAACCCCCAGAGTCAGACATGACTGGACTTAACGTCAGGGGGAACATTTACCTTTACCTAGTAATAGTAAAGGCTATGGATAGTCCAGTGTACTGCTAGAGTAACAAGTAATGATTGGTTGAGTGATCAGATAAAATAAGTAATGTTGCTTAATAACATCCCAGACAAACCAACAGAATGTTGTTGTTTTAGTGTTTGACTACAAAGCTGGAGACAAGGGTACACACCCCTGCTCAGCTTTGCAAATCCACTGTTTGACCTTGGGTGTAAGTCACATTGTCTCACGATCTTATCACAAATGCCAGGCAAAGCTTCACCTGGAAACAGAGGGGCAGTGGAGCAAATCCATAGCCTCACGCACAGCTCCCTCTCAGCGACACTTTCCCCATCACACATGGGAAGCATCACCCTTATGAGGAGTGATGAGTGAGGAGTGATCACCCTTACTCACCATAATTAGAGTAAGCCTTTTTATCCTGAAAGCTATCAAGAAAAGAGCACATTTCCTGAAAGAAGAATCAGGAAAATAAGATTTTGTCGGCAAACAGATGGTCAGCTGCCTGTCCTCCCATCCTTTTTGCCTTGTTTTTATTTATGTTGCACTTTGAAATGGTCATATGACTGGTCAAACAAATAAATTATTATTATTATTATTATTATTATTATTATTATTATTATTATTGCCTCCACCCTTATGAGGAGGATCCGTGATGGCTCCACTGGAGCCAGCACAACACCAGAAGCTTTTTATCTTGTCAGGGAAGTGTTCAAGGATGCTTCCACCTAGGTTGGGGGCAGGCTTCTACCATCCTGCCAACCTAGCAGTTCGAAAACATGCAAATGTGAGTAGATAAATAGGTACCTCTCCGGCGGGAAGGTAATGGCGCTCCATGCAGTCATGCCGGCCACATGACCTTGGAGGTGTCTATGGACAATGGTGGCTCTTCGGCTTAGAAATGGAGATGAGCACCAACCCCCAGAGTCGGTCACGACTGGACTTAACGTCAGGGGAAAACCAAACCAAAACATGCAACTTCATGTGATGGCCAGTGTGGGGTTCCATCCCCCAAACAGGCTGGAAACGTCCTAAAACGCTGAATTTGGTGAATGTGATGAAGTTGTCAGAGAAAGGCAAAGGACACCCCCCCCCAACAAATCCTGTCAAGAATACCCCATGAAACACGATAAAGGCATACAAAAATGATAACAAAATTCTAATATCTGGAAGAAATTAATGGCTTGACTAGAAGTGTGTGCATGAGCGCACTCAAACCTTCAAGTCACCTATTGACACATGATGATCTAATAAGATTTAATAAGATTTTCTTAGGCAAGAATCAGAGATGATTTTGTCTGTTTCTTACTCTGAAATATAACTCATAGCAACAGGTTTTCATTCATCATCTCAATTCAGGTAGTAACCAGAGCTGACCCTGCTTAGCTGCCAAGATCAGGGTCTGGTGCATTTAAGGTATTTAGGACAGTTACTAGAAATATACATATATCTGAGCAATAATCTCTGTCTTTAAAGTGGGCTATACAAAATAAGCAGTAAAAGGGGCTGTTTCTCCATCTATGTGGTAGTTCTTTCCCAGTGTCCTGTTACTGGGACTATTGGGATAAAGAAGCCAAAGGGAGCATAAAAGAACAAATGTGCTCAGTGTTTGAAGAAAGACAATGGCTCAGGGACATTTTAAACAGAGAGAAACCAATGGTTTTCTTGCTTCATTCCCCTTTCACATTCTTTCTATAATTCCTACATTTTTGTTACATTAGATTTAAATAAATTTGTTCTCAGCTTATAAGCTCCCATATTTCCTATTGTAAAAATATGCAATATATTTTAAGCTTTGCCAAATGAGCCAATTCTGCTGACAGATAGACACATACAACTATTTAAATCAAGGCAAGTTTTATCTATGGAGCTCAAGGCAATATTGAACCCAATGAATGTTTGCAGAACTCGGATATTTAAGTCAGTAATAAGACAAATGTATAATTAATATACATAGCAGTGTATAACTCAAAGGCATACTATACACTTCTATGGGCCAATGACAAGTGTAGTCATTCAGATTTCAATAAAAATATATTTATTATCTCTAATTAGTTCATTTATTCATTGCTGGATATATAAAAAGGTCTTTAATTTTAAAGTAAAATCTTATTCATTGAAATTCAAAAGAAACTGAGCAGGAAACATTATCTGGCTTGATTTGTCTCATAATTAATACACTTATTCACTGTGAGCCACAGTTATAGCTTCCATTATTAAAAAATTAAACGTAATGCATTGGCATTTAAGACATGAGCCTGTTATGGGAGAAATGTCATTGCATGTATGAAGGATAGGTACATGTCTGCATTTCTTTATGAAGGATAGGTACATGTCTGCATTTGTGGGGTTTTATAAAATCATCTCCCCCTATAATTTAGAAGCAGAACACTGTTTTATTCTACAATCTTTGTCCGAATATTTTTTAGCCTTCCTTGGGGACAGAAGCCCTATCCCCTTTCATCCTTCAACCCTTTATGGACCCTTTTACACTGCCATATAATCCAATTCAAAGCAGATAATCTGGATTTTATTTGGCAGTTTAGAAGGGGCCTATGTGGAGTTCTAGTGAGGTCTATTTGAGCCACTTCTACACTGCTGTATAAAATCCACATTGTCTGCTTTGGCAGCGTGGACTCAGATAATCGAGTTCAAAGCATATAATGTGGATTATCTGCCTTGATATTCTAGATTATATGGCTGTGTGGAAGGGCCGTTGAACTCTATTGTGACTCCTTAGTAGGCTGCCAAGTAACAAATAATGCAATCAAGTGGATATTTTAATGTCATGTTTGGGCATTATAATAATTAAAAAATGGTTTTAAAAATCACATTCCAATCTTTGTGAGTTGCTCTTGCTTTGTCAACTTAGGCCCCTTCTACATTGCCATATAAAATTCAGATCATGTGCTTTGAACTGGATTATATGCCAGTGTAGACTCATCGAGTGCAAAGCAGATAATGTGGATTATCTGCTTTGATCATCTGGATTATATGGCAGCGTAGGAGGGGCTTTAAAGATCTTTTCCATTCTCTTTTTAATGTTCCATCAATGCCACATATTTGGAGTGTCATTATTATAGCTAGGGTTTCCTTATGGCTATTTTTGGCACAACATGCAGCTCTAAACCTATTCAAACTAAAGCAACATCACTTGCAGGTAGATTCCTTTTATGCCCATGAGTTAACTAACCATTAAACCTTGCTGTGCATAAAGGTTTCTGGAATGTAGCTCTGAAATGTATAATATGATGAAAAAAAATCCTTCTCTTTCAGTCTATGTATGGATAAAACTGTTCCATTTTAAAAATGAGCTGCAATTTTGCCACCTACTTTTTTCTGTTCTATTTTGCTTTTTAAAGGAAAAAAAAACAAATCTGCATGAAAATTGATAAGCCTCTTCGCCTTCATTTTTTCCTGTAATAAGCATTTTATAAACAAACAATTTTACCTAAATTGTATCTTATGTCCCTCAATCTATGCATTTTGGATGCATCATTGTCCCCAGTGTACACACTTTTGATTGGAGAACTATATCCCCATATTTGTAGTAGTGTAAAATGAAAAGATTATGGTGTTGGGTTCATATACTAGTCTGGAAGAGTGCACACTAATTCCATTCATATTAAAAATGAACCGGGTAAATGTCATCTTATCATAGTCCTGCTCACAAAGTTTTCATATGGTAAACAGTGAATGCATCAACGGGAAAACTATGGCCAGGCTCCAACAGAAGTTCCATTTGTACACAGTTTGATATGCCTTGGACACAAAATCCATGTCTGTTATTTTAATCTGGTATCCCTCCATATTTTAGTGAGCTGTTTTAATAATTTACTTTTTTCAGACATATGTTTGGTATATAAACTTTGTTCCTATCCTGCCCACCACCAATATATTTTATTTAATGCAGTTGAACTGAAAAATTTAATATACTGACTAATATGAAACAGGCTTTGCTAATCTTAAGAGACTACAAGCAGGGGCCTGTGTAAATTTATATGCTACAGAACATTTTAATGCAGAGAAGCTGAGTATTTCTAGTACGATGGCACAATTTTGGAACATGCTGTGTTTTCTCAGTGTGCATTAAAGTGAATAGGAACTGAACATTTTTTATTCTAATCTATAACTCATAGAGCACACTTTACTCTTTACTAGAAGGTTAAAAGTGGAGGAAGAAAGCAAGCCATTTTCACAAAAATGAAGACTGGCAAATAATCTTTGAGCCCCCTGTGCTGTGGGTCTTAACTTCTTTGGGTTAGTGTACACTATGAAGATTTGATTAAATCCATAAACCTTCCTGGGAAAATATACTTAAACAACATTTTCAAGGTACTAGAAAGGAAAGACATTGAAGAGGAAATGGGAGAAAAATGTTTGTGTATTTATTTATTTATTTATTTATCTATCTGCTCTATTTCTACCCTGCCTTTCTCTACCCCAAACAGGGCTCAAGGTGGCTTATAAGGAGGCAGTATTCAATTTCTTAGAACAGGGGTCTCCAAACTAAGGCCCAGGGGCCGGATGTGGCCCTCCAAGGTCCTTTACCTGGCCCCCACCCTCAGTTTTATAATATAATATTTTTATATCGGTTTTAATAATATAATATATTGTATATACGAGGGCTATCCACAAAGTTAATTACGTTTTGGAATTAAAAATTAACAACGTATAGGAATAAATATTTATTATATACATTTGAAAGCCACACTGCAATAGTACTTTTAAATATAGTCCCCATTCAAAATTAGACACGTTTCATAACTATTAGTGATTTTTGAAAGTTATTACCCTCAGCGCTTTCCCGCCGCCGCCCTGAAGAGCGTGGAACCCGCGCTATTGCAATGCGGAAGCTCAGCCAGCTGAAAAATGAATTCAAAAAGAAGGAAGGAGCAAACCAGAACCCCGCTCTCTCTCTTCTTTTGCAAGATTGCAAGAGAGAATCAAAAGTTTCTGGGGTCCCTTTCCCTTCCCTTCCTGCCTCCCGAGAAGAAGCGGCCAGGATCGGCCAAGCAGTCTGGAGGAGATCAGCATTGCCTCCAGAGGAGAAGCTGTCAAGAAGCCTTGGCCAATCCTGGCCGCTTCTTCTCGGGAGGCAAGAGAGCTGGCAGGAAGGGAAGGGAAAGGGATGCCAGAAACTTTTGATTCTCTCTTGCGATCTTGCAAAAGAAGAGAGAGAGCGGGGTTCTGGCTTGCTCCTCCCTTCTTTTTGCATTCATTCTTCAGCTGGCTGAGCTTACACATTGCAATAGGGAGGAGCAAGCCAGAACCCCCTCTCTCGTATCCCTTTCCCTTCCCTTCCTGCCAGCTTTTCCTCGGGAAGGGGAAGGGAAAGGGACGCTAGAAACTTTTGATTCTCTCTTGCGATCTTGCAAAAGAACTGAGAGAGCGGGGTTCTGGCTTGCTCCTCCCTTCTTTTTGCATTCATTCTTCAGCTATCTGAGCTTCCGCATTGCAATAGTGTGGGTTCCACACTCTTCAGGGCGGCGGCGGGAAAGCACTGAGGGTAATAACTTTCAAAAATCACTAATAGTTATGAAATGTGCCTAATTTTGAATGAGGACTATATTTAAAACTACTATTGCAGTGTGGCTTTCAAATGTATGTAATAAATATTTATTCTTATACGTTGTTAATTTTTAATTCCAAAACGTAATTAACTTTGTGGATAGCCCTCGTACATATAATATTGATAAAATATTATAATGTTATACAATATAATACTAATAATAATACTATATAATAATATTAATTATATGTTATATATTACATATAATATTACAGTATAGTGGTATAGTTCAATATAGTAATATATAATGCTAATATTGTGCTATGCTAATAATATAATATATTGTATGTACATACAGCTGCTCTGAGTCCCCTTCGGGGTGAGAAGGGTGGGATATAAATGTAGTAAATAAATGTAGTAAATAAAAAAATAAAAAAATTTAGACTTAGGCTCGCCCAAAGTCTGAAATGACTTGAAGGCACACAACAACAACAATCCTAATTAACTAGACTATCTCATTGGCCAGTAGCAGGCCCACACTTTCCATTGAAATCCTGATAGGTTTATGTTGGTTAAAATTGTTTTCATTTTTAAATATTGCATTGTTCTTTCATTGTTGTTGTTTTGCACTACAAATAAGACATATGCAGTGTGCATAGGAATTTGTTCGTATTTTTTTCAAATGATAATTCGGCCCCTCAACAGTCTAAAGGATTGTGGACCGTCCCTCTGCTTTAAAAGTTTGAGGACCCCTGGTCTAAAGGATTGTGGACCGTCCCTCTGCTTTAAAAGTTTGAGGACCCCTGTCTTAGAACATATAATACATACGTTAAAATTAAATTACATTAAGAACAGACATTGTTAAACATTTAAAAACATTAATAATTAAAATCATGCCATCCATAGTCAATAATCCAGGCCTTTCCAAAGTCAATTCCATAAATTCCAGATCTGTTATTTCATTGCCCTATTCACTAAAAGCCTGATCCCATAGCCAGGTTTTTATCTTTCTTCTAAAAGCTAGGAGGAAGGGGGCTGATCTAATAACAGTGGGGAGGGAGTTCCATAGCTGAGGGGCCACCACTGAGAAGGCTCTGTCTCTCGTCCCCACCAGTCATGCCTGCGAAGGGGCAGGACTGAGAGCAGCACCTCCCTGGAATCTTAAGTATGGCAAAATCCAAACTGTTTTATCACCAGCAGTCCACCTCCACTGCTGGGGAATGGAGGCTAGTCACACATCAAGCACTTCTATGATAGCGGACAGTGAGATGGGAGTCCAAGAAATGGGATGCAAAGGCAAGTGCAAATTGACCCCATTGGCCTTCCACCTATATGAAGCTTAGAGAAAATGAAAAAGACTTACAGGGCAACTGTGGGGAGGAGAGGAATTTCTCTTTACATCCAGACCAGTTTGCTAAAAGCACAGGAAGTGTGCTCACAACCAGAGATGTGTGTAGAATATCTACTTTTTGCTGGTACCTTGGATAAGTGCTGTCCTCTTCCTGCTTTCTCGCATCAGGGCACCTTCAGAAAAATCTCTGTGGATTTGGCATGTGACTAGCACCCTGGTCTTCCTTTCCTATATTCACTGTTTATATAAAAATACAGGCACAGTGTGTTAAAGCGCTGAGCTGCTGAACTTGCAGACCAAAAGGTGCCAGGTTCCAATCCCAGGAGCTGAATGAGCGCCTGCTGTTAGCCCCAGCTCCTGCCAACCTAGCAGTTCAAAAACATGCCAATGTGAGTAGATCAATAGGTACCGCTCCGGCGGGAAGGTAACGGCGCTCCATGCAGACATGCCGGCCACATGACCTTGGAGGTGTCTACGGACAACGCCGGGTCTTTGGCTTAGAAATGGAGATGAGCACCAACCCCTAGAGTCGGTCACGACTAGACTTAACGTCAGGGGAAAACCTTTACCTTACTTTACAGGCATTACATTTTTAAAAAATCCCAAAAACATTTGGTCTCAAGCATTTAGGAAAAGGGAGATTCAACCTCTATTCCCTAGAATAAAAACGGAGAAGGAAGTTCAAACCGAAACAAACACAACTTGAGACAAATCAATTTTTCCCTCCTCTCTTTCCAAAATGACTTTGAATACATATGGACAACATCTCTCTCATCACTCATCCTTATATTAAATAGTTACAGGGAAAGCCCTAAAGTATTCATGACTATGTCCCCTCTGACTCTGATTGATTCATTTCAATTTTCTTCCATGGACAGTTCTCTGGGGAATATCTATATTTCTTTGTATTCAGCTGTCTAGTAAAGAAAACACTAACCTATCATTAGAACCCAGGTTGATCCATTTCTTCTAACTGAAATCTATTTTCATATGTTATTTTATGTATGTTTTTATAACAACCAAAGGTATCCTGCAGCCTACCCTTCCTCATAAGGTTGTAAGTATTGGTTCCTTCTAGCTCACCAAGACTGCATCTACATTGCCATTTAATCAATTTCATCCTCTGGTCAGAATAGTGAGGAATACAAACGTATAGAGGCAAGAGTTTATTAAACTCTGGAACTCTGTTTCTCTATTGCTCCATGTAAATTTAACTCACCTGTATTCTTCAGCCTATAAAAAAACAGCTGGCTCAGCAGACAGAATTTACAGTCTGCATAGATATTGCTTCCTGTCATGTGGTGCCACTGAACCATAGTAATGTACACTGTATGCTTGCTTATAAGACACATAGGCCTAATTTTATATTAATCTAAAACATGTTATTGGCAAAAAATGGTGGAAAAAGTTGCTTTCATTATTGTTCTACTCTTGCCTCTTGAACTCATAAACTGAAAAAGACCACCATAAATTCCCATACAAGTAATAACTACACATTTGTAGTATTAAAGGGAGATGGGAGCCAGAGCAGACATCAAATTATAGGAAAATTAGATATATAGCAGTCCTTGGAGTCACTCTAGTCATAGTGATTCTGCTTCAATTTTTCCAGATGCTAGAGTTATCCGTGGATTGTCCTTATGTGCATTCCATCTCATGATAAATACAAATGCTACCATGTATGCTCATGTATTAACTCGACCTCATGTATAAGTTGAGGTCAGGTTTTGAAGTCATGAGTATGGAGTTGGATATAATCTGTGGATATAATCTGTGGATAAATTGAGGGGATGGGGGCCAGCTCCACCATGGAGGTGCAGCCAACCATGGTCAATGCCTTCATCATTTCCTTGCCTAGGCATTAAAAAAAATAAGTCAATGCATCATAGTTGAGAGAATAGAGGGGAATATAGATACACGTCTATAACCTTTCACCATTCTACTGCTTCCTTTTTGCATGAGGTTGACCCAGTTTTTTTGGACTGATTATTTGACTAAAATTGCTAGACTTATTAGTAAAAAGGTAAAAGATGAAGGTTTTCCCCTGACGTTAAGTCCAGTCATGTCTGACTCTGGGGGTTGGTGCTCATCTCCATTTCTAAGCCAAAGAGCCGGCGTTGTCTGTAGACACCTCCAAGGTCATGTGGCCAGCATGACTGAATGGAGCGCCGTTACCTTCCCGTCGGAGCGGTACCTATTGATCTATTCACATTGACATGTTTTCGAACTGCTAGGTTGGCAGGAGCTGGAGCTAACAGCGGGTGCTCAAGCCGCTCCCAGGATTTGAACCTGGGACCTTTCGGTCTGCAAGTTCAGCAGCTCAGCGCTTTAACACACTTTGCCACCGGGGCTCCTAGACTTATTAATGAGTATATAAAGCAAATGCTACCTTTACTGTTTAAATGCATCATCATAGAACTGACACCAAAGAAAAAATACAATGAATACAACTTTGCAACTTCCCACAGCACCCCAGATATGATACTTTTCATTTGAATTAATTTGTACATACAGCTACTAGACATGACATGCAATAGTAAAATGAGTGAAACCTAGCAATGGACACCTTGGGCCAGCTTTTGGAGAGAACTTTAGGAATGTTCATCAACTAGCAACTTTCAGGACCTCCCTTGGAGGAAGTTGTATAGAAAGGATGAGGGGGAGCATATCCTTTTCACGGTTACACCAGTGTAATCTATATATATAAAAGAGTGATGGCATCACGGCAATTCACAAAACAACAAAAGTACAGGCCCCCCAACCTCAAAATTTGACAACACAACCCATCATCCACGCCTCAAGGTTGATACAACAAAAAGAAAAGAAAAATAAAGTCCTAATTAGAGGGAGAGCAATAATTTTTTTATCCAATTGCTGCCAGTTTAGAGGGCTAATCTCTGCCCACTTGGTTGCCTAGCAACCAAGGGACAGCCAGGTTTCAGTTAGGGGACAGGCCGATTTAGGCCTCACTTAGGCTTCTTCCACAGATTATCTAATTTGCACTGGATTATATGGCAGTGTAGACTCAAGGCCCTTCTACACAGCTATATAATCCATTTATCTATATATATAAAAGAGTGATGGCATCACGGCAATTCACAAAACAACAAAAGTACAGGCCCCCCAACCTCAAAATTTGACAACACAACCCATCATCCATGCCTCAAGGTTGATACAACAAAAATAAAAGAAAAATAAAGTCCTAATTAGAGGGAGAGCAATAATTTTTTTTATCCAATTGCTGCCAGTTTAGAGGACTAATCTCTGCCCACTTGGTTGCCTAGCAACCAAGGGACAGCCAGGTTTCAGTTAGGGGACAGGCAGGTTTAGGCCTCACTTAGGCTTCTTCCACAGATTATCTAATTTGCACTGGATTATATGGCAGTGTAGGCCCTTCCACACAGCTATATAACCCATTTATAATCTTATATTATCTGCTTTGCACTGGATTATCTTGACTCCACACTACCATATAATCCACTTCAGTGTGCATTTTATACAGCTGTGAAGAAGGGGCCTCAGATAATCCAGTTCTGAGCAGATAATATAAGATTAGAAATATACAGTAGAATCTCACTTATCCAACGTAAACAGGCCGGCAGGATAAGTGAATATGTTGGATAATAAGAAGGGATTCAGGAAAAGCCAATTAAACATCAAATTAGGTAATCGTTATACAAATTAAGCACCAAAACATCATATTATACAACAAATTTGACAGAAAAAGTAGTTCCATGCGCAGTAATGCTATGTAGTATTTACAGTAGAGTCTCACTTATCCAACACTCGCTTATCCAACGTTCTGGATTATCCAACGCATTTTTGTAGTCAATGCTTTCAATATATCGTGATATTTTGGTGCTAAATTCATAAATACAGTAATTACTATATAGCATTACTGTGTACTGAACTACTTTTTCTGACAAATTTGTTGTCTAACATGATGTTTTGGTGCTTAATTTGTAAAATCATAACTTAATTTGATGTTTAATAGGGTTATCCTTAATTCCTCATTATCCAACATATTCACTTATCCAACGTTCTGCCGGCCCGTTTATGTTGGATAAGTGAGACTCTACTGTACTGTATTTACAAATTTACCACTAAAATATCACAATGAATTTAAAACACTGACTACAAAAGCATTGATTATGAAAAGGCAGACTGCGTTGGATAATCCAGAACATTGTATAAGCGAATGTTGGATAAGTGAGATTCTTCTTTAATATGAAATAATTACTGGGATAGAATAATGCAGAACAATATAATCTCTAAAACCAGGACAGTAAATAAACAGGGGAATTCCACACAGGAAACAATCAGGGCCAGCTAACACCTCCCAACAAAGTATTCCCATCATCAAAGTCTGGAAAATCCTCTGTTTTCTCAGGGCCACAGACAGTAGAAGCACATAAAATATCGCAAACAACATCACTCTAAAAACAAGGGAATTCCAGACAGGAAACAATCAGGGCCAGCTAACACCTCCCAACAAAGTATTCCCATCATCAAAGTCTGGAAAATCCTCTGTTTTCTCAGGGCCACAGACAGTAGAAGCACATAAAATATCGCAAACAACACCACTCTGAAAACAAGGGAATTCCAGACAGGAAACAATCAGGGCCAGCTAACACCTCCCAACAAAAAATTCACTCAGGGAGGAAACAGCCAGGCTTTAAAGCTGCAAGGCCATTACATCCTAATCATTTTTCCTAATTGCAGTATTCATACTTGCCTCCAACAAACAAAAAAAAAACCAATCAGAAATATTGTATATTCACAACCTTTAGGAAATAATATCTCCTGATGGCGCAGCGTGTTAAAGCGCTGAGCTGCTGAACTTCTGGACCAAAAGGCCACAGGTTTGAATTGGGGGAGCGGAGAGAGCCCCCACTGTTAGCCCCAGCTTCTGCCAACCCAGAAGTTCAAAAACATGCAAATGTGAGTGCATCAATAGGTACTGCTCCGGCGGGAAGGTAACGCTGCTCCATGCAGTCATCCCACATGACTTTGGAGGAGTCTACGGACAACGCCGGCTCTTCGGCTTAGAAATGGAGATGAACACCAACCCCCAGAGTAAGACACGACTGGACTTAATGTCTGGGGAAAACCTTTACCCTTTACCTTAACGACCACCAATTCCTCAATACTTTATTTCCCATACCACCATACTTCGCCACAGCAACGCGTGGCCGGGCACAGCTAGTTACATATATAATTACATATAAGGAGCCTCCAGTGGCCTAGGGGATAAAAGTCTCGTGACTTTTATCAGGTTGCTGACCTGAAAGCTGCCAGGTTCGAATCCCACCCGGGGAGAGCATGGATGAGCTCCCTCTATCAGCTCCAGCTCCATGCGGGGACATGAGAGAAGCCTCCCACAAGGATGGTAAAACATCAAAACATCCGGGCGTCCCCTGGGCAACGTCCTTGCAGACAGCCAATTCTCTCACTCCAGAAGCAACTCAGGTTGCTCCTGACACGAAAAAATAAATAAAAAATACATATATATATATATATATATATATATATATATATATATATATATTTCATACTGGAACTATATCAGAAATAATGAATCAAGACATATCCTTGGCTTAACTAAGGCTTGATCTACACAGACCTGATCCCAGATTATCTGCTTTGAACTGGATTATAGGCATATGAGATCGATAAAAAATGTTTCAAAAGTCATTACAAAATTAGGAGGTGCTGGCATTTCATTTCTAAAGTGTTTCTAAAGTATAGTTAGTAAAACTTTTCTTACTATAATGAGAGTAATGAAATTGCATTGCTTTTTCGTTTTAGTAATCACACATAATTACTATAATAGGGAAACTGCAGGGGCTCCTTTCTCCCTCATTTTTTCAGTTATTGGGGTGAAACTTTCTACAATGGTAGAACCACTGTTATCCCATAAAGTTTTGGAATATTTCACTTATCCACAGATTTTTGGGGAATTTTCAGTGTTTATAAACAACATTTTAAAATAAAAAACTACAAGAGCTATCTCTTTGAATTTTCTATATAATAACACAATATAACAGGAGATTATTCCTCCCAACTTTCAGAAATATTCATACATCTACTGAATTTAGGGACTTTTAAAAGTTTTTAAATAAACATGTTTTTTAAAAGCCACAACAGCTATCTCATTGAATGTCTCCCATATTACCCAACAGAACTTCCATTACGGATTTTCTCCCAGCCCAACACAGAGATTTATTTACTAGAAGTATCAGTCAGTCCTCCTCTTTGTAGATTCAATAATTTATTGGAACTCTGATTGGCTGCTGTGACAGAGTGACAAATCTCTCCCCTATCCTGATTGGGGCTTTCTGATGCTGAACAGAATTCTGGGAAATATATTTTAGGGCAGGGCCTTTTGATTTCTTTGTCATAGGGCTCCTCGCCTTCCCAAACTACATTTCCCAGAGTTCTGTGCTTCTTCCCAGGGAACTCTGCTTTCTCCCTCCTTTCCCTCTCCTAATGGTGAGAAGCCATTAATTTAAAGAGGAAAGTCAGCCTTTTTTGCTTTGCTTTTTTTTTTCTTGTCCTGAAAATGAAACTGACTTTGGGAGGCTTCTGAGATTTACAAAATGAATGAAAAAGTATTGGGTAAACAAGTTTCAATTCTTAAGCTTTTGGCACATACCATGCCTGTGCATCAGATATCGCGTCGTAAGTACAAAATTTGATCCAACTTACGATGACTAACCAAAAAATTGCACACCCTAAAGTCTACACTGCCAGATAACCTAGAACAAGCAGATAATCTGGAATCAGATCCTGGGATATAGAGCAGTGTAGAGCCATCCTAAGACAAGTTCACATTAGATGCATAAATCTAGTGTGAACTGCTATGAATGCAACTATTTCTACTTAATTCCTGATTCTGAGTTGATATAACAATGATCTCTTCCCCATTGAACATCTTTATATTGTGCACTTTATTCTCTTTCTCTCTCACTTTATATTGGCCCAAATACAACTAATTAGGAAATTAAAAATGTAAAAAATTACTAATTTAATCTAAAACACTATGAATTGAATTGAACACTTAGTTTTAACTAGAGTAACACTTTGTAGGTCAGTACTTATGAAAGTCCCATTGATTTTGTGCATCATACTTTCTTTGAGGAGACAGAGGGCTGATAACATTATTAGCTTTCGCATAATTTTACAAAAAGGAATTTACACATTGCTTCATTATTCCCCCCACAATAATATGTCACATGGGGAGTGGGCAAACTCTAGGCTTCTGAAGGTGTTATGATCTCCAATCTTTGACATCTCTGATCGGCTGACAAAGAACAGATGCCAGCCATAAAACGGGCCAGCCATAAAACCTCAATTACCCTCTGGTATGTGAGAGCCCCTATATAAATGGGCCAAGAAGAAGGTTCTGGTATTCTGTACAATAAAACCTGTTAGAATCTACCAGCGTGTGTCTTGGTGCTTTTTCTGGTGGAAGACTGACCCACAGCACAACTGGGAGAAGAGAACCCGACAGAAGGCCATTTTCTCAGCCCTAGGAGGCCACTTCAGGCTGTTGAAATTAATGTTATACAGTTACTTCCAGTTTAGAAAGCACAACTTTTGGTGCAATTCTCTTAGTTTGGGCAGAGAAATCCTCCCAAATTTTGTGTGAAAATCCTCACTGCAGGCTTTGTGGGGGCTTCACAAATGGTCTTCAGATTTATCCGAAAGTCAAGGATATTATGTATCCTATTTCACATCATATTGTTACCGGTATATCATTCTTTCACAGCTCTACTATGAAAGAACGGGATGTGCCAACAGGATCTGTAGTACTGAGCAGAGAGATTGTACTGAAATCATGAAGGACCACATTTTTTCTGCCAGATATTTTTCTAGAGTGTAGCCGTTTGATTTTATTCTTGTAAGATTGTAAGCTGGCACAAAGCATATTTCTTTTATGCCTTAAAGGCTAGTAAAGTCCACTTGGGATAGAAGGCGTTTCAAGCAATTGCCAGAGACCCAGTCCAGACTAGCAGATGTAATAAACCACACCAAAGGGAGAATTAGCGAATGAGTGAAGGGCTGAGTGGTGATATCAAAAATGGGAAATCTGCTGGGATTTGTGGAGTGAAGACTGCCAAATCAAAGACTGATAATGAGGAGGGCTTGGATGAATGAAAATTAGATTGCCTGGAGGGGAAAAATGATTTTGGAGCAGAAGATGGTGCTTGTAAAATATAAAAACAAATTCCTACGGCCTCATTTTTTAAAATGTCAAGATTCAACAGGGGAAAGTAGAGTATTTGAATGTGGACCAGGTCGTACAACTGTGAATGTGTTTTTCCCTTCCATTTTGAAGGAGGGAAAATTGATTTCCTTCTGTAATAATTCTGTCTCTATTGGCTTCAGAGTTAGAGTATCTGTTTTACAGATATAAAAATACAATATGGCATTAAAGCAGGGATGATAAACTGTGGCCCTTCACAATTGTACTGAAGCTACCAAAGTCCCTCACCATAGGCTAATTTCTCTCTTAATAAAACAAAACAAAATAAAACAGGAAGACTGGTGCAGCTATGTTTGGAAGACCAAATTAGACTATCCATGCTTTAAAGAATAGGAGTTTTCTTCTAAAATCTAATTGATCTTTTAGCTTTGATCAGATCAGCTTCCTTGTCCTTCAGTGAAAGAACCAATCTTACCTTGGAACTATTGGGATTTTTATAACAGTAAGAAGATAAAGAGTCATCTTCCTAAATCCAGTCCAAACATGCATCTTCTTCAGGGATGGGGAAGCTCTGGAAATTCTTGAGTCAACTGCAATGAAACACACCAAAGCAAAAAAAAAAAATGCAAGTAGACGGTAGCACATTTTTTGTTTTATAAAACACTTTTGAAGCAGGGCTTAGGGGACAATACAATTTCTTTATTAAAACAAGAAGGATAATTTCGGGGTTTGGGCCACATTTTGTGCAGGGTAGTATCCACGGGAGATCTGAAAGACCAAAATAATTTGGTCCTCAAAACATAGTAAAGTCCAAAGTGGACTTCACTAGCCTTTAAGGCATAGAAGAAATAGGCTTTCTATCCCTGATATAGTTCCAGATTTTATCCCTTCCCCTTGCTAGAGTCTTCATCCAATTCTTATTCCCAATTAGAGTAGACTTACAGAATCAACTGAATGACACATACATTTAATTGATTCAGTTGATTTACTCTATTAGAGAGTAACAATTGGATTCATGCTAGACATCAAAACATTCAGAAACAGCTTTGTTTCTTTCTATTTGCCCACATCTTCTAATGATCATATCAATATATTTTACTCTTTTATTAACAACAAAAACTAACTACATAAAACAACATTCAAGATATACACAGAAACATGAAAAATCCACTACTTTGCCTTACACCTGCGTAAAGAAACAAACAAGCAAAAACCCCAAAGTATATTTATGTATATCTAAGCATTATACCAGGGGTCCCCAAACTAAGGCCCGGGGGCCGGATGCGGCCCTCCAAGGTCATTTACCTGGCCCCCGCCCTCAGTTTTATAATATATTTTTATATCAGTTTTAATAATATAATATATTGCATATACATATAATATTGATAATATTATGTTATACAATATAATACTAATAGTAATACCATATAATAATAATATTAATTATATGTTATATATTACATATTATATATTACACTAGCTGTGCCCGGCCACGCGTTGCTGTGGCATTGTCTGGTGGTGTTGGTGAGAAATTGTTGAGGTAGTGGTGGTATTGAATGTCTGTTGGATGGTTGTCTTTATGTTTAGTATGCATTTGGTTGTTTGTATACTGTGAAAGTGGTGAGAATAGAGAGGGTCTATGTCCCTGTGTAGTATTGTATAGTATTTATACGTTGTGCACGTGTTGTGAATGCTTGGATTGTGTCCTGCTGCATAGTAGAAAGGGTTGGGCTGGATGGCCCTTAGGGGTCTCTCCAAACTCTTGTGCCTGTCCCCAGGGGCTGAGTAGGTTGCTAGGAGACCAAGTGGGCAGAGATTGGCCCTCTAAACTGGCAGCAATTGGATAAAAACAATTATTCCTCTCCCTCTAATTAGGACTTTATTTTTCTTTTCTTTTTGTTGTATCAACCTAGAGGCGTGGATGATGGGTTGTGTTGTCAAATTTTGAGGTTGGGGGGCCTGTAGTTTTGTTGTTTTGTCCGCTGCCCTGATGCACTCTTTTATATATATAGATATTATATAATAGTATAGTGGTATAGTTCAATATAGTAATATATAATGCTAATATTGTGTTATGCTAATAATATAATATGTTGTATGTACATACAGCTGCTCTGAGACCCCTTCGGGGTGAGAAGGGTGGGATATAAATGTAGTAAATAAATGCAGTAAATAAATAATTAATTTTAGACTTAGGCTCAGCCAAAGTCTGAAATGACTTCAAGGCACACAACAACAACAACAATCCTAATTAACTTGACTATCTCATTGGCCAGTAGCAGGCCCACACTTTCCATTGAAATCCTGATAGGTTTATGTTGGTTAAAATTGTTTTCATTTTTAAATATTGTATTGTTTTTTCGTTGTTGTTGTTGTTGTACTACAACTAAGACATGTGCAGTATACATAGGAATTTGTTTTGTTTTTTTCAAATGATAATTCGGCCCCTCAACAGTCTGAAGGATTGTGGACCGGCCCTCTGCTTCAAAAGTTTGGGGACCCCTGCATTATACAGCTAGCTGAAAAAACTTCCAACTTGTCAAGTTCCGTTTATAATTAACAAAGTAATTCTTCTTCCTCTATTTAGCCCCAACTTAAATTTGCAAGATGTTTTGATGTGCAAATAAAAAATCAAGAAAAAACTATTAACAAATGTCTATATCACACAAAAATAATTTTTTAAAATCAAAAATGGTTTTTGTTCATAAAACAATGTCCCATCTCATACATCTGTTACTTGCAGAATTCTTCTCTTTCTCCTCTCCCTGCAACATTTTTGGGCCTTAGAACTTTGCTCCTAGCCATCTACAGCAGGGGGCTTATCACTTCTGGCACAAGCAATTACATCCACTTAAAAACAAAACTCCTTTGCAATGAAGTTGCAGCTAAATCCACATTATTCTCAACTGCAGTAGGACCACTGAATCAACAGAGGGGCTTTCTACTCATACAATAAAACCCAAAAGTAACTGAGATAAAAGGGGTGGTGAATAATATTTAGACAAAGTGTGGGTGGAATCATGTTAGCAGCTGAAAAACACATGGTTAAAAGGTGCGCTTAAAATCTGATTCCACCCCCCTCTCCCAAAATGCACACCTTAGCATGACTGCATTTCCCTGCAGTCATGCAAAGCATGTGACTGTCTTCCCATACCCACTGTGTGGAATGCTTCAGTGCACTTGTTTTAAAAACCCAAAACAGCTGATCAGGTTGTCAAAAAATGGAACCACGAACACACAGGTGGCTAAAGGGAAGCATAATTGGAAAGCAACTAGAACTCTCTGCAACCATTCATTTCTTTCTTAGAATATTAAATAGAGCTTGATTTAACAGCTGGGGGAAGAGAGAGATAATGTGTATACATTGGAATTTCCACATGTGCGCATATGAGGTCCAGCGCATATCAAAGGTATTTTTTTTAAAAAAACTTCTCTCAGATGTCCCCTGTCCCCCCTCCATCTTGATCCACTACAGAGGAAGGTGTGAGGACAGTGGGGGACCATTTCCCCAGACTGACAAGTCTGGGTGTGAACTTGTTGTCAGGTCCCGGGATTTTTTGCCCCACTTTTAAAACCCACATTTTGACACTGTCTGGAAGTGCCCTGAATTTACATAAGCACCAATTTACCAACCAGCAAGTCATGGGCTTACTTGAGACTAGGGGCACAGCTACACTGACTAGTTTAGTCAGTTTCAAACTGGTATTGATGATGGTGGTTTTGTCGTGCAGATAATTACATACAAATCCTAGAGCCAGACTGAGGCCTCAATAGCTATCACACAAACCACAGAGCACTGATATGCATTAAAGGCTTTCTTTTGCATGCTTTTGTGATCATTTGTTGTCTAGCTTCCACAGTTTGACTCTAGCTTCAAGCTATATTAAATGGTTAGTGTAGATGAGGCCACAGTTGAGAATAAAAAATTAATTTAATCCTGAATTACCCATAAGCACCTGTACCATATCAATTCATTTAATAGAAACTCTACCTGGATATGGGTAGCACTACATTGTGAGAAAGCTATCTATGATCCTGAGTTGACTGGTTCACAATTTCATTAGGCAAGCACATAGTCAAATACTAGCTGGATACATGCCTTTTTAATCCCAATGGAGTCCCCCAAAAAACTTGTGTTGGGCATAGATGAACAATAATGCTGATGACTGCATACATATATTATATAGACACATGTAGGAAAGGTAATCAGAATCTTATTTATTACACTACAGTTAAGACTGACATTTCTATTAGCTCAGGACAAAGAAATCTATATCCTACATTTACAGATTTCATTACATAAAGCAGAGTATACATGAAGATCTCAGGATGGAAATTCTGATGCATTTGGATGTTCTTCCAGATACAGACACAGATATGTACTGCCATATCTCCTCTGTCTTGTAGCCAGGAAATATTTAAAATGACCTTTGGCACATGGGTATATTAGCATTTTATGTCTATGATGCATATTCTGTAAGGATGGAAAGAATATTTTGAAATAAAGCAAAAAGGAAAGTAAAAAATGCACTTATTAGTTCTCAGGAAATCTTCCCAAAGGGCCTCTTAAACTCATGATAATTTTCATAGTTTGTGACTTATTGTGTGCAAAATGTGTGTGTATTTTTTAAAATGGAAAAACTTTTTGCTCAGAAAACATAATTTTCTATTCAGGCAATATTACTTCTCTGCATGAGTTGCTGTTTTATGCACAAAAGCATCACAAGCACATTTTGTGCAAAATAATTCCTGATTTGCAAATAGAATTTGAAAACCCAGTGTATTTGATAAGAGAATTTTCAATACTTTAATGCTTTGCTTCTTGGTTGCAATTCCCAAGAGGTTTTGCCATGTATAAATTGTACAATAACATATTAAAACAAACTCACATAAAACAGATAAATTACAGGTTATTTAGAACAAACAGAAGAAACAATCAAACCTCACAAACCAATATCAGGGTACCATGAAAACTATTCCAGAAACCTAACAAATAGTTCATCAGCTGACTTTCCATATAACAAAAGTTGGATGATGGCAAATCCCATTAACCGTAATGTTTTCACCCAATGGAAATGTATATAAAAGCTGATACCAGATGTAACATTTTATGAATTTTTATAAGTTTTTTTTAAAAAAAGTTTAAACCAGCCACCATGCATAAATGTTGATTTGCCAAATTCATGTTGCTTCACTGAGATTACTCCATTTGATTCTAGCTAGAACTAACAACTGGCTTTAGGCTATGATGCCTGCATTATTTGATGGTTCTTTGATCAAACAAGTTATTATTTGATTTATAAACCGTTATATGAATTATTATGTGATAAAATAAAACATGAGCTTTAGATTTGATTCAGGATGTTATAGCTTCTTATTCCCTTTTAAATACAACCCTAAATCATTCCCTTCAGTGAGAAGTTATTAAAAACTGAACCCAATTTATTTATTCTGTTAGGTTTTTATTGATTTCAATGATTGAGTTGGACAGAAATTTCCTGCCAATCTGTAAGCAGAATGGTAAAATTACAAAATGTGTCCTGTGAATGACTTTCAGTGAACTCCATACAGACTGCATGCATTATATAGTAACATTTATTTTAACCTGCTTAAAGATTCATTACATTGGTTGCCACTCTCCATATTTTTAATGTGCACAGATGGTTTGGTAAGGATAATTTTTCATCAGCTGGAGGAGGTAAGTCTAGTTACTGTACGTTCTTTATTTCCTCTTGGTTTCCAATGGAAATAACAATTCTTGTTAAACTTTCTTTGTCCTCGTTCTATGTTACCTAGGCCCCACCTACACTGACCATTTAATGCAGCTTCAAGATGACTTGAAACTGTGGTGGCCACAAAACACATGCTACCATTGCACACTGCTTCTTCTTCATTTGTTTAGTCATTTTCAACTCTTAGTGACCTCATGGACCAGTGTAGATTAAAGGGTTTACAGAGCATTAAAAAGGTCACTGGAAAGTCCAAGATGAGCCCTTAAATGTACTATCACAGATCACTATGTATCCCAGATCACAGGGCAAAATTGGCTCTGCATAAGACATCTGCCAGTGCTGAAGTGCTTTCGAAAATTTGGAAAAGGGGGGCAAGGAGATTGCTCAAAAATGCCCCAATGGGATGAATGGCTATCAGGGGGCTAATTGATTGCCTTCACATCTGTCATTTATCCATTTTTTTCCCACTGCCTATGTCTCTGGTGGACTGATGCACTTTCTGACAAACCAGATAAATAAGAGACCAAACAACAATAGTGGATTGAACTAAGGGCAACTTTTATTAACTAGGGTTGTTGTGTGTCTTTCGGGCTGTGTGGCCATGTTCCAGAAGCATATATATATATATATATATATATATATATATATATATATATACATACACACATATACATATATATATGTATGTATATATATGTATATATAGATATATATTAACCTCTTTGCTTAGTTTTCTCCATACCTCACAACCTCTGAGGATGCCTGCCATAGATGTGGGCGAAACGTCAGGAGAGAATGCTTCTGGAACATGGCCACAGAGCCCGAAAGACACACAACAACCCTGTGATCCTGGCCATGAAAGCCTTCGACAACACATTTTTATTAACTAGTTAGCTATTTTATGCTGTTTCTTTCCCTGACCCACTTGGCTAGATCTGCCTTTGAATTACTGTAAAAATATTTTCTTTTAATAAAAATATATGAAAAAAACCATGGTTGTTCAAAGGTCCAGCTCGTATACTGGAAGGCCAGTCCAAGGATGTAAACCCTCAGAGTCACTTTGACTTCTAACTAGGGCAAAGACTCCAAAACCAGCCCCAAGGACAAGAGATTAATCCCTACCTCCAGATTTCTTGATCCCCATCAAATCCTCAAAGTGTCAGTAGGTGAAACACCGAATCATAGCTCCCCCTCCCCAGTATCTGCCAGGAAGAAACCTATAGTTGACACGACCTGAAGCCAATTGTCCATATGTCTGTGACAAATAAAATATATGTCTAGAAGCTTATTTAGGAGCCCCGGTGGCAAAGTGCGTTAAAGCACTGAGCTGGAGACCGAAAGGTCCCAGATTCAAACCCTGGGAGCAGTGTGAGTGGCCGCTGTTAGCTCCAGCTCCTGCCAACCTAGCAGTTCGAAAACATGCCAATGTGAATAGATCAATAGGTACCGCTCTGGCAGGAAGGTAATGGGGCTCCATGCAATGCTGGCCACATGACCTTGAAGGTGTCTACGGACAACGCCGGCTCTTTGGCTTAGAAATGGAGATGAGCACCAACCCCCAGAGTCAGACATGACTGGACTTAACGTCAGGGGAAACCTTTACCTTTTTTAGAAGCTTATTTGTTTAAATTTGTTGTTATTCATCATTAAAGTAACTTAATCTTATAGCAATAATGTGGAAGAGAAATAGCTAAGAGTCCCAGTCATCAATTGCCCTATCCCCATTTGTCAACTGCCTTTCTCCCAATGGAGGAAGCCCATCATTGAATCAACCTAACTATCATGTGGTCTTCATATTACTCCCCCTGCTGTCCCGTTTCCCAATCATTATCATACAGTAGAGTCTCGCTTATCTAACACTCGCTTATCCAACGCTCTGGATTATCCAACGCATTTTTGTAGTCGATGTTTTCAATAAATCATGATATTTTGGTGCTAAATTCGTAAATACAGTAATTACTACATAGCATTACTGCGTATTGAACTACTTTTTCTGTCAAATTTGTTGTATAACATGATGTTTTGGTGCTTAATTTGTAAAATCATAACCTAATTTGATGTTTAATAGGCTTTTCCTTAATCCCCCCTTATTATCCAACATATCCGCTTATCCAACGTTCTGCCAGCCCGTTTAGCTTGGATAAGTGAGACTCTACTATATTTTCTAATGAAATATATTCAAAGTACAACAGCTTCGGTTTAGTCAACTTGGACTCTATCACAGTTCAGGGTTTATTTGTTATTCATCTGTCTTTTGAGCAGTCCTTGGTATCTCTAGACCTCTTCCTCCAGCACCATATTAAAAATGACTTGATTTTCTGCCTGTCAGACTTCTTCACTGTCCAGTTTTTACAATCAAACATAAAACTTTGAATAATATGGTTTGGGTGATTCTTAGGGTGCATAAAAATATATCTCAAAAGTTGTTTTAGAGTGGAGTACTCTGGATCATCCCAGGGAAGTCCACATAGCTAGCCTCTATGCTGCTGCAGTGGCAAGAGGGTATCCACTGTCCAGCAGTGTTGAACCCAGTCCCGTGCCATTGGATGGCAACCCTTACCATCATCATCTTGTCACCATAATTGTGGCAAACATGGGGCATTAAGGTGGTCCTGGTCATTGCTCACCACCTTTGCTGACACTTACAGAAGTGTGCACACTTTCTCATCTTCAAGTCAGGCTGATGCTTTTGCAAGCATTGGAAAAATGATCACCAGGAGCACTTTGTGACAACATGGTGGCAAGGTACAATTGTAAGTGCCATTCCCTTTCCCTGCACCAAAGTGGGATGGACATATAAACAGCGGAGTGTGTGGAAGCTCTACAGCTTCTGGGAAGCTCCAGGGCATTCCCTGACTTTGAGTAACACAGGGAAATACTGTATTAGTCTACATTGGCTGGTGTGGGAAATTAATTGACTCCATTTGTCATGCACAAGTCCCACAATGTCAGTGAGGGTTCCTACTTTGTGAGTATATCTAGGATTTGAGGCTTAATGAATTTGGACTGTGATTCCAAAAGGCAATAAAAATAATGTTCCTTTTTAAAAATGTGCCAAAATAAAATTCTAATATTAGTAATGTAGCATTAGCCCATGCTTTGCAGACACCCAGATCATTATCCAAGATGAGTTGATTCCCCCAGACTCTTTGTAATTCACTGATCAAATAAATGTACAAATATCATTATGATGATTTGTCCATTACAAAACAGAATCTTTGCAAAGAAGCTTTGGTCAAAAGCCTGAGCTTTTGATGTAAACACAGGAGAATTATTCACATTTATAATATCTCTCTATTCTCTGGGATTACAAAAAACCCAATTCAATTGCCTATAATTTGTAACTGAACACTCCATGAATTTGGTTTGTGACATTACAAATGTTACTACTCAATTTAATAAATCTGATGCTGGAATGTTTTGCCTCAAGGTGTGATCTAAGCAAGACCAATTTTAATATTTTACAGTGCCTTGCTATGAAATTACTTTCTCATACTGACCTCTGTTTAAGTGGTTTTCCCAGCTTCTCTTTATCAAAAGATACACTTGGAAGTAAACTCATTATATATTACTTATTTTTTAAAAGTTTAATCAGAGAGAAGCACCTTTAAGCCCCACTGATATATTTGGAGGAGAAGAGTTAAAGCACATTTGTTCTCATTGTGCATTTTGTTGTATACTTTTGTTACTATACTCTTCTTTTTCATGGTAGACTGAAAATTACAATCATTAAGAAAATGTACATTACATAGGTAGGTAAAGGTAAAGGTTTTCCCCTGACGTTAAGTCCAGTCGTGACTGACTCTGGGGGTTGATGCTCATCTCCATTTCTAAGCCGAAGAGCCAGCATTGTCCGTAGACACCTCCAAGGTCATGTGGCCGGCATGACTGCATGGAGCCCCGTTACCTTCCCGCCGGAGCGGTACCTATTGATCTACTCACATTGGCATGTTTTCGAACTGCTAGGTTGGCAGGAGCTGGGGCTAATAGCGGGCGCTCATTCCGCTCCCGGGATTTGAACCTGGGACCTTTCGGTCTGCAAGTTCAGCAGCTCAGCGCTTTAACACCCTGCGCCACCACCAGGGGCTCTTGATAAAATCCAGAATGTAAGTAGTAAAACCCTCTGTGGTAATTAATACTTCAGGAATTAACTTTTGTTACTGCTGTAAAGCATTTCTGTGCTAAAGCTCCACTCTCACTAAAACACACACACCCCTTACAAAAAGTCAAAACAGTTGCTCTGGATAGTGTCCCAATTTTCTGGTGGAAATGAGAGAGGAGGGAATAAAGGGTGAAACTGGAATCCTTTTCATTGATGGATGCTATCTCCTCTGGAGAAAACACTAGGCAGTATGATCCTGTTTTAGTAATAATGAGTCACACTGTATGGAAGCCCAGTGGGTAACCTTTGACAAGTCCTTCTCTCTCAACCTCAAGGGAAGTCAATAGCAACCATCTCTGGAGAAATGTTTGCCAATTAATTACTATGAGGTGGTGGCCATAAAGTCAGGGTTGAAGCGAAGGCACATAACAGCAGCAAATATGGAATACAGAGAGCATATTGTTTTGATATCTTTTTAAAAGGGATTCAAAATCCATGGTACAGAAAAAAGAGAAGGGCAACTGAAATCAATGCAAACAAAATGGTATTAGAGTTTGTTCTAGGGAAGGTAAATAAAAGACACAGCAGAAGTGTTATCACAACTGCCCAGAGATAATACGACACAATTAACACATCATTAGTTGAATACAAAAAATGAATGCATCATTTAAGATGGTGGGTGGGTGGGAGGAAGGAAAGTTCATAAAGTTTTCAGCATTGGGACAGAATCAACATTGGGTTGTTGTATGTCTTTCGGGCTGTGTGGCCATGTTCCAGAAGTATTCTCTCCTGCCGTTTCGCCCATATCTGTGGCAGGCATCCTCAGAGGTTGTGAGGTATGAATAAACTAGGCAAGGAAAGGAAAAAATATCAACATTGCTTCCCAACTAAACTGATGAGGGTGTCTTATGTATGCTAATCATTAGGGCAATTTGCATACATATGACATTATTAACACATGCAAATAAAGAAGATATAGGTTTAATTTTTGTCCTGTGAAAGGGGCACCATTAGCTTTTTGTATAGTGGGAGGGGGAAGATGAAGTAGAATCATAGAATCATAGAATCATAGAATCATAGAATAGTAGAGTTGGAAGGTACCACATGGGCCATCTAGTCCAACCCCCTGCTAAGAAGCAGGAAATCGCATTCAAAGCACCCCCGACAGATGGCCATCCAGCCTCTGCTTAAAAGCCTCCAAGGAAGGAGCCTCCACCACGGCCCCGGGGAGAGAGTTCCACTGTCGAACAGCTCTCACAGTGAGGAAGTTCTTCCTGATGTTCAGGTGGAATCTCCTTTCCTGTAGTTTGAAGCCATTGTTCCGTGTCCTAGTCTGCAGGGCAGCAGAAAACAAGCTTGCTCCTTCTTCCCTATGACTTCCCTTCACATATTTGTACATGGCTATCATGTCTCCTCTCAGCCTTCTCTTCTGCAGGCTAAACATGCCCAGCTCTTTAAGCCGCTCCTCATAGGGCTTGTTCTCCAGACCCTTCATCATTTTAGTCGCCCTCCTCTGGACGCTTTCCAGCTTGTCAACATCTCCCTTCAACTGTGGTGCCCAAAATTGGACACAGTATTCCAGGTGTGGTCTGACCAAGGCAGAATAGAGGGGGAGCATAACTTCCCTGGATCTAGACGCTATTCCCCTATTGATGCAGGCCAGAATCCCATTGGCTTTTTTAGCAGCCGCATCACATTGTTGGCTCATGTTTAACTTGTTGTCCACGAGGACTCCAAGGTCTTTTTCGCACACACTGCTGTCAAGCCAGGCGTCCCCCATTCTGTATCTTTGATTTCCATTTTTTCTGCCGAAGTGAAGTATCTTGCATTTGTCCCTGTTGAACTTCATTTTGTTAGTTTTGGCCCATCTCTCTAGTCTGTCAAGATCGTTTTGAATTCTGCTCCTGTCTTCTGGAGTGTTAGCTATCCCTCCCAGTTTTGTGTCGTCTGCAAACTTGATGATCGTGCCTTCTAACCCTTCGTCTAAGTCGTTAATAAAGATGTTGAACAGAACCGGGCCCAGGACGGAGCCCTGCGGCACTCCACTTGTCACTTCTTTCCATGATGAAGACGACGCATTGGTGAGCACCCTTTGGGTTCGTTCGCTTAGCCAATTACAGATCCACCTAACCGTAGTTTTGTCTAGCCCACATTTTACTAGTTTGTTTGCCAGAAGGTCGTGGGGGACTTTGTCAAAGGCCTTACTGAAATCCAGGTACGCTACATCCACAGCATTCCCTGTATCGACCCAACTCGTAACTCTATCGAAAAAAGAGATCAGATTAGTCTGGCATGACTTGTTTTTGGTAAATCCGTGTTGACTATTAGCAATGACCGCATTTGTTTCTAAGTGTTCGCAGACCACTTCCTTAATGATCTTTTCCAGAATTTTGCCTGGTATTGATGTGAGGCTGACCGGACGGTAATTGTTTGGGTCGTTCTTTTTTCCCTTCTTGAAGATAGGGACCACATTCGCCCTCCTCCAATCTGCTGGGACTTCTCCCGTTCTCCAAGAACTCTCGAAGATAATTGCCAGTGGTTCTGAAATAACTTCCGCTAGTTCCTTCAGTACTCTTGGGTGTAGCTGATCTGGCCCTGGGGACTTGAATTCGTTTAGAGAGGCCAAGTGTTCCTGGAAAACTTGTTTCCCTATTTGGGGTTGGATTTCCCCCAATCCTTCGTCCATTCCGTGTTGCTGAGGTTGAAGATGGCTTTCTTTTTCTGAGAAGACCGAGGCAAAGAAGGCATTAAGTAGTTCTGCCTTTTCCCTGTCCCCTGTCGCCATCACCCCATCTTCTCCTTGCAATGGCCCTATCGCCTCCTTTTTCTTCCTTTTTCTACCAACGTAAGCAAAAAAGCCTTTTTTGTTGTTTTTTATGTCCCTGGCAAGCCTGAGCTCATTTTGCGCTTTAGCCTTGCGAACCTTTTCCCTACAGGTGTTGGCTATACGTTTGAATTCTTCTTTGGTGATTTCTCCCCTTTTCCACTTCTTGTGCATGTCACTTTTGAGCTTTAGCTCAGTTAGAAGTTCTTTGGACATCCATTCTGGCTTCTTTGCACTTGTCTTATTTTTCTTCTTTGTTGGCACTGTTTGCATTTGCGCCTTGAGTATTTCACTTTTGAAAAACTCCCATCCATCCTTAACTCCCTTGTTTTTTAATATCGGCGTCCATGGAATGCCGCTCAGTAATTCCTTCATTTTTTGGAAGTCAGCTCTCTTAAAGTCCAGAATGCGTGTTTGACTTGTCTTAGTTTCAGCATTCCTTTGTATTGCAAACTGCAGGAGCACATGGTCACTTGCCCCTAAGGATCCAACCACTTCAACTGTATTGATCAGGTCTTCCACATTTGTTAAGATTAGATCAAGAGTTGCTGATCCCCTTGTTGCCTCTTCTACCTTCTGGACCATAAAATTATCTGCAAGGCAAGTGAGGAATTTGTTGGACTTTGTACTCTTGGCTGAGTTTGTTTTCCAGCAGATATCGGGATAATTGAAATCGCCCATGACTACTATATCTCTTCTTTGTGCCTGTTTGGTCAGCTGTTGACAGAAGGCTTCATCAAGTCCTTCATCCTGACTCGGAGGTCTGTAGTAGACACCCACGACAAGATCTTTTTGAGTCCCGGTTCCCTTGATTCTTATCCAGTTTCTTATCCAGATAACATCCATAATTATCTTTTAAAATTTGCAAAGCACTTAGAAAACACGCAGAGTATTTTCTCATTACAAATTAGGAACTGTCCCTTTTATTTATATTTGTAGAAAAACAGCTATAAGATCCCAAGTCACTTTTACCCCCCTCCAAGATATCAACATTGCAGGTTGTTGGGGAGGTATCTCATTCCGAAATGTTAAATATTAAGTAGTGTAGTAGTAATTCAAGTCCCATTGTTTACCTAACTCTTACCAACAAACATAACAGCAACAACGATGACACAAACAGAACAAATTTCAAATCCTGATTCAAGAACAAAGCTCATCAGGTGATCTGCCTCCTTCAGAGGAAAATGTGAGGATAAAATAAAAACTACAGATACGTAATAGTAATAATAATAATAATAACAACATACTTTATTTATATTCTGCTCTATCTCCCCGAGGGGACTCAGAGTGGATTACAGCTAGCTATAAGGCAAACATTCAATGCCGTTACACAATTGACAGAGATAAACAGAGGCAAGGCTTCCCTTTTTTTCATCTCTGGCATCCGGCTTTGTTTAACTCAGCCATGGGGAGATGATGTTGTTTAATTTTCCACGTTGAGGAGCTTGTCATCTATGGACTCCTTTCCTGGTCGTTTTTTTGCCGGCATGTTTTTCAGGGCACCTTTCACCTCCCTGACAAAGCGGTATCTATTTATCTATTTACATTGTTGTTTTTGAACTGCTAGGTGAGCAGAAGCTGGGCTGACAGCGAGAGCTCACTCGACCTGGGCTTGAACAACCAACCTTCTGGTTGGCAGGATGTTCTATAGCAGGTGGTTTAACTAGCTGTGCTAGCCCGGCCCCTCTCTATCTATCTATCTATCTATCTATCTCTGAACTTCCTGTGGCCCTATCACACTGTTATAGTACTATTATTCCAATTTAACAGTTGAGGCAACATCTCTCAGTTTAGGGGGGTCCTTTCAGAGTACTCAGCCAAAGAGCTCTTGGGCCTCATTAAACTACAAAACCCAGAATTCCACAAAATGTTCCCATTGCATTTAAAGTGAAATATAGTCCTATAAGAATGTAGTCCATTAGGACCCTGGAGGAAGGATGTGATGATCATAATATTTTGCTGTCATTTGTCACAAGCAGATATTTGTCACCAGCATTCTGTTATACAGAATATCAATCATCTATTTATGCCTGTGTTTTTCCTCCACTGACATGGTAAAGATGCTGAAGGAAACCAACTATGCATGAAGCAATTATGAATACATACTCTTACTAATGCAAAGATAAGATCTGTGGTGATTTAACAAGTGTGTGTCACTTTTTGTTCAAAACCATCTAGTAACCTTAACAGTCAAAACAAACTAAAATGATGTACCCATGCCCTATCCTTCTGCTACAAATGATATGTATTGCATTGTTTTAGAAGTGAGGAATTTACACAATTGTATAAGCCAAAAGTAACAACACCGTTTCCAATATCAGATCCAAATGAACCCCAAGAGTAATGTAATGTAAACCTGACGACCCCTCTAAAAAGTGAAATTCAAACCACCAAGTATCATACAGCTTTCATAGTGACTGTATTATCTGGCAAACAATTAGAAAAAAAGAAAGTAAATTTTACTATAGAATTTATAATATATTTTACTCTTGCAGTGCTGAACTGCACACGATTACTTTCAAGCCTGGATTTTGTTTTTTGTTTTTTGTTTTTTAGCAAGAATAGGACTTTGTAGATTGAGTCAGTTAGGAGCAAGGAGAACCATTCTGCAGGAAGATTTTCACATAACTGGAGACTTCATCATAGGCTGATATGCTTAGAAGTGTGTAAGCCTCCTGCCCAGTTTCAATTTTTAAGAAAAACAGAGTTAGCTATTGCTTTATTACAGCCACTCAGGGCTGTAGCCAGAAAATTTAGGGGGGGGGGGGGTTGAAAATTGGAGGGGGGGGGTTGAACCCCTGGAAATCCCCCCCCAGCTACAGGCCTGTCAATATTTGCTTGAGATAGTACTTGAGTTCTGGAGGGACTCTTAATTTTTTGCATCTCATAGACTTAGCATGGGGTTTTGGTTAATCAGTTAAAATTCATGAGTAAACCAGGTTTTTTTAAAGCTGAAAATTATTTGGGGGGGGGGTTGAACCCCTAACCTCCCCCCCCCCCCAGGCTACAGGCCTTCAGCTATGATCCAATCACAGAGATGACAAGCTGTTGTTAGTGCCACACAGCAGTAGCTGGATCTCTCCAAAGTGCTGACCCTGTTCTGTAAATAGATTAAACATTGTGGATAGCTCTTTCAATGCATGAGATAAAAGCAGGAGCCACCTGCTTCCACTGGCTTTGTAACCAATAGATAGTGTGTTCCTTAAAGTCTATGGCTAGACACAACTTGCAGCTCATAATAATCTGTGACAATTTAAGGAACATCACAGAATTCCACTTCCCTTCCCTTTTACTACCCTCTCCTTCATTTCATCGCCTGATCATTATGGACACCTCTCCACATTTCAATTAAGGTATCTTGCCAAACCATCCAAAAGATTAAGCTCCTCATGTGTTGTAACCTGGTAGATTCTAAATACTCAGAGGATGGGGAAGGGGATGCTGGGATAGAACCTGAATGCCCAAAGGAGAATAGAGGTGATCTGGAGAAAGTAGTTTTGAAATCTCCTGGCCATTCCCACGAGACTGGAGAAAGTGATATCAGTTTTCATGAGGAACTGCCAGAAGTGCAGGCGGAGAGAAATGTGGGAGATGAATGTTTGTCTAGATCAAGGTGCTTGGAACTTCATAGGCAGAGTGTACAAGAGAGACAGACTTGCTTTTCTCAGTGACTTAGAGATAAGGAGAGGAAAAGCAGGTGTGCGAGGAATGATGTAATGGGAGGAATTGAGGCATTTTAAGTGATTTCTGTTGGTACAGTTCTTTGTGAGAGCAACATTGACTTCAAGGGGAAAATAGCTTTTGGTTCTTGTTCTTAGGTTTTGTTTTATGTATACAAGTTTTCACATTTGTTCCTGTTTCTAGTTCCTGTGTGGATTAGGTTGCCTGCCTTGGATTCCTGCTATCATGTTTATGGATTAATTATGAAGAATGAGCTGTAAATGGATTTTGAGCTTCTGGGATTCTTTTGGAATAACTTTTTGAACTTTGATGCTTCTTTTAAAAGTTACAGATTTCTTTATATACTCATCTTTTAATAAACTTTATATTACTGGACTATTTGGACAAGGTGTGGTGTGTGGTGGAAAAGGTAGTCCAGGGCTCTAGTGCAACATCATATATGTTCAAATGTTCTCAAAATCACACTTCAAATAAATGCTTTCAGAGTTTTTCAACTAATAAAGACAAGGCTCAGCAACATATTATTATGCAGACAATGGTATACACAATGTTTACACAATGTTTGCTGCAGTTTCCATTATATAAATGCTGTTCGTATATATTTCCCAATGTACTTTTCTTGGGTGAATCCATTTATGTATTAGACACAATGTTCTACACTTTTTTTAATAAAAAAGAACCAACCTGCAAAATTTTAAGACGTGTAATATTGAAGATAACTGTTCCAGTTCACATACTGATGTGGATCGTATACTTTTGATAAGTTCTTATCAAACTGTGGATGGAATGAACTCTTTTTTATTTCCAGATATGATGGAAACTGTTCTTACATTTGATGGCATTCTGCCCAATGATCTTTGGCTGTTTCACACACTCTGATTGTTGTCCTGTGTTATCCAATTGTACAGTGGATGACCTTGAAAGCAAAAAGCACATTGGAGTATGAGAGTTTTGGGTTTGGAGATACACAGAGGGAGTTTGGCAGTTAAGAGACATACAGTCCACTAGCTAAATGTTAAATGCACTTAGTGGATTTTTTTAAAGGATGTGCTTACTTTTTAAAATACTACAGTTAGCCCTGTACTTAATTGCTGTATTTGTGCCTAATAAAGTGGAGAACGGGCAAAAAGGTCATTGCTAATGAAAACTCATTGAGCAATTGAGACAGAGGGATGCTTCTCTTTAACAATTTAAACTGCTCCAAAGCCCTTCAATCTGAACATCTAGGAATTAAACTCTTCCTTAGTGTAATTAAAATGTTTATCTACCATTGCCTAAAAAGGGGAAAACAGTTGCCCAGAATGTCCATTATTGACTAATCAGAGAGAAAGTATGTCAAATGGAACATCTGCCTGCATTTTTGGTGTTTTAGTGAATAAAATTGATGATGTTCACAGGAACCTGGACCAAACCCCAAGTAATCAACCTCTTCTCTATATCATTGCTCATAAAAATTATTCAAGTGAAAATGACAACATGCTACCACAGTTCTCAATCCAAAAAAAAGTCATCGCCATAATTTGGATTGTTATTTTTAGAAGGCAGCTATTATTCATTGTTTTCTCAAATTTTTAGTAATTGCTTATTGTTTGTTTATTCAACACTGACTCATTAGTATTGTGCCCTTTTTGTTATATATTATTTTTAAAAAACTTTAAGGATCCCACCTTTTTCTAAATGACCCTCAAAAAACATTTTAGAAACCGTTATATGATATCTGCAAAAACAAAAAAGAATGGGTGTTGTGTGATTTCCAGGCTGTATAGCCTGGTTCTAACAGTATTTTCTCCTGATATTTCACCTACAACTGTGGTTGGCATCTTCATGTGAAACATCAGGAGAAAATGCAGCTAGAAGACAGCCATACAGCCTGGAAACTACAGAACACCCCAGTAATTCCTGCTGTGAAAGTCTTTGACAATACAAGAAAAAAGATAATCAGTCAGACTCATATATACTACATCAATGTCTCATATTATGCATAGATGTCACATCTTAAGTATAGTTGCCAGTAGAGTTACGTTCCATTTCCACCTGCAATTCCTATAATGCATAGCAATGTTGGATAACAAATACATATTTGAAAACAGTGTTCATGGCTGCCATTGTGTAATACAATGGTCATTTGCACACTATTTTTAGTAATACCACAGTGTAGCTGTATGTACAATGATTCTGTCTATAGAACTGAGTTTGTTACTGTCAGCTGAATCATTGCACATTTCACTCCAGAAAAAATCCCACATTGGTAGCACATCTTATGCCTGTGTGTTATAGATGTACCATACGTGCAAACTGACCTCAAGTATAGGTCCAGGAAAGGACTGGAGGTCAATATTATGGATTTTTATGGGGCATATGGCTCCTCCAAGATGACAAGATGGCAGCAGTCTTGGACATCAGTGGCTCCCAAAGTGACCTGTTTAAGGTGGAATCAGGTGTCAAACAGGGATGTGTTATCGCCCCAAACTTATTTTTCATCTTCATTGCTATGATACTTCATCTTGTTGATGGGAAGCTTCCCACCAGAGTGAAAATCATCTATCGGACAGATGACAAGCTATTTAACCTCAGCAGACTGAAAGCCAAAACCAAGGTCACAATAACTACTGTTATAGAATTCCAATATGCTGATGATAATGTTGTCTGTCCGCATTCAGGAGAAGACCTAAAAGCCACTCTAAACACCTTTGCAGAAGCATATGAGAAGCTCGGTCTCTCATTGAACATGGAGAAAGCTAAAGTGTTCTTCCAGCAGTCGTCAGCCAATCCCTCTGTAATGCCAGGAATACAGCTTATTGGTGTAACATTAGAAAATGTTGATCCTTTTCGCTACCTTGGCAGCCACCTCTCCACATTGATGCTGAAATACAACACTCCCTGAGCTCTGCGAGTGCAGCATTTCTCTGAATGAAGCAGAGAGTGTTTGAGGATTGGGACATCTGTAGGGTTACCAAGGTGCTTGTTTATAAAGCTGTTGTCCTCCCAACCCTGCTCTACGCCTGTGAAACATGGACTGTCTACAGACGTCACACTCAACTCCTGGAAAGATTCCATCAGTGTTGCCTCCAAAATAAATGCATCAAATCTCCTGGGAAGACAGGCAGACAAATGTCAGAATACTAGAAGAAGCAAAGACCACCAGCACTGAAGTGATACTCCTATGCCATCAACTCCATTGGACTGGCGATGTTGTCCGAATGCCTGATTGCCCATCTCCCAAAGCAGTTACTATATTCCCAAGAACGGGAAACACAATGTTGGTGGACAGGAAAAGAGATTTAAAGATGGGCTTAAAGCTAACCTTAAAAACTGTGGCATAGACACCGAGAACTAGGAAGTCCTGGCCCTTGAGTGCTCTAACTGGAGGTCAGCTGTTACCAACAGTGCTGCAGAATTCGAAGAGGCACAAATGGAGGGCTTAAGGGAGGAATGTGCCAAGAGGAAGGCGCATCAAGCCAACCCTGGCCAGGACCGCCTTCCATCTGGAAACCAATGTCTTCACTGCGGAAGAACATGCGGTTCAAGAATAGGTCTCCCCAGCCACCTATGCATCCACCACCAAGACACTACACTTGGAGGACCATCATCCTTGAGCTACAAGGGATCGCCTAAGTAAGTAATGTGGTATGTGAATAAGTTAAGGGTCATTCTGCAAAGATTGTGCCAGTGCTGCCACAGGGAACCAGACATCTCTAGCATTTGGTACAACCATTTTCCTGCTCATTCAGACATTCATTTTTACCATTTTACTTGGAGGTGATGGTAGTGGTGATTCCTTTTTGATAAAAATATAGGTACAGTAGTCACTTTTACCAGAAAGGGACCATATCCTTCTCTGAATAGAACAGTAAAAGGTGAGAACTTAGTCCATTCCAGGACACCTTAAAAGAAGCACTGATTTCTTCCCTACTCCCTTAAAGCCCCTTTGAGAGGATGCACAGTAGAGTCACTGCCACAAGGGGATAGTTTGCATGGAAAACAGCAATTTGGGGCAGAAAACTACCTCTCTGTGTGAATATTATTTTTATTTTATTTTCTCTGCATGAAAAGTTGTTTTCAGTGTAAATCAATCACATGTCAACTGCAATATTTTCTTTGTAGCAAACAGATTTCTTTCTGCTTAGGAAAAATATTTTCTGTGCAGAATACACTGGGATGTGATTCAGGGTAAACTTGGTTAAGATTCCACCATGAATTGAAATATTTTCCTGCTGGAAACATTGCTCTTTGCCTCTGTAGCACAACTGATTGGCCAGGAGAGTGAATGTCTATGGTATATGCCTACCTATGCAGATCTCAGAAGCAAGCTATGGCAGTATATCCGTTTTCATCCATCTGGTTAGTTTAATTGCTTGAGATTTACTAATACTGTACTTAGGAATAGAGCTATTGCAAATACAGCAATTTAAAAGAACTGTGATTTATGGCCTAGAGGTTAAGAAACACCCACTTTGTTCTATACTGTCAAATTCAGATCCTTAAAAATTGTATGTCTGTAGCTTAAATTTAATCAGTAATTTGATCAGGGTGATTAATCAGTTTTACCACAGGTTCACAGATGTATACTCCAGTTAATTGAGAAGGCTATAAGGAAGGTTTCCCAAGCATGCCTTCTTCCTTCCTCTGGCATTTCTTTCTATTTCCCAAACAATGTAGTAATTATCTTGCCTTTCATAATAAGCTCAGTTTCACTGTAAATTTCAAAGATTTTTTTAAAAATTCTAAAGCCACAACACTCAGTCAAATCACTTTTGATGGATATGCCTATCCTCTTTCAAATGTGCAGTAGGCATAATGGTATGGCCCATCACTTATTATAGTTATTTCTTCCATGAACTCAAGGCAGCATACATAGTTCTTGTCCTCTGTATTTTATCCTCGCAATTACTCTCTGTAGTAGGTCAAAGAGAACAGGGATACAATTGCTTCCAGAGCAAGGGGAGATAAACCTGGATCTTTCAAGTTCTTGCCCAGTTTTTAAAACACTTTAACTACTGGCACTGAGGTGCAAAGTAAACATGCAAAGAGGGGAAAGTCAATGAATGCAAATACTTCTAAATGTCTTGTGGTATTTTACTATGACACAGTGGTTTGAACATTAGATTATGACAGAGTTTGATTCCCTAAGTGACTTGAAGGTACACTAAAGTAAAAGTAAAAGTTTCCCCTGACGTTAATGTCTGACTCTGGGGGTTGGTGCTCATCTCCATTTCTAAGCCGAACAGCCGCCGTTGTACACTACATAACAACAAAAATCTACTGAGATCTGTCTGTTTTCCCTATTTCTCTGTAGAAATAGTTTAGAGATGATAGTATAAAAGACAGTCAGACAGACAGACGGACAGATAGATAATCAATAGATAGTAGACATATGTGATCCATAAAAAATGATTCTAAAGTACGAGGGTTGAATGAAAAGTAATCCCTCCACCTTTGTTACTTGGGTTTGGATGAGAATATTTTAATAAATCAAATGCAGAAATAATACTTAGAATGTGCTCTTTAACTACCACTATTCACTGTTCCACATAATCACCAGACAATTGGATACATTTCTGCCAACAATGAACAAGTTTTCTGAAGCCATCCCGGAGGAAGTCGACACTCTGTTTCCTCAACCAGCGTCTCACAGTTCTCTCAACGTCTTCATCAGAAGCATAATGATGTCCCCGCAGATCTTCTTTCATTATCGGGAACAGATGGAAGTCAGATGGTGCTAAATCTGGACTGTATGGAGGATGCTGTATGGTGGTGATATCTAGTCTCTGAAGTTCTGCTGTTGTGGCATGTGAAGTGTGTGATCTGGCATTGTCATGCTGCAGGAAATCATTTCCCTTTTCCTTTCAGACCCTTGTTAGCCATCGTTTCAAAGTTTGCAGCGTTGTGATGTAACACTCTGAATTTATTGTTGTTCCACATTCAAGAAAATCAACAAGGATAACACCATCTGCATCCCAGAAATCTGTTTCCATGATTTTTCCAGCTGAGGGTGTGCCTTGAATTTCTTTTTCTGGGACGAGTCTTTGTGTCAATATTTCATAGACTGACACTTCATCTCTGGGTCATAATGGTGTACCCACATTTCGTCTCCTGTCACAATTGAATGGAGAAAGGCATCACCTTCATTCTTGTAATATGAGAGGAGTTCCTAGAAAATTTCAAGTCTGTGCACTTTCATTTCAGGCATCAGCATCCTGGGTACCCATCGTGCACAGATCTTGCTATAGCCAAGCAAAGCAATAATGTGACCCACATGTTCTTGTGAAATGCCAATTATTCTTGAAATTTCTCTCTGAGTGATACAACAATCATCCTGAATCAATCTGTCAACCTTTTGCTTGTGAAACTTGGTGGTTGCTGTCACAGGACGTCCAGCTCTTTGTCACACAAGTCAGTTGTTTCCACCTCAGCATCTTTAAACTTACTCGCCCAACGATGCACAGTACTCACATCAACACTATCACCATAAACAACTTGCATTCTGTGATGATCTCCTTTGGGGTGACACTTTCTGCTGCTTAAGTTGCATTGACCAACCGTCTGTGCAAGGTTCCATACTTTGCACTTTGACAACACAATCATTCAATGCTAAGACTTCCCACCAAATGGAACTGTAGAGGAGAGTCTACTGAACAAGCCAGTAACTGCCGTATACCAGTACTGCCATCTGTTGAGGAGTTACGAAAGTGGAGGCATTCAACCCTCATACTTACAAAACTAGGGGGTACTGGTACTTCATTTCTAAAGTGTTTCTGAATTTTGGGTAGTGAAAATTTCAGAATTCTAACAAAACCTACAAATCTTCGTAGTTACTTCATTAATGGCGGTTGCGAATGCGCAATAGGGAAAATATCACCGTTAGTGGGGAAACTTGAGGGGCTTCTCTCTTCCTCATTTTTTGAGCTATCCTGATGAAACTTTCTACAGTGGTAGAACACATTCACCACTGTTAACCCACTAAATTTCAGAACATTTGATCTATCCACAGAGTTTTGTCAAATTTTACTGCTATAAGAACCAGCATGGTATAGTACTTTGAACATTGGACTATGACACTGGTGACCAGGGTTTTAATCACCCTGCTTGGCCATGTTAACTCACTTGGTGACCTTGGGCAAATCAAACTTTTTCAGCCTCAAAGGAAGGCAAAGGAAAACCCATTAAACAAATATTGCTAATAAAACCCTATGATAGGTTTGCCTTATAGTAATAAGAAGTCAGGAATTACTTGAAGGTGCACAACAATGATATAATCGTATAAAGGAGAATCATTACATTGGTCAATGTTTCTATTCTCTGTTGGTGAGCAGAAATGGAGTTACATCTCCAGTATGGTAGTGCAAACAGAACCAACAATTGAGTCATAGATCCTGTTTCACAGTGGGTATTAGAGTGCTATGGAGCTTGTCGCACAATGGAACTTTCATTGTCCCACAGGACATTGCACAGAATGCTCCATTCAATTTGTTAGAATTTCTCAAAAGGGTTGGTGTTCTCTCAGGGACAGAGATCTGGCATCATAAAATTAGAAACCATAGCCTATAGCACAGGGCCTTAGCCAAGAAAAGCTTCTATATCTATAAGGGTTCTCCATTTCAGGACCCTGAAAAAACACAGTTTTGAACTGTGAGAAGAACTTCTGCTGATACAAGATATTCTCCTCTTCATATGCCTTGCTTTTGATTAAATAAAGCAACAATTGTGAAGGCCAAGACTACTGAGTTCCTCTCCTTATATGTTTTTGTAATCCAAAAAAGAATAACAACTGTTTAACTTTTTTTAGACACTAGCAATCAAATTCTTTCTCTCTTCTTCTAAACAAAGAAAAGGAGGACAGGAATCCATATGCTCTCATCCAGAAATCTTTTCACAAAGGAAAATGACACATTTTTAGAACGTGTGACTCATTGAACCAGAACATTTAATTTGATTTACAACATACGTTTTATATGTTTGTGTCATTCCAAAAATTCTCAAATTTGAGATCAGTTCTCCACTACAAAATCACGATTTAGCTAGATTCTGTCACACACTCAGCCTGAATATTGTGTCATATTTGATGGATTAGGTTTTTCATAGTCATTCCAGTGAAACCTATTGTTATACCCAGCCAGCCATGGCTTCAGAGCCTGATCAGGAGCTGAACTCTGACACAGATGAGGCTTATTATGACTTTTCACCCAGTTCGGAAAACCCTTTGCAGCTCCAGGTGCCTGGAGAAATCAGCCAGGAAGAGCAGTTAATTGGAAGGGAGTTTCCCTTGTCTGGGCCAGATGTTCCCAGTTCGCCTAAGAATGAGGGTTTTAATCGGAGAGAATTTTTGAATTGTGAGAGGAGTGTTAAACAAAATCTTTGTAGAAGTCAACGTCTGGCCTCCCGAGGGGGTAATGGTTAGAGTTCCCATGGGAACTTTTTGGGAGTATTGCTCTCCCTACTTGGGATTCAGTTTAGGATTCTTAAAAGCGTTTTGCACTGTAGAGTCTTTGCGGTGTCAATGTTGCTTTATTCGAGTGAGGTAACTCCATCTAGCTCCAGTTTCCAAGCCAAGTTTTTCCAGTTCCAGTTACAGTCGGGCCAAGCTGTGCCGCGACCCTCGAGAAGACCTTGATTTTACTCTGGTTGTTATTTACTTGTTCCTGTTTTGAGATTACCTCTGCTTTGACAACTTTGCTGCCTTGATCACTATGAGGATTGGACTCTGTTTTCTGTCAGCCTTGTTTCCTTGTTGCCATTCATGGACTTTGATTGCTTGGGAGAGCTAATGAGTTCTCGTTGTGGATTATAGTATTGGACCTTTCCTTTCACCCATCTAGGATCATATTTGACTTTTCAGAAAGAAGTATTTCCTCCTCAAACTCTTTAACTACTTTCTTTTGGATTTATATTTGCTTTAATAAAGATATTATATGTTATATTGATTCCTGTCTGGTTTTCGAGTGCTCACGCTGCCTTGGGGTGTAACACCTATTCACATGGGCCACTAATAATGTTATCTTATTCTGGCAGAACCACAATTAAAGAAACCTCCAATCCAATAATATAAGAAAAACTGTTAATCATTCCCTGAAATGAGTTTAATCTTAATCTAACCACCAATTGTACTGCAATGATAACAGAGATAAATGTCATTCAGTTTAATGGCAACAAGTTTTTTGGAAGGAATTTTCCTTTAGAGCAGTGGTTCTCAATCTTTTTTTGACCAGGGGCCACTCTGATTTTTCTTTTTTGTTATTGTTGTTAGCCGGGACCACAAGGTTCATGAATAATAAACTGTGTTAATCTAAAAATAAAATTTAATCAAAACTTTTAACATATTCATTACACTTAATAGTAACATGAATTAAGAGTGCTATTATAATATAAAAATACTATTTTAAATAAAAAATTACATTCAGTTTGCATCAATGTGGTTTTTGAGCTTGCATCTTCTTTACAAGTTGGGTAATCCTGGAGCTAATATTATTGCTCAAGCTACACACATATAGTCATTTACTTTAGATAAATACATTTGAAGGCTGTTGACTGTGGAGGAACCTGTACATTTGATGTAGACAAAACAGAAAATTCAATGAATATCTCATGATTCCTCATAGGGGTCAAAATATCCTGAGAAATAATCTGCCAGTTCCATTTTCATATAAAATTTCTTTCTCTCCATAGTGTTTTGCCCCTATTCCTCACATTCATTGTCATGGCTTTCTTTAACCATTGCCTAAATGTAAACTATTATGGCAGATAGTTTAGCGTGGTTCCTCATAAATTAAGCTATTTTCTTTAAAGTTTCAAGTTAAAATTTTGCCTCTGTCATGAAATGCCTAGGAAGCCTTAAAAACCTATGTCTTTCCCCTTCCTGTAGTGTGCAAAATAATAATGCTGACTTATTTCACAATGGCACAGTGTGTTAAAGTGCTGAGCTGCTGAACTTGCAGACCAAAAGATTGCAGGTTTGAATCCAGGGAACGGAATGAGTGTCCACTGTTAGCCCCAGCTTCTGCCAACTTAGCAGTTCAAAAAACATCCAAATGTGAGTAGATCAATAGATACCACTCCAGCGGGAAGGTAACGGCGCTCCATGTAGTCATGCCGGCCACATGACCTTGGAGGTGACTACAGACAATGCCGGCTCTTCGGCTTAGAAATTGAGATGAGCACCAACCTTTACCTTTACCTATCTCACAATACTGGACAAAGTACTGTCATGGTTAAAGATATCACTGAAGGCATTATGACATCACTGAAGGCATTGTGAGATCTACATCTGTAGAAAGAAAGAGAGTAAACTAAATGAATAAGCAAGCAGAAACAACAAACAACCTAAAACTAAAGCTACAGTAAGACCCCTGTAGCCACGTAACCCATATCTGCAGTTTCACTAACCTGCACCGGGAAGAAAAATGATCTCTATAGAAATGTACTAGATAAACCAGGTAATTCTACCTTATACTTCTCCCAGAAACAGAAAAATCTGGCAAATTCCTAGAGCAAATACATTTCTAGGTATTTCTAGGTCATCCAGTACAACTCTATGGTATTGGAAGTGAGGTTATTTAATGTGTATGTATGTAGTCATATCCTTGGTTTCTCATAACCTTAACCACAGTCTGGATAGGAATGTATCCCTTGTGGATATGAAGGTTTTACTGTAGTTTAATACTGACAAAAATATCTCATGATCAAGTAATGAATAATTTTTGTATCAGATAAAATTGGTATGTATTATCAGTCACTGTTTAAGTTGTCATTAGGTTGCTGTGAGTTTGACAACACATTAAGTTATCATTGTTTTCCATTCAGCTTCCCTGGACTGTTATCCTATGGCTAAAAGACCAACATTCTACCTTCTGCTCGATCCACACTGAGATACATACAAGGAATTTTAGTACATGCAAGCTTCCCTCATTCACTTTGGTGGAAAGAACAGCTCTTCATCACATTCAATAATGCATGCTGTTTTTACATCCAATAAAGTGAAATTCCAGTTCTATATGGTATACTATTATTGATAAGGGGCCACTGTTGAAGTCAGGGATGGGAGCGGGATGTGGTCCCCAAGATGCTGATGGATTCCAGTATTCTCTATTTTTGTAGTCTCTCAACAGAGCCATAGCCAGAGGGGAGAGTTCCCCCCCCCACCCCCCCCCCCCACCCCCAAAATGTGTCAGGTTAAAGAAAACTTGGTTTACTCATTGTAACGAAGTGTGAATTTTTTAGTTTACAGATGTCATGTTTAATTGTGTTTTAAAAGTCATGTTTAACTGTGTTTAAAAAAGGGTTAATATTTCAGTTACTGTGCACCATGAGTTGGTTGCCATGGAGAAGGGGGCAGAGCCAACTGGGTTAGCTGAAGAGAGAGCAGAATTTGGAGGGAAAACTCAGTCAGTCAGTCAGTATCTGTGGTCAGAGAACTACAGGGAAGGTCTGATTCTCAGTTGGAGGATCAGGGTGGCTCAAATGTGGGATTTGAGTCAATTCTAAAATAAGTTTGGTGACTTATTTTAGGTAGTCTGTGCCCTGATAAGGTACAGAGAAGTCTGATTCTCAGTTGAGAGGATCAGGGAGGCTCAAGAGCTTATTTGAGTCAATTCTAAAATAAGTTTGGTGACTTATTTTAGGTAGTCTGGGCTCTGTTGAAGCTCAGGGAAGGCTGATCCTGAGTTAGGGGATCAGGGATAAAATAAGTTTGGTGGCTTATTTTAGGGTAGTCTGTTAGTGGAAAAGGAACTGACATTTTAAGAAGTTTGGAACACCTCAACATAGCTTTGCAACCATTATCTACGTGCCTTTAAAGAAGTTACTGTAATCATCAAGCTTGTGCCTAAATAAATGTGATTTTTATTCCTTCAGATATCTCAGTCTCTGTCATACATACACACATCAAGAATAAACAAGAAGAAGAAAAATAAAAGTCTCCTCTCTAAGTAGCTAGTGGCTATGTATTCCTATAGTGGTGGCAAGAATTGATGATCCCCTTTGTAATTTGGTGGCAGCATTATAAAACCTCTATAATTTGGTGGCAGCTTTTAAATAAAAATATCTTTAATAACTGGTGGCAGCGGATATAAAATATATAATAATAACATCTTTACACTCATAAATTGGTTCACCCTTGAACCCTTAACCCCCCCCCCCCCCGGGCTATGGCCCTGCCTGGCAATATCTGAAAGGGACCCACAATCCCTATCCCTGTTTTAAGTTGTACCTCCTGCATGCAAATGTCATGGTTTAAAAGAAGTTTTGATGTTCTTGTAGCTTAGAGTGACCCTTTAGACCTAGCTCTTGAAGTGCAGTTTTCCAATGACTGAATTTCATTCTGGTGTTGCTGAGTAAAAATCAGAAAAGGGCTCCTATCCTGTAATGGTTGAGTGGAAGAAGAGATTTCAGCAAATAGAGTTTGTGTGACAAGCATAATCCCTAAAAGTCCTGCTTCTGCATCAGTATTAAAAATATAAGAACCTGGTCTGGTATTGTGCAGTGCAACCCTAGCCTCCAGGCAGTTTACTCCTTCTGCTTAATGGTGGTCCTGGTTATCTGGATTTGTAGGCCTTAATCCCTTACAGGCACCAAATTCTGTCTGATCTTGGAAGATAAGCAGGATCAATCCTGGTTAGTACTTGTGAGACACCAGCAAGGAATACTAGGTGCTGTAGGATATATTTCATAAGAAGAAACTGGCAGAACCACATCTGAGTATTCTTTGACCAAAATAACCCTATGAAATTAATGGGGTCACCATAAGTCAAAAGATAACCTGAAGGCACATATATACACACACAATTATTTCACTTACACTGCCTTCCACTGTCAGACATTTGATGAAGAACAAGGGTTTGATTATACTTAATCACACCTCTGGTGTTCCAGCCAAAATGAAATTGGCTTGGCTTCAGTTAGCTATTTCTGTTCTTCTATGTATTGCCAAGTGATAAGAACATGTCTCAACAATACAGGCAGGCAGGCAAATATTCTTATCCTCTTGCATCACAGAGGAAATTCACATTGGAAAGAGCCAATACGGCTCTGGAATCAGCATGATGTTAATTAAGTCCAGCCAAGAGATTTTCTGCCTGTTTGAACCCACCTGCCGTAATCTTTTCCTTGCCTTCTCCTTTCTTTTCCAGCACATGACTCAGACAGGTCGATTAGCAATGGACATGGATGACACAAAATCTCACAATGAGGTATTCACTTTATATTTTTTCTCATTCCAGACAATCTCTTTTAATTACTAGCAGGAAAAAAAATTGACGCTGTTATTTTCAGCGTGGGCAAGCAGACATGACTGATGACTGATGAAACTACCAAAAAGGGGTTTTAAGAATTTCTCCTCTTAATGATTTCAGCATGGATTTGATGGATGTCTGAATGAGTAGATAATAGGAACAAGTATGGTGGATGAGAACCAGTATGATGCAGTGATTTAAACATCAAACTACATCTCTAGAGACCGTTGCTAACAGATTTGATTGATTGGAAGGCAAACAGCAACAACAACAACAACAACAACAACAACAACAGCAGCAGCAGCAGCAGCAGCAGCAGCGGAATATTTATATTTGTAACTTTCAGTGCCTTGAATTTGTAATGTCATTTTGATTACTTCTTTAAAAATCCTAGGATTTCCTCCAGAATTCTGAGGCCTTTCTGTTTCCCATGGCTTTCTTTTACAACCTTTTCTCCTAATCTCTCTCCCATCACCTATTTTCATATCTGTGAATTTATCATAGAATCATAGTATCATAGAGTTGGGAGAGACCACTTGGTCCATCTAGTCCAACTCCCTTCTGCCAATTGCTCTGGTGCCACAGCCGACAGATATTAGCCATGTTGTGCCTAGTGGCTGCCACTATGATGAGAACAGGAAAGTGGCTCCTGGAGCACTAAATCAGGCTTAGCAACACTAGATAGTCAGGATTCCTTCCCACCTCCCCAATGGCCTAAGAGCTGATGCTCTAAAACATCCTGTGGCTGATCCAGATTGTAATACTCCAAACTGGCCCTGGGGTAAGGTGTTCATGGAGCCCCTTGTGGCACAGTAGATTAAACTGCTGAGCTGCTGAGCTTGTTGTCCAAAATGTCAGTGGTTTGAATCTGGGGAATGAGGTGAGCTCCTGCTGTTAGTCCCAGCTTCTGCTAACCTAGTAGTTTAAAAATATGCAAATGTGAGTAGATCAATAGGTACCCGCTTCAGTGGGAAGGTAACGGTGCTCCATGCAGTCATGCCAACCACATAACCTTGGAGGCGTCTATGCAAACGGCGGCTTTTCAGCTTAGACATGGAGATGAGCACCAACCTCCAGAGTTGAACACGATTAGACGTAATGTCAGGGGAAAACCTTTACCTTTACCTTAAAACCACTACACGTATCTGTAAACCGATTTTTTAATTTTTTTTTTAAATCAAGATATAGTGGGTGAATGGAATGGTCCTTGTTCACTTTGAAAGAGGGGGAGAACTTCACTTGATTTTTTAATCTTTCTTCAGAAGCAGGTTTATGTTTTCACATCTCACATGTGCTCAATAGAAAGATAAATTATGGAGCTCTTTGTTCTGCTTGCAGAAGACTTATTGAAAACAATAACAGAAGTGTATCTGTGATCAGAAGAGTTTTGCTTATTTCATTAAATGTTAAACTGGCTTTAAATTGAAGCACTCTTACTTCACAAACTGTCACCTGAACAAAGGAAATTTGACATATTTCCCTTTCAGAAGCATATGTAATAATAATAATAATAATAATAATAATAATAATAATAATAATAATAATAATAACAACAACAACTTTATTTTTATACCCCCGCCCCATCTCCCCGAAGGGACTCGGGGCGGCTTACATGGGGCCTTGCCCGACACAACAGTATAATAACAATGTATGTAGTCATGCCAGCCACATGACCTTGGAGGTGTCTATGGATAATACGGGCTCTTCTAGTTTTAAGACACCAATTCTAATAATGTAATCTAAAATAGTAATATGATAATAATAATTTTATTTTTATACCTCGCCGCCATCTCCCCAGAGGGACTCGGGGCGGCTCACAGATATAAAACAAGCATACAATGGTATCAAATACAAAAAACACACAAATAAAATTAAAAGACATAAAATAAAATCACAGTCATTATAAAACACATGATAAAACACAGCAATAAAATCATACAATGGACTGGGCAAAGTGCACTGAGTGAAACTTGTAAGAGAACACTCTTTTTCCTTTAAGAGGTGTGTTTTGTTCAAGATGGTTAAATTAATTTATGAAACAAGATGTTCTATGTAACCTGGAGTACTTAAAATATGTGCAACAAAAATATCACCTGGCAAAGCAGAAATGGAACAAAAAAGGTCTGAATGCAAAAGAAAAACTTTGACATTTCCAAAAGGTATGGAAAATTTGGGTTAGAAATGCAAAGTTTTCAGATTGAAAATTCTGGTTTCCTAACTTTTAAGGAGATCTGATTTGATTTTAATTCAAGATTTGAATGGAATGAAGAAATGAACATTATCTTTTATCGGGAGGAGAATGTGAATGACAAATGTCTCATTTCGGTGAAAAGTAGCAATCAAAATCTGATGTAAAAATTACATGCTTCCACACAGATGTCTATCATTCTGGTATAAATAACATTTCTGATAATAGTGGAAAGGTTATACCTGTATCAATTCCTTGCCATGGGAGTGACTGAAAGATCATGTAACTTTCTCACCCCAATTCAAAGCTCTGGAATCCTGGGAGTAATCATTTTACAAGGTCTTTATTCTTCTCTGCCTCACCAAATTACAAATTCCAGGATTCCAGAGCACTGAGTTTGGTAGTTACTATGTTGTCAGTGCAATTATTCTAAGTTTAGATGCCTCCAGATATTTTGGACAATGAGCACATCTACACTGCCCACCTGATGTGGAATGAAGGCATCTTGACATGGTGTTTTAATGACACATGGCAAGAACACACCCGGGAGCACATGTAAGAGGGCTTAAATTGGGATAAGCAAAATTGTGGGGTATTCTGAAATAATCTCTGTAATATGTATCAGTGCATGTAGGTAATCAGATTGCATGGCAAAAGCAATTAAGGGACAGGTGCTCTGGTGATCCACACATGCATACTGGAGTGGGGGGCATGGGTGAGGGATCAGAATCCTCCATGGCTGTGGTCAGCCTCACGTCAATACCAGACAAGATTCTGGAAAAGATCATTAAGGAAGTGGTCTGCAAACACTTAGAAATGAATGCAGTCATTGCTAATAGTCAACACGGATTTACCAAAAACAAGTCATGCCAGACTAATCTGATCTCTTTTTTCGATAGAGTTACGAGTTGGGGCGATACAGGGAATGCCATGGATTTCATGGATACCTGGATTTCAGTAAGGTCTTCGACAAAGTCCCTCACGACCTTCTGGCAAATAAACTAGTAAAATGTGGGCTAGACAAAACTACGGTTAGGTGGATCTGTAATTGGCTAAGCAAACGAACCCAAAGGGTGCTCACCAATGCGTCGTCTTCATCTTGGAAAGAAGTCACGAGTGGAGTGCTGCAGGGCTCCGTCCTGGGCCGTTCTGTTCAACATCTTTATTAATGACTTAGACGAAGGGTTAGAAGGTACGATCATCAAGTTTGCAGACGACACCAAACTGGGAGGGATAGCCAACACTCCAGAAGAAAGGAGCAGAATTCAAAACGATCTTGACAGACTAGAGAGATGGGCCGAAACTAACAAAATGAAGTTCAACAGGGATAAATGCAAGATACTTCACTTCGGCAGAAAAAATGGAATGCAAAGATACAGAATGGAGGATGCCTGGTTAGACAGCAGTACATGTGAAAAAGATCTTGGAGTCCTTGTGGACAACAAGTTAAACATGAGCCTACAATGTGATGTGGCTGCTAAGAAAGCCAACGGGATTCTGGCCTGCATCAATAGGGGTATAGCGTCTAGATCCAGGGAAGTCATGCTCCCCCTCTATTCTGCCTTGGTCAGACCACACCTGGAATACTGTGTCCAATTCTGGGCACCGCAGTTAAAGGGAGATGTTGACAAGCTGGAATGTGTCCAGAGGAGAGCAACTAAAATGATCAATGATTGTCTGGAGAACAAGCCCTATGAGGAACGGCTTAAAGAACTGGGCATGTTTAGTAGGCTTGCTCAAATAATTCGTTTTCCCCGTTTACCGTTATTGATTCGTTATTTTCGGATTTTTTGAAGCAATATTGAATCTTGGCTGTCCACACGCCTGGATATCGCGGTTTCGAACCGCGATTGGCCGTTTTCCGTAATGGCGCCTTTTTTTTCGTTTTTAAAAAATGCTTTGTCAAATCATCCAAACTTTTTTAAGTCCACTGGGGCAATCTAGTGTGTTGTTTGCACCTTGTAGCCAATCAGAGAGCACGTTTAACCAGGGGGAGGGGCTGGTAGGACGTGCTTAATGAAAACAGCGTGCACACGCCTCGTGGCTCAGTCGCACTGGGACTTTTGGAGAGGGTGGAAGGGTAGATTGGTGCAGGCAGGCAGGAAACATTGCTGCGTCACAGCATGGCTGTGTGAAGACCAGGGACAGGAGAAAAGGTGGGGTGGTCTGTGGCTGAGTTTGGTGGTGTGGGTCTTAGGTCTTTCTATTTCTTTTGTTGTTGCAAACTTGCAAAGGGCTGTCCTGTGGGTGTTTTTCCTGTTCAAAATACAACTCCTTCGGGGAAAATAAAAGCTTGCCTTTGTGCCTTGCCTTCCCCTGGGCTACGTGTGTGTGTGTGTCTGCCAGGGACGCTTTGGGAAAGAGTTGCATATCCCATCCTGTTCAAAATACAACTCCTTTTGGGGAAAGAAAAGGTTCCCTTTGTGCCTTGCCTTGTGTGTGTGTCTGCCAGGAACGCTTTGGGAAAGAGTTGCATATCCCATCCTGTTCAAAATACAACTCCTTTCGGGAAAATAAAAGCTTGCCTTTGTGCCTTGCCTTCCCCTGGGCTACGGGTGTGTGTGTGTCTGCCAGGGACGCTTTGGGAAAGAGTTGCATATCCCATCCTGTTCAAAATACAACTCCTTTCGGGAAAATAAAAGCTTGCCTTTGTGCCTTGCCTTCCCCTGGGCTACGGGTGTGTGTGTGTCTGCCAGGGACGCTTTGGGAAAGAGTTGCATATCCCATCCTGTTCAAAATACAACTCCTTTCGGGAAAATAAAAGCTTGCCTTTGTGCCTTGCCTTCCCCTGGGCTACGGGTGTGTGTGTGTCTGCCAGGGACGCTTTGGGAAAGAGTTGCATATCCCATCCTGTTCAAAATACAACTCCTTCGGGGAAAATAAAAGCTTGCCTTTGTGCCTTGCCTTCCCCTGGGCTACGGGTGTGTGTGTGTCTGCCAGGGACGCTTTGGGAAAGAGTTGCATATCCCATCCTGTTCAAAATACAACTCCTTTTGGGGAAAGAAAAGGTTCCCTTTGTGCCTTGCCTTGTGTGTGTGTCTGCCAGGAACGCTTTGGGAAAGAGTTGCATATCCCATCCTGTTCAAAATACAACTCCTTTTGGGGAAAGAAAAGGTTCCCTTTGTGCCTTGCCTTGTGTGTGTGTCTGCCAGGAACGCTTTGGGAAAGAGTTGCATATCCCATCCTGTTCAAAATACAACTCCTTTCGGGGAAAGAAAAGGTTCCCTTTGTGCCTTGCCTTGTGTGTGTGTCTGCCAGGAACGCTTTGGGAAAGAGTTGCATATCCCATCCTGTTCAAAATACAACTCCTTTTGGGGAAAGAAAAGGTTCCCTTTGTGCCTTGCCTTGTGTGTGTGTCTGCCAGGAACGCTTTGGGAAAGAGTTGCATATCCCATCCTGTTCAAAATACAACTCCTTTCGGGGAAAGAAAAGGTTCCCTTTGTGCCTTGCCTTGTGTGTGTGTCTGCCAGGAACGCTTTGGGAAAGAGTTGCATATCCCATCCTGTTCAAAATACAACTCCTTTTGGGGAAAGAAAAGGTTCCCTTTGTGCCTTGCCTTGTGTGTGTGTCTGCCAGGAACGCTTTGGGAAAGAGTTGCATATCCCATCCTGTTCAAAATACAACTCCTTTTGGGGAAAGAAAAGGTTCCCTTTGTGCCTTGCCTTGTGTGTGTGTCTGCCAGGAACGCTTTGGGAAAGAGTTGCATATCCCATCCTGTTCAAAATACAACTCCTTTCGGGGAAAGAAAAGGTTCCCTTTGTGCCTTGCCTTGTGTGTGTGTCTGCCAGGAACGCTTTGGGAAAGAGTTGCATATCCCATCCTGTTCAAAATACAACTCCTTTCGGGGAAAGAAAAGGTTCCCTTTGTGCCTTGCCTTGTGTGTGTGTCTGCCAGGAACGCTTTGGGAAAGAGTTGCATATCCCATCCTGTTCAAAATACAACTCCTTTTGGGGAAAGAAAAGGTTCCCTTTGTGCCTTGCCTTGTGTGTGTGTCTGCCAGGGACGCTTTGGGAAAGAGTTGCATATCCCATCCTGTTCAAAATACAACTCCTTTTGGGGAAAGAAAAGGTTCCCTTTGTGCCTTGCCTTGTGTGTGTGTCTGCCAGGGACGCTTTGGGAAAGAGTTGCATATCCCATCCTGTTCAAAATACAACTCCTTTGGGGAAAATAAAAGCTTGCCTTTGTGCCTTGCCTTCCCCTGGGCTACGGGTGTGTGTGTGTCTGCCAGGGACGCTTTGGGAAAGAGTTGCATATCCCATCCTGTTCAAAATACAACTCCTTTGGGGAAAATAAAAGCTTGCCTTTGTGCCTTGCCTTCCCCTGGGCTACGGGTGTGTGTGTGTCTGCCAGGGACGCTTTGGGAAAGAGTTGCATATCCCATCCTGTTCAAAATACAACTCCTTTCGGGAAAATAAAAGCTTGCCTTTGTGCCTTGCCTTCCCCTGGGCTACGGGTGTGTGTGTGTCTGCCAGGGACGCTTTGGGAAAGAGTTGCATATCCCATCCTGTTCAAAATACAACTCCTTCGGGGAAAATAAAAGCTTGCCTTTGTGCCTTGCCTTCCCCTGGGCTACGGGTGTGTGTGTGTCTGCCAGGGACGCTTTGGGAAAGAGTTGCATATCCCATCCTGTTCAAAATACAACTCCTTTTGGGGAAAGAAAAGGTTCCCTTTGTGCCTTGCCTTGTGTGTGTGTCTGCCAGGAACGCTTTGGGAAAGAGTTGCATATCCCATCCTGTTCAAAATACAACTCCTTTTGGGGAAAGAAAAGGTTCCCTTTGTGCCTTGCCTTGTGTGTGTGTCTGCCAGGAACGCTTTGGGAAAGAGTTGCATATCCCATCCTGTTCAAAATACAACTCCTTTTGGGGAAAGAAAAGGTTCCCTTTGTGCCTTGCCTTGTGTGTGTGTCTGCCAGGAACGCTTTGGGAAAGAGTTGCATATCCCATCCTGTTCAAAATACAACTCCTTTTGGGGAAAGAAAAGGTTCCCTTTGTGCCTTGCCTTGTGTGTGTGTCTGCCAGGGACGCTTTGGGAAAGAGTTGCATATCCCATCCTGTTCAAAATACAACTCCTTTTGGGGAAAGAAAAGGTTCCCTTTGTGCCTTGCCTTGTGTGTGTGTCTGCCAGGAACGCTTTGGGAAAGAGTTGCATATCCCATCCTGTTCAAAATACAACTCCTTTCGGGAAAATAAAAGCTTGCCTTTGTGCCTTGCCTTCCCCTGGGCTACGGGTGTGTGTGTGTCTGCCAGGGACGCTTTGGGAAAGAGTTGCATATCCCATCCTGTTCAAAATACAACTCCTTTCGGGAAAATAAAAGCTTGCCTTTGTGCCTTGCCTTCCCCTGGGCTACGGGTGTGTGTGTGTCTGCCAGGGACGCTTTGGGAAAGAGTTGCATATCCCATCCTGTTCAAAATACAACTCCTTTCGGGAAAATAAAAGCTTGCCTTTGTGCCTTGCCTTCCCCTGGGCTACGGGTGTGTGTGTGTCTGCCAGGGACGCTTTGGGAAAGAGTTGCATATCCCATCCTGTTCAAAATACAACTCCTTTCGGGAAAATAAAAGCTTGCCTTTGTGCCTTGCCTTTCCCAGTCTCAAACACCTCCAGGGCTGCGTGGGTGTGTGTCTGCCAGGGACGCTTCCTGATTTTCCCAAGCCAACTTTGGGAAAGAGTTGCATATCCCATACTTTCCTGTAGAACTGGAAAGTACAGGTATCCCCTTGTAAATAAATAAAACTAACTAAATGTTATAGACTACGCTTTTGCAACAGTAAATTGGCCAGAATATAACACGTTGCCAATCAAGATTCAACAAATATTTCCCACCAGTAACACAACACCTTACCATCATCCCTTCTGTTACCTGAAAACACTCCCCTTGACATGAAGCGCTCAGCTGTACGCGGGTCTGGGGGAGCAAGTCCTAGTAGTGGTCAAGCCACGGCCAGGACACTGTGGGGGGCCAAAAAAGTTAAGGTGGGTCCCATACGTCTGGAACGCCGAACTATGGGAGTGGGTGGACTTGATGAAGAACCAGGCTGTTCTAATGCAGACAGTTCACAGGCATCCACCCGGAGCCGGCTGTCGCATGGAGCTGAGACAACTGGACGATCATTGGAACATACAGGTGTTGCCGTCCTGGAACTACAGGTGGTGGATAGTGAGGATATAGATAACCCCACCCCTCCCCCAGCTACTGACAGTGAGGAGGAGGTAGAGGAGGTACTACCATCAAAACGTAGACTTTCTCATGCTGCTGAAAGGGTGCCCACGACTCCCATCTCTGAGGGCGTCGCCACAGTGGCTGTGGGGAGGCCAAGGTCATTTATTTGGGACCATTTCCATGTCCACTCTCAGAGTTCTACTTTGGCAGTTTGTAGACACTGTGGGGCAAATATCAGCAGAGGCAGAGACACGAGACATCTTGCGACCTCGGGGTTGAGCTCTCACATGAAGCGACACCATCCCTCCATTTCGCTGGGAGGGGGAACTGCAAGCCCTTCCAGTGGCAGCCTTAGCACGCAAAGTTCACCAGGTGAAGATAGTGGAAGGCGGACACAGTCCACCTTGGAGGATTGGGCCATTCCATTACACAGAAAGAAAACGGGGGAAACATTGCTCACACCCCAGCAGATAACCCAAACTGTGGGAGAGATGATTGCCCTAGATCACCATCCCTTCCGCCTGGTAGAACAAGAAGGCTTTGTACGCCTTATGAAACGACTGTGCCCCCGCTACAAAATCCCCTCCCGTCACACCTTTTCCAGAAAAGTAATCCCCGGCTTGTACGAGGGCTGTAAGGAACGCATTATCCAGATGTTGCGTACCGCCATGGGAGGACACATCCATTTTACCTCTGATATTTGGTCAAGCTTGGGAGGAGGCCACTCCTACCTCTCTCTCACGGCACATTGGTGGGAGAAGGAAGGCACTGTGGATACATCCCATCGTTGGGCACTCCTCGCATTGGAGGTAGTTGATCGTGATCACAAGGCAGAGACCATCTGCAACTATCTGGAAAACATGATGGGGGAATGGATGCAGTGTAGGCCGGAAGAAATGAGGAGGGGCTTTATGGTGACGGACGCAGGGAAAAATATGATCAAAGCGGTTGAAAGTGCCGGGTTTCAGAATGTGTCCTGCATGGCCCACTTGCTTCACAATACCGTCAAGGAAGGTTTAAAGAGCCAGGAAGAGCAGTCGGGCAGCAACACAAACATCTCCCTGCTGATCGAGCGCTGTAGAAAGATCGCGGGCTACTTCCACCGGAGCATCAAGGCAGCCCGGCAGCTGAGAGACAGGCAGAGCCTTGAAGGCCTCCCGCAGCACAAGCTGCTCCAGGACGTCTCGACTCGGTGGAATTCAACCTTAAAAATGCTCGAACGCATGGTCGAGCAGCAGAAGGCGGTACACGGCATCTCCCTCACTTTGGTTGCGCCTGTTAGCAAGCTTGTTCCAACTAAGCAAGAGTGGGACACCATCTCCCAGCTAGTAGACGTACTAAAGCCATTCAAACATGCCACTGAGACACTTTCGGAATCAAAAGCTCTTCTGAGCCAGGCAGTGCCCATGGTCTTGAGGCTAAGGAGGCACCTAGAAAGGCTTGGGGCCGGTCGAACAATGGACTCCCTGGCTGGACCGCTGACACCGCCGGTCCAGGAGGTGGTGAGGAGGTTGTCCTTTGCTGTACGGAAACGGCTAGAGCCACTTCTTTCCAGCAAGGTCCATATGCTGGCGGCCTTGTGTGATCCACGGCTAAAGTACAACGTCTGCCCAAAAGACTTTACCATGTGGAAGGCCCAACTTGTTGACCTTGTGAGGGAGGTCTTTGCTGCCAGGGTGGAGGAAACGGGCACAGCGGCCCCTCTTCCAGAACTGCCTGTCACCCCAAGCACTAGCGCTAGTGGCGAGACGGAAAGTCCCGCGGAGCCGGTAGGGGGTTGCCGTAGGGATACGGATCTCCAGCCGCGAACAGGAAACGTTTTCTTTGCAGAGACGGTGGCCATACTTGCCTGCTCTGAAGAATCCTCTTTGCTGGCTTCTGCTCAAAAGGTAGACTCGGCCGAATGCTCGGTCAACAGGTACTTTGAGGAGCCTCCTGAGATAATTTCTTGTGATCCATTGTCCTATTGGGCTTCACGCGAACACATGTGGCCGGATCTGTCGCACGTAGCCCGCCAGTTCCTCAGCTGTCCTCCCACCAGCGTCCAGAGCGAAAGGGTCTTCAGCCTAGCGGGAGATGTAGTCACGCCCCACCGCAGCTTGCTGGACCCTCAAACAGTTGAGAAACTTGTTTTCCTGAAGGCCAACCTTCCTGTGTTGAATTTCCCAGATTTGGATTTTGAGACCGACTGCTCCTAGAGCAACAGTTCTCCTCCTTTAACCAACTCTGCTTCAGAGTAACTTTGGCCAATTTTTTGGGCGTCCGGGCGGGGGGGTGGCCCCTTTGGACTCTGTCCAACAACTCTCTCCTCTATCCTACAATGCTTTCCTCTCTCTTTTCCCTTCCTTTCTCCTCTTTTTCATCACTCAACGTTGCCCCACTCAACGTTGCCCCACTGACGTTTTTGGGTTCATCCATCTCAAGGGGCCGTTTCACGAATCATGTAATCATGGAATCATAGAAAAGTAGAGTTGGAATAGAACTCATGGGCCATCGAGTTCTCCCCCAAGAAAGACGCAGGAAGTATCATTCAAAGCATCCCCGACAGATGGCCATCGAGCCTATGCTTAAAAGCTTCAAAAGAAGGGGCCTCCAACACAGTCCGGGGGAGACAGTTCCACTCCCGAACAACCATCGCGGAGAGAAGTACTATCTTTCATTTGTCCCTGTTGAACTTAATATACTTTTGGCCCATCTCTGTATTCGGAAGTTACAAAACGTTTTCTCTCATGTAATACTGGCTCTGTAGAGGTTGAAGGATATTCTGTCGAAAATTAGACCATAAAAGCCAAGGTAGATAATGCTTCCTCTTTGTGTTCTGTTCGGATTTCATTCAATTCCCTTTTTATTTGGGGGGGGGGGGGAAATATTACCATCACGAGCCATGACTGTTTGGTCTTCTACAGATCCTCGCAGCTCCTGTACAGAAAGAGCACTGTTATATTTGATGTGGATACTTCAGATAATCATTTCAGGTGTAGGAATACGCCAGACTCTCACTTTACAGAGGTATACTATCTGTCCATCTGAACCTTTGAGGATGTCTTTATCCACTGGAATTACTACACCTCGACTTGGGACAGAACTTCTCTAAATTGTCATCTTTCAGTGTCCCATTGTCTAGAGCGGGTGTGGTTGCCGCAGTGGTCATGGGACGGCCGCCTTTGGGTCCCCTAGCCCTCTGCCCGCTTACGCGGAGGGTGCCTTTATAACTCGGAGGGGGGAATCATCAAAGACAGTGGTACTCCTCCGCCTTTGCCAGCATTTCTCCAAATGGTTGTCTAGTGTCCCTTCTCCTTTATATGCCGTGGTCTACGCTGTGGTCGTTAAACGGCCGCTTTTGGGTCCCCTCCCCCTTTGACCTGGCACGCAGAGGGTGCCGTTCCCCCTTCAGGACGTGTGCCTTGCGGCTGCTTTAGATGTTTGGGCGCAGGTTACGCCGAGTGGGAATTGCCTTTTGCTGGCTTGTTGGGAAAATGATAGAAGAGGTACACGGCCTTCCCCTTGGGTGGTGGGGTGTTGCTGTGGGTTGAGGCTTAAGTCGCAAAAACAAAAAACTTTGTGGGAGGGCCGTGCCGAATTCTCCGGGATGCATGCCGGCCAACTGTGGCCGGCTGGCTCAGGGTGGGGTCTTTGCTGCCCTTTGTTTTTTTCCCTTTCTTTTCTTTTCTTTTTGCTGCCTCTCGGACTACGTGACGCCACACTCTAGAGGTATATGCCCTTCCCCCTTCAGGGCGTGTTCCTTTGCGGCTGCTTGCAATGTGTGGGCGCAGGTTACCCAGAGTGGGAACTGCCTTTTGCTGGCTTGTTGGCAGGACGATAGAAGAGGTACACGGCCTTCCCCTGGGGTGGTGGAGTGTTGCTGTGGGTAGAGGCTTAAGTCGCAAAAACAAAAAACTTTGTGGGAGGGCCGTGCCGAATTCTCCGGGATGCATGCCGGCCAACTGTGGCCGGCTGGCTCAGGGTGGGGTCTTTGCTGCCCTTTGTTTTTTTCCCTTACTTTTCTTTTCTTTTTGCTGCCTCTCGGACTACGTGACGCCACACTCTACAGGTATATGTCCTTCCCCCTTCAGGGCGTGTTCCTTTGCGGCTGCTTGCAATGTGTGGGCGCAGGTTACCCAGAGTGGGAACTGCCTTTTGCTGGCTTGTTGGCAGGACGATAGAAGAGGTACACGGCCTTCCCCTGGGGTGGTGGAGTGTTGCTGTGGGTAGAGGCTTAAGTCGCAAAAACAAAAAACTTTGTGGGAGGGCCGTGCCGAATTCTCCGGGATGCATGCCGGCCAACTGTGGCCGGCTGGCTCAGGGTGGGGTCTTTGCTGCCCTTTGTTTTTTTCCCTTACTTTTCTTTTCTTTTTGCTGCCTCTCGGACTACGTGACGCCACACTCTACAGGTATATGCCCTTCCCCCTTCAGGGCGTGTTCCTTTGCGGCTGCTTGCAATGTGTGGGCGCAGGTTACCCAGAGTGGGAACTGCCTTTTGCTGGCTTGTTGGCAGGACGATAGAAGAGGTACACGGCCTTCCCCTGGGGTGGTGGAGTGTTGCTGTGGGTAGAGGCTTAAGTCGCAAAAACAAAAAACTTTGTGGGAGGGCCGTGCCGAATTCTCCGGGATGCATGCCGGCCAACTGTGGCCGGCTGGCTCAGGGTGGGGTCTTTGCTGCCCTTTGTTTTTTTCCCTTTCTTTTCTTTTCTTTTTGCTGCCTCTCGGACTACGTGACGCCACACTCTAGAGGTATATGCCCTTCCCCCTTCAGGGCGTGTTCCTTTGCGGCTGCTTGCAATGTGTGGGCGCAGGTTACCCAGAGTGGGAACTGCCTTTTGCTGGCCTTTGGGTAAAACGATAGAAGAGGGTGGAACGATCAAAGACAGTGGTACAGTCTCCCATCACCCTGAGAGGTTGTGATTGACGCTGTTGCTGCGGAACGGCCGCCTTTGGTTCCCCTTGCCCACTGTCCGCGCACACGGACGTTGCCGATTGCCCGTCAGGGCGTGTGCCTTTGCGGCTGCTTTCAAGGAGTGGGCGCAAGTTCCGTCTCGTGGAAACTGTTTCTTGCTGGTCTGTTGGTAATAACGAGGGTGGAGTGATCACAGACTGTGGGACAGTGTCCCATTCACCTTAAAAGGAAGTGTACTCAACGATGTGGCGGGAGAACGGCCGCCTTTGGTTCCCCTCGCCCTCTGGCCGCGCACGCGGAATCACTGAAAGAAGTGGGACACCTTGGCCTTTACCACTTCTCAAAATTGTCTTCTTTTACTGTACCATTGCCTTGTGCGGGTGTAGTCGAGAGCATGTGATGATAATCTTACGCAGAGTAAGAAGTAGAGAATCAATCCACTCAGAATCTCTTTTGCTATTAAAAACAATTACTTAATAATGCCTTCATGTTTCCTTTGGAATCAACATTTCTGCTTTGTTTCTACTTTGAATTACTTTCTACTACATTACACACTATATCTTTCATAATTGTACTTCCTCAAGTTTACTTAAACTGTATGTATACCAACTGAAGTCATTTCCCTCTATCCAGGTCATCTGCAGGAGAACTTTAATAACCCCTGAAGAACACACTAGTCTTACCTGCAGTGGAACTGCATGGAAACATGTGCCTAACATCAGAGCCTTAAAACCTTCCTCCTCCAAAAAGCATTATAGGTCTGTGTGGTCGTTTGTAGCCTATTTAAGAATAGCTTGACAGGCCAATAGTATTTCGCACTGTATAGTTTTTTAACTGTCAAACTACCTCCTCTTCAGTCCTCGGACTAGAGCCGTGTTTTTACACCACTGTTTTTTAAGCTGGTAATGCTGTATGCTGACTGTGACTTCAGTTATATCTTATGTCTTATTGACCCAACATGAACACAGAAGAGTCTCACTGATCAAAGCCGAACGGGCCTACCAGTGCTGAAATAAGCAAATTTCTTGGATTGGACTGGTTGAAGAAAAGCATATAACACATCATATCAGGTTATTATTTTCCAAATAAAGCACCATAAATGCATGTTATACAACCAAGGAGACATAAGAAGTCGTTCTATATGCTGAAATGATATGTTGCTATTGCTTACTTTATGAATTTAGCTGCAAAATATCACAATATAATGGAATCATTGACTACAGAAATGGCTAGATTTTTCCAGAGGCTAGACGGTTTGCTGTTATGGAGTGTATCTTTGTGTCATGGGTTGTGGTGTGTGGGCGTGGGGCCGGCCAACGGTGGCCGGCCCCCCGGGTCTGATGGGCTTGGGCCCACATTTTGAAAGCAGACGTGAAGAAAGCATGCCCTTCCCCCTGTGGGTTCAGCGGTGTGGGCGTGGGGCCGGCCAACGGTGGCCGGCCCCCCGGGTCTGAGGGGCTTGGGCCCACATTTTGCAAGCAGACGTGAAGAAAGCCTGCCCTTCCCCGTGGGTTGCGGCGTGTGGGCGTGGGGCCGGCCAACGGTGGCCGGCCCCCCCGGGTCTGAGGGGCTTGGGCCCACATTTTGCAAGCAGACGTGAAGAAAGCCTGCCCTTCCCCGTGGGTTGCGGCGTGTGGGCGTGGGGCCGGCCAACGGTGGCCGGCCCCCCGGGTCTGAGGGGCTTGGGCCCACATTTTGCAAGCAGACGTGAAGAAAGCCTGCCCTTCCCCGTGGGTTGCGGCGTGTGGGCGTGGGGCCGGCCAACGGTGGCCGGCCCCCCGGGTCTGAGGGGCTTGGGCCCACATTTCCTTTTTTTTGTTCTTCTCTCTCTTTCTCTGGGAAGGGTGCCGGCCAACGGTGGCCGGCCTAGTATTTTAAAGTGTAGGCCTTTTTGGCGGTGGCTTTTTCTGTCTTTTCTTTGGTCTTTGCTGCCTCTCGGCCTACGTGGCCGAGTTTCCCCCGATGCACCGCCTCTCTCTTCTCTCTCGGCTGTCGTTCTTTACCCCTTTATGCGAGTTTGCACCGAAGCCTCCTTTGGGGCGGCGGCCCCTCTTTCTTCCTGTCTGGGAATCGTGCCGGCCAACGGTGGCCGGCCTAGTATTTTATAGTGTGGGCCTTTTTGGCGGTGGCTTTTTCTGTCTTTTCTTTGGTCTTTGCTGCCTCTCGGCCTACGTGGCCGAGTTTCCCCGATGTACCGCCTCTCTCTTCTCTCGCCGGCTGTCGTTCTTTAGCCCTTTATGCTATTTTGCACAGAAGCCTCCTTTGGGGCGGTGTCCTCTGGTTTTTTTTCTCTCTCTCTCTCTCAGGGATGCGTGCCGGCAAACAGTGGCCGGCCCGGCTTAATGTATGGGCCTTGTCGCCTGTGGCTTTTTTCTTTCTTTTCTTTTCTTTTCTTTTCTTTTTGCTGCCTCTCGGCCTACGTGGCCGAGTTTCCCCCGATGCACCGCCTCTCTCTTCTCTCTCGGCTGTCGTTCTTTACCCCTTTATGCGAGTTTGCACCGAAGCCTCCTTTGGGGCGGCGGCCCCTCTTTCTTCCTGTCTGGGAATCGTGCCGGCCAACGGTGGCCGGCCTAGTATTTTATAGTGTGGGCCTTTTTGGCGGTGGCTTTTTCTGTCTTTTCTTTGGTCTTTGCTGCCTCTCGGCCTACGTGGCCGAGTTTCCCCGATGTACCGCCTCTCTCTTCTCTCGCCGGCTGTCGTTCTTTAGCCCTTTATGCTATTTTGCACAGAAGCCTCCTTTGGGGCGGTGTCCTCTGGTTTTTTTTCTCTCTCTCTCTCTCAGGGATGCGTGCCGGCAAACAGTGGCCGGCCCGGCTTAATGTATGGGCCTTGTCGCCTGTGGCTTTTTTCTTTCTTTTCTTTTCTTTTCTTTTCTTTTTGCTGCCTCTCGGCCTACGTGGCCGAGTTTCCCCCGATGCACCGCCTCTCTCTTCTCTCTCGGCTGTCGTTCTTTACCCCTTTATGCGAGTTTGCACCGAAGCCTCCTTTGGGGCGGCGGCCCCTCTTTCTTCCTGTCTGGGAATCGTGCCGGCCAACGGTGGCCGGCCTAGTATTTTATAGTGTGGGCCTTTTTGGCGGTGGCTTTTTCTGTCTTTTCTTTGGTCTTTGCTGCCTCTCGGCCTACGTGGCCGAGTTTCCCCCGATGCACCGCCTCTCTCTTCTCTCTCGGCTGTCGTTCTTTACCCCTTTATGCGAGTTTGCACCGAAGCCTCCTTTGGGGCGGCGGCCCCTCTTTCTTCCTGTCTGGGAATCGTGCCGGCCAACGGTGGCCGGCCTAGTATTTTATAGTGTGGGCCTTTTTGGCGGTGGCTTTTTCTGTCTTTTCTTTGGTCTTTGCTGCCTCTCGGCCTACGTGGCCGAGTTTCCCCGATGTACCGCCTCTCTCTTCTCTCGCCGGCTGTCGTTCTTTAGCCCTTTATGCTATTTTGCACAGAAGCCTCCTTTGGGGCGGTGTCCTCTGGTTTTTTTTCTCTCTCTCTCTCTCTCTCAGGGATGCGTGCCGGCAAACAGTGGCCGGCCCGGCTTAATGTATGGGCCTTGTCGCCTGTGGCTTTTTTCTTTCTTTTCTTTTCTTTTCTTTTCTTTTTGCTGCCTCTCGGCCTACGTGGCCGAGTTTCCCCCGATGCACCGCCTCTCTCTTCTCTCTCGGCTGTCGTTCTTTACCCCTTTATGCGAGTTTGCACCGAAGCCTCCTTTGGGGCGGCGGCCCCTCTTTCTTCCTGTCTGGGAATCGTGCCGGCCAACGGTGGCCGGCCTAGTATTTTATAGTGTGGGCCTTTTTGGCGGTGGCTTTTTCTGTCTTTTCTTTGGTCTTTGCTGCCTCTCGGCCTACGTGGCCGAGTTTCCCCCGATGCACCGCCTCTCTCTTCTCTCTCGGCTGTCGTTCTTTACCCCTTTATGCGAGTTTGCACCGAAGCCTCCTTTGGGGCGGCGGCCCCTCTTTCTTCCTGTCTGGGAATCGTGCCGGCCAACGGTGGCCGGCCTAGTATTTTATAGTGTGGGCCTTTTTGGCGGTGGCTTTTTCTGTCTTTTCTTTGGTCTTTGCTGCCTCTCGGCCTACGTGGCCGAGTTTCCCCGATGTACCGCCTCTCTCTTCTCTCGCCGGCTGTCGTTCTTTAGCCCTTTATGCTATTTTGCACAGAAGCCTCCTTTGGGGCGGTGTCCTCTGGTTTTTTTTCTCTCTCTCTCTCTCAGGGATGCGTGCCGGCAAACAGTGGCCGGCCCGGCTTAATGTATGGGCCTTGTCGCCTGTGGCTTTTTTCTTTCTTTTCTTTTCTTTTCTTTTCTTTTTGCTGCCTCTCGGCCTACGTGGTCGGGTTTCCCACGATGCACCGCCTCTCTCTTCTCTCGCCGGCTGTCGTTCTTTACCCCTTTATGCGATTTTGCACAGAAGCCTCCTTTGGGGCGGCGGCCCCTCTTTCTTCCTCACAGGGAAGCGTGCCGGCCCACGGTGGCACGCCTAGTATTTCAACGTGTGGGCCTTGTCGGCCTACGTGGTCGACGTGTTTCCCACGATGCACCGCCTCTGTCTTCTCTCGCGGCTGTCGTTCTTTACCCCTTGGTGCAATCTTGCACAGAACCCTTCTTTGGGGCGGCGGCCTCTATTTCTTCCAGTCAGGGAAGCTTGCCGGCCAACGATGGCCGGCCTAGTATTTCAGTGTGTGGGCCTTGCCGGATGTGGCTTATTCTTTCTTTTCTTTTATTTTCATGAAATCAGCGGGGGAGGATGGGCGGGTTGTGTTTCCACAGAACACCACTCAAGGAAACAGTTAGCGGTATCCTATACTGTTCTAAATTGCTCGACAACAAAATGATAGAATCATAGAAACATGGCACCAAACATCATATAATCATAAAGCTAGAAGAGACCATCCAGTCCAACGCCATTCTGCCATGCAAAAACAATATACAGTAGAGTCTCACTTATCCAACACTCACTTATCCAATGTTCTGGATTATCCAACTTATTTTTGTAGTCAATGTTTTCAATATATTGTGATATTTTGTTGCTAAATTCGTAATTACTACGTAATATTACTGCGTATTGAACTACCTTTTCTGTCTAATTTGCTGTTAAACAAGATTTTTTGGGGCTTAATTTGTAAAATAACCTAATTTGCTGTTCAAAAGGCTTTTCCTTAATGTCTCCTTATCATCCAACATATTTGCTTATCCAACGTTCTGCTGGCCCGTTAATGTTGGATAAGCGAGACTCTACTGTATCCAGAAATATCTGATGCTGTAACCGATATATCATTTACCGTCCCGGAATACTAGCCAGATGGCCCATGAATGGTCACAAAAGTCATAGAAATATGGTCACAGAAGTCATTGAATAATAGAAACATGGTCCCTAAAGTCATAGACTCAAAGAACCAAGTAACAGAATCATCCCAAAAGTCCTAGAATCCTAAAATGATAGAATCATAGAGTCATGGCGCCAAACATCATAGAATCATAAAGGTAGAAGAGACCATCCAGTCCAATGCTATTCTGCCATGCAAAAGCAATATAACACTCTTGCAGGCTTCATCATTACTGGATCCGTCCTTCAGGACTTTGGCAAACGTTGGATGTGCAATGTTGCTATTTCATCCAAGGCAGAAATTCAACTCATTCTTGGATGGACAAACAGAACCACAACTGCTAACGTTCCCTTAAGGCAGTGTTTCTCAACCTGTGGATCTCCAGGTGTTTTTACCTACAAGTCCCAGAAATCCCAGCCATTTTACCAGCTGTTAGGATTTCTGGGAGTTGAAGGCCAAAACATCTGGGGACCCACAAGTCGAGAACCACTGCCTCAAGGGAGAAACTGTGGCATTACCTCCGAAGTTAAAAAATTGGAAAAACCAAACTCTTCCTTGAAAAGCTGTGATTGTCTAGACATGTGGGGGTTAAATCTAGGGCAAAGGAGGGTAAAAATAGATGGGAGGGTCCAATGTGAAAGGTTTGGAACCCCTCCCCTTATATATAAAACAAAGACTCCGCCTCCAATATGTGGGATTCAGTGTGTGTCCACACCAGGGTAGAATTGGCACCATGCTCTCCAGATCAGCCATGCACGTGCCACATTATGCCCCTTCCATGTTCAGGGAGTTTGACAGATGGAAGGGCTATCTGAGCCTTGCGAAAGTGGTTACGGAGATCATCGCGGAACGCAAGAAGGTCCCATTTCCATCTCAGAGTTGGGACACAATGGAGTACGACATGCAGCTAGTCCTCAACGAGGACAACTTTGAAACAGCATCACAATGGGTTAATGGAAGCAGTTCCAGCAGCAAGAGCTCCAAAGGTAGTGCCAATGGCCAGGCTTCCCAAAACAAGGAGATTTGCAATTTCTGCAAACACAACGGGGAATCCAAGCAGGTCTATTCGTCCCACCGGCTGAAGGGGATGGACGGCACCGTGGAGTGCCCCATCTTGCGCAAATACACCTGTCCGCTCTGCGGTGCCACGGGCGAAAAGGCCCATACTTTAAAATACTGCCCACTGAGCCAAGGGAAGAGGTCGCTGTATCGCAAGTGCGGACGTAACTCGGCTGGACGCAAGGTGAGGAGATAAGAAGATCAGGAGAAGACCGAAGCATTTATTCTTAGTTTTAGTTTGACTTTGTAAAAGAACAACATTTGATTTCGAGCATCATTAACACTCTTTACATTTCCTCCCACTTTGTTTCAGGTTTGGAGAATGGAAGCCCAATTCTCTTAGACTACATTTGTGAGTCCAGAAATGTTTTTTTATGTATATTGTTGCCTTCTTTCACATTTGTTGTACCTAGGTTAATTATATTGTGTTTCTTTTAGATGTGTCAGTTGCCTAGTGTGATGACTCATGGGCCCTGCAGTCCTATTCCTGACAGTATTGTGGCAGATGAGGAGGAAAATATGGAGTTTTCCCCAGATTTCCGGTCGGAGTCAGAGCCTTGGCAGCTGCCTGAAGTTCTAGTCCAAGAACCAATTAAACCTGACCTTGGTGGGAACTCTCCCCCTTATGGGAGAAAACAGGCTTACACGACTGATAGAGGATCGAGAGAAAAATTTAGAAGTAGTGCTCGCCTTGCTGCCAAATATGCCACTGATTAGAAGTATTTCCCCTGAGAAAATACGGGGAGTCTTGCACCTGCAAGCTGGTTTCCTTCGCTCCCTGTTCTCTAGGGAAAGTGATTGTTGTTTGGGGAAACGAGACCCAATATAGGGAAATTGCGCGAAGGATTCCTTGCGGAGTCAATTCGTCAGCTCCTGGAGAGAGGTCATGTGTGTGTGGACTTCGAATCCTGTTCCTTGCCTCCTGAATCTAGTTCCAAGCCTTGTCCTCGTCTCACGGATTTACCACAGATCTTGTTCCATGCTTCAAGTTGCTTTGCCTTTAGCCACAGCTCCAGCCACGTTCCAAGTAACTTTCAGCCTTGTGTCAAGCTTCATTGGATTCAAGACTTTTTCTGTTTTCCCAACGCTTTGCTTGGCAAAGCGTGTGTTGCGGTTATTGGATTATAATCTTTGGACTCTAATATTTCATATTGGACAATAATCTGCTGGACTATATTTGGCCTCATTTGAAAGGTCTGCTTCTGAACTTTATTCTACACTTGTTTTTATTGACTTTATATATTCCTTTAATAAAGATATTAGATAGAATCTGGCCTCAGTGTATGGTTATTGGTGCCCAGCAGCCTAGATCCTGACACCTTGTATCATGCTTTTTTATACATATAATCATGTTTTTTACATATGTAATATCACGTTCCTTTGACATCTGTAATTGCCTTATATCATATTTTATATTGTGCTTTATATATGCAGTTACTTTACATGTTTCTTTTATGTATGGATGTATAATTTTTACATGTTTAATTATATTATTTGCAACTATAATTGCCTAATATCATGCTTCTTTTATATATGCAATGACATCATGTTTATTTAACGTATATAAGTGCCTTATATCATGTCCGGGTTATCATGTGTGTCTCCAGAGGGATGCAGCCCTATCCTTTGCAGGGAAAATATAGAAATATCTTCTAAATGGCTACTGTCTAGAATTTTGTTTTGTAAAGAAAGGAAAAGTTTATATGCTATTGGAAAGAAAGATACTATTTTATGTTTAAATTTTGGAAAGGAATAGAATTGGTTATTATTACTGTGGTCTAACCTTCAATTGTTTGCAAGTTGTTCTAAAGTTTGGATCGTAGAGTTTAATAAACAGAGTTTATGGTTTTGGCATCAAAACTGTTCATGTTGTGCTTAAATGGGATTGAATTTTCTTTAATTTGTGGCCCATAATAGGCTGGTTATAAGCCTGATCTGGAAGGCAGCCAAGGCAAAGACCATTGAGCTGCTGAACTTGCAGACTGAAAGGTCCCAGGTTCAAATCCCGGGAGCAGAGTGAGCGCCCGCTGTTAGCTCCAGCTTCTGCCAACCTAGCAGCTTGAAAACATGCCAATGTGAGTAGATGAATAGGTATCGCTGTGGCGGGAAGGTAATGGCACTCCATGTAGTCATGCCGACCACATGACCTTGGAGGTGTCTATGGACAACACTGGCTCTTGGGCTTAGAAATGGAGGTGAGCACAACCCCCAGAGTCAGACATGACTGAACTTAACGTCAAGGGATACCTTTACACACACACATATGCAGGGACTACACCAATTTAACAAAGTTTCAGCCACAAAAACAAAGTTTCTAAAGTAGAGCAATGACTTTCACAGTAAAGACAACCCAATTTAACAGGAAATAAGACTTTCAAACCAGGAACAGATTTCTGCAATTATTAAAAAATGGTTTATTATAAAAGCTATGAAAATTTGCCAAAAATCAGAGGATAAGGGAAACGTTCCACATTTTGGTGAGCTATCAGTGTTAAATGTGTTCTACCACTGTACCAAGTTTGAAGAAGATCACTCAAAAAATGAGGGCGGGAGAGCCCCCTAAGTCCCCCCCCCCTTCGGGCTGTTTTTGGGCCACCGCGCATGCGCGTCCGCCATTAACGAATTAATTTAGAAAATAACGAATTTTCGTTAATTTCAAAAAATTTTGGGGGCCAAATTCGTTATTAGCAACAAAAACGAAAAACTGCCCCCTCTAGTTTTGAAACGAGTTTAGAATCAAATTTTTCATGGATCGATCAAGCCTAATGTTTAGCCTGCAGAAGAGAAGGATGAGAGGAGACATGATAGCCATGTACAAATATGTGAGGGGAAGTCATAGGGAGGAGGGAGCAAGCTTGTTTTCTGCTGCCCTGCAGACGCGGAACAATGGCTTCAAACTACAGGAAAGGAGATTCTACCTGAACATCAGGAAGAACTTCCTCACTGTGAGAGCTGTTCGACAGTGGAACTCTCTCCCCCGGGCCGTGGTGGAGGCTCCTTCTTTGGAAGCTTTTAAACAGAGGCTGGATGGCCATCTGTCGGGGGTGCTTTGAATGCGATTTCCTGCTTCTTGGCAGGGGGTTGGACTGGATGGCCCATGAGGTCTCTTCCAACTCTACTATTCTATGATTCTATTATCATGGAATTAGGTTAAAGGTGAACGATCTGGTGGATATCAGCACCTTCCGATACTCAACCTAGTTCCTGCACTTTACATATGATCTGCAGCTCATTAGCTTTGCTTCCTCTTTTGCTGTTTTCATTCTGCATTACTTGGCCAATGTAGATGTGCTCATTGTCTCCCAGCACTGATGAATGGTAAGGAATTCTTTCTAAGCTATTTTCTCAATAGAGGGGTTAGCATTGTGACTGTGATTTCCACAGGGCTTTGTTTTGTCTTGTTTTAACCTGCTGCACCTAAGTGGTGGAGCGGTTTAAACCACTGAGCTGCTGAACTTGCTGACTGAAAGGACAGTGGTTTGAATTAGGGAGGTGGGCTTCTGCTGTTAGCCCCAGCTTCTGCCAACCTAGCAGTTTGAAGACATGGAAATGGGAGTAGATCAATGGGTACTGCTCTGGAGGGAAGGTAATGGCGCTCCATGTAGTCATGGAGATTTCTATGGACAACGCTGGCTCTTCAGCTTAGAAATAGAGATGAGCACCAACCCCCAGAGTTGGACATGACTAGACTTTATGTCAGGGGAAAAACTTTACCTTTACCCGTAGTTTTGGGCATCCTCAGGTCTCAGGTTGGCAGCATGCATGTCTTCATTGAACATGTCTATTTTTTTCTTGAATGAATGGTAAGGAATTGCAGAAGTTTTATTCTAAAACTTATAGAGGATCCTGAAATATGTGCAGTACAAAGTTTCCCCATTCTGACATAAGTAGCAGTTAAAATAAAGATATTTAGTCTTTTTTTCTAACTGAAAAAATGGAAAATGCACGGGTTTCCAGATTTTGTTTGATTACGAGTCCTATCATAGATCAGTAGTCTGAGTTACAGGCAAATCATTAGTTTACAGCCAGAAATACAGATTTTTTCCCCACGATACTGTTAAAGATGAAAATTCAAGACACATTAAAAAAAAGTTAAGAGGGAAAAAAGCAGATCCCCATGGGTATTGACTTGTATTAACCTATACAAAAATCTATAACCTTCTTGTGATACATGTCATTACAGTTAAAAGAGATTGCAAAATCTATTTTAACTTGCAATCAGGTTCACCTCTCCAGTAGAAATGAAATAATAATAAAAAATACCAAATATTAGGCAAATAATTTTTTGCTACAGTGTGCACTCTGAGAAGTACATTTTATTTTTATTTTTCTCCCGAGGAGATTGCTCTGTGAGGTCACACAGAGATCACCCAGGATGAAAGAAGACATTTATTTGGAGAACTTTCTTATGTCCAGAGAGAGCATCTCCATAGCCAAAAGAGATATTCTAATGCTTTAAATTGAGTACTAAATGAAGATACCACGAAACATTTAAAGCTTTTTAAAGCCTTTTAGGGCTGCTGCTAGCTCTAAAATGAGCTTGTTAAAATAAAACCTCTCTTCTTTTTTTCCCGTTGTCTGAGGCAGAATCATTCACATGCTTCCAATTCAGTTTTCCCCTTTTTGTCGCTTCAGGTTTTAGATGTTATTAAAAATATGAAGAAATTGATGAAATTGCAAAAGGGAGTGTGGGAATAGATGTGTAGGATAGTAGAATGTTCACAAACCCAAGGAAATATGGAGGTTAAAGTAGAATAACTTCAGCCCATGAATGGTGAAGCTGTCGCTTTCCAGAGATTGTTGGACTCTGACAAACTCATATCATTCCCAGGTGGCACAGTCAACATTGGGGTTATAATTCAACTATCTTTGGTCGATCACATATTCTGTACTTCCATTTTAAATTAAAACAACGTTTGAGGTGTGACCAATGTGGTATTATCTTGTAATTACAAAGGTCTCGTGTCAGAAGCTGGTGAAGGAGAAATCTCACATGGTTCATGTTTTGCTGATCGTATTGTTACGTAATGATCTGTTGTATGCTTTGAGGGAATGAAGAAGTGGACAGGAGGAAATATCTATATAAGTCAAAGGATGTAGTATATTTATGTATTTATTTACTACATTTATACCCCACCCTATTTATGTTGGTACACATTTTCAGTATTGTACAATGGTTTGAATGTTGAACCAGGACTCAGAAAGGCCAGGGTTTGAAGCCCCATTCATTAACTGAAACCCATTGGGTAACTCTGACCAAGCTTCATTCTATCTGCCTTAGAGAAAAGCAAGGGAAAATCTCCTTTGATTAAATCTTTCAAGGAGTTTTGGCAATGCTTCATCTTCATAGCTCCAAAAGTCAGAAATGACTAGAAGGTACACAACAGCAACAACAATTATTTGCAAGCAGTCAGACAAACAAAATTTAACCAGTATTTCCCAATAGATTATATTATACTCAAAAACATATATGGATTGATTTTCTGTTTTATATTGCCTTGGAGGCCCTGGTGGGCTGAGGAGTGACAAATAAATGTTTCAAATAAACACATTTTATGTAAAACTTTGTCATTCTGTCATGTATAAATATGAAGCACTGTTATATAAAGTAGTTATCTTGTTGTCTAGCTTCTAGGATGAACCATACAGTGGTAGCCAAGTCCCATATTGAAAAATTCAGTTTCATAATTGTTGGAGAAAAGGAATCCATTTTCAACCTAGTTATTAACATTTCTGTAACAGGAGTCAATTTAATTCCACATATTCTTATTCCATTATCCTGTTTACAAAATACTCATAATAATGGATTCAATGGCAAATCATGTGTCATTATTTCAAATGTCCTCCAAAATTGCTAATGCCAAAATATTATCAAAAAGCATGAGCAAAATTTGCACTAAATATTTACATCTGTTGCCCCACATTTTCAGTAATTATCCGTAACCCTTGAGTGAATAATATCTAACCTTTTTGAAGTCTAATATCATATGCACTATGGTTTATACGGAGCCCCGGTGGCGAAGTGTGTTAAAGTGCTGAGCTGCTGAACTTGCAGACTGAAAGGTCCCAGGTTCAAATCCCGGGAGCAGAGTGAACGCCCACTGTTAGCTCCAGCTTCTGCCAACCTAACAGTTCGAAAACATGCCCAATGTGAGTAGATCAATAGGTACCGCTCTGGTGGGAAGGTAACGGCGCTCCATGCAGTCATGCCGGCCACATGACCTTGGAGGTGTCTACGGACAACGCCGGCTCTTCAGCTTAGAAATGGAGATGAGTTGCACCGCTGGTATATGACTCCAGCAAAATTGGGAAGAATGTACCACAATATGGACAACAAATGTTGGAAATGTAAGACAAATGAAGGTACTTTCTTCCATCTATGGTGGTCATGCAAAAAAACAGCAGATTTTTGGAAAAATATCCATGCCGAATGTCAAAACATTCTTAAAAAATCTTTCCCTATGAAACCGGAATATTACCTATTGGGCATGTTTGATTTGGGATTACAGTAGAGTCTCACTTATCCAACACTCACTTATCCAATGTTCTGGATTATCCAACGCATTTTTGTAGTCAATGTTTTCAATAAATCGTGATATTTTGGTGCAAAATTCATAAACACAGTAATTACTACATAGCATTATTTCGTATTGAACTTCTTTTTCTGTCAAATGTGTTGTATAACATGATGTTTTGGTGCTTAATTTGTAAAATCATAACCTAATTTGATGTTTAATAGGCTTTTCCTTAATCCCTCCTTATTATCCAACATATCCGCTTATCCAACGTTCTGCCAGCCCATTTATGTTGGATAACTGAGACTCTACTGTATTTGCAGATCAAAATTTGGACAAAATATTTACTTTTTTGACAACAGCAGCGAGAATAGTCTTTGCCAAAAGATGGAAGCTGGACACTACTCCTGAAATGAAGGATTGGATCATCAAGATCATGGATTTAAAAGATATGGATAAGTTAACATTCCTATTGAAAGAAAATTGTGGCAGTGGATTGAAAAAAACAGACTGGTCATTATTAGAAAACTATCTTAAGAAATATTAAAGATGTAAGGGGGAAAGAACTTATACTTGCTTTTATAATGACTTTAATAAATTGTTGTGTCACAGGAGGAGTAAGAACACCCCTTCTTTTCTTTTTTTTCTCTACTATTGTATTTCATACCTTCCTATACATTTATTGTTCTCCCACTTTTATGTAATATAATGGGTTTTTTTGGGGGTTTTTTATTTATGTCTTCTTGCTTCTTTTTTCTTTCTTCCTACTTTCCTATATTTTATATTGTTCCCTCACTTTTTATGTATTGTATAATATCTTTCTTGTTTAATAAAAATTAGATTAAAAAAAGAAAAAAAAGAAATGGAGATGAGCACCAACCTGCAGAGTCAGACATGACCGGACTTAACGTCAGGGGAAAACCTTTACCTTTACCTATGGTTTATACATTCTTTCCCTTCAGTTTTTCTTAAGTTTAGCTACAATGTAGTTTTAGGTATATACTTCCTAATCCATTCCTGCCTGATTTGGGAGTTTTGTATTTTGTTGCATGGCCAACAAAACTACCCAGCTGGTAAACTGGCTGGGATTTCTGGGAGTTGTAGGCCAAAACACCTGGGGACTTACAGGTTGAGAACCACTGCTTTAGACCTTTAGTTTTAATAAGTTGCCACTGCATATGAGCTCATCTCTGCTGCACATTCTCTTTGAATTTAACAAGTTGTGGCCCTGATTTAGCAAATCTTTGCCTCTAACTTCATTCTCTCTATAAGGTTCTTATTCCACTTTCCCTCAAAATATAAGGATACTGATTTGACCTTAATGCTCCTCTATTCTGTAATTTATTGCTGGGATCTCTTTAGAGATCACTTTCAAGTAGGCTTGTGCATTTCGGGTGAATTGCTATCCATTTCTGCTTGCCAGATAACTAAGCCCTTCATATCTGTTTTCCAGTTCCTCTCTAAAATAGGCGCACTACCAAATGGGGTTTTCATTCTGCATCAGAAAAAAAACCGTTCTTTTCGGCCCATTGGCAGCAATGGGGAACTTTCCCCTGGGAGCCTTTCCTTTCTTCCCTTCAATGGAACCTGGTGTCAGCAATGGGGTTAAGAAATACCTTATCCAGCCCATTGTCTGGGGGACTTCCCACAGGCTCCCCTTTCATATCCTTCATTAAGACCTGGATTTGAAAAGCAATAGTGTTACCACTCTTTCTGGATACTTTCCCTTTATAGAGGAGGAGACTGGGTTTAATGCTTCTTAAAGCTGTTCTACTCTAGAGGAGAGGCAGGCACGCACACACTTTCTCTCCCAGGCCAGCAACAAAGCAGGAAGACATGCAGATTTCCAAGGCATTTTAAGGAGGTCCATTGAAGGAAGAGTGATAACCAGGAATTCAGTGGAGCTATCCTCCCTGGACTACCTTAAAAATCCCCTCTCTTGCCTGAAATCTCCTTTCTGCTTGGGGATTTGTTTCCAGTGTTTCTACTTTTTATTCTAAAGGAGAGGTAGGCTTATCTTTTCATTTGTATTTTCTAAAGAAGAGGAAGGGAAGGAGAAAAAGAAGCAATAAGGGTGAAAGCCCCCAAATGCACATGTACAAACTCCACCCACTGTCCCTCAGGTCCCCAACTCCGAGTCAGTCCTACTAAATAAAAAGAATCAGGAAAATAAAGGAAAATAAAAAAAAAATCAACTATGATGCCGAATAGGGGAGGAGGAGTCAAGATTGGCTCCTGCTTGCTTTTGTTGTGGGCAGGTTTTCGTACCAGGAGGGCCCTTACCGTTATGAGCTCTCAAAGGTACCAAAGGTACTGAAAAAGAAACAGATCTGTGCACAACTCTACCCTCAAGGATCTTGAACCTCCTGGGTGGCATCTACAGGTGCATCTACCATGTAGAATTCATGAAACTTGATGCCACTTTAGCTGCCATGGCTTAATGCTATGAGATCCTGGGATTTGTAGTGTGATAACACACCTGCACTTTCTGGCAGAGAAGGTTAAAGACCTTGTAAAACTACAACTCTGTGATTCCAAAGCATTTAGCCATGGCAATTAAAGTGGTGTAAAACAGCATTAACTCTACAGTGAACTCTTTTTCTATAGAATATAATTTTCCTTTTTATTAATAATAAGAAAACTGCAACAACTGTGATTCATTTGCACTTAGTAAATACAACATCAGTTAATGAAAAGGTGACATGATCTACACTTATCTAAACACAAGTATTTAATCTAATTTAGGACCAATATGCATACTCACTTGAGAAGTTACAGGTTGACTGCCAAAAATGCACAAAGCACATGGAATATGCTCAAATTACTTGTTGTGAGCATCAACCCACATTTTGAATGTCGTAGACCTACATTCCTAATAAGGCTTGAGTATTGATGCTCAAGACAGCTGTACAATACTGTTCACCATCAGTATAAGCTACAATTTTGAGTCGTAGCATCAACATTCTGTCTTTTTTTTCCATCATGAGGAACTGTTCGGATAAATCATCTGTCATGCCCATAATGAAATCTCGAGCAAAGATGAGAAATGTGTGAGGAATATGATTGCTATCAGTCCATACTTACTCAATTGTCCGGCAGGCAGAAACAAATTGGCAGTCTGGATGGCAGTGGATGCATCTGGGGAGATTGTGCACATTTGAAAAACAAGCAAGAAAAAGTGACACATTTGAAATCGACTCAACATATTACTTAACCTTTTTTTGAACAAAGGAATGTTTTCAAAACAATGCATACAATTTAAAACATGCTCCCAAACCCCCACAAATTTGGCATAAATAAGACAAGCAATAGACAGATTTTACTTCTTATCTTTAAAAAATTGAGAGCAGTAAAACTGCTGTATACACACTACTAAATTATAGCAGTTTAACACCACATTAATTGTCATAGTTCAATGCTATGTAATTCTGGGATTTGTAGTTTTGTGACATAGTTATTAATTTCTATCAGAGAGGTCCCGCAACAGACTACAAATCGCAGGATTAAATAGAATGGTGCCATAGTAGTTAAAGTGATGCCAAAGTGCTATAACTTTGCAGTGTGGATGGGATGGAATTTACATTCTAATCATAATTGGAAAAGTTTCCCTTGGTGGGATTGCATGTAACAGTACCTGCTCCTGAAAAGGTGTTTCTAAATTTTGGTTCTGGTAGTTCTTTATGAACCAGGAGGAGCAAAGAGATTCATGGTTATTGCCTTTGGTGGCAACCATATGTTTCCTGTCAAATATAATTTGGCCTTCAGCTGTTTCACTTTTCAAGTTCATCTGCTCATTTGGGTAGTGAATCTGGCTGAAAATGCAGGGAGGCCCATGTATTTTTGGCTTAGATATATTTAGTATAGTTATTTTCCTTCCTGCCTTATGCAAGTTTCAAGGCAGAAAAGAATGTAGATATGCACATGAAAAGGCATAAATTGTCATATTTTTTCTCTTCCTGAGTTACACATGTCAATTCCATAAGCCTTGAGTGCTATTTTTAATTACCACCCTACAGAAAGAAAGAGGGAATAATTCTGTTGTAAATGTTTGATGTAATTCTTCATATTGCTATGATTATTTCTTTACTCATAAAGAAAAGGACTTGATTTGAAAATTATGTGCGAAAAACATGCATTAATTCTACATTCTTTTTATTTAGATAATATTCCAAATGAAAATAAAAATGTTGCTTATATAAAGATAAGAAGAAGCAGCTAATCTAATTTCCATTGGAGCAACTCTTAAGCAGACCTTCTTTGAGGTCTTTCATAAAGTAGTGAAACAAAGGCCCCATCTACACTGACACATAATTCAGTTTCTCAATGAAAATTAACAGCATTTAATTGATTATATGGCAGTCTAGATTCATATAATCCAGTTCAAAGCAGTTAAACTGCATTCCCAAACTGGATTATATGGTAGTGTAGATCCAGCCTAAGAGAGGAACCTCTTGCAGATCACAAAGCCTTGGAAGTCTTGTATGAGACAAAATGAACTCTTGTAAAGTTTGGAACCAGTTTGATCCAAACTACCACCAATAGTCTGTTGCATGTTTCCCTACATATAGGAATGACTTACTGCTGTCTTGACTTTGTTTTCTAGAATTTATTTACTATTTATGCATAACAACACACTTTGTTGTCCATTATGACATTCATTTGTAGATAGAAATACATAGATATACATTCATTGCTCATTTCCAATTAATACCATGTTCACAAGGGCTGCATTCGTGGATGGATTGCCTTTATGTCATATACCTGGGACATATACAAAAGAAGACTGGATCCTTGATTCATCTTGAGAAATTATTGAATTTTAAGGCTAAAAACCATCTTGAGCATTTTATGGAACAGCAAGGTCTATGGACTTCATCACATGCAAGTCCCACCCTCCCCCCATTTCTAACACTTTTACAGATTGATATGTTTTTTTTAATTTTCAACTTACATATTCATAAAAAACAGCTACTGAAGATGGAAATGAAAACAGAACTTATAAAGGATTGCATGATTAAATGGGCACAAAATGTCTGGCACAACACAGAAGTAGATAAATCGGAAATTGTGGACTATTGGCTTAAAGAAAATTCAATGCTACAATCTTAGATTTTTTTAAATTTTTTTTGTAAAATGATGAACAGGCGGTACCTGACCTCAGCAAAACTAGCGAAAATGTATAAGGGAAGAAACAATGAGTGCTGGAAATGTAAAGAACAGGAAGGAACTTCCACGTGTGGTGGTCTTGTAAAAAAGCAAGAGAATTCCATACAGTTTTAAAACAGTTCATAGATGAAGTACCATGGAGCCCATCATAAGATGCATACAGACTTCTGGCTGTAATGTGTAGTGTTCTGGAAGTTAGCTATGTCAGAAGTATGGAGAGAAACCATCTTCTGAGCTCCTGATGCTCCAGCAAATTGGAGGTAAAGGTAAAGGTAAAGGTTTCCTCTGACGTTAAATCCAGTCGTGACCAACTCTGGGGGTTGGTGCTCATCTCCATTTCTAAGCTGAAGAGCTGGCATTGTCCATAGACATCTCCAGGTCATGTGGCATGGAGCACCGTTACCTTCCTGCCGGAGCGGTACCTATTGGCATGTTTTCGAACTGCTAGGTTGGCAGAAGCTGGAGCTAACAGTGGCCACTCACATTGCCAGGTTGGAACCTGGGACCTTTCGGTCTGCAAGTTCAGCAGCTCAGTGCTTTAACACACTTCGCCACCGGAGCTCCTTAGCAAATGGGAGAAAGCACTTCAAAACATGTGGGATAGGATCTGTCAGATTTGCCCATTTTGAATCATTTCAGTGCAGTGATGTAGAGGAATGGGCATTCTTAGGAACTGTGAGTTGGGTCTCCTCTAGAGTAATGAGATTGAAAGGGAAAGTAAAGTATCCCAGAAGTGGAGTCTGTTTTACGAACAGTGTCTTGGGTCACCTCTAAGTGGATGGCTGAAGCAAGAGGAGGTGATCCTGTGTGATGGGGGTAAATAAATTCTCCATCTTCTTTAAAAACGGAAACCCATGCAAAGATGATGATTCTACATGCAAAAAGATGATTTCCCCCACTTTCCCCCAGCTCCATCTGATGAAGTCCTAAATCTTGATAACAAATGAGCTATTGGGCTGGGTTAACATTTTGGAGATTTTACTTATGTTGGAGAAAGTGTATCTTTCTCCTCTCTACAATACCCTACACTGCTTCAAATGCTCTTCTGGACAGCTGCAGAGAAGTAGAATTAGCAGATATCTCCTTACCTTTTCTTTCTTCCATCTAAATCAGTGGTTCTCAACCTGTGGGTTCTCAAATGTTTTGGCTTTCAACTCCAGAAATCCTAAAGCTGGTAAACTGGCTGTGAATTCTGGGAGTTGCAAGCCTAAATACCTGAGGACCCACAGGTTGAGAACCACTGTCCTAAATACTCATGCCTTCAAAATGGTTCCTTTGTTCATGAAAGGCTAATCTGGACCCAATACATTTCTTGATTAACACTATCTGAGAAGTGTAATACATTATATTCTTTCTGGAACTGATTAAGTATGAACAACTCCATGCTTGTAAGAACTTCATGTTGTTGTTTGCTTTAGAAAGTGATATTTGAAAATTTAGTTAATTTGAAGCCAAAAATAAGTTTGCAGTGTGATCATGATAGCCTAAAAGTATCCAGTCACATACATCCAGTAGGAAAACAAACAAACAAAAATACCTATGAAAAACAAATCCAAAGTACCACTTTGCCACTTCAGAATCTGAGCTTTCAGGTAACATTTCTATTAGATTTGGCACTGTTGTGTTATTTTTGGAGCAACTGCATTAATTTCTGAGAAACATTTCTAACACCCCTCTATTTAGAAGTAAGTGCTGATTATTTCAGTGGCACCTACCCAGTACCCACATATAAGTGTATGTAAGATTGCAGCAAACCAGGATAATCCTTGGGGGTTATGGTGGGAGTATAGTTACAATGTGTAGTTGGCTGAATAGTACATACTGATATTTAAATCTTGCTCATCACTACACAGAAAATAATGTGCCTTTGAGTTTTTCCTCCTCCTAAACCAGCTCTGGAAGATGTCTATAGAACAACTATTTAAGGTAAATTTTGGCTATATGGTAAAGAGGGGAGATTGCTGATGGGAACACCCATTGGAATTAGGATTCAGACCATTCCGGTTAAATAAATAACTTTCAAATAGCAATGATTTTAATAGTAATTAAATATTAATTTTGCAGAACATTCACCTTCTTCATTTATTCACTAGGTAAATGTATTTCACCTTTCTTCAAATGATATGAAGGTAACATACACGGTCTCTCTTCCTCACCATTTTATTACTTCCCAAACGCCTTGGGTAGATGAAGCTGGAAAGAGTCATGGTCCCAAGGTGTTTCAGGACTAAGTGAGGACTTCTACACTGAAAAATAAAATCCATATTATCTGCATTGAACTGAATTATATGGCAGTGTAGACTCGGATAATTAAGTTCAAAGTAGATAATGTGGATTACCTGCTTTAATAATCTGGATTATATGTTGGTGTAGAAGGGGTCTGGTTCTTCCAAATCCCAGAACAACACTGTCACAATATACAGTAGTGTCTCACTTATCCAACATAAATGGGCCAGCAGAATGTTGGATAAGCGAATATGTTGGATAATAAGGAGCGATTAAGGAAACGCCTATTAAACATCAAATTGGGTTATGATTTTACAAATTAAACACCAAAACATCATGTTATACAACAAATTTGACAGAAAAAGTAGTTCAATATGCAGTAATGCTACGTAGTAATTACTGTATTTACGAATTTAGCACCAAAATATCACGATATATTGAAAACATTGACTACAAAAATGTGTTGGATAATCCAGAATGTTGGATACGCGAGTGTTGGATAAGTGAGACTCTACTGTAATTTGTAGGCCACATATGTTTGTTCTTTTTTCAAATGCTCTCCTTGGTTCTCTTTCCATGGTTGCATCATCGTAAAACCTGCTAGAATAATTTAATGATGGAGATTTAATAAAATCCTTTTAAAAAAAGTGCAATATATAAAATAGCTCTGAAAATTCTCATTGGGACAATGATCACCTTTCAATGCATTTATTAGTACAAAGTTGAAACAGATGGTTTTGTCATCATGCCTATATGACACCCATTTTTTTTAAAAGAAAGCATTGTAGTATGGTCACCACCCATTATAGTAACCACCCATTATTATTCACAACCATAGGAATTTTCACACATATTCCCACCTACTTGCTGAGTCAGAGGGAGAACTGTAGATTCAGAACAGATTGGCTGAGCTCCATGAAGATTTTCCAAGATAGAGATAATAGAAAAGTCACGGGCCAGATGGTAACTGGCCACCATCTGGCATGAAGGCTCCACTTGGAATAATTGTCTTAGAAATAGATGAACAATCAACTGGTAACATTTCCCTTTGACTAAACCATCACAGGTTGGTTTTGAGACAAACAATGGATAAGAACATATACAAATGTCCTGGTTGGCAGACGCCTAACTGCAAATACGTGACCAGAGTTAAATGAAAAACTGGAGACTCAGGGCAGAGAGCAAAAATACATGCTCAGATGACACAAGATATTGTAGCACAAATGGGGAAGTTCACAGTTGTGGATGAATCTCTTGCATTTCACCATTTTGCCAAGAAAAGGTAACTTTTCCTTTTAAAAAAAAGAGTTAAGGTGCAGTACTCACAGTTGTCTCGTGTTTTTTCTTTTCTTTTTGGAATATAATTTCTAGTTTCACACATAAGTTGCAAGCATAGCAGTATTCCTAGACTCAAAAGCTATGCCAGTCCAAGAGCTTACTGACCTTCCCTTTCCTTCCAAATACCCTATAAATAAATATTTAAATACCTTCCAGGAAGTTATTCGGGTGGCATCAATTTCTTAGTTTAGAATAGAGCCAGAAAATACTTGCTCTTTTGCTTCAAAATTCATTTCAGGATCCTTTTGTGATATATAAGAAAACATTAATCTACCAGAATTATTTCTTTGACTTTTTTTTTTTTAAAAAAATACGAAACCCTCTAAGCATTAAACAGAAGAACATACAGATCATAATTAGTTTATATAATCACTTCCCCTCTGTAAGACTGCTTACGTTTTATTATGCTAATGAAGTCTGGGTGGAAGATTTTCAAACCTTACTTTCTGTAAAAGAAGTGAACATTCATTTGGCCGAAACACAAACCGTAATAATGATTCTATTACCCTATTTTGTACAGACAAATGAGGACAGATCACATCCTGTAGAAACTGAAACATGTTTGTTACTATAAAGAAATTTTAACATAGATCCTGAATACTGGCTAGCCTAAGGAAATGGTCAAGGAATCATTGTGTCTGATATTTTGCACCCAGGAATACAGGCAATTATAAATACAATGTATGAGGGGAAAAATAATACAAGTATGTCAACTTCTTCAAAACCTTCATGATTTTTCCACTTTCACATTTTCCTATCTATCATCTATTTATCTATTTATCTATCTATCCATCTATCTATGCATCTTGTTAATTTAATAATTATCACCTTGAATCACTCCCCACATCTTTACATGTATGTCAGGCAGATTAACCAAATAAGTTTCAATAGGATCTTTTTCTCACCTTTCCCTGATCCATCAACTTTTTGTACCCCATAAACACTGTAATTTTCTTTGCATCTCCTGTGTTAGTTTGGGAACCTGGAAAATGAAAAATAATTGCTTCTCAATTTATGGTCCTCCAGATGGCCTGTATCTCAGTTTATAGACTCCCTGACCATTGCCTATGCTGGCAAGGGATTGTGTGAGTTGACGTGTAAAATCTCAGAAGGAGCAAAGGCTGAGAAATGTTGCTTCCTGTATTGCTTGACTACAACTCTTATGCTGACCATGGTTGAAATGATCTGGAATCCAGATACCTTTGGAGGGGTCCACATATTCCTCACTAGGCTTGTGCAATCCAGGTAAACTGTGATCTGTTTCAGTGTTCCAGATTTCAGTGGGGTTCCCAATCTGTTTTTTTTTTTGGGAGCCTCCTGAGTTCAGGAGGACAGAAATCAATTTTTGATCTGGGATACCCAAAGATTCATTTTGCTGACCTTGGTGGGTGTAAACATCTATTTAGAGCATGCTATTTGTAGCTTCCTCGTGGATAACTCAGAGGATGACTATGACTTGACGGTAAGACTTTGCAATAAGAGAGAGGCAGAGCTTGGAAAAGCTACTACTCTGGATGAGAATTTTAAAAAACCAGAAAGCTCAAAGCCATTGATGGGGGACTGGTTTTTAAAAAAAAATATTAAGAGGGAAAATGATAGTAGCATCCTTTACAGATTGAAAATTACTTGTTACTTTAGAAACATAACATGTATTATATGAATACTATGATACTGATATATAATATTGTTTGGCATAAAATTATGATCTTGGATATATTATTGCATATTGCTAATTTATTTAACTGTTTTTAACTACTTACGTTTTATTATTTTGTATTGTTGTGTATTGGCATTAAATTCTGCCAGTTTTGTAAGCCATCCTGAGTCCCTTCGGGTGGGAAGGGCGGGATAGAAATGATGGAAATAAATAATAAATATTCATCCCATTATGGGGGACTTCCCAGGCGCCCCTTCCTGTCATTTTAGGCATCGTTTGTCCTTATATCCTTCATTAAGACCTGGATTAAAAACATCAGAGTTAAGATACCACTCTTTCGGTGATCCTTTCCTTTCTGTCTGTAGAGGAGACTAGGTTTAATATTTAGTTACAGCTGTTTCTACACTCATGGTGCTCTCTTCCTGCAGCACGCAGCTTTCCAAGACATTTTAAGGAGGCTTCCCCACTTCTCAGGGAGGGAAGAGCGATCAACCTGAAGCTATCCTACCCTGGCCTTCCTTTAAATGCCCTCTCCTTTCTCTTGATTTGTAGGCCCTGGAGCAGTGCCTCCCCCCTGCTTTTCCTTGTAGCAGCTGCCTCCCTCCTGCACTCCACTTGTAACTAAAGGCAGCCAGTTTTTTACAGCCACTGTTCTGTTGTGGCCAGAAAAAAACATGGAGGCTGAGACCTTGCCGTTATGGTCATCCAAGCAAGCTGAACAAGCCGTATTGTCCAACGGGAACTGATCAATCCGAATCCATGCACAAGCCTATTCCTCACCCTTTGGCTGACCCAGGTAATTTGCTTCAATTCATTGAGAGTGAGGCTAGAATTATGGTCCCATGGAGTGTAAAGTGTTATGAAAATGATTTTTAAAAGACTTGATATCAGTATATCAAAAATAATTCGACCTTCTTAGGCTGTTAGGCAAAAATTGGTTTCCATTGTGTTGTACAGGATCCAAAACTAAACTGATTTCTTTTTTTCTCCCTGTCATTGCCATAGCAACATTTCTTCTTGTAAAACTGAACACAATAAAGTAGGAAGGGAACCCTACTTTTTGTGATATTCCCTTTGTATTTTCCACAATAAAATTCAAAAAAACTTCATATTTATTTGCAGCATTGGGGGATAAAGTTTGACCCAAAGTTAAGTGTGTGTTAGGAATGATTGACAATGTGGTTCTATTGTATTTTACTTAAGAATGAGAACCTGTTTGCTCAAAGGGCTTATCCCTAGTGATGTAAGTTTGCAAAGAATTATAGTCTTACCTAAGAAAAGAGAGATAGACAGAGAACATTGAATACATAAGGATATTTTCCCTGCTTGTAGAGATGTTCTGGACTTTGTGTAACAACCAGGGGAATCATTTAGAAATGTGCATTTTAATTTAATAGATTCCACGTCGATATCTGAATCAGAAATGGTTTTTATGCAAATGGTGGCATATGTTGCCTATATCAGCTCAAACAAATCTGGGCTCCATTCAAAGCTCTGAGATCAGTTTGGAGAAACAATTTGCACCAAGCTCTATCTACAAGGAAAACATAAAAAACATTGGGAAGGGGAAGGAGAGTTTGAGAGAAGGTGTGGTTATGCAATTGACAAGACACGTTTCCAACTACAGGAAAGTTTTATCAGGGTTTTGATTTCACTTCAATCACTAGATTTTGGGCAAGGTGATGAGAATACAGGAGGAAGTTATTTGAAAATGACCCTGTAGTTACATTTCATTTTGTGATGCTGTGTCTGTGAACACAGCAGCATCTAGAACTCCCAGGAATGGCTTGAGAGGCAGTACTGCTTGAGAGATGTGTATGTATCTATTGTTGACACTGAACTTCCAAACCAGGGACTCTTTTACATTATAGCATCATGATTGCATTTTATTTGACACGACAACAATTCTAGGAATTCTAGGACTGGCAATTGCAAGAGGGCCTCAGCTAGACAACTCTTCCTATGCATCTGGGCAAACTGCAAATTTCAAGATTCAACAGAAGGCAGCCATGAAAGTTAAAATAGAATCAGAAGGCTATGTGATGCTAAAGGAGCAAGGGGCTCCAAAGAAACCGGACACAGAGCAGCCCCTCCAGTATAACCCTCAGGAAGCTTGTTTCCAGGCTCAGTAAGATTTGTGCATCTACCTATGGGGGAACAAGGCACTATCCCACTCAGCGGGCAGAACATGAGGCACTGGTCCAGGCACGAACAGTAAGAGGGTTCTCAGAAGAAAGTGATGCAAACACAGGATGCTAGACATCTAAGTGATTCAGACGATCAAGACACGAACAGCGGGATAGCAGTTGAAGTGCCAGTGAGCTATGGTTGTGAGCTATGCCTTGTGGGCAGGGGGATGCCCTCGTGCATGCTGCTGGTTTGGATTTATTGGGCTGCAATGGTTCAGAGTTGGCAAGAGGGGTCACCCCCCTTTTGTGGTGTGTGGCATGGGCCCTGGATTCGGTTTGCATACCTTCCTGCATACCAGGAAGGGGAAGTGTCTTGGTGGTGTAGGGGTGTGGCAGTACCAGTGTCCTAGACCAGAAGTGGTCGGCTCACTGCTTGCTCTCCCATAAGCAACATCAGTCAGCAGTGGGCTGTCTGATTCTTGATCCAGGATCCATGCATGACTGCCAACCCTTCTTCATTGTAACCAATAAACAAACTGTGGTTTCTGGTTATCCCAACTCCTTATATTTTCTTTTTCTTGTGGGTTCCTGGTGGGAGGAAGATGGTTGCTTGCCACTGTCCACACAAAGGACTCCAGTATGTATAGTTCTAGCAGGTTCTGCAATCTAAGTGAAGCTTCCTATTTTCTTTTCTCTCGCTATTGATAGATGAGGGGGCTTGCGTGTTCCAATGAACCTGAGGGCACAACCACTGGAGTCACACACTCCCAGGAGTGGCCACAGGGGAGGATCCAGACCAAGAACAATCCGAAGACCCTAAGACCTCAACGGCAGAGCAGGTGGAGGATAACATGGTGCATGTTACAACAGCTGTGAAGGCGGAAGAAGGCTGCAACAGACTGAGAAGCCACTCTCGTTGTGTTAACCACAACACTGCTGGGACCTCACTCTGTGAAGACTATGTGTTGACCGGCCGTGCACCGACCTCCACACATTAAAAAAAAAATCATGCATGGGCGTCTTCCAAGAAATGGAGGACCATCATCCTCGAACTACGAGGGATCGCCTAAGTAAGTAAGAGCCAGTATGGGATAGTGGTTTGAAAACTGGATTATGAACTTTATCACACCAGCCTGCTGTTTTGTCATAATCACATTCATGTAAGTAATGGAAACATACACATTCTAGAACATCCCATATTGTACCTTCCCAGAATTGTGAAATAGCATTGCTTCAACAATCTGTAGACCTGCGGCTTGTATTCCACAAAGCATCCATAACCTACTCTATGTATGCCCTATCAGTGTGCCTTTCCATTTTTGTATTTTTATTTTATCATAAATTTTCCAAGTAAGACAATATTAAAGAAGAAGGTCAGGAAAAAACAGGGGGGAGTAAAGAGAGGAGGAGAATAACTTCCACTGATGCCACATGACTGCTGGCATATCAGAACACAAGAGGGAGAGACCTATCATACTGAAGTAAGTAATGTGAATGTGTGATATGGAGAACCATTAATGCATTTTACCTCTCAATGAAAAGAGGAGCATTACAGTAATAGAGGGAAGACAACAGGATGAACATGACATTGTGTCATAACTAATGACAACAGATGTTATTATCTTGCTGTAATACTGCTTTATCAGCCTCGTGTAAAAAAAAAAAAAGACCTTAAAAAAAAGGCTTCAAATTTCCACTCTGCCATGGAGGTCTATTCAGTTACGTTGGGCGAGGCATAGCAAACTCAATCTGAGGAAATATTGCCAGGAAAACCCTGTAACAGGTTTGCCTTAGGGTCACTGTAGGTCTGAAATAACTTGAAGGCACATGACAATAAATTGATAGAAAGACAATGAGACAGCACATTGTAGTTTTTGAGAAAATCCAGTTATCTTCATTAGGATCCTGGAACCAATACTGCTGAATCTTACATTCTAAAGTTATATGGGCTCATTTGGATCAATTTAGACCAGATCCAGAGAGAATTAGATTAGCCTTACATGATTCTGTAATGAAGCATCATTATCTGTGATTCAGTCCACTTTAGAGATGTTGACATCAAAAGTTAGTGCTGAAAACACCAGATTGTCTGTCTCCAACATCACCAAATAAGAAAAATGCCAAAAGATTTCCCCCCGCTCACTAAATAAAAATGGAGGGCATGGGGCTTTCTTTTTACTAGCAGAAAAATTGTGTGCATTATCAACAAAATGGTCACAGCTTCTGCAAATATGAAAAGCTTTCGATCAACAACTATGCTGGGAGACTTAAGAATATAACTGCATCTTACAACTTTTTAAAAATGTCCAAACTTGGCAACTACTTTCACAATAAAATATACAATACAATTAAAAAGCAATAAAATAACACATCCCCTAACAGCAAATTGGAATAGTATATATCTGCAATTTTACAAAAAAAAACCCTAAATATGACAGATCAATTTGAAGAGATAGATCCAAATAGAGTAGAGAGGGAAAATGAAAAATCTCTCTGCATTTTGACTGTTTACCAATAACAACTTCAAAAACAGAACAGCACAGAAGCAAGACTTTCGTGTAGTTCACAAAACCATCTTTTAAAATTTAAAGCATCCCTTGTGTAGGGAGACAAACTTTTTGGGAGCAAAAGGTTGGGCAAAGTGAATTCAAATAGAACTGGTTAAAAATTGCCTGGCATGGAAGACTGAGCATTCAGTGTTCCTTTATTCATTCTTGGAATTGGCTTCATACATCAATGAACTTTTCTTGGTGTTTTAGAAAATTTGAATACTACCCCTGAGAGTGTACCTGTATCTTTAGAAACAGAATGTCACTCAAGAGGGTATTTGTGATTTGCTAAATAGGAGCCATAATTGCAACAACATGTTTAGTGCTTGCTCAAAAGTGGGGCAGGAGGAAAACAGTGGCAATGTTTTCTTTATACAGTAAAGGAACTAAAACTGGGATTACAAGAAGGTCCACTATGACAAAACATGTTGCAATTTAGGGTAAAAATTGATCTATTCAGTTTACCTTCCTCTAGAAAAAATCTATTTTGCACCATATAAAACTGGTATTCATTTTAAAGATACCTAACAAATTTAAAACAGTGTAAACAACGGGATAAAATAATGCTTGAAGGCCATAACATATTAAACTATTTAGTAAGTTAATAGCTTAAGATTAAGCAGATTAAACAGTTTTAAAAGATTAAAACCAAGTGAAGGTGTGTATAAGACCAACTGATAATGGAGTGTGACTCCTCTTGCCTCAGAAATCCATACATTGCTGAGGGTTGTGATGGGTTTTAATGAAGACAAAAATATGAAAAATGTTTCCAACATTACAAAAGTACTCCATTGAAATGTAAGTATTTGAAAAAGGCACACCATGAGTACGTACAAAATGAAAAATTAGAAAAATGTGCCCCTCTAAAGAAAATCTCTATAGGGTAAAATGATTATCATCATCATCATCATCATCATTTAATTACTTATTAATCGCCCTCCATCCAAGATGCTCTAGGCGATTTACAAGATAAAATTGTAAAGGATAAAAATACATACATATAAATATTGATAAAATTAACATAGATTAAAAGCTCTAGTAAAGAGCCAGGTCTTGAGTGCTAGAGTAAAAGGCCCTAACTCACGCATGGCTCTCATATAGGGCGGCAAGGCATTCCATAAGGCAGGGGCAGAAATAGAAAAAGCTCTGCATCTGGTCCTTTCCAAATGCACTTCTCTAGGACCCGGTATGTAAAGTAAGTCGCGTTGAGATGGTCGTTGCGACTTCCGATGATGGAAGAAGGAGAGACGGTCCCTAAGGTACAATGGGCCCTGGCCGTAAAGAATTTTAAAGGTCAGAACTAGCATCTTATATAGACCACGGTAATCAGTTGGAAGCCAATGCAGATGGTGCAGCACTGGTGTTATATGGCATTTCATGGGTGTTCTTGTGAGTAGCCTGGCTGCCGCATTCTGAACAATACGGAGCTTTCGGGTCGTGGACATCGGAAGGCCAACATACAGGGCGTTGCAATAGTCCAGCCTAGACGTGACCGTGGCATGGATGACTGTTGCCAGAGCCTCATCAGATAGATAAGGTGCCAGTTGCCTCGCTTGTCGTAGATGGAAAAAGGCCTGTTTGCTAGCAGCAGCGACCTGAGCTTCCATTGTCAGCTGCGAATCCAAAACGACACCCAGGCTCTTAACGGTAGGCGAAGGAGATAGAGCAGCACCATCGAAGGTGGGTAGCAAATGGGTCAGACCAGTCGAGCGGCCATGCCAGAGAATCTCAGTCTTTGTGATGACTCATGGGCCATGTAGTCCCGTTCCTAGTACTATTGTGGCAGATGAAGAGGAAAACTTGGGTTTCCCACCATTTCAGCTAGAATTGGAGCCCTTGCACCTGCAAGATGTTTGCCCACAAGAAGTCAGCCAAACAAGCCTTGAGCAGAAATCTCCCCCATTTTCTCGCCGGGATAATTATAATCGAGATAGAGGCGCTAGGGAGGCGAATCGCAGGAGCGCCAGGATTGCTGCCAGACAATTAGCTGATTAAGCCTGTTTCCCTTGGGAAATCTTAAGGAGTCATGCATCTGGACACAGTATGGGTTTCGTTTCTTGTTCCCCAGGGAAAGTGTTCCTTGGCGGGAAAACAAGATCCTATATAGGTGTTTACCCACAAAGAAATCCTTGCAGAGTCAATTCGTCAGCTTCGGGAGTAAGATCGTGTGTGGACTACGCTACTCCAGTTCCCTCGGACCTTGTTCTAGTTCCAAGCCTGCCTTGTCCCCGGATCTTGCCACGGACCTCGTTCTTGCTTCTTGCCTCTTGTTGCCATGTATCAAGCCTTGTTTGCCAAGAATCTAGTTTGCTTCCAGCCTTGTTGTCAAGCTCCATTGGACTAAAGGACCCTGTCATTTCCCCACACTTTGCTTGGCAAAGTGTGTGTTTCGGTTTTTGGATTATAACTTTGGACTCTAATATCACATATTGGACATTGTTTTCCTGGACTATATTTGACCTTTCCTGAAAGGACTACTTCTGAACTATATTCTTCACTTGTTTTTATTGACTTTATATATTCCTTTAATAAAGATATTAGATAGTTTCTGGCCTCTGCGCATGGTTATTGGTGCTCCGCAGCCTGGGTCTTGACAGTCTTCGCCGGGTTCACCTTCAGTCTACTAGCACGTAGCCAGTTCGACAAAGCCTCCAGACATAAGGTGAAATTGTCTGGTATTGACGTTGCTCCAGGCTCCAAGCGCAGAAGGAGTTGGGTGTCGTCTGCATATTGATCGCAATCTAGGCCGAAACTCCGAGCCAAACTAGCAAGGGGTCTAACGTAGATGTTGAAGAGAAGCAGGGAGAGAATTGCACCTTGGGGTACCCCACATAGGAGGGGAGATCTGTCAGAGACTTGATCCATATACTCCACGCATTGGCTCCGGTTTCGGAGAAATGAGTTGAACCAATTGAGGGCCTGACCGCGAACTCCGGACATGGCGAGACGGTGAATCATTAGGTCATAGTCAACGGTGTCAAATGCTGCGGTAAGGTCGAGAAGTACCAGAAGCGCTGATCCGCCGCTATCAGAATGACAACGGAGTTCATCTGTGATGGCAACCAGGACTGTCTCCGTCCCATGGCCAGGGCGGAAGCCTGACTGGAAAGGGTCCAGGCTGGTTGTATCATCCAAAAATTGTTGCAATTGTCCCAGTACAGCCCGCTCTATCATCTTACCTAAGAATGGAAGGTTAGAGATTGGACGATAATTGGCAATGGTCATGGGATCCAAGCTAGGCTTCTTTAGCAAGGGACGAACCCTTGCCTCTTTTATATTGTCCGGGAAGACCCCTTGTTCAAGAGAGCCATTGATTATATTGCTCAACGGATCGAGTAGACCTTCCAGGCAGCTCTTCACCAACCAAGAGGGGCATGGATCAAGGGAACAGGTGGTTGGTTTTGCAACAGCTAGGATTCTAGCGACATCTTCCCTGTCAAGCAGAGTAAATCGGTCAAAGATAGGCCCACTAAGCGGCCACAAAGTGTCGAACTCTCTCAAGGTATCAACTGTAGGGGGCAGCTCTTGCCGAAGCACGGTGATTTTATCAGTGAAAAACTTCTGGAATGCCACTGCTGTGAGAGCCATGGTTGCTGGGTTTTGGACTAAGGGAGCCGGAGTGGTCAGAGCACGAAAAATTTTGAATACTTGCACTGGGCGCGATCTAGCAGAGGCTATTAAGGAGGAATTGTAAGATTTTTTAGCGTCCTTGACGGCTGATTCGTAGGACCTGCAAAAAGCCTTGAAAGCGGACAGTGACACCTCATCGGGTTTCCATCGCCACCAATGTTCCAGCCGCTTTCGTGCTTGCTTCATCATCCGTAGCTCGTTAGTGTACCAGGGGGAGCGATTCCGGTGAGGGCGAAGGAGGCGTCTGGGGGCAATCTCATCCAAGGCAGCCAACAAACTGACATTCCAGTTGTCGACTAGCTCATTGAGAGTGGCACACACAGTTCCCAGGCCCTTAAGGGCATTCAAGAACCTAGCAGGTTCCATGAGTCTCCTGGGCCGAGCAAAGATTGGTTTGGCAAGATGGAGAGGAGGAGATGGAATCTCAATCCGGGCCTTCAGGACAGCGTGATCAGACCAGGGAACATCAATTACCGCAGATAGAGATCTTTGTACTCCGATATTAAAAATCAAGTCTAGAGTGTGACCAGCCCGATGAGTAGGGCGAGTCTTGAGTAATGAGAGCCCCAAAACTTCATTATATGACTGTCTTATCCACAGATTTGATTTCTATGGTTTTACTTACGAATGTCCAGAAAACGTGTCTCCTAGAAGTGTTTGTGGACATCTCTAGGCCCTCTAGTGTAGTTCTATGGTGTTCTTCTGGCTTAAGTATAGTCAAAATATAGGGTTTTGCCATTATCCACAATTTCAGGTATCCATAGGGATCTTGGAATGCATACTCTGTGGATATGTGGAGAGGGGGAGTCATTTTCTAAAATGGATACATCTTTCTTCATTTAAATTTTCAATGAATCAACATATTTCTCTTTTAGGATATAAACAGCCCATCTATTGAATATCTCTATTAAACAAATTCATTCATTGTCTGACTAAGCAAAGAATGGAAACATGAGAATTAGGGAAGACTCAGGGCTTTGAATGGGTTTAACATTTTCTTATCTCCCGGAGAAAAGAATGGGCACAAACACAATTTGTAGTCAAAATCTGGGTTTGTGAAGTGTTCAAAAACAAATACAAACTGTAGGTACTCCATACAATAACAAATCTGTTGATGTATCCAATCAAAAATGCACATGAAAATATGTAGAGTAGAGTCTCACTTATCCAACACTCGCTTATCCAACGTTCTGGAAAAGTATGGAACTGCACGTCAGCTGCACTCCACAATGCAGATGCTGTTCCAGATGGCACATGTTCAGAATTATAAGGCAATACAGTAGAGTCTCGTTTATCCAAGGTTCTGGATTATCCAAGGCATTTTTGTAGTCAATGTTTTCAATATATCATGATATTTTGATGCTAAATTCGTAAATAGAGTAATTACAACATAACATTACTGCGTACTGAACTACTTTTTCTGTCAAATTTGTTGTAAAACATGATGTTTTGGTGCTTAATTTTTAAAATCATAACCTATTTTGATGTTTAATAGGCTTTTCCTTAATCCCTCCTTATTATCCAACATATTCACTTATCCAACATTCTGCCGGCCCGTTTATGTTGGATAAGTGAGACTCTACTGTACATTCATATTTTATTTTATTTGTTTTTGAAATGTCTACATAGGAATGGTATACAATGAACTTAGAAAAGAAAGTCATGGAAATGACACACTGCCCTTGATTCAATAGTGATTAGAAGAGCAGATAGGCGTGAATGACGAAATATAACAATAAAACATAGCGGCAACGGATGGCATCCATGGCAATGGGCTAGTATATCTGTTTTGGTTTTTACTCCACATTTAGTCCAATGAGTTGAATCTATTTTGGCTTAGTGGTCCAACTTTTAACAGATCCTTTACATTTCAGGCTAAAACTCAGATTGGATTTGCCACCCATTAACATGAAAGTTAAAAACTGCCATGGTGAGAGTATATACTTAGGACAACATTGTACAATTGAAACTAGTTTAATGCTGATCAGAAATCACACATCCATAGCCAGGGAAGATCAACTCCGTGAGTTAATTGTGAGCAGGATTATTGAAATAATATAAAAGAAATAATCAGTTGAGCTAATAAATAATAAAACTAATATTAGCATAATAAAAAGATTGAGAAATTAAACGGCCAAAACAGTCTCTGCATAATTAAAAGTCACATGTATTACCATAGCTGCCATTATAAAATGGCCTGGTTTAAATATGCAAATCCTTCTATTGATTTCTGCAACTTTGATTGAATTTTAAGAGAGAGAAAATCATGCAAGGAGGGGGAGCATGCTAGTTAATTTTCATTGTCCTCTATGTGCAGTGACTGAGGGCCCATCTACATGAGTCATTTGAGTCTGCTTGGAGGTGGATGGGGTGAATGGACTCTATAGTATTCACGTGATGCATATTGTCGATTTGTCATAACGCGGGAAAAGGCTACTTAATGTGGCCCTGTTCTGGATTAAGAAGACTTGTCAGATGCTCTCCAGCTTCCCTGAAGCCCCAAAGCTGATGTCTATTTTGGGCCAGTGTAAACATTTGTGCACTTCCTATTTGGGAAGGTTTTTTTTCGTGTCAGGAGCAACCGAAGTTGTTTCTGGAGTGAGAGAATTGGCTGTCTGCAAGGATGTTGCCCAGATGTTTTGATGTTTTTACCATCCTTGCGGGAGGCTTCTCTCATGTCCCGCATGGAGCTGGAGCTGATAGAGGGAGCTCATCCTCGATCTCCCTGGGTGGGATTCGAACCTGGCAGCCTTCAGGTCAGCAACCCAACCTTCAAGTCACAAGGCTTTTATCCTCTAGGCCACTGGAGGCTACTATTTGGGAAGTGGCTGTGACTGTTCATACTGCCATCCTTCTTTCCCCTGGCTTAGGCAGGGCAAGGGATGGAACTTATCTTGTCTCATCATTCTGGCTTGTGCCCACCAGGCATAAAAATGATGATGTTCACTGCTTGATGCCTGGAATGATGCTAACCAGAGTAGTCACTGGTTGTGACTAACAGACTAAAACCACTATGGAGCTCTTGGTGGTGCAGCAGAGTACACTGAGCTGTTGAACCTGCTGATCGAAAGGTCGATGGTTTGAATTCGGAAACGGGGTGAGCTTGTGCTGTTAGCTCCAGCTTCTGCTAATCTAGCAGTTCAAAAACATGCAAATATGAGTAGATGAATAGGTACCACTTCAGCAGGAAGGTAACGTGCTCCATACAGTCATGCCAGCCACATAACCTTGGAGGTGTCTACGGACAACGGCTTCTTTTCAGCTCAGACATGGAGATGAGCACCAACCTCCAGAGTTCGACACAATTAGACTTAATGTCAGGGGGAAACCTTTACCTTTATCTTAAAACCACTGCACATATCTGTAAATCTCCTTTTAATTTTTTTTAAAAATCAAGATATAGTGGGTGAATGGAATGGTCCTTGTTCACTTTGAAAGGGGGAGAACTTCACTTTATTTTTTTATCTTTCTTCAGAGGCAAGTTTATGTTTTCACATCTCACATGTGCTCAATAGAAAGATAAATTATGGAGCTCTTTGTTTGTTCTGCTTGCGGAAGACTTATTGAAAACAATAACAGAAGTGTATCTGTGATCAGAAGAGTTTTGCTTATTTCATTAAATGTTAAACTGGCTTTAAATTGAAGCACTCTTGCTTCACAACCTGTCACCTGAACAAAGGAACTTTGACATATCTCCCTTTCAGAAGCATTACAGGGATTTACATTTCACACTTTGTAATTATATCTGTATTAAAATAATTTAGCACATTGTGCATGGGGAAAAATGATTCATAATACCAGCGGTAAAAGCATTGTGAGTTTAGGGGATCAAGAAGAAAACAAAACAAAAATAAAATGTTGTGAAATGCAATAAGTAGTTTAAAATGAAGAGAGAAAACGAACAAGTGAGAATTTCTGTCTCAATCATTACTTTAAATCACAAGGTAAGTAGTGAGACTTTTAGATTTGCTTCATTCTTTTTTACAAAATACAAATAATTTGGGAGTTGTTTTCTTTTCATACATTCTGTAACATTTAAACTGACAGTTTTTTCCAACTGTTTAGTAGTATCTTTTGCCTCCCAACTTACTTTCTTCTAATGGTGTTTTTTCTGAGAACTTGGATCTTCGAAATAGCCTTTTAAACAAGAAATGGAAGAGTATATGAAAAGACTAAATTGCCTGGGAAGGGTCGACAAAATCAAGTACATGATCACATAGATTGCACATTGTTTCTTGAAATTAATCTTAGATGAACTTTAAGTTGAAATTAATCTAGATGAGTTTCAGCCTCCACAATCTTAAAAAGATCATTCACTCTTCTAGGTGAGAAAAATGATTCACTGTATTTCAGGTATATTTTCAGCTAGCAGAAATGTCCCTTACACTATCCACATGGTACTCTCACCTTTGTCTTTGTCACCCTCTTTGATTTTTACCACATGGATGCCTTTGACAAAGTGTTAATATATATCACCGGGCTTTCATCCTGATCCCTAAGGCTAACCTGAATAAAACCAGAATTCACCTCTTAGCACTAGAATCATAGAATTGGAAAAAACCCTCATTAGCCATCCAATCCAACCCCCTGCCAAGAAACAGGAAAATCATATTCAAAGCACACCCGACAGATATTCAAAGCACTCCCAACAGATGACCATCCAGCCTCAGCTTAAAAGCCTCCAAAGAAGGAGCCTCCACAACACTCCGTAGCAGAGAGTTCAACTACTGAACAGCTCTCACAGTGAGGAAGTTCTTTCTAATGTTCATGTGGAATCTCCTTTTCTGTAATTTGAAGCCATTGTCCTGTGTCCTACCACTTCATCACACTAGAGCTTGGATCCACTTTAAATCCACTTTAGCAAGGGGCCTTTAAACAGCTCAGTCAGACAGGTCCTGGGCCTCACCAAACTACAAACGTCAGAATTCTGTAGGAGGGAGAAACCAGATTTAGAGTGGATTCATGCTCTAGTGTGATGAGGCAGCAAGGACCACAGAAATCAAGCTTGCTCACAATTGCCTACAGAACAGTAAATTGCAGTTAAGATGAGTCAATGGTATACTGCTTCTTGAAGTTACTATAGAGTTTTTCTGGAGAACAGAGAAAATTTGTTGCACTCCAAGGCAGCACGAGCACTGGAAACCACGCAGAGACCAATAATCATATAATATATTTATTAAAACAATAATAAATTCAGGAATGAATAAGTGGAAAGGATGAGAGAGGAATAGTCCTTTATAATAAGGTATGAATTAGTCCAAAGGATTGAAGAGAAATGTCCAATATTATTGTCCAAAGTCCAGAAACCGAAACACGCTCAAAACTGTTTGAAAGTTCTTGAGCGGGGAAAACAACAAGGAAGCAAGAATAAATGACAAGATCCAAAAAGCAAGGTCCAAAGAACAAGGTCCAAGTCAATAGGTAATCTTGAATATCAAGGCAGGAACGATACGGAGTTAAACCCAATCTTGATTCATGAACAAGGCAAGGAAGTGAATTTACTCCGGTTTCAATCGGGAGTCACGGCTCGGCTTGGCCGCCAGGAACAGGAGGCTTGGCTTGGTGAAATCAGGGAACTGGAGTCGGTGAAGTGTTCTCAGAAAACGCTACGTTGACACTGCAAGATGTTTGCAGTGCAAGACACTTTTATGGAACCAAGATCAGATCCCAACGAAGGGAGACCAAACTCCCCAAAGGTTCCCAAGGGAATCTTCTTATCCACAATCCCTTCGAGATGCCAAGCGGCTACTCCTTCTAAGTTCCTGTTTCTCTGATCTCTGGTGAAACAAAAACTCCTTTCGGTTGAAGGGCACATTCTCTGGAGAACTCTGGACATCTGGCTCAGCCACGGGAGTAACATCTCCCGTATCTCTCCCAATTAAGGAAGCATCTGAACTATCAAGAGCTGGCAGCTGTAACCGAAAGGAGCTGGGAGAACTGGGCGAAAGGTCAAAATAAGCTCATCCTGGTCAAAGTTCATTTCTGAATCAGGTTCAGAACCCAAAGGTGGCTGGGGTATAACAAAATTCCTGGAGAGAACTTTTTTGGGGATGTGAGTAAACCATGGGTATTGTTCCCACAAATAAGGAGGCATATTGTACTTTTTATGTAGAACTTGCATTTTCCCCCCATATGGAACAATGTTTTCCTGGCAGAAAACCATGTACAATTTTTGTGCTGAATACATTTTTTTAATGCAAATTGCTTTTGAAAACTCATTTTTGAACCCTTTGAATGAGTGGGAAGAAAATTGCTAAATTTGCTTGTTGCTTCCTTCAAGAAGAAAATTACAAAATTATGTATTATGGATGTAATTCTTCAAGGAAAGAATTACATCCATAATATAGACATCTATAAAATGTTTTAAATTGTTTTTTGAACACTGGCAATTGACTGTGACAGTAAAGATTGATTTAGTTACAGAGCCATAATAAACAAGGAATGATACAAATATTTTACCAAGGAAATACTCCTTGCATTGAGGAGGACAACGATCCTCTTGCCATTGAGTGTCACTGGGAACAACCTCAAGTTATCCACTAATGGGGTTCCCAGAGCCATTGGTGCCATTGGTGCCTTGTGTTTGTTTAGGATTTTAAATAAGGCAAGAGAATAGCAGCAAATTATTAGGCCACCTTCTTAAATTATCTGTATCTTACCCATTTGCATTTTTGCGAAGTAATCAGAAACTCTGTGCAGAAATTCTAACCACAATATCTCTAGGAATGGGAATTGGGATGGTGTGCAAGTTACAAATTGTGAAGAACATCTACAGTATTACATGGCCTCAATGAAAGAGCACATTTCAACATGCTGAGACCATTTCTCTCATTGAGAGCATGTAATTTTGTAGATATTCTTCACATCTATAATCTGCAGATGATGCCAGCTTTCATTCCTAGAGCATGTTGAGACAACCTGATGAGAATTCATTAACCTCTGGGTGAGTCCTCCTTCTCTCTTCCAGAATGAAAATGAGAGAAAGAGCACTTTTTCCCATCAAGGCTTTCACAATTTGCACAAAAATAGATCTGCACAAAACTCCACATGTACAAACCCCACAGCACAAACTCCTGAAGCAAAACAAAAAGCAAAGGTCTTACTGATTGAAGGAAAGGCGCAAACAACCCATCTGGTCTTTCTGCTTGTGAAACATCCATATAACAAGGAAGCAGTTATCACGATTTTATGTTATTATGCAATGGGTTCAAAAATATTTCTGAAAACTCTCACAAAATAGGAAGGAAATCTCTTGCCAGCTTGCAGGTGAGAAGGATGATTATGCAGTTCCTAGCTTTTGTGTGCAAAAATGGGATAAGCAAAAATTTACATCTTCAGCGCAGCCTTGTATTTTTGTGCCTTCAAGTTGTTTGTTGACTTATTTATGCGAACTCTGTGAATTTCATAGGGTTTTCTTAGGCAAGGAATACTTTAAAGTGGTTTCGCCACTTCTTTCCTCTGAAATATAGTCTACAGTACCCGGTGTTCATTGGTAGTTTCCCATCTAAACACTAACCAGGGATGACCCATCTTAGCTTCCACGATCAGACAAGATATTATTATTATTATTATTATTATTATTATTATTATTATTATATTATCTGCATTTCTATACCGCTTTTCTCACTCCTGGGGGGACTCAAAGCGGTTTACAACATAATAAATTCAATGCCTTACAAATAGATAAAAAATATATTGCTGACTTGGTGCCTTTAGGGTATTTAGGCTCTACAGCTCTGCTCTAGAGTGGAAAACAATTAATAAAACTAAAGCCTATCAAAGTTCTACTTTTTTACCTCGAAAGCTAGTTCTGCCTCACGTCCATATTGACGCTCAATCTGCACTGCCATATAAATTAGATTATCAAAGCAAATAATCCAGATTATTTGCTTTGCACTGGATTATATGAGTCTACACTGCCATATAACCCAGTTCAAAGGAGATAATCCAGATTTTATATGGCAGTGTAGATGGGGGCTGAATGGTGGATGTTTTCCTGTTTCATTTCTACATATGTGTGCATACATTTTTTAAACGTTATACTTCTGTATGATTTTTTTCCAAATTACATGCTACCATACTGACTAAGTTCATTTTTGTGAATTTTGAAAAAAATGAACTTTCTGTTCATAATTTGCCATTGTACTAATTTTGAATGCACTTTAAATGTGAAAATTGCAATGGCGGCTCATTCATCTGTAGGGAACGATCACAAATTGCATTTTTATACATTTGGCTTCAGGACAGTGGCAAGGTTATAATTCATTCTTTGGAAAATCAAACTGAAAAGAATTTCCCCCCTCGTCCTACTTATAATACACTTTTGTTTTTCCCTCAGCTCCCTGGAATGATACTTTTCACTCTTAGATTGGCCATAAACCACATGGTTGTGAACTGAATTGTTCTAGATAAGTTATTCTATTGCTGTAAAGTCTTCCCTCAATATAAGAATGATTGCATCTTTTCCTATACTCTACTATCTAGGATGCCTTTTAAATATTTAAAAATCATCAATATACCTCCTTTCCTTCATTTCCTCTAGTTCTATCCAGCTCTTTCAGCCTTCCTGAAATTCTCTCAGGGGTCTCACTACAAAGACACACATACATCAAATGGTCTCAGAATGTGAATATATTGTTTATGAACTGAAAGCACTTTGTATGATCAGGGTGTACATGAAACCTAACCAAGGCAAAGACCTATAAAAAAGAAAAGAAGCAGAGCAGTCTGGTACAAGAGTGCAGCCTTTTTCTGTATATCATTTGGCTCTTGAATGACTATTTTCATTCTCACGTTTCTAAGATTATCAATAGGGCCTCCAGCAAAAAAGGAAGCCATTCAGTCTATGTGAACCTGGACACAGTTACATTTTTTGTTGCCTTTTGCCAGGACGTTTCAAAAAGAAGGAAGATAAGCAATGTTCTCAGTGATCAATTTTCCTTTAACAGGCTAACATCCTCATCCGGAGGCACATCTAGCCTTATTTGAATGTTTGAGAGACAAGCTAATGCATGTTTATTCAGAGGCAAATTCCACTATGTTCAATGCAAGTGAAGATAGGATTGTCATCCCAGAGTGGATTTCTATGCATGAGCACACATACACACCAGAGTCAGTGCTGCTAGGAATGCATCTCAATTATATAATTTAATAATAATAATAATAATAATAATAATAATAATAATAATAACTTTTTCTTATATCCTGCCCCATCTCCTCGAAGGGACACGGGGTGGCCTACATGGGACCAAGCCCAGTCGAACAAAATTAAAATACAATACCATAAAATACATATACATTGCAAAACATAACTGCTTATAAACATGTAAACCATAATTAAAAACATAAACTCAACAGCAACTGATACCAGTAGCCATTTGACGTTACTGTAACTGCCATGGTGTAGTGAACCTTACCTATTAGGCCGGGAATGAAGCCTTGGTAATAGTGAGTGAGGCAGGCATCCATTTTATAGAGGAATGCCAGGCAGCCATCTTGTGTGTGGTTAGAAAGGGGGAGGAGCTTAGAGAGAGACTCCTAGGATTGGCCAACCAGAGCAGATGGGAGGAGCCAAGTCTTAGAATCCAGAGGGAAAAAAGAGCTCCAGGCAGTTCTGTTTGAGGGTTTGAAGAGAGCAGTTTGGTTTTGGAGTTCAGAGAGAGAGTGTGTGTGAGAGAACTGAAAGCTGTGGAAACTGACAGGCTAAGTCAGGCAGTTTGGATCTCTTGAGGGGAAGATAACTCAAGGGATTGTCTCTTACTACTGGGCTGGTTAATAGAAGGACTCTAGGCTAGAGTTAATTAACAACCCAGGGGAACTCGTGTCTATTCTCAGCAAATAGAGTGAGGCTTTTTGTGACCAATAGATAGATTGGTTGGTTGAAACTGTTTGGAACTAAGTGAAGTAACCTGAAACATACAACTAAGTTAAGCTGAAGAACGTCTGTAACCAATTCTGCTTATGAACCTCTCTGAAGTAATTATTTGCCTGTTTTTAAGAAAATAAACTTTTATTTTATTTTCAACTTTCAAGAGCCTCCACAGTGTATATTTTCCATCAAGAAGCCTTAATAAAAGTTCCAGCAATATAACCATAAAATACCACAGAAAAGCCTCATAGTGAACATCAGTTTGGGAGCTAGGGTGGGAAACAGTGTGGGCAGGAAATGGGAGAAATTTATCTCAGACACATTTAACAACAAAAATCATAAAGACATTTTAGGTTGGTGGCAGCTACCATTTTAAAAGAAAATCTGTTATAATTAGCCTTTCTTCTCCCCGCTTTGCTCATTTCTTTTATATTGGTGGCAGCGGTGAGATAGTATAAAAAAGATTCCCCCCTGCCGCCATTCTTTTATACATGGCTTAATGATATGGAACTTGTGATTTATAGTTTTGCAAGGCACCAGCACTCTAAGATAAAGAAGGCTAAAGTCTTTCTAAAACCTACAGCTCCTACAGCACTGAGTCATAACAATTAAAGTGTTATCAAACAATTCTGCAGTGTAAATGCAGCCTAGATTTAGCTAAGTGTATAGGATTGAAAGAGTGAGCATTGTCTCCTATTGACATTGTTACTGCATTCCACACAACTTCTGACTCATGCTCCATTGCTGATATACTTGAGCAGTACGACTCTTTTCTGACACAGTTCACTTGCCTCCCTATCTTATTCTTACAAAACTCCTGGGAAATCAATTTGTCTGAGAGTTGGTAAGGCTATGTGTTTAATGGATGCAGGTTTTTGTAAGAGAGACAAAAACTGGAGAGCACCCAGTAGAATGCACAGAAAAAATGGAGTCAAAAATGTCTCAAAATCCAGGAAGCATAGTTGCTATATTCTAGGAAAAGCCCATCATGTTTTGATGTAGAAACATATTTTATTTTTATTATTCGAGAGAAACCTAGCCATCTATGTAGCACTTTGAGATTTTTCTTTGTTGTTTTTTTTTTTTTGTATCCAACTCAGTTACAGAGAAAAATGTATACAGGATTGGGTAAGTTACCACTTGTAAGGCCGGCTGACTATGTTATGTGCAGAAATGTGTCTTGCTGTTAAGAAATTGTAATAAATATGGATTTGAAAGATTGCTCCCATCCACGCACCCTATTCATAAAGAGGGCGGAGCCTCCAGCAAAACTTCATATCTTGTTTTTTAATTATTATTTTAAAAAACCCAAAACTACCACACAGTTTCGCCAAAGGCCAAGCAGATGTAATAACGGCAGCAAATCCATGCTTTGAAAAAAAAAATGATCTGATCTGAAAGTGTACAAATAAACTTGGACTATACCCAGATAACAAAAGGAGTTGAATCTCAACATACACATCTCTTACCTTTACAGATCTCTCACATTCTTATAGGAGAAGGAGGATAAGTGTTTACAAATGCAAGTGCTATTTCCAGTAATAGACTTATCGGAACTATGCCATGGCTATAGGTAATACATGCTTCTCTTTAAGGCTCCTCTTTTAATGAGTACTTCTTGGTGTCCAAAACAGATCCTCTTTCCATCTTTGCAATCCTGCATGGAAACACAACATTCCATCATTTAGCTTGTCTACAAAAGAAAAATCTAACCTACCTTCAATCTGATGCAAGAGGGAGACATGCCATACAGCCATTTCTGTTGATAAACTGCTTCTTTCAAGTTTTAGTCCATATTAAGTATACTTGCAGGTTACTCTGGATTTTCGAGGAAAATCTGAGGTTTTTGATGTGCAAAGATCTTGAATTGGACTCGATTTGTGAGCAGGGAGAGTTGGGATGGATTGGTCAGAGTGATGTGTCACTATTGTATTCAATGCATAATATTAAGTGCTCAAAAGGTGAAATAATGTGTTGGTTTCTTCTCAGGGCCACTACTGCTGGCAGGGCCATAGCCAGAAGAGGGGGGGGGGGTTAAGGGTTCAACCTCTCCCCTGAAATGTGTCAGGTTAAAAAAAACTGGTTTACTCATGAATTTTAACTGGTTAACCAATGTATGGGTAAATTAGTATTTTTAACCTGACACATTTTTTTGGGGGGGGGGGGGAGGGTTGAACTTTTAAACCCCCTCCCCTCTGGCTGTGGCCCTGACTGTTGGTAACATCACTCCCCCTGAAGTCCGAATGAGGTGAGTCATGTAGAATCATAGAATTATAGAGTTGGAAGAGACCTCATGGGCCATCCAGTCCAACCTCTAGCCAAGAAGCAGGAAAATCACATTCAAAGTATCCCCAACAGATGGCCATACAGCCTTTGCTTAAAAGCCTTCAAAGAAGGAGCCTCCATCACAGCCACTGCTGAACAGCTCTCACAGTGAGGAAGTTCTTCCTGATGTTCAGGTGGAATCTCTTTTCCTGTAGTTTGAAGCCATTGTTCTGTGTCCTAGTCTCCAGGGCAGCAGAAAACAAGCTTGCTCCCTCCTCCCTAACATTTCCCCTCGCATATTTGTACATGGCTAGCATGTCTCCTCTCAGCCTTCTCTTCTGCAGGCTAAACATGCCCAGCTGTTTAAGCCACTCCTCATAGGGCTTGTTCTCCAGATCCTTAATCATTTTAGTCGCCCTCCTCTGGACACATTCCAGCTTGTTAACATCTCCCTTCAATTGTGGTGCCCAGAATTAGACACAGTATTCCAGGTGTGGTCTGACCAAGGCGGAATAGAGGGGTAGCATGACTTCCCTGGATCTAGACACTATACTCTTATCTATGCAAGCCAAAATCCCATTGGTTTTTTTAGCTGTTGCATCACATTGTTGACTCATGTTTAACTTGTTGTGCATGAGGACTCCAATATCTTTTTTACACATACTGCTGTCGAGCCAGGTGTCCCCCATTCCGTATCTTTGCATTTCATTTTTTCTGCCTAAGTGGAGTATCTTGCATTTGTCCCTGTTGAACTTCATTTTGTTAGTTTTAGTTAGTCTCTCTAATCTGTTAAGATTGTTTTGAATTCTGCTCCTGTATTCTGGAATATTAGCTATCCCTCCCAATTTGGTGTCATCTGGAAACTTGATGATCATGCCGTCTAAGTCATTAATAAAGATGTTGAACCCAACCTGGCCCAGGACAGAACCCTGTGGCACTTCACTCATGACTTCTTTCCAGGATGAAGAAGATGCAGTGGTGAGAACCCTTTGGGTTCATTCGCTTAACCAATTACAGATCCACTTAACTGTAGTTTTGTGTGGCCCACAGTTGACTAGCTTGTTTGCCAGAAGGTCATGGGGTACCTTGTCGAAGGCATTACTGAAATCAAGATACGCTACATCAACAGTGTTTCCCACATCTACCCAACTCGTAACTCTATCGAAAAAAGAGATCAGATTAGTCTGGCATGACTTGTTTTTGGTAAATCCGTGTTGACTATTAGCAATGACCGCATTTGTTTCTAAGTGTTTGCAGACCATTTCCTTAATGATATTTTCCAGAATCTGGCTTGGTATCGACATGAGGCTGACTGGACGGTAATTGTTTGCATCGTCCTTGAAGATAGGGACCACATTTGCCCTCCTCCAATCTGCTGGGACTTCCCTTGTGACCAGGAATAGGTGGTGTTAATTGTTCTGATGCTAGAGCAAGCAACATCACCAGTGGATGTCCGAGGGAAGTGCTTTGCCAGTAGGTTAGCGTGGCAACCTTGAGAAGGAATCAACAGTGGCATCACCAGTGGGGCTTTGCCAGGAAGGCAGTAGCCATGGCTTTAAGGCAGAAGGTCATGGGAAACACTGTTGAGTATTTTTGTTGGTGGAAAAAAGCCCATAATCACATCAGGTTGAACATTCTACATCTGAGGAATGGTTTTTGCCTTTCAAGAGAGACCAAGAAGGAAAGAATTCAAGATCAACCATCCCTACTTTCCCTTCATTATGCTCACTTTGGGCATTTGGGCCTTCAAGTTTCCCATCGTGAAGTGCTCAATGTCAGACTTAGTTTTGCTTCTTGGTCTTCAGTTAAGGAGGTGAGACAGAGGTGAAAACACCTGTCAGTTCCACTTTGCCATGCAATTGAACAATATGAATGTTATGGAGGGATAAGAACACTTCATCAAATCCTTCAAAAATGAATGGCTGACATGACACACACACTCAAGTTGCACAGGCCAAATACAAAAAGGTATAGCCAATCTCCACATAGAGAAGGTCATCTTGTACCTGCCTGCAGTATAGATGTTAAAGATCAGGAGCCATTCAGAAGGGGAAGTATTTATACACATAAAATATGTAAACATGGCTAAATCTGTTGTTTCATGTTGACTCACATTCAGAGGTGTTTTTTGGGGGGGAGGGGGTGCAATGTCCTTTTTATCTCAAGAATTGAATGGTGGTAAAGTCTTATAAAAAAGGAACAAAGAAAGGATGGACTAAAATAGCTTTCACCTACTCCCAGATTTGAAGCAGGAGCACTAATAGAATGTACCAAATGTAGAAAGCTGTTATGCTCTTAGAAAAATAAGGAAAATCTGTATAGATAAATACTTTTTTCTCAGTTTTTGGTTATAGCAACGTTTTGCAAAACTTCTTGGTACAGCTTGCAAAATACTATGAGAAAATTAGGCACCAAAAATTGATAAAAGATAATGCACCATAAATCCATTTATCCGTCAGTCAGTTCCTTGTTGGATTTTTCTCTCATTTGTACTTATTTTCACTGCACATGAAAAGCCGCCTTTTCAATTCATTGGAGCATATTCATATTCCTTTGTAGTTGTACAGGGAAGATGATGAAGAATATAAAAAAAGATTAGAGAAACTAACACGCTGACTGGGAAGAAAAGGGGACTATAAATAAAAACACACAAATTTACAATGAAAATGCATTTGAATGATCACATTTTGTGTTCGTGGTGCAGGGCAGAGTGTTTAAGTGCTTCTGTAATTATTAGTGTGCTTTGTGTACATATTTTCCAATTACAACATAAACTAAAGCAGATGGAGATAAAGGTTTTTTTAAAGATTTGTCTATGTAATCAGACCAGGTCTGTGCTGTGGGATGTGTTGGCCTCTCAGTTCTTTGCATAAAATCCTTTTGTGAGAAGCAGATCCTGGGCCCAATCCTGTGCAATTACCTGGGTGCACACCATAGGGCACTGGATTTTCTAACTTGACTGAGTGTCAGTATGGTATCATGATTTGAGAGGTTACCTAACTGGGACTCTCTGGGCCCTTCCAGACAGGCACTGCCCACTGAGATCAGGCAAGCTCCCACTCTGTTAGCTTTTAGGAAAGATTTGAAAACATGGCTCTTCCGCTGTGCTTTCGGTGAGTAATTTTGCTATATATGTCTGTGTTACTCCCCCCTTAGCATTTATTTTCTAGACTGCCCACAATGGAGTACCCCCTCTGTCCCTCTCACTCCGAGTTTTATCCTTGTGTCCTTGCGGCCTGCCCTTGTTTAACTGGGTTTTTTTTTTTTTGGATTTCTTGATGTAATGTCTATTATCATCTATTGTATTGCTTTTAATTGTGTTATGATATGTTGTTTTTGTATGTTATTATATTGTATTGCTCTGGGCGTGGCCCCATGTTAGCCGCCCCGAGTCCCCGTTGGGGAGATGGTGGCGGGGTATAAATAAAGTATTATTATTATTATTATTATTATTATTATTATTATTATTATATCCTAGAATATGATCCCAGGTTTTCTGCTTTAAACTGAATTATGAGTCCACACTGCCAGATAATCTGGGATAAATAGAAAACCTGTGATCAGATCCTGGGATATAGGGCCTGTCTGGGAAGGCCCTAGGAGACCAGGTTTTGAACCCCAGTTCTTCCATAGAAACCTACTGGGTAACCTTGAACAAGTCACGCTCTCTTAAGCAATGGTAAAACTACTCTGTGCAAAGAAAAGCTTATGATAGGGTCACCTTAGGAGTGACCAGAAACTACTTAAAGGTACTCTAATAAACTAATGTCCAAGTTGGCTTTAAAAATAGCCAACATTATGTGGCATTTTTAATGCTGAACACACACACACACAAAACCCAGTGTTCAAATCTGCACTCACTCATGGAAACCCATCAGATGACCACAGGTAACTCACAGTGTTTCAGTCTTATAGTAAGGCAAGGACAAACCTGTCCATCACCAGCCCAAAACTTCTCATGATAGATTTTTCTTAGGGTGCCATAAATTGGAAATGACTTAAAAGCACACAACAACTAGTTCCTCCAATGGTTCAATAGGACTGATCTTTCAGCTGGGACAAATTGTGAGAATCAGCTGTGTCTAACTATCAGAGCTTTTGAAAGGAATCAAGGGAGGTACATCCAGAGCTGTGGCAACAACTCTGTTAAAGGTATAGTATCCTAGTCCTGATCATAATTCCAATCAGAACAAACTCATCTAATAAATGGGATTTACCTAGACACAATAACTGACTCAGTGGGCCTACTCCAGTTGAGACTAACTGATAGTCCCAATTATATTAAGGGCACAAATCTCCAAAGGCTAGTCAGGTCACAATACTCACTAAAAGCAATTCAATTAAGCTTGCCACAGCAAATCCCATTCTAGTGCTTTCAGTGGGATGCACTGGGTATTAACTATTGTCAAATGAAATCTTTCAATATTTACATATGTGCTGGGTTGTTTCGAATTAAATTACACATATTGTCCTGTCCAAGCATATGTTCAAAGTGGCTGACAAACAAACACAAAACATAAGTGAATATGGTCATCAAATCTCTTAAAACGCACTGAAAATAAATAAAATACAGCAAGTCTAAAATAACGTAAAATGAAATAACAGCAAGATGAAGAGAACCAGAGCCAAACCATAAATATCGGGGGAAACATAGAACACCATAATCAAAACAGTAGTAAAAGCAAACACTTTTGTTACAAAACAAACGGTCTAATGTCAGTACAGCAAGGAGAGAAGTTTTTAAATCAGAGTGTCATATATCTAGGGTGCTGCCATAGGGAATGGCCATCTCTAGATGTATATTATGGTTTTAAATTCTGTTAAAATGGCTTAATAGGCTTTGGGTCATTCACATTTTTCTAGTTTTAAACTATTCACATTGATTTTTATTCTGCTCTACTGTGGCATCCTCTGATATAAAATGGGCTAAACATGAATAAATGTTCATGTGAGAGCTTATGAGAGCTTATGAAACATAACTCATAATGCACAATTGTGAAGCATCTTGATCAGTAAATCCCAAAAGGCAGGCAAAAACATTTAAGGATGTGGTCTTTCCAAGGTTCAGGTCACAAACTATTCTGAAGACAGACTAGATTTCTCCGAGTACTCCATTTATTGTTGGATTAGGTAACGGTAAAGGTTTTCCCTTGACATTAAGTCTAGTTGTGTCTGACTCTGGGGATTGGTGCTCATCTCCATTTCTATGCTGAAGAGCCACCATTATCCATAGACACCTCCAAGGTCATGAGTCTGGCATGACTGCATGGAGCGTTGTTACCTTCCTGCCAGAGCAGTACCTATCGATCTACTCACATTTGCATGTTTTCAAACTGCTAGGTTGGTAGAAGCTGGGGCTAACACAGGAGCTCACTCCACTCACCGGATTTGAACCACTGACCTTTCGGTCAGCAGGTTTAGCAGCTCAGTGGTTTAACCTGCTGCGCCACCAGGACCAGTCCCATAATCCCTCACCATTGCTTTTTTGGACTAGAGCCAACTGGAAATGTTTTAAGGTACTGCTTTGATTTTTTGGTTGAGAAAACAACACTGGTTTCTTATCATTCTGTAATGCATTCTGAATGTTGTCCAAGAAGGTGAACTTTAGGGAGGGGAATAAATGAGCGGCCACCTGATTAATGGAGAAGGGGGGGGGAATCATGTTCTCAGTTCTTCAAGAACATTTCTATATTTAGCCCAAGAAACATGTAGCTCTGCCAATTTTTTTAAAAAAAATGCAATAATTACTTGTAGGCGATTTCCTAGTAACCAAAGAGATATTGACTATGTGTGATACTGCGATTGTTGTCATCAACGATCATAGTAGGCAGAGAACGGGAAAGCAAGATCTCAAGAAGACATTCACCTTAGGCAAAATTCTGGCTGTTGACACCAAGACTCCAAATGATTTTTTTTCCCCCTTGGGAGAAAGTGAAGCGATTGACAGAAGAAGACACAGGCAAGCCCATGGCAACAAAACAAAATGGGGTGTAGATGTGATGCAGCAGCTTGCATTCTGCATTGCACTAGAAGCAGAAATGGTCAATAGCTTTATGAATTCATAACAAATTCATCTATGAATTCATCTATGAATTCATAACAAATAAGCTCCCACCTTCTAAGCCCAGGAACAGAGATAAATCCAGACACAAAAAGGCAAATGATTATTCCATCTAATTAACTGGTAATTTTATGGACTTTAAAGTTTGTCTCAAGTTGTTGTGTCTTCTCACCTTGCCTGCCTGAACAACCCTGGTATGCCAGGTTGTAGTACTATCCCCATTTCATACCAAGAAATAGCCTATGGTTTGCATGAAGGTCTAGTGGAATTCGCTTCCTCAAATAGGTCCGGTATCTTTAAAGTTTGGAATAAAACCCAGAGTGGATTTGCTACCCCTTGAATATCAGTTGCTGCAGGACAAATCTAAATAAGACTTCCTTTTTCCAGATCCTGATGAACGTAACTAGTCTTGAGGATTGTTTTATATAAATGAAGACTCAGTTCATATAGGGAAGAAATTATGCCCCTGAGCATTACAATTACACATTAATGCCAACTGTCAGTGCACACACAAGTGAATCTCTGAACAGATTCCAAACTACATCAAAGTGTTTTTGTTGTTCCTTTTGTTATGTGTCTTCACATCAACTCTGACTTACGACAAAATAATAACAGGGTTTTATTGGCAATATTTATTCCGATAAGGTTTGCTATTACCTTCCTTTTAATACCAGAATCCAGTACCCTATATCAGTAACTTTTTTCTCTCTGCTGTGAAGTGATAAATTGGAGCACCTAGATTTTGCCAATGGCATTTGCCTCTCATCTCATTTTGCCTTCTGACACAAATCAGAAGAGATTGTTATTCTAGAATAAATGATGGAACTAAAAGGCCAACTGTGATCTGAGTCATTCAGAGCTGAGATGGAAATGAATTTCACATTAATTAGGAGTTTATATCAAATGTATCTACCTTATGATCTGTGAGGCTGGTAATGAATGTATGTATATATTCATTTTCTGTTATTAGCAAGGCTTGTGCCTGATAGATGCTATCTCCTTTCCACTTTTCTCCTTCTTCTGTTTCTTTTTCTACTCCTCTTTCTTGTCCAAATTATATACAAGTAAATAGGACTATGCAAAACTATCGTTAGTCCTCCTATGTCATTAGTAATTCATTAGATTCGTGCAAATAAATCATTATTAAGAAACATGCATGACAGGGGGAGAAAAAAATTAAGAATCAAAATACCTATCAATAATTTTTGTTAAGATTCTGTAACATTTGGAAGCCTCCCAAAATCAGTTTAATTTTCAGTATAAGCATTAAGCAACTTTGACAAGCCAAAGAGGCAATTGCTAGTGTTTAAATTAAGACCCAGGCTATTTGCCGGTCGCCATAAGGAAGGGCAGCTGGGGTGGGACTAGCTGAGCTGGGTGGGAGACTGAGAACACAGCATTTTGGGAAATGTAGTTTGGGAAGGTGAGGCCTTCTATGGCAGAGAATTCAAAAGGCCCTGCCCTAAACGATATTTCTCATAATACAGTGTTCAGAATCAGAAAGCCCCAATGAGGGCTGAAGCAGCCAGCTGTTTAGAATCAGAATGCTGGTGAGATTCTGTGTGCTATGAAAGGAAAAAAATAGAACATCGCTCAGAGCTGAAATGATTGTCATTCCCTTTAATTGAGCATGTGATGATGAGCAAATCAGTTGAAAGGACCAGATCCCTCTTATAGGGAAAAACAACTGAACAAAGAAGGATGATTCGCAACAAGTAGAAATTTAAAATTCCATGTACTGGTAGACACTCGCTTCCATGTCAGTGGAATTTCTCAGGGTGGTTCCAGACGAGACTTTAATGTGGACCCAATTGGGTTTTAAAAACCCAATTGGGCTTGTATTGGAGTTCGCACACCAGCCAACATCCACACTTTCCTGAGAGGAGGGTGTCCCGATTTTATCCCAGTACTTTCCAAGAGAGCACTGAGACACCCAAACCACCCCCTCCCTCCAAAGGACTTTCAAAAATAAAATTAGTTACCCAGTTGCCATTAAACTGCCGCTGGAGCTCTCCTGGTGCAAAGAAATAATGTACCAGAAGTGGAGGCAGTAGCGATTTTCGTCTTCCCCCCTTCTCATAGCTCATCATTTCTATGTGCCAGGAGAGCTCTGGCAGCAGTTTAATGATCGGGTAAATTGTATTTTTAGTCTTTTTAAGGGGTTTTGGGAGGGGGTGAGGGCTGTCTTGGTTTTTTTGGGCCCCATGAGCCCAAAAATCCTGAGACAGCTGTGAGGACTGGGGTCATACTGGGTTAGACATGGGTCTTTCAGGAAGACTCTGGTCTTTCCAGCAACAAGTTACTTCAGGGCAAAGCAGGGTTTCCTGCTTTGTCCCAAAGGAATTCATTTTTATGTGGGGTGTTATTCAAATTGCCCACATAAAAACACAGGAGCTTACACATTTTAGGCACTGTCTGGATGCACCCTCAAATTTTCAGAAATTATCCAAGGTACTGATTTTTCCCCACAAAGTATTTCTAGCACCTTGAAAACCATGAATCTCAGAAAGCATTCATTCCCTCACTTACACCAGAAATCATCGTTATTCATTATTTTGTGATCTTGTTTGTTAAAATGAAGAAAGATTGGGTTAAATTAAAAATATCTATGAATACATTTCCCCACCTACCTAGCTACAAGCAGCATATTCTGCATTCAGTTGACAGCCAATAAAGCTCCCCTTGGCTTTGCTTTTTCTCACCCTCATTTTGCCTTATTCTATTGACTATAATATGCATAAATAATTTCTTCATTATTTTAGAATGATTCCCAACATCTATTTACAGGATCATCAATCATGCTATTGAATAATAATAGACTTATAACATTTCCTGGTGGAGTGCCATTCACTAGCACGAATTCATTTGCTTCTCTTCTCACTTTACTGCAGAGATGTCAAACCATTTGGCAATTAGGGGCCACTTCAGAAAACTAAGTAAGCAGAAAGTGCCCCCAGCAACTCAAGGTACATAAACATGACAGGATTCAGGGATGGAGGCTGAAATGAATGGCATTGGCAAACTAGCCTGTTGACTTCAGCAGTATAAATCCTTTAGGCTTAAGCAGACAGAAATGCAAAAAAAAATACAACATTGCAGACAACAACTTGAACTGTTCTGATGAAATAGGCTAGCATAGTGGTACATTACACACAGGGCCGGTCCAACAATGAGGCAAATTAAGCGGTCGCTTCGGGCGCAAAACATACGGGGGCGCAGTCGAGACTGCTTTTTCTGTTGATTTCTTGTAAAACATGATGTTTTGGTGCTTAATTTGTAAAATCTTAATGTAATTTGATGTTTAATAGGCTTTTCCTTAATCCCTCCTTATTATGCAATATTTTCGCTTATCCAACGCTTTTATTTTTCAGTGATTGGTTTTGGGGGGGGGGCAAAATTCTGTTCGCCTACACTTGAAAAATACCTAGGGCCGGCTCTGATTACACAGTAATGTGCTTTTATCCAGATGGTTCTGGTAGAAAGGAAGGGAGTTTTGGCATATCTGTTCCTAGGTTTCTCATCTGAAAAGTAGAATCTCGTGCTAGCAAAATCTGTGAAAGATTTTGATGCCATCCCTAGTCAGGTTTTCATGCTAACTATGGCACTTAAGGTTTATACATTCTTAAGCATCTTGGACTTGAATGAGAATGAACAAAGATCTCTACAGTGATCTGTATGAACTTAGGATTGTTTGGTTTCAGGACAATACAACCCAATATGATACATTCATGCCAACTAATACAAAATAAACTTCAGAGATTACATTAAATGGTTTCATTTTCTAGATCAAGACTAACTGAGTGAGTTGCTTCCACCACAACTGCTAAAATACCAAAAATTGGTGACATAGAAGCTTTAAAAGCTCAGTGTTTATTTTTCCAAAGTTACTTCCACATTCAAGGAAGATGCATGGGGAATGTATGATTTATTTGTGAATGAATTTTCTAGAAGTTTCTGAGAGTTCCTAAAGCCATCGTCAATACCCTGCATCACACTGCTGAATTGCAAAGTTTGTGCAGGCATAGTTACATCTCATTTTCCCTACCCACATGCTAAAACAACCATTTTCTAGGTGGATACCCATCCTCATAACCATCTAGTGTTCAGAGGAGAAAGATGGTAGAAGGAGACACAGCTGACTCTAAATAATAACAACAACAACAACAACAACAACAACAACAACAATTGGTGCTGTGCCAAAAGATCTCAGCCGGCATTTGGAAACAATAGACATTGACAAAATCACGATCTACCAACTGCAAAAGGCCACCCCACTGGGATCTGCGTGCATCATCCGAAAATACATCACACAGTCCTAGACACTTGGAAAGTGTTCGACTTGTGATTTTGTGATACGAAATCCAGCATGTCTATCTTGTTTGCTGTGTCATAATAAAATAACAACAACAACAACAACAACAACAACTTTATTTTTATACCCCACCTCCATCTTCCCGCAGGGACTCAGGGAGGCTAACATGGGACCAAGCCCAAATTTCCAGAATAAACAAAATAAAAATACATTCACAATAAAAACATCATTAACATTTAACATTACACACGTCAAACAAACAATTAACAGCAATATAATAGTAAGTAAAACCACCAAATAAAAACAAGATAATAAAAAGGCTGGGCAGTGGTGCAAAGTCCATGATAATGAGGTAGATAAAGGTACTGTAAAAAAAGGAGAATTCAAGATGAAATAAAGAAGGAGAGTAATTACTAAATGCGGGCAGAAAGAAATAGTACATTTGGCCTGATAATATCAATGCTGAGGAGATAATTTTTATGATCAGTTGTTAAAAGCACACTGGAAGAGCCAGGTTTTCAGATCTTTCTTAAAGGCTGCTAGAGTAGGTGCCTGTCTGATCTCCCTGGGGAGGTAGTTCCGGAGCCGAGGGGCCACCACGGAGAAGGCCCTCTCCCTCATCCCCACAGGAAGGACCGGAGCCACAGCAATGCCGTGCCCCCAAGACCCAGCCCGGAGAGCCGAACCAGAAGGATACCATGGTCTATGAATGGCACTAAGACAACAGATAGTTATATTAGCATGGTGTCCCAATGGAATTTTATTTTGTTTTTTATTTATTTTATTTATATGCCATATTTATATCTTTATTTATATCAAAGGGTTATTCTTCCTGAAATCAAAATTATTTTCAGTGAAGAAATACCATATGCAGATTTTGTGCAGAATAAGTTTCCAACTACAACATGTTCTATAGAGGAATAAAATTTCCTGCCCATAAAATATCAGTTTTCAAAATCTTTCTTACAAGTGTAAGAAAATTGTTAAAATATATGTCTCAGGATTAGTCGCTATTTACGCTATTTAAAGAATAAGCATATTTTTTGTTTTTGTTTTTTTATTATGAAATGAACTATATTTTATAGCTTTAGATGATTTTACATTTCACAGGAGTCCCAGTGTACACAGCAGCAAGGTTTTAAATAGAATAGTTCTAGTTTGCAGACTGCCAAAGTTTTGCAAAAGTCACAGATCCTGGTGTGTAGACTGACAATGTTTTGCATCGTATAGATCAGAAGTGCAGACTGTCAGTAATAATGACTAAAATAGCAATTGACAAAGTCATTAATAGAATGAATGAAATATTTTCATTACTGATTCTAGCAATGACAAATGTTGTCAGTTCACTAATGACAAAACATCCGCTTTTTAGTCTAGTTTTCCAAGCCCTGGGCATTCCTTTGAATTCAATACAAAGCATAGACTGCTGAAATTGAAGTCAGTCAAGGCAATCTATCTACAGTTGTGACCAATGCCAAGCCTCATTTGTTGACATATTGGTACTTAGTACGAAATGTGACATCACATTAAAACTTGTTGCTGTTTTTCTTCTTGTTATTGTTCTTGTTTGGGAGGCATCCAAGCTCAAAATTCAATCATCCTAGGTGCCAGAAATATAGCAAGATCTTTGCTGATGATCTGGAAGGACTCTACATATGTGGTTTGTTCCAAAAGCAATGAGAATGATTTTTTATTGAATATACATGCAATTATAGTTTAAATAGGCACCTTGTGACTGAATACAGTAATTTTGGTGTTGCTGCCACTCTTCATAGCAGTGGCAGACGTCCCCACTTGAGATTATGTTCAAAGCCCTTATCACAGCTGCCTGGACATTTTCTTTTTCTTTTTTAATTTTATTAAATTTTTTATACTACATTGAAAGAATGAGAACAACCAAGGTATAGAAAAGTAGGAAAAAGAGAGAAAGATAAAAGTCTACAATCTTCTAAAATATATCCACACACACAAAAAAACAAAAAACAAAAAAAATGTGACTTCCATTCCATCTTCTTGGATAATATTTTCTTATTCAATAATATTTTTTCTTACTAAAGAAAAAAATAGTAAAATTGTCTCTCGTAATCTTCATTTTCTCAAATTATCCAGATAGTCCTGAAGATCGTCCCAATTCGTTCTTTTCATTATCTTGCCTGTATTTTTCTTCAACAACAAAGTCAGTTTGTCCATATCCTTTATTTCTCTTATCTTCTCCACCCAATCCTCAATTGGTGGGGCTGATTCCTGTTTCCATTCTCTAGCGAAAACAATTCTAGCGGTGGTCGTAATATAAGTGAAAAGTTTATCTTCTTGTTCAGTCAATTGTAAGTCTAAATCTGTAAATCCTAATAGATAGTACTCTGGTTTTCTTATAAAGTTTCTCTTTAAAACCTTTTGTGATTCTTCATGAATTTTCGTCCAAACCTTTTTTGCTTCTTTACAAAACCACCACATGTGATAGAAGGAGCCAACTTGTTCTTTACATTTCCAACACTTATCAGAAACTCTTTTGTACATTTTGGCTAATTATTTCGGTGTAGTATACCATCTGTGGAACATTTTTATCCAGTTCTCTTTCAAATCCGTTGGACATTTTCAACTCTCCCAAAATAATGTCCTTTGAGGTGGGTTTTGAGTTTAGGAGATAAAAAGAAATTGCACAAATTCAAATCAGGGCTGTGCAGTGGGTGGGGAAGTGTTTCAAATAGCCTTCACATGAGCCATGTTGTTCTTAGTTCTTGAAGCTGAAGGATGGCCTGCATGCTGTTCATCCTCAATACTCTCCCTTCCACCCTTGAATACTCTGTGCCACTTGACAACTTGAGCTGAAGACAAAACAACATTCCCACAAGCTGTCCTCAACAAATGCCACATTTCAGACCAAGATTTTCCAAGTTTCACACAGAACGTAATCATGTAATGCTGCTACAGACTCCTCTGTATTTTTGCCTGGGAAAAGACTACTATGCACTTTGCTAATGTACAAACTGCTACAAAGGCACAGATTCAACTGAGTAAGGTATGCCTGGGTTTCCCCCTCCACCTGCCTCAAACCTCATTTTCCTTTCCTAGCCCTTCTGCACTGTACAATAATTGTAATAATTCATTTTCATTACTTTGGGATAGACCACGTATCCCCCTCCTCCCGGCAGAACTCAGACAACATCCCACAGAAGAAAGTCACAAAGACTTGGCAGGAAGAGGTTGTGAATCTTCTCATGATATGACTAGAACAATTAAAAGGTAAAGGTTTTCCCCTGACGCTAAGTCCAGTCATGGACTCTGGGGGTTGGTGCTCATCTCCATTTCTAAGCTGAAGAGCCGGCATTGTTTGTAGATACCTCCAAGGTCATGTGGCCGGCATGACTGCATGGAGTGCCGTTACCTTCCCGCCGGAGCGGTACCTATTGATCTACTCACATTTTGCATGTTTTCGAACTGCTAGGTTGGCAGGAGACTAGAACAATATTTGACCCTTTTTTCCTACACTTTTCACACACACCCTTGGTCTTACATGCAAAAGGTCCTCTAGATTCAATCCTATGTTCTTTTCCATGTTAATATTTAGCATTAGACCAATGTGGAGAATCCATTAAAAACCCTTAAAGAGTAACAATTCTACAGATATTAAGAGTGCCTTAGTGAAGACAAAAGAAAACTAGAATTGCTGTATGATCTGAAACTTCAAAGAAATTGTCAATTTAACTCAATTTTCCTGTTAATTAAAGGGTTGGATAGTTTAAGGCAAAGGTAAAGGTTTTCCCCTGACATTAAGTCCAGTCATGTCTGACTCTGTGAGTTGTTGCTAATCTCCATTTCTAAGTTGAAGAGCCGGCGTTGTCCATAGAGGCCTTCAAAGTCATGTGCATGGAACGGAGTTACCTTCCCACCGGAGTGGTACCTATTGATTTACTCACATTTGCATGTTTTCGAACTGCTAGGTTGACAGAAGCTAGGGCTAACAGCAGGAGCTCACCCCACTCCCTGGATGCGAACTGCTGACCTTTCAGTCAGCAAGTTCAGCAGCTCATCAGTTTATCCACTGCGCCACCAGGGGCTCCTGGCTAGTTTGCAAATACAGAACAAAAATGTATATGTATATATATTCTTGTAAAACTCCCAAAAATGTAATATAAATCAGGTTTCTACAACTCTATATTAGAGTGCTTCTCTTCAAATTATATTGCATATAACAAAATAGCTTTCAAGATAACATCAACAAAGGTACAATTTCCATGTCATAGTCTAACAAAGTATACTATTTAAGGAGTAAATAACAGACATAAAGAGATAACCATGTCCATATTATTCCTGGAATTGCGTGGAATCTTGGGCTAATGTCAATTGTAGTAAAGATATTCAGTTTCCAAAGTAACAGTTTCTATATTCAAAGGAATTCTTCATTTGATTCGCAATGCCAAGAACTGGTACACAACAAGGTCTCCCAGGTTGTTCCCCTTGTTTCGTTATCACTTCCTCGGGTGTTGTGTCTGTTTTAATTATGTTGTACTTAGTATGCTAGATAAAGGAGTAAAAACAACATACACAATAGATATATGAAACTCCCATATTAACATTGCTAAGGAAAGGTTTTTTAAATTTTTTTTTTAGTAAAAATAGTAAAAAAAAAGGTAAAAAAAACATAGGCTAGTTTACCTATGTTAAAACATTAATGCCTAAAAATCAAGAATGAGGATCCATCAGATTCTCCACTCATTGAAGATATAGCAAGGAACAAAAGGTATTTTAAGTAGCCCTGTGCGTCTCCTTCCCTCCCTTCCAGATATGTAATAATTACATGGAATGTAAGACAAAACCATGCAGTGTAATGAATGCACAGATCATTGCTGAAGTCAGTTTTATGATCCCCTTGGAGAGATATTGAAGGCATTAAAACCTCCAGCATGAATACCATCTTTGGTTGAGGCAGCTCATTGCTCTTCTGCTTCACAGAACTGCATTTTCAACATTTAAATCACAAAGTGGTGTTTATTGCTGCCAGAGACTGGGAGGAAATGAGATGAGGGAGAGAGTCTATTCTCTTCATAAAATGGGTAAATTATCAATTTGTTTTATGCATTTTTTTTAGTTAGCTACCACGCTTGCAGCGATAGCATAGGAAATGGCTTACAATCCCAAGGAAGGGGCTTTAGCACTGTTAGGTATCAACAAATTGTTTATTCCTTACAAATCAGGTTGCTCGAGACCATATTTAATGTAGTATCATTCCCACTGTTATCGTTCTCATGAAAGAGATGATTATTTATGCAACGAGATGTAACTAGGGAAGCAATTTTTGGAAATAATCACACCCCAGGGACAGTGCTAGGCACAAGGTTCATTACTATTGAGAGGGAAAGTATATTTTGTTCTCAAAAAGAGTAGGCTAGAGCTTAGAATACTGAGCTGCAGTTTCAGCTTAGCTGCTCAGTTGACTTAGATTAATCTGTCCCTTTAGACCAATTGCTGCCTTAGTCCACTGCAATGTTCTGACAGCTCAAGATATGTTCTTTGACCTCTTCTACAGCTTATCTAGAGAGTTGCTATCTATCCCACCCATTCCATCACTCTTCATGCATACATCAGTGTCTCCACGTTTTCTGCCCTTTTTGCAATCACATTTGTGTGGGCAAGGAAACTAAGACAGTGTCTCCTTTCCAACTTCTGGAAGCAAGTGATACTGAAATAAACCTGGTAGATAAGATATCTTATTTTCCAAAATGCCTGTTGTTGATGTGGTGGAGTGCTATTAGATCAAAGCAGAGGTGAAACTTGGAGTCTTCCACTGGAAACATCAGAAGGCTACGTCATAGAAATATCTCAGAAAATGGAAAAAAACAAAACAAAGGCTTTGGAAGCCAGCAGAGAGCATAATTTGGGTGTGTTAAACCAAGGCATCAATCCATGACATATTAGAACTACAGATCTTGATTGAATTCACAGATAGGTTGGAGAAAGAAATTAAGCTTTGTTGCAGGAACTCTATTCTAAGATAAAATAATAACTCAAGGTGCTGGTCTAACCCAGTTTCATATTGGAAGGTTGAGAGAGGACTCATGGGGCAAAGAGGTAGCGAAACAACCCTAAGAATGTGTTGTTGAAGGCTTTCATGGCCGGGATCACAGGGTTGTTGTATGTCTTTCGGGCTGTGTGGCCATGGTCTAGAGCAGGGGTCCCCAAACTTTTAAAACAGGGGGCCAGTTCACAATTCTTCGGACCGTTGGAGGGCCGGACTATGGTTGGCCACCGAGCAATAATAATAATAATAACAATAACAACAACAACAACAACAACAACAACAACAACAATAATAAAAAGAGGGTTGGCAGAGACCCTTTGGGTCATTGAGTCCAATCCCCTTCTGCCTTTGTGCTCCAAAAGCACAAGCACAGCACTCCTGACAGATGGCCACCCAGCTTCAATGTTAATAATAATAATAATAATAATAATAATAATAATAATAATAATAATAATAATAATAATACAGGGTTTTGGAACACAATACTCCTGACCTCACAATCGTGTTAAAAAACAAAGTATAGATTGTCGATGTTGCAATCCCAGGTGACAGCAGGATTGAGGAGAAACAACTGGAAAAGCTTCCACAATATGAGGATTTAAAGATCGAATTACAAAGACTCTGGCACAAGCCAGTCAAGGTGGTCCCAGTGGTGATCGGCACACTGGGTGCAGTGCCTAAAGGCCTTGGCCTGCACTTAAACACAATCGGCGCTGACAAAATTACCATCTGCCAGCTGCAGAAGGCCACCTTACTGGGATCTGCACACATTATTCGCCAATACATCACACAGTCCTAGACACTTGGGAAGTGTCCGATGTGTGATCCAATTCAACAGCCAGCAGAGTGTCTGCTGTGGACTCATCTTGTTGTGTTAATAATAATAATAATAATAATAATAATAATAATAATAATAATAATAATAGGTTGTAAGAGAAGAAGCTACCTCTTGGGTCATTTAGCCCAACCCCCTTCTGCCCTTGTGCCGTGGGGGCCGGATAAATGGCTTCGATGGGCCGCATCCGGCCCCCGGGCCTTAGTTTGGGGACCCCTGGTCTAGAGTATTGGATATTTTATTTAAAGACCCTAAACATCCCTTACCTAGATGACCCTTACTCAAAAATCTTGTTTTTCCATGAAAGTGTTGACAGGACATGTTCTGCCTGAGAATATCAGCTTACATCACAGAGAGATCAAAATAGGTAGGCATAGAGGGAGGGCACCCAAACTGTGTAACCCTATTACTACTGCCCATTGTGAGGCATTTTTCACTCAACAGTGCTAAGTGCTGTTGTATTTATAGTATGACAAACCACTTTTTGCTGTCATAACAAACTAAAATTGAAAATCACGAGTGGGGAGGGGTGTGTGTGTACAAATGAGTGGGAAATCAAATATGTGATGCCTTTGGGCCCCATACAGCAGTGTCTTTGGATTAAATGGAATTGTGCCACGATGTTGTATCCGGTTCACTCCTCAATGCCACACATGGAAAGAAATTCGGAATTCAGAACCACCTGTACTTTATATGGGTAAGATAGGAACTAGAGGCTCTATCTTATCCCCCCCCCCCCAATGTTGACTTCCCTGTGGAAAGTTGTTGTGCTGTTGTGGAATTTTGTTTGGACGTGGGTGAAGAAAGCAGACTGACAGCAGAAGTTGTCTTCAAGATAGTTTACTTTTGGCCAAGAGCAGGTGACAATGTTAGCTAATTCCCAGAAAATGCAATGCCACCCCTTGCCTGTAGTGGCTTTTCAATTTATACAATTTTACAGAAGCATGTACAGATAGCTAACTGAGAATGGAATTTGCTGTCTGTTATAATCCTTTTGGACATGCATAGTTGCCTTGTAGCTTATATAACTCATTACTCATCACATCAGGTGAAGTGTCCATAGTTTGCTCCACGTATGCACTTTCCTCAGGTGACGTGTTCATAGTTCATCCCACCTATGCATCATCCAGCAGCCAAATCATTACTGCAGTTTGCATGACCTTATATTGTGAGCAAAGAGCAAATCTCAGGCAGAACATGTCCTGTCAACACTTTCATGGAAAAACAAGATTTTTGAGTAAGGGTCATCTAGGTAAGGGATGTTTAGGGTCTTCAAATAAAATATTCAAGAGCTGCTCCATTAATGCTTCACAGGAACTTAAGTATACAGAGCGAACATATCTTAACTGGAATTCTGATATACTTTATAATTGTCCACATAGGTGGCTGAGATAGTGACACATTTGCTTTTTGGTGGTGCAATGTACACACATTTTGTTTCATGCACAAAAGCATTTAAAATATTAAAATATCTTCAGACTATGTATATAATATATCTATTAAATATAAGTAAATTTTGTTTTTAGACTTGGTTCTCATTTCCAAAGATATCTCATTATGTACATTTAAGCAAATGCAAGTATTCCAAAATCCAAATACAGTTGAGTCTCACTTATCCAACATAAACGGGCCGGCAGAATGTTGGATAAGTGAATATGTTGGATAATAAGGAGGGATTAAGGAAAAGCCTATTAAACATCAAATTAGGTTATGATTTTACAAATTAAGCACCAAAACATCATGTTATACAACAAATTTGACAGAAAAAGTAGTTCAATACGCAGTAATGCTATGTAGTAATTACTGTATTTATGAATTTAGCACCAAAATATCATGATGTTTTGAAATCATTGACTACAAAAATGCATTGGATAATCCAGAACATTGGATAAGCGAATGTTGGATAAGTGAGACTCTACTGTATTCCAAAATCCAAATAAATCCAAAAATCAAAACCTTTCTGGTCCCAAGCAATTTAAATAAGGGATACCCAACCTGTATCTCAATTTATTGACAGCAGACATTATTTGATCTCTGGATATTTTATAAAGCTCTGTGTGTAGTCTTTTTGATAAATAGACACTTTGAAACTTAAGCTTGCTTTTTTGACATTAGTGCATGATAAACAGGATGTACATTTGTTTGATCTTCTCATTAAGTAACTGTTTGTGTTATGATGTATTTTTCAGTTGTTTTATATAGCTTTAATTTCTGCATTTTATTTGATGTCTGTTTTGTATGTGACCATATACTAGTTTTAGTACTTTGGCAAAACGAATCAAAGAAGCGGGCAAAAACCTTTGATATTTTATTTCAAAAAAAGAAGTGATGTGCTAACTTTTGCGTTTGTGCTTAAATTGCATGAATGTAAATTTTAAAAACAATATAGCATTTGCCACATTGAATGACCCTTTCACTCTCCTGTGAAATTCCAGAATTGGAGCCACTATCTAGGCCAGACTTAAAACCTTATCACACACCCACACCTTCTGGTGCTATTTCGCCAGCAAGTGTAGTGTAACGGCAGGTGAACGGGGCAACTTTGTCTCCCTGCGTGCCATTCCAATTCAACATTGCTTCCGTCATCACATACGTGCCTTCCCGTGTTGATGAGGAAGCATCCTAGGATGTTTCATGCCAGTTGGTATATCCAGCCAGCCTATCCTGTGATAGGCTGTGTACCCATCCATTCCTCAACTGGCTGGCAAGTGTTCTAGGATGCTTAAAATGGTAAATGTGATGATGTCCTATGTTTCATGTTGACATTTTTCCTCCTCTTGAAACCAATGTTGTGGGTGGTGAGTGGGATATAACTGAAAAGAAGTAGAGAGTACATTTTTCCTTCCATAGCTTTCCCCGTTTGTAGTGACTTGGAAGAATGGGGGAGATCTATGATGTCACTCCCAACATCCACAACCTCACTTGGAATTCCTATATATGGGGATGAGATAAGGGGTTTTGAAATGTGTTTCTTTCTTTTTTTAATTACCAGGTCTAATATGAATGGGAGTCCTTTATAAAAGTTGAGGGAAATGGACCAATAGTAAGGGGTGGGGATTGACTGGGGGAAATTCTGGGTGAAGATAAAAGAAACAAAGTTTGCAATTATCTGTATTTATTTAAAGATTTATTTGGAATGTATTTATTTAGAGTATTTATATTCCACTCATATGCCAAAGAGCAGCTTACACATACAGTAGAGTTCCGGTTATTCGACATAAACGGGCGGGCCGAATGTCGAATAACTGGATCTGACAGATAATAGGGAGGCCCTATTATCCAGCAAGCCGGTTGAAGGAAGTGCCCCGTGCGCGTTGCTAGGTAGATAGCAAGCTACCTAGCAACGCGCAGGGGCGCTTCTGCCCTGCCTCTTGGGAGGCGCCCGTGTGCATTGCTAGGTAGCTTGCTATCTACCTAGCAATGCGCACAGGTGCCTCCCAAGGGGCAGAGCAGCGAGCACTCAGCTTAGCGAAGGGCCCCTGCACATTGCTAGGTAGCTTGCTATCTACCTAGCAACGCGCACGGGCGCTTCTCTGCTCGCCGCCCTGCCTCTTGGGAGGTGCCTGTGCGCGTTGCTAGGTAGATAGCAAGCTACCTAGCAACGTGCATGAGTGCCTCCCAAAGGGCCTGGGACATCGGATAATACGGAGTGTCGGTTAACCGGAAGTCAGTTAACTGGAACTCTGCTGTAGTTATTTTGATAGTTCACTGCCTTTATGCCTACAGTTTAAAAGCAACAATCTCAACATAGAAAACTTAAGGAAAACTTAAGGAATTATATATAAATGACACCACTGGCAATCCATAATCTAATATCTTCTTTCCCTCAAAGGTCGCAGTAGTGCTTGCTTAGTCTAATCTCCTCCAGAAGCCACCGCAGTGGAAGTCATCTATATAAGTCTCATTCCAGAAATGCCTCCAACCCTCAGGGATATTTCAAGGGATATGAAGAACTGATGTGATCAAAGTAGACTGGAAAATAGGAGGTGTTCTATCTGTCATGAACAGAAATTATGTCTGTATAAAAGGGAAATGCCATGGACCCTAAGGCTCCATCTACATTGTCATGTAATGTTGTTTGAAACTGCATTATACGATCAGTGTAGACACATACTATGCAGTATAACTGTACTGAATTGCATTTTTATGAGTCTACACCAGGGGTCCCCAAACTAAGGCCCGGGGGCCAGATGCGGCCCTCCAAGGTCATTTACCTGGCCCCCGCCCTCAGTTTTATAATATATTTTTATATGTTTTAATAATATAATATATTGTATATACATATAATATTGATACTAATATTATGTTACACAATATAATACTAATAATAATACCATATAATAATATTAATTATATGTTATATATTACATATAATATTATAGTATAGTGGTATAGTTCAATATAGTAATATATAATGCTAATATTCTGTTATGCCAATAATATAATATATTGTATGTACATACAGCTGCTCTGAGTCCCCTTCGGGGTGAGAAGGGTGGGATATAAATGTAGTAAATAAATGCAGTAAATAAATAATTAATTTTAGACTTAGGCTCGGCCAAACTCTGAAATGACTTGAAGGCACACAACAACAACAATCCTAATTAACTTGACTATCTCATTGGCCAGAAGCAGGCCCACATTTTCCATTGAAATCCTGATAGGTTTATGTTGGTTAAAATTGTTTTCATTTTAAAATATTGTAAGCCTTCAACAACACAAATATTGTATTGTTCTTTTATTGTTGTTGTTGCTGTTTTGCACTATAAAAAATAAGACATGTGCAGTGTGCACAGGAATTCGTTCGGTTTTTTTTTTCAAATGATAATTCGGCCCCTCCACAGTCTGAAGGATTCAAAAGTTTGAGGCCCCCTGGTCTCAAACTGCATTGTATGGTAATGTTGATGGGACCTATGAAATGCAAGGCACAATCTCTTAGTTTAACTAAATTAACTCATTTATAGGTTTTCTATGCAAATTACATTCTATTCAGCTCACTCAAAAGGAAAGGACATACAGGACTGACGTCCTTACTGTAGTTTAGGAAAGAATCTAGAGCAACAGGAAATAATTCTTCATTGCCTGAACAGGAGAGCAAAGTGTATTTTTGGATGCTCCGAGGAGCTTTTGTTTATTGAACTTTGCCAGGAGAAGGAACATAACATGTTGTTAAAGCTACAATAACAGGACTGGTTAATAAAGGAAGAACTTAACAGAATGTTTGGTATCATTGCTATGTCCAAATGGAGCACTATATGTAAATTGTAATACAGTGGGCTTGCCAATATCAACATGGTGGTCATTTCATTAATTATCATTTACTTTTTTCCTTGTTTCTGCTACCAGTCAGTTTCATTGGATGACTTGACCTTAACTTCTAGGGTGGGAAATCTCTAGCCCTTTACATGTTGTTGTATTACAGCTCCAGCATTCATCATAACAGGAGCCCCCGGTGGCACAGTGGGTTAAACCTTTGTGCCAGCAGGACTACTAACTTGAAGGTTGGGTTGCTGATCTGAAAGTTTCCAGTTTGAATCTATACACAACCCAGAGAGAGCGTGGATGAGCTCCCTCTGTCAGCTCCAGCTCCATGCAGGGACATGTGAAAAGCCCCCCACAAGGATGGGAAAAATATCAAAAACATTTGGGTGTCCCCTGGGCAATATTCTTGCAGACTGTCAATTCTCTCACATCAGTTTGTCAAGTCACTCCTGACACAAAAAAAATCCATCTTAACTGGCTATGTTAACTATGGCTTATGGAAACTGAAACAACACATTGTTACAGTAGAGTCTCACTTATCCAAGCCTCGCTTATCCAAGCTTCTGGATTATCCAAGCCATTTTTGTAGTCAATGTTTTCATTATATCGTGATATTTTGGTGCTAAATTTGTAAATATAGTAATTACAACATAACATTACTGTGTATTGAACTATGTTTTATGTCAAATTTGTTGTATAACATGATGTTTTGGTGCTTAATTTGTAAAATCATAACCTAATTTGATGTTTAATAGGCTTTTCCTTAATCCCTCCTTATTATCCAAGATATTCGCTTATTTAAGCTTCAGCTGGCCCATTTAGCTTGGATAAGTGAGACTCTACTGGACTACAACAGTTTTTTTAATGTTATTACTTTTTGGGTTTAAAATGTATTTGATAAAATTCCACAATTGTTCCTGTGCAAAAATACTGCTTTTTGCTTTGTTTTATTCTCAAAGAAGCATGATTTCTCAATATATTTAAATAAATTTCCCCCTTCTGTAAAAATTGCAGATCTTTATACCATTTGCACACATTTCTCACACAGAAATATTCTTCATTGGAGAAAAAGATGTTTCCTATGAAAAATCAATATTTTGTACAGAATAATCAATGCATTTAGCATAAAATATACTCTCCTGCACAAGATATTGTATTCTCTTCCAAAAACATATTTTCTTCCCAAAACATATTTTAGGTGTGAATTTCCTCAAAGTTCAGAAGTGTGAATACTTCTTTGAAAATTTATTATTCAAACTTATATGCCGCCACTGCCCTAGGGCTCGGGGCGGCTTACAAGAACAGACTAAAATCAACAATTTAAAAACATCTTAAAAACATCTTTAAAAACATCTTAAAAACATCCTAAAAGCACCTTTTAAAACATCAATAACAGAAACTCAAAAGCCTGCCGAAACAGGTGTGTCTGTTTTGCATGACAATCGTCACATTCTCATCAAGTGAGGGAAAAATCACTAAAATTCTGGGGGGTTTTGCATGTGGGAATGAAATCAGGAAAGGTTTTCATCCTTTATTCGCATGTTATTTTTTAACTCACAGCTTGAAGCCTATCATCCCTCAACATCTGTTACTAATGCAACTACAACTATTTCATATGCCCAAAGTAAAAAAGAGAGAACCTGGCTTCTGGTATATTTAGTTGCATGATAAGCTCATTCTGAGGGTTGGGTGGGGAGAAATATTATAAAACATAAGTAAAAATATAGAAATCTGGGCAATCATACAGAAGAGGTCACTAACTCATTTATGATGCCTCGGATGGTGGCACTAGATGTTAGGAACTTCTGGTTAAAAAGGTAAAGGTTTTCCCCTGACGTTAAGTCCAGTCATGTCCGACTCTGGGGGTTGGTGCTTATCGCCATTTCTAAGCCGAAGAGCCGGCGTTGTCCATAGACATCTCCAGGTCATGTGGCTGGCATGACTACATGGAGCGCTGTTACCTTCCCGCCAGAGCAGTACCTATTGATCTACTCACATTGGCATGTTTTCGAACTGCTAGGTTGGCAGGAGCTGGGGCTAACAGCGGGTGCTCATTCCGCTCCCAGGATTTGAACCTGGGACCTTTTGATCCACAAGCTCAACATGTTTTCGAACTGCTAGGTTGGCAGGAGAGGAACTTCTGTTAGGAGAAAATAAATCTGGGTCACACATTGGAATACTAAGAACCTAGTGATGTTCTACTTTTCTTTTATTAACAATCTTCCTGGAAAATCTGTGTGACAAGGATTGGTTGCTTCAAAGATTTACCTACAGCTTAAACTTAGTTTTCTCACACAACACCTTTAGACAGATGTTTTGGCCAACAAATCAAATACTGTTTTATGTTTCTTTCCTGTTTCTGTCTCCCTGTTTCTAAAACACCACAGGTTTTGTACATTCATCCTCTCTCTATCTTCTTCTTGCAAAATCATTTTGAAATCCTTCAAATTGCTAAAGGGAAACTAGAGAGCTGGAGTAGTAGACATGTCCTGTTTCAGTTTAGTACCCACCCACATTCTGTTATAAAGACAGAAGTTGAACTTTGGAAAGACCATATGTCTGGAAAAAAAAACAGTGGGTGAACATCCATAGTAAGCTCATAGCTCAAAGGATAAACACAGCTTAAGCCTTATCTCATATGGCTTCCTATCTATAGATCCTGGCATTCTCCAAAGCTCTCATCTGCCATCTCTTCACTTAAGGAATTGCTGAAGTTACTTCAGCATTTGTATACTGACACTTTTCTCCATATAGCCTTCCAAGTGATCTGTGAAGGCACCATTTCAATGTATTGAAGAGATACATCAGAGATGAGCACATTGCAAATTACTCTAGTAGTGCCAATTTTATTATTTTTGATTATAGATTATTCATTTCTTCAGAACATCCATTTTTAAAAGGAGTACATAGGCATGTATAGAATTTAAAAGAGAATCCATATATTGCCACAAGACCTTTCAATAAGATCTTTTTTGGCTTATTCTGTTATTCTATTGAAGATCAGAATTCAAGGAACTATATGGTTTAAGGGTTCCTCTCCCTGGCAATATAATCTGGATCTTCAACACCACAGACGTTTGGGTTTATATTACAATGGGTATGCCTTCCTTACTAGGCCATATTTACCTACCAGATTTGTGAGGGGAAACGTGCCAGGTTCTCTGGCTTCAGCATACCCTCTGAGACAAAAAAAAAACTTAGAAGGCTTGGAGACTTCAACTGATGATCTCTCATCATCTTTTTTGGAATCTTCTGGTACAGATGGCACCGTTTCACTCCAATACAGCTCTTATCATGTCAATGCAGAAGTCTTGTAAGAAATATGCCTTAGATCAGTGGTTCTCAACCTGGGGTCGCCAGATGTTTTTGGCCTTCAACTTCCAGAAATCCTAACAGCTAATAAATTGGGTGGGATTTATTTATTTATTTATTTATTTATTTATTTATTACCTCATTTCTACCCCACCCTTCTCACCCCTCAGGGGACTCAGGGCGGCTTACAACATGAACATATACATTAAAACAATTTATATCCCATTTAAAAATCTGTTTAGATTAAAAATTACATTAAAATTGAGAGCTTACATTAAAAAACCTACATAGTTATACATATATTTCTGGGAGTTGTAGGCCAAAACTCCCGGCGACCCACAAGTTGAGAACCACTGCCCTAGATACGTATATATACGTCTAAAACAGGGGTCCTCAAAATTTTTAAGTGGAGGGCCGATTCACAGTCCCTCAGACTATTGGGGGGGGGGGGCAAACTATGATGAAATAGTCCAAAATTAGGATTGTTGTTGTGTGCCTTCAAGTCATTTCAGACTTAGGTCAACCCTAAGTCTAAAGTTTAGGACAGGGGCCAGGTCAATGACCTTGGGGGGCCTTAGTTTGGGGACCCCTGATCTAGATGATCTCATAAGACCATAGGTAAGCAAAGAGGCCTCCAAAGACCATCGAGATGGTCTCATAAGACCATAGTTAAGGAAAGGGACTCTCAAAGATCATCTAGATGGTTTCATAAGACCATAGGTAAGGAAAGGGGCTCTCAAAGGCCATCTAGACAATCTCACAAAACCATAGGTAAGGAAAGGGACCCTCAAAGGCCATCTAGACCATCTCACAGGACCATAGGTAAGGAGAGGGACCTCCAAAAGCCATCTAGATGGTCTCATAAGGCTGTAGCTAAGCAAAGAGACCTTCAAAGACAATCTAGACGCTCATAAAGCTATAAGTAAGCAAAGAGACCTCCAAAGACCAGATAGACTTAGGTCAACCCCTAAGTCTAAGGTTTAGGACAGGGGCCAGGTAAATGTCCTTGGAGGCCTTAGTTTGGGGACCCCTGGTCTAAAATTTAAGTCAAACAACCAACCCAAAAAAGCCTGGGTTGACTTATCCACAAGTCAATGTGGCCACTGTATTCTTTTTTTTTAAGGAACCCAAACCTGCTCTTGACTTGTACATGAGATCAACTTATACATGAGTCTATATGGTAGGGAACTCCCACTAGTTAAAGATACAATAATATACAGTTAAACTTACATGAATAGGTTTAGCTGCATGTCATGTGTCTTAAACCAATGTTCAGATAGAGGTAAGTATACTTCAGGTCTTGGGTGAGATACTTTGGAGAAACACATAAGATAGGTTGCTCACTAGTGTCCTGGATGTCTACATGTAGTTTCTTTTTGCATTGGGAGAGAATCTGGATATGGATACTGGATCTGGATTTTCACCGTGCCATGCAGCAAATAGACTGCACTATTTATTTATTTAGAGAAAGCTGTTATTTCAGTACCAAAAAAATGATTGTCACTGCTGAAGAATCAACCCAGAGTAAAAATGCACACAACATTGGATATGTCACACTTTGCATAATATTTATATAAAATACAGGTTGTTTTTAAGGGATTATCTTCATTCAGTCAGATAAAGTTGCATGAAGTGAGATGACTTCTGCTTGCCTTCATAAGTCACTGTGTTTTTGCCTCTGATGAGGTTTCTTTGAATTCCTTCAGCCCAAGAGCCTTTGCCACTGGAATGGCAAGGTGCTGCTATATTAATAGATGATGGACAGCAGCACAGTATTATCCAAATGGGAGCAATCAGATCTCTGCCCTTCTTTGCTGTTTGCTTATCTGCCTTTCCCCTGGAGAGAGCTTCAGGGTTATATTTCTGCTCCAATTATTTAGGGAGAGTTCTGTTGAAGTAGAAGCTGACAGCTGGGCCTGAAAATAGTGATGCTTTTGCCATTCCTAAATTCTATAGGGAAGGACTCCTTGAACCTAATTTGCTAATGGAATCATCAGGGTTTTTTGCTATAAGGCTGGTAACCTTACACAGCCTTTGTAGCAAAAGGTGTATAACTAACCTCAGATGACTTTACGCAAGAAAACCTGCCTACATTACAAAAGAGAGATGCTGAAAATGCTCTATGCTGGCATATCCATGTATAATTGAAATCACAGGGCAATCCTTGCTAGTTAGGCTTAGATGATAAAACATTATATTTTTTTATTCTTTATTAGCTTGGGTAGCTGGTGTTTCTGGATGAACTATACATCCCAGTACCTACAACTCCAAAATGTCCAGGCCAATTCCCCCCGCAAAACCTACAAATATTCAAATTTGGGAATATCGGGTATGCATGCCAAGTCTGGTCTAGATCCATCATGGTTCATAGTGTGTTCTGAATGTAGGTGAACTACAACTCCTATAAATCACTCCAAAGACCTCCAGTATTTTTTGATGGTAATGTGTGTGCCAAGTTGTTTCCAGGTCCATTGTTGGTGGGGTCCAGATGCTCTTTGATTTATTTATTATTATTTATTTACAGCATTTATATTCCGCCCTTCTCACCCCGAAGGGGACTCAGGGCGGATCACATTACACATATAGGCAAACATTCAATGCCTTTTTTAAAACATAGGACAAAGACAAACAACATAGCTCTGAGCGGGCCTCGAACTCATGACCTCCTGGTCAGAGTGATTGATTGCAGTTAATTGTAGCTGGTTTGCTCTCCTGTCTGCGCAACAGCCCCGGGCCGATTGCAGGTGAACTATAAATCCCAGTACTTGCAATGTCTATAAATCAAGGTGAATTACCCCCAGACCTCTCCAGTACTTTTCATTGGTCATGGCGGATCTATGTGACAAATGTGGTCCAGGTCCATTGTCAGTGGGGGTCACAGTGATCTGACTTGATGCAGGGTGAACATCAACTTCCATAATGTGGAGTCAATCCCCCAAACCCCTCCAGTATGTTTAGTTGATGCTCAGTTCTGCTCAGTTTGTTATGCAGACAGAGTTGAAATGGGTAGGAAAGAATTAAGGGAGAGGCAGTGAGTGGGATCATGAAAATTTCACACCAATGGAGAGAGAAAGGAACCCTGGGGTGCCTGTCTGTGGTGGAGGACACACGTAAAATCTAGGCTGAAATTGTCTCCAAATGTGGTGGACCGTAGTGTTTGGGGAGGATCATGGTTTGGGCAACATGTTCATGGTGCTCACTATAACCTGCAATGTAAGTGGAAGGAGTCCTTTTGAAGGCTTCTCAGCACTTGGAACTATAGTTGTTTGTGGAGGCTGGGGGCTGTCTGTGGAAGTAGACACCGCCATATACACACATACACATTTTCACTTTTATTATGTGTATAGATTTACATATCTACATATTATATGGAGCCCCCGGTGGTGCAGTGGGTTAAACCACTGAGCTGTTGAACCTGGTGACCGAAAGGTCGACGGTTCGAATCCAGGGAGCAGGGTGAGCTCCCGCTGTTAGGCCCACCTTCTGCCAACCTAGCAGTTCAAAAACATGCAAATGTGAGTAGATCAATAGGTACCCCTCTGGCGGGAAGGTAAACGGTGCTCCATGCAGTCATGTCAGCCCCATGACCTTGGAGATGTCTACCGACAACGCCGGTTCTTTAACTTAGAAATGGAGATGAGCACCAATCCCCAGAGACAGACACGACTAGACTTAATACAAGGAGAAAACCTTTACCTAAATATCATATAGATCAATATTAAGTCTCAATCCCTTTTTTCCAAACTAGTTTCCTTAGATTTATTATGTCCAATGAAGTTCATAGAACAAACCATTTTAATGCTGTAATTATAATCATATAAGAGTGGCATATTTCTAATCTGAAATGCTTGAGATTTGGATTTGGATTTGGGATTTTTTAAAAAAACAAAACAACTGTATTTGCATAAGCATACATAACAAGAGAGATGGGACCCAAGTCAAAATGCATAATCCATGTATGTTTCATATACACCTTAAGCAGATAGCCTGAAGACAATTTTATATTTTGTTTTAAAGATTTTTGTGCATGAAATATAGGTGTCACTGTCTCAGTCATTTTGGAATTCATTCTGGATTTTGAAATTACAGACAAGAGATACTCAACATGGAGTTAATAATTTAATTATTATACCAGCAGTTTGGAAGAGCATGAAAGATGCCAAATAAACAAAATAATGACATCTTCTACTAATAATATCAACAGTATATCAGTAACGGTAAAGTTGAAAATGTATAAGGAAATATTAGCTTTAGCCAACACCTAGAGACCACACTCTACTCTAAACAGAGGAACAACCCACCTCTAGACACACTATTGACACAATATATTTGGATGCACCATAGAGCAAGTATTAAAAATAAGAAGCTATTTGATGCTAGAATCAAAACCCATTCTCCATATATCTATGTGTTACAATATCAGCACTAAATGTTATCCATAACATCTGAAGACCAGAAGGTAAAGTTGTCCTTCTTCGGTAAGTAAGCAACTGATTCAAATGTTCCTATTCAGAGAGAGAACAATATGATTTCTCTCTTTCAGATTGACAGCAAAAGAGAACAAGAGGAAACTTTATTATGGGATTCAAAGGAATCCTTTCTATAGAAACTGCTATTATTTCAGCCAGAGTCTGATACCATCTGCCTATAACATGGCCAAATGCCATTATAGGAGCACAACCGATCCTATTTAAAGAATGAAAAAGTGACTTTTGTGAGCATTTAGAAAAAAAACGATGGCCTGAGTAGATGGACATTTTATCTTAACCATCAACACTGATACTGTGAAGGAACCATAATGACAACATTATCAAGAGATGATATTATAACCCTTCAAAAATAACTTAGGCAACAATATGATTGGAAAGTGAATGGTTACATTTTCTGTGTGGGAATATCATGGCTGAGTGGAAATGCACTCTCATTTTTATTGCTTGATCTAAGTGTCCAGGGTCATTGTTTTTTTTAAAAAAAGGTACAGTTACCTGAAAACACAGGTATGACTGAACACCATCAAATGACCTTACTGTTGTGACTCAGCCTTTGCCTTTGTGTGACTCTGATGAGGATTCTGGGATGCAAGTGCATAATGATGGGATTCAGATTCAGGATGAATTTCAAGATGACTCTGATGGGAATTATGGGATTCAGGTGCAGAGTGTTTCTGCTGTGGGAGATGACGAGCAGGGAGTTTTTCCCATGGGAAGAAATGAGGTTGTTTCTGATGATGATTTTCAGGTGCAAGAAGCAGAAGGGGAGAGTAGCTCTGATAACACTAATGAGCTCAGTGGCTCGATCACGCCAGTCGGCTGGAATTTCAGGGGTTGCATAGAAGCCTCCGAATAGCAAATAAGAGGGAGGTCAAAGGGCAAAGAAATGCCTTCATGTTATGCTATTAAAACAGTTTGCTGAAAGAGAGATCTTTGTCAAAAGCAACATCTTAGCTAGAGTCAAGAACCAAGTCTGCTTTCCTGTATCAAGTCTGTGTTCCTGTTTTACCTTATAGCCTGGATATATTCTAGTTGCTGGGACTTTGGCTTCCTTTGAAAGGACCTTGTTTCATGACTATGCTTCTATGGATTTGATTATTACAGCCTTGTTTTGTAACTATATTTTGGAACTGAACCTTTACCTTTTATGAACTATTTTATTGCCTATTTCTTAATAAACTACAAAAGACTACGTTCTGTGTGCAGTCTGGTGTCTTTAGCAAGGTGAAGCTAACCTGAGGTGCGACACTTACTTCCAGTTTCAACATATCATACAATTTGTTATCGAAGGCTTTCATGGCAGGATTCACAGGGTTGTTGTGTGTTTTCTGGACTGTATTGCAGAAGTATTTTCTCCTAACGTTTTGCCCACATCTATGGCAGGCATCCTCAGAGGTTGATTGCTTACGATTGCTTAGAAAGACATAGCTTACCATATGATTGCTTAAGAAGACTTAGATATTCCAAGAGAGGTATCCCCCCCCCCAGGAATTTACTAGCTACTGTATGGTAACTTCCAGGGGAAGCATACCATAAAATCACTTAGGGGACCCAGCAAATTCTTAGAGACAACTGTTCCTGTGTATAGATAGGTGAAACCATGGCTATGACTTAAGCTTATTTAAATTTTACTATTTGGAGTCTTGCTTAAGCTGTACGATTTGGTCCAAAGTAAATAAAAATAAAATAATAGCAGTTACTCATTCAAATTTTGTTATTTCTTTATTGGCAAAAGCCTGAAGTGATAAAAGAGTGGCATAAAACCTGAAATATTCAGCTCATACTTCCTAAAAATAGCATTAAAAAAACACTAGAAAAATGACTCATCTCACAAATATAATATCATTTTCTCTTGTTATACTCTGAATGGCATTTTTGTGTAACCTCACTACAAAGGAATAGTAACTTAGATTTAGCAATCTGAAATGTAACATGTTTCTTCCGAGCTTCATTTTTGGTTCATTGGAAAGAAACTTTTGCAACACTGGACACAGTTACTAATTACTGTCATGGTTTCTCCATTTTAGACTGCTGGAGACTTCCTTAGGTGGCACACCTAAAAATAATGACCTTGCACAATGCCATTCCTAAGCAACTGACTGCAACAGGAGATTATTTATAGGAGGTAAATGAGGTGTCTCCAGTGCAACCAAATAAAAAGCAGTGAATTGATAAAATCTGAAAGACTCTGATTATATACAAATGTATAGAGCAAGCAAAACAAGCAGAGTCCTAACCTTTAAAAAAAGCTACTGCAAGCATCATAGTTTCAATTTATTTTCACTGTAGAATCCTTACAAGTCTGATCAAATCCCAAGGGCAGAGGTCTATATTTTTTCCTCACACACACTAAATTTGCATGCAACTATATATGTTAAATATTAAGCCTTATATCCATTACCAACTAGCAAAGTACCAACTAATCTTCCAGGTGATTTGGACTTCAGCTCTTAGAAGCCTCAGCCAGCTTAGCTAATAATTAGAAATTCTGGGAACTGAAGTCCCAAATATCTGGAAAATCAAAATTTGGAAACCACTGAACTAAAGGTTTGCCAATGAATCCACTGGGTTTTAAGTCGGAACTTTATAGGAACTGATCAAGATGCCGAGCCTAGCTAACAAAGAGATTCAGCACCTTGGATAGCTCCTCAGTACTGAATCCTGAGTAGATTCAAATTAAAAACTAGAGTTCTTTCAACGTTTAAACTAAAAGCTAGAGCAGATTCACCTGCACTGTGACATGTGAGCTAGATAAAAAGGTAAAGGTTTCCCCTGACATTAAGTCCAGCCTTGTCCAACTCTGGGGATTGGTGCTCATCTCCATTTCTAAGCCGAAGAGCCGGCGTTGTCCATAGACACCTCCAAGGTCATGTGGCTGGCATGGCATGACTACATGGAGTGCCGTTACCTTCCCGCCGGAGCAGTACCTATTGATCTACTCACATTTGCATGTTTTCAAACTGCTATGTTGGCAGAAGCTGGGGCTAACAGTGGGTGCTCACTCCGCTCCCCGGATTTGAACCTACAACCTTTCAGTCTGCAAGTTTAGGAGCTCAGTGCTTTAACACACTGCACCACCAGGGGCTCTTAGACTTGTGAGCTAGCACCCACAAAAAGCTCATTAGGCAATGAGCTTTTCCTAAGACTGTTGTATCCTAGTGTTCCCACAGGAAAGTCCACATATGCTCAGATTTCTAAACATAACATGAAAAGGCATCTCAAGGCTGATAGTTGAAATCTCTTATTTTAATAGCCAAAATCCAATTACTTGTCTCAGCTAGAGTAAATGTGTTTATTCAGCAGGAGTTGCATAATAGTTGACCCATACTTGCACAATTAATGGTTGACCATCAATTGATTTAATTGACTTGCTTGTTTGTTGTTATTGTGTGCCTTAAAGTCAGTCCTGACTTCAATACAATCCTATCCCAGGGTTTACTTGACAAGATTTGTTCAGAAGTGGTGTGACTTTCTCATGGTCATGGAATGGGTTTTCATGGCTGAGTGAAGATTCAAACCCTGGTCTTACTTTAAAGCTCATAACATTAAGACTGGCTCTCCAGATTTAGAAGCATATTTAGGGCAATATCTATCCTTCCAAGCCAGAATGTCCCTCCTGCCAGACATATATACACACATCATGACCATTTCTGTAGGTAAATAAAAGGCATTCATATGGGGAAATAATTCACTGTTTCCCCATTGTCACAATGATTGTATCCTGATGTTTTAACTTCATCTTCTGATCCCTAAAGTACTCAGGAATACTTCTGCAATATGACATATGATGGACATAGGTAAAAATAATTACTTATTTTTTGAATATTAACCAATAGGCATTATACATAGAAAACAACAGCCACGATAACAGTGTGACAAACGTCTTTGATATCAAAACAAAATCAAACAATAAAATAGCATAACATCTATGTAAAAAGCATATTTGTTAAGAAGTGAATGCAAGGAAATCAGAGATTGCTGCACACTAAACATAGAATGTGTTCTAGAATGTGAATGAACCACATTATTATGGACATAATTAATAAAAGGATGTCATGTTCCAAAGAATCAATTATGACTAGCATGGTTTTGTGATTCTCAAATTTAATAGGTTAGGTAGAGCCAAAACGCATAATCTATCTCACCATCTATGAATACAAAGTACTGGTCTCTTTCCAGTTTTGAGCAATTTCAAGCTGAGCTGCTTTTTATTCAATAATTGCATATTTCCTCCCCAAAATAGGGAAAGTAATCTCAGCTCTGGTGAGGAATCAATGTTATGATTTAGAATCAACATCATTTCAGCAAAAGCTTTTCTACCTGATGAATCCTTGTGAACAATGTCATCACACATCTAAATAGGGTCCCAAGTTATTGCATTGACATCAGCATTTCGAACTGAGAGTTTCATTAGCTCTATAGGCACATTGTGCCAGCAATTGACATGCCAGCAGGTGAAGAAGTTTTTATTCAGGCAGACCTTTGATTTTTAATTATAGAGAAATTGTGTGTGTGTGTGTGTGTGTGTGTGTAACCTGTGTGCTATTTCCAAATGTTTATTGAAAATAATATTTTAAAAATTTTGTAAGAAGAATCCGTTTTTGGGGGAAAAGATGGAATAAATTCAATGAAATAAAAAAAATGTAAATGCTTTTGAAACTCGCCTTAATAGATAGTTATCCCAATTAATAACAAAAAAAATCAATAGTTATAAAGAGGAGGGTGCTGAGTATGATGTGACCAGCTGTGAACAATTTAGGTGTCCCTATGAGATCCTATTGTAATTTGTCCCATTTTCTGGCAAAGAAGTTGGTCACCTCCTCCTGTATGCCCAACTTATTAAAACCACATACGTAACTTTATCATTTAAGACAGCTGACTGGTTTATAAAATAGGTTTCAGCTCTGGATCAGAACATGGCTACAATAGTATAGCTACAATTCTGAAGCAGAATCTCAGCTTCTGATTTCTGCATGTGCATACACACATACACAAACTATATGAACATTTTGCATTGAATAAATCCCGAATGGCAAAAATTCTCATCAGCCTAGGTTGCTTGTGATCGGGGTTCCCTGACACACATGCACATATTCAAGCATTCAGTTCCTAAAAGTCTGTACAGATCTGCCCCTCCCTCCCCAGTATTTGAACTGTTTCTATTTATAAGCAGAATGAAATACAAGATGTCTTCCTGGGTTAGGAAACTTTTGCCCCATGTTTTTAAATAAAGGCTTTCTAAAGAAAGTATTCATTTCACATTCCACTCAAAAGAAACCATACAGCACTGGATGACCCATATGGTCTCTTCCAACTCTATGATTCTATGGAAATACATTTATCAAGGTAAAATTTTGCATTAGTTTCTCAGCCACCATTGAATTTGTGTTTTACTTAGGGTTAGTTGCAAAAGCCAGTTGTTGCAAAAGACAATAGTACCACAGTAGACCATGTTGAAGAAGGCTGGTCTACCGTAGGTGGATGCTTGGTTCAAAAAACACATTAAAGTATTTCATAAATCTAAGTGTATTGATGTCCTTCATCCTACTTGCTATGCAGATCTGCTGCCAGTTCTTGTCCAATAACCTAAACATTATGGAGATGGGCCTGGCATGGCACAATGAGATATGTGAGGTCATCAACTTGAAATGATTTTAAGTGTCACTCATTTATTGGGATAATTTTTATATAAAGCACACTCTCCCATTGAAACCAATGAAACTGAAAAGAACTCTTATTTCATGGAAACATGTTCCAATAATTCAAACAATTGATTTACTATGACAGCTACTAGCTTCCTTTCATCAGCTCATCTAGTCATTTCCCCCATAAGATGTTTGATGAATTGAACAGCATTTGTGTAAATATAAGATATCTCTGGATATGTATAAATACATTGCCTTCCAGTTGCCCTGAGGCCCTGGTGGTGGCGCAGTGTGTTAAAGCGCTGAGCTGCTGAACTTGCGGACCGAAAGTTTCCAGGTTCAAATCCCGGGAGCGGAATGAGCCCTCGCTGTTAGCGCCAGCTCCTGCCAACCTAGCAGTTCGAAAACATGCCAATGTGAGTAGATCAATAGGTATCGCTCCGGCGGGAAGGTAACAGTGCTCCATGCAGTCATGCCGACCACATGACCTTGGAGGTGTCTACGGACAACGCTGGCTCTTCGGCTTAGAAATGGAGATGAGCACCAACCCCCAGTGTCGGTCACGACTGGACTTAACGTCAGGGGAAAACCTTTACCTAACCTAATTTATTGGGATAATTTTTATATAAAGCACATTCTCCCATTAAAACCAATGAAACAGAAAAGAGTTCTTATTTCATGGAAACATGTTCCAATAATGCAAACAATTGATTTATTATGACAGCTATTAACTTCCTTTCATTAGCTCGCCTTTCCATTTCCCCCATAAGATGTTCAATGAATTGAACAGCATTTGTGTAAGTATAAGATATCTCTGGATATTTATAAATACATTGCCTTCCAGTTGCTGTGCCAGCATAGAGTCCAATATATGTAGGTATGTGATGAGAAAGCTGAAGCCAGACAGGGGTTAAATATGCTTATCATTAGGTACAATGCTAACAAAAATGAAAATGAATCTTTGAACTTGAATGTACCTATTGGTCAGCACAGATTCAATCACTAGTATTTGCCAGCAATAATAGATTAATACCAGGAAAGGTTTAAGAAAGAAATAATATGAGCATCAGGTCCAAAATAGTCTCTCTGCATTCTTGGAAACGCCTAACAATTTTGAAGCAAAGGGAAGTACATTACTGTTGCCTTATTCCTCCCAACTGTATATGGTTGATTACTGTGCCATGTGTTATTACAGCACACTGGAAAATCCAATTCACAGCAAGATAAAGGGTCGTCTCCCCAGATTTCCAGAACCACCTCCTTTGAACTTAGCATGCTTCTCTTCCAACACTGACCCAGATATAATTGATACACTATGTAGCAAAGTTACCTTCAGAGGGTAGTAACTAATCATGCCCTGGCAAGATGTCCAATGGAAAGGAGCAATTTCAGATCTGCCTTGCACTCGGTGCAACCCCACTGAAACCAATTATGTTTCAAGGCATATAACTGAGGGCACCACTTGATCTGAATTGCTCTAAAAGTTGGAAGGTAGCTTTTTGGGTGGTGGGTGGGCAAATAAAATGTTCATTTTGTTCATTAATGTCTTTCCCCATATGGCTATTTAGTCATGCAAGATAGATTGTACATATGAGAAAAAAAAGAAATAACATTTTGGGAAAGGAGGTGACGGTATATTGTTAACCACTAAAGCAGACTTCGGAACTTGTGAGCCATCTATGGTTAACACTTTGACCTCCTTCCTATACTGCCTCTTCCATCTTTCCCTCCATTTCAAACATGAGCCTATTACAATACAGGAGGTTTAAGAAGTCAATAGAGGAGGAAAGAGCTATGTAAGAAAAGAAGTCTTTACTATGTTGAGTGCCTCAGATTGTAGTGTAGACCCAAAGAATGAAGAATAGAGCATCAGGTTGCACCAGCGCTGGAAAAGAAGGCTAATGTCCAATTAGAGAAGAATTAGGGAATGGAGAGAGATAGAACAAATACAGTAGAGTCTCACTTATCCAACGCTCACTTATCCAACATTCTGGATTATCCAACACATTTTTGTAGTCAATGTTTTTAATACATCGTGATATTTTGATGCTAAATTTGTAAATACAGTAATTACTACATAGCATTATTGCGTATTGAACTACTTTTTCTGTCAGATTTGTTGTATAACATGATGTTTTGGTGCTTAATTTGTAAAATCATAACCTAATTTGATGTTTAATAGGCTTTTCCTTAATCTCTCATTATCCAACATATTCGCTTATCCAACATTCTGCCGGCCCGTTTACGTTGGATAAGTGAGACTCTACTGTATGAGACAGGTGAAAGGAGCCTCATCAAATACTGGGGAGGAAATTATGATTAATTATTATAAAAATGGAGTAAGATCATGATGAAAATGGCTAAAAGGCTTTACCAGTTGTGCTGTTTGAAGGGGGTGTAGTATGATCAGATCTGCACAATATACATAGCTGAACTATTTTTAATTCTTTACTGAAGAGGAGGAGGAGGAGGAGGAAAAGGAGGAAGCCAGTTCTACAATGGCATAAAAATACAGTTCCAAGCCATCTTAAAATTTTGGTGTCCAAAAAACATACATCCTCAATGCGCGCTGTTGCATGTATCCCATCAGAAACAGTGTGTTAAAAAAAAACTCATCAGAAATTCTGGAATAAGCCATGAAATCTGCTGAAGCTGATCACTATATATTCTAGGTAGAGCTGGACTCAAGACAGAGAAATGTGGAGCGTTTGTTAGGACACAGCTGGCACGGACATATTTTTAAAACCCTGAAACAAAGCTAGATCCTCATCTGCCATATGCTGCCCATCAGTCCTGGTCATGGTGATGCCCATCAGCACATCTCACTAGAGGAGGTACACAAAAATTATGCATGGCATCAAATTGATCTTAGTTTTGCAGATCTCTGTGGCCACCATCTCAGCCTTTAACCAGTTCCTGGGATGCCTGTGTAGATGCACCACATGAAACTGACCTACTAATTCAGATGCTGTTTTAGATTAAGTGGCTTTGAAGAACTTCCAATAGAAATTGTTCAAATTCTGAATGAATGATCCCAGTGTCGTCGATGGTTAGAACAATGGAGATGAAGTAAATATCAAATTGTACCAGAAAGAAATAGTTATCTGGACTATAGCAGCAAGCATAAAGGACATGTGATCAATAAATTGTGTTGATCAGACATGGATGGCACAATAATAAGGATGCCTGCTATAAATAGCTACCATTCACCTTCATTATAAAGGATTCAGCATCAGAATTTTTAATGCTGTGTTCTACTGTTTTATGATTTGTTATAGCTTTTTAAAATAATGTTTATGGGGTTGTTATATGTCTTTCAGACTGTGTGGCCATGTTCCAGAAGTATGCTCTCCTGACGTTTCACCCACATCTATGGCAGGCATCCTCAGAGGTTGTGAGGCATGGATAAACTAGGCAAGAAAGGAAAAATATATATAACTGTGGAGAGTCCAGGGTGTGACAAGAGTCCTTTGTCAGTTGGAAGCCAGCATTAATGTTTCAGTTAATCACCCTAATTAGCATTGGAAAGGTTTGTCATTAGCTGTCCTTGGGGCTCCTCTGCCCTCAGAGTGTTGCTTCCCATCTACGGTTTTGATTTTTGAGTTTTTTTAATACTGGTAGCCAGATTTTGTTCATTTTCATAGTTTCCTCCTTTCTGTTGAAGTTGTCCACATGCTTGTGGATTTCAATGGCTTCTCTGTGTAGTCTGACATGATAGTTGTTGGAGTGGTCAAGCATTTCTGTGTTCTCAAATAATATACTGTGTCCATGCCTCACAACCTCTGAGGATGCCTGCCATAGATGTGGGCGAAACGTCAGGAGAGAATACTTCTGAAACATGGCCACACAGCCCGAAAGACGTACAACAACCCTGTGATCCCGGCCATGAAAGCCTTTGACCACACAATAATGTTTATGTTTTTAACCTTAACATGTTTTTGAACAGCTTCTACATTTATACTTTTATTGAAATTTTGAATAGCTTTTAATCTAGATTGTTTTTAAATAGTTTGTGAGCTACCTTGAGTCTCATTATTGGAAGAAAGATTAAGGGAATAAACAAACAAACAAACAAACAAACATTAATAGTATCTGCTTTATTGATAATCAAAATGTCAAGGTAGATAGACTCTGTGTAGACTCGTGTAATAGTTCAATGCAGTTAAACTGCATTATATGAGTCAACATTGACCATATAATCCAGTTAGAAATTGCAATGTAGATGGGGCCATAGTAATAGATCAAAAGTGTCACTTTTCAGCTGGAATCTCATTTCTGTACACTATGGACATGGAATGTGTGTCCACTTGTTCTTAGTCCCAACATATCCCTCCAGTATGGCATATGCAGCTAGCACATGGTCTTGAGAGAAGTTCTTCCATTTCCCCAAGACTTGCCCAAAGGGAAAACGGCAAAATAGCTATGCCTCACTTTCTTTACTTCTCCCTCCTTTCTTGCCTCGAAAAGGCAAGGGGCGAGCAAACCTGGGCACACTTGCATGGTGTTTCAGCATCCAGATGTAGTCTCTGTTAATAAAATGATATAGATGTGAAGCCAGCCATTTAATCTGTTGCGTAGCTGGCCTTGTGGATGTGAAAATAGCTAATGACTTGTCCCGCATCTAACACTTCAATGAGATTTACCACCAGAAAGTGTTCCTGATCTGTAAGACTTACTGAACGATTTCCAGATGGTGTTCTAAACAGAGACCAGATGACCGATGGATCACTATTTTCCTATATAAATTAAAAGCATGATGGGGTTAAATCCCTCAAACACCCTTTCCCAAGATAAGCTTCACATTTGAACATGTTTATTCTAGAGTAAAAGAGAGAAAAAGCTGTAGCTACAGCTTTGTCTTGTAAAAAATGCATCAAGTTGGTCAGAGCAATATCTGGTTTCTCTTAACAGTGTATTTCGTAGTTCTCCTGCCATAGATTGTATACAACATTTCAAATGAGAGTTGTGATTTTGTAGTGGCACGTACCTTTCTTAGTTTCTTTTCTATTTGCTCTACCAAACTAATGGTATTGGTCTCCAGCAGTTTAATTCATCTTCAAGGTCCCATTCATTCAGAGCCCTACACTTCCTCTTTTTCTTTCAGAGGATGCATTTCTCTTTGGGACCTTCTTTCCTTTTCTTATATTCAGTACTTTTTTAAGAGAAAAAGGAAGTTTTTTTAAAGACTCAAAATCCTTTTACTGCATTATTTTCTGGTACCATTTTATCTTCTCTCAATTCCCTTTTCATCGTTGTCTAGGTACATAACCCCAAATCTTGCTTTTATCTCTCAGCTAAGCTTGAGATAGCACAGCTTCATGGTGGATGTTCCTTTCTCTGACCAATATCAGGAATCATTGCCTGTAAAGCCGGATGTTTTCTAAAGGCCTATTTTGAGACACCTTTTTTAGTTTTTAATATGTCTTTTCATGGTGACCTCACCTGTTATCGTGTCTATTCACAAAATTTGCCTCTCTTGCATTTCTTTCACTGTTCTGATTCAAACAAAACACTTCTTTCGCTCCTTCCCTCTAACTCTTTCTTATATTGAAAACTCCAACCTTAAATGGAGACAAATGAGAGAACAGCAATGATGATAACTATATTTGCTTAGACCCCGTTTTTGGCACTTAAATAGGTGCATTCTTTTCAAACTTAGCAGCCCTGAGATTATAATTAGCAATTGCATAGAGATGAGCACAAGAATGCATTCAAAGATGATGCTATGTCAAAGAAGTCCTGCATATAATACATATGAAAAGTTTATGGGACATGAGAGAAGCCTCCCACAAGGATGGTAAAACATCAAAACATCCAGGCGTCCCCTGGGCAACGTCCTTGCAGACGGCAAATTCTCTTACTCCAGAAGCAACTCCGGTTGCTCCTGACATTAAAAAAAAAAAAACTTCACATGCACCACAGAGCCCCGCCATGAGATGGGAGCCAGCAGGTTCCATGCCGCAAATGTGTCATATGACAGGCAATTTTGCCCATCTGATGAGGCCCATAGTTCAATGCCCAAACCAATAAACCACACTAGGTTACTTTTTTCAATATTTCAATACAAGCTGCATCAAAGCAAAGATAAATTGAAGTCTGCCCACTTCATTATCATGTTTGTCTTGTAGATAATCTATTACTTATTTGTATGGTTTTATGTTAGTCCTTTTGACTGCAGAAGTCCATTTATAACACAACTTCTTTTTTGCACTCTTATGACTCTAGAGACCAGGATTCAATTCTCTACCCGTCAATGGAAACCCACTGGGTGACCTTAGGCAAGTTGCACAAACTCAGCCCCAGAAAATTCCAAGATAGCATCTTAGAATCATAGAATAGTAGAGTTGGAAGAGACCTCATGGGCCATCCAGTCCAACCCCCTGCCAAGAAGCAGGAAATCGCATTCAAAGCACCCCCGAAAAGATGGCCATCCAACCTCTGCTTAAAGCCTCCAAAGAAGGAGCCTCCACCACAGTCCGGGGCAGAGAGTTCCACTGCCGAACAGCCCTCACAGTGAGGAAGTTCTTCCTGATGTTCAGGTGGAATCTCCTTTCCTGTAGTTTGAAGACATTGTTCCGCGTCCTAGTCTGCAGGGCAGCAGAAAACAAGCTTGCTCCCTCCTCCCTATGACTCCCCCTCACATATTTGTACATAGCTAAATATGGGTTCAACATACCGTATATACTTGAGTATAAGCCGACCCGAATATAAGCCGAGGCACCTAATTTTACCACAAAAACCTGGGAAAACATTGACTCCAATATAAGCCGAGATACCAATAAAATTATATTAATTAAGGCATCAGTAGTTTAAATGTTTTTGAATCTTTACATCAAACTGTAATTTAAGATATGAGTGTCCAACTCTGATTAAATCATTATTTTCATCTTCTTCAATGTAAATGTGCTTAATAATATAGTGAAATAATAAATATAATAATAATAATAATAATAAATGCAGTAAAATAATAAATGTATTAATAATAATAATAAAATAGAGTAAAATAAATGTAAAAGTAGCAACAATAATAGAGTAAAATAATAAATGTAACGATACCAATAATAATAGAGAAAAATAATAAATATACCATATATACTTGAGTATAAGCCGACCTGAATATAAGCCCACCAGGACCCTCACCCGAGTATAAGACAAGGAGGGTTTTTTTTTTCAGTCCTAAAAAAGGGCTGAAAAACTAGGCTTATACTTGAGTATATACAGTATGTCAGAAATGACTTGAAGTCAAACAACAAAAACAAAAACAATAAATAGCACGCAGAAGACATTTTAGATATGCTTGTCCAACCACCTCCTTCTTCTCTCTCTTGATTTTTGCAAGCTTTGCAGTGTTTACTTAAAGCATGGCTAAAACTGGCTTCCATCTGTAATACACTTTTGTTTTTCTCATTTCCCAGCTTATTCACAACCATGCCTTTTCCTTCTTTTTATCATTTGGGCTTCTTCCATTTTCAGGGATACAGATGTAAAAGGAAAGTGCTATTTACTGTTCATTACATTAACATTAAGGATAAAGAAACCCCAGCAGCTTTGAATTTTGTCTAATGGATCTCTGTCACATTCATCTGCAAATCAGCCAATTGGCATGTAGGTCGCACTGCATACAGATCAGTGCCCTTGTCCATACACATGCATCTTTTAATTCATAAACACAAGTGTATTGTTAATTATATATTTGCTGGAAGCCAGCTAACAGTCTGCATTTCAGAGAAGTATTCATACACATGTTGCTCTTCTACTGAAGTCCAGTATTATTTTGCATTCTCCTCTATTCATTCTAATCCTCTAAGGCCCAAGGAAGGATAATTGAAAATCTGGAAAGGCTCCCAGAGTGAGCTAAACAAAATCAAGCATTCAACACAGGGTTTTTCGAAAGGTACATTTCTGCCTGTCACAAAATTATTGTAGGTGGCAAAGAAGAAGCAAAACAGAGGGTACATTTTCAGGATGTAAAGAAAGCCTCATGATGTCCCACCAAGTCTTATGCACACATTTGATGAGCTAATCAAGGAAGATCCATGCATGCATACAAAACAGGCGTGGTTGCACGTTGAGATTGCAGTGCTTCTCCAAGCTCGATTGGCCATCAATGCACGTGCCACTATGGCTTAGTGATTTGAATGTTAGGTTAAAATTTCAGGAGTCCAGGATTGAAATGGCTTCTTAGTCATGGAAGCCGACTAGCTGGCCTTGAACAAATTCTATTCTTTCAGCTTCAGAGGAAGACAAAGGCAAACACTTCTGAACAAATCTTGCCAAGAAACCCCCATGACAAGTGTGTGTTAAGGTCTTCATAAGCTAGAAATGACTTGAAAGCAAAAAACAACAACAACGCTAATGTAGATGGGACAGCTCATCAAGTATTGTATGCAAACTATAGAATGATCTATACCCTGTTTCCCTGAAAATAAGACATCCCCGAAAAATAAGACCTAGTAGAAGTTTTGCTGAATTGCTAAATATAAGGCCTCCCCCGAAAGTAAGACCTAGCAAAGTTTTTGTTTGGAAGCCAAACAGAACACCAGAGCATGCAGGATCGGTAAATGTACATACCAGTTGTACATGGAAATAATGGTAGTAACAAGAAATTCTTGATAGGATTCACAGTTTGTCTGGTTATGCTGGTTTGTGATGACAACTACTGTACAGTATATAATAAATGTTCATTTTTTTGTTCAACAATAAATGTGAATTCTTTGTCATGGAAAAATAAGACATCCCCTGAAAATAAGACCTAGCACATATTTGGGAGCAAAAATTAATATAAGACACTGTCTTATTTTCGGGGAAACACGGTAACAGCAGCAGCATCTTTCACTTCACTTCACTGTATTTCTTAATTATTCGCTCTCCACCAGAGTGCTCCAAGTGACTTACAATTTAAAATATCATTCCACAATATGAAAACATTCAACATAAAAACATTCAACAGTTACTATTTGGCAAATTAGATCTGATTTACTTAAATGCACAACCAAACAACCAAGTCTTGAGCGCTTTTACAAAAGGTTGCAACTCCGACATTGCTCTAACATATGGAGGCAATGAGTTCCACAGAATTGGAGCATAGGTTGAAAAGGCTCTACGCCTTGTAGTTTCCAGGCGTACCTCCCTAGGGCCCAGTACATATAGGAGATTTTCCTGGGAGGATCGAGGTGACCACTGATGGAAAAAAGGAATGAGGCGGTCCCTAAGATATAATGGTCCTTGGCCATTTCGAACTTTAAATGTCAGGATCAGTATCTTGTAAGAGATCCAATGTTCTATTAGTAGCCAATGCAATTGTTTCAGAATCGGTGTAATATGGGATCTTATAGATGATCCTGCTAGCAGCCTGGCCGCCACATTTTGGACCATTTGGATCTTCTGGGTTTTTGTCTTCGGAAGGCCGGCATATAAGGCATTACAATAATCCAACCTAGTGGTAACTGTTGCATGGATTACCATTGCCAATGCTTCTGTCGAAAGGTAGGATGCCAATTTTCTTGCCTGGCTTTATTAGCCTTATTTATACCCTCCCTTGCTACCTAAAAGCTAAGACTTAAGCAAGCAAACACATTTAAACACAATATATTCAAGTCAGAAAAATGAAAATTAAAATGGACTTATTTGTCAACAACATTTATGAATCATTTGAACCACATTAAAAGCAATAAAAATAATTTAAAAACAGTACAATTAAAAAACCCAACAGCACTTTATTGAAAGACCTTTCAACCTTAAAACCTTCAGTTCTCAAAAGACTGACAATTTTTTTTTAAGTGTCTGTGAATCAGTAGCACAATTTCCTACTTTTTCGTTGAAGACTTTTTCTGTCCTACTTATTTTAAGAGCCTACTCTCCACCATTTCAAAGATGAAAACTGGGGCACACGTGATCAGCAAGATCAGAGTGTGGTAAAATGCCAAATCAGGACAGAGGGTATGTAATAGCCAAGCTCAGAAGGCCTCAGTGTTGGTAGGCTTTGTGGGAGGAACAGAAAAAAAATGCTTTCAATTTGGGGCAGACGTGAGGAGAAGCAATCATGGCCTATATCACCTCCTTAGAAGCCAGGGCTGTCTTAGGATTGTATGATTAAATATCATGTATCTTCAAAGCCAGATGTCACATTGGATTCTAGGAGATTTTAAGAAACAATAGTAAAGACATCTTTATGTAGTGCTGATATATATATATATATATATATATATATATATATATATATATATTCAGAAGACCCAACCTTCAAAAAACCCATTCAGTTTAGATGTCATACGTTTCTATTATTAATGGCATGAAAAGAAGCCATCATTACCTATATTTATTCCTGGATTTTGAGTGGGGATGTTGCTTGTTTATGCCCTTAAATTCCATAGTGAATTGTGAATTCAGAACATGTAGGTATGAGCAGGTTGGCATGATCTTCATCAAATTCCCTCCTACATGGTGACAGTAGCAAATGTCTGCAAGTTCCAATTTTAACTCACATTGACCCAGATCTAGAGTGTGTTTGGGAATCTGTGATATATTTAAAATGACAAAGAATTCCAGGTAAATGGCAGTTCTTGTGAGCCCTGCTAGTTTGTAGAAAACCCTGAGAGCTATCTAAGGACCCTTCCACACAGCCATATAACCCAGAATATCAAGGCAGAAAATCCCACTATATTTCCTTTGAACTGGATTATCTGAATCCACACTGCCATATATTCCCGTTCAAAGCAGAAAATGTGGGATTTTATTCAGCTTTGTAGAAGGGGCCTGAGACTCCAGCCAGAAAATGTGAGGGAAAATACAGATTTTTGTCATCACACTAAATATTACATCAATGTTATTTCTTAGCCTTTTAAGTAATAGGCAAAGTTTTTTTTTCCTTATGGGCCTTTGAAAATAATTGCCATTTCCAAGGCTTGTAGAGGTGTGTGTTTTTAACTGTAAATTCAGAAAATCTGCCTTGAAAATAATTTCAAATGGGAAGGCTAGATCCAATTGTGTCCTCTTGTTACTTCGCTTTCAGTTAATACTGAGGATGCAGTCATTACAAAAATCTTCCATGGCAAACATTTGCTGGCATTTGTTTACTGCCACTTGCTAGCTTTATATAAAGGCAGCACACTATGACTCATTTTTAAAACTGGTGTTCACCTTATGGATTCCATAAAGGCAGGCTCTCAATTGGAACTCGATTAAACCATCATAACATTCCCCTCCAGGAAATGAGCTAGCAAGCAATTACTTAAAGCTGTTTTCCACTTAGGGATTCTGTTTTGTAAAGCTGAACGTTAACATTTGAAACAATTACGTTCCAACTTGTGAAACACCTCTTGAGAAACATTCAGGGTTTGGGGTTGTTGTTTTTTTTTGGTTTTTTTAAAGGCACAAAACAAGAACCTCCCCAATCAACAATAATAACAAATGAACACATCCCAAAATAACAACCAAGCTCATTATTTCCCAGTGATAATACATAAATAAAAGTGAAAGACCAGAAATTAGCCAGGGGACAGCATGGGAGACCTCGAGCTAAGTGTGTTATCTAGTATTGCTTAAAGAAATGCTTGAAACAAAAAGTTGTTGATTTCAGACTCTTTTGGATTTTGAGATATCTGCACATTAGGCATGGGTGGATTAATCGGAATCATCATAAATCGGAATAAAATCATATTTATTCCGATTTGTGAACGGGGTTCCGACACGCATCAGTGATTCGGAATTAAACTGTGATTTCAAAGCGTTGGAGCCCATTCATTCAATGGACTCGTTATTTTCTTTGAATATATGAGAAAGCATTTTGGATGCAACCAGACTTGGTTTTCATGGAGGAGCAGCCTAGCCTGGGCTTGCCTCCCTGACCAATCATTGTGCATGTTCATGCAAGGGGCGGGGTTTGGATGTCCTCCCTCAAAAGCATCTGCTGCAAGCCACAAGGCTCATTCTGGGCTGGGGAGTTGGAGGGAGAGGGTGGTTGGGCTTCCTGCCTGTGGCTGCCGGCTGTTTCTGTTGTTGGAAGAGGCACTGGGGCAGCATTGAAAGAAGTCAACTCTTAAAAAAGAAAAGGCATTTTTGGGGGTGGGATGGGAAAGCGGGTAGTTGTTTTTTCTTTTAAAATTCTAAAATAAAGATATAAAACAAAGGTTTATTTTGTGAGAAAAAATGGGTTAGTAGTAGAGCGAAAATGCTTATTTTAAATATCTGATGCATTTTATTTTAAAATCAAGGCACTAGAAGAGCATGGGGTTTTTTTGATAAAAAAGTGGGGGTTGGTGGTATTTTGGGTAGGGAAAAGGGCTTATGTTTGTTTGTTTGTTTGTTTGGCCTCCTCTAGGCACTGCATGTCCCATCATATACAGAAACCCTATCTGCTGGGTTCCCCAAGCCTGGGAACCCCAGCCACATAGCTGAATCCTTTTTTGGGTTCAAGCCCTCTCCCCCTTTTGGGTTTGTGTGTTTTTGTTTGGCCTCCTCAAGGCACTGCGTGCCCCATCATTTACAGAAACCCTCTCAGCTAGATTCCCCAAGTCTGGGGAGCCCAGCCACGTTACACATAGCTGAATCCTTCTTTGGGTTCAAGTCCTCTGGGTTCATGTCACAAAGTCTTGGCCCCAAAAAGCCCTGTGAAACAGGAAATAACACTTTCAAACCAGGAATAGATTTCTTTATTCTGAGGCCAATGGGCATCTTTCAGGAGTGGTTTGATGGTGTGATTTCTGTTCCTGGTTGATAACTGTCACTTCCAAATTGGTTCTGTCACAAAAACATGAGAAAACTTTCTTTCATTGCCAGAACTTTGTCTTTGCACAAGGGACATCGTGCTATGATAGCACATTATAGTTTGCTGGATTTCCACCAATTTAACAGAGTTTCAGCCACAAAAACAAAGTTTCTGAAGTAGAAAAATGACTTTAAAAGTAAAGACAACCCAATAAAACAGGAAATACAGTAGAGTCTCACTTATCCAACATAAATGGGCCGGCAGAATGTTGGATAAGCGAATATCTTGGATAATAAGGAGGGATTAAGGAAAAGCCTATTAAACATCAAAATAGGTTATGGTTTTACAAATTAAGCACCAAAACATCATGTTATACAACACATTTGACAGAAAAAGTAGTTCAGTACTCAGTAATGCTATGTAGTAATTACTGTATTTACGAATTTAGCACCAAAATATCATGATGTATTGAAAACATTGACTACAAAAATGTGTTGGATAATCCAGAACGTTGGATAAGCGAGTGTTGGATAAGTGAGACTCTACTGTAATACTTTCAGATCAGGAACAGATTTCTGCAATTATTAAAAATTGTTTTTTATAAACTATGAAAATTTGCCAAAAATCAGAAGATAAGGGAAACGTTTTGAGATTTGGTGAGCTAACAGTGGTAAATGTGTTCTACCACTGTAGCAGGTTTCATCAGGATAGCTCAAGAAATGAGGGCGGGAGAGTCCCCTAAATTTCCCACCAGTGCTGTTTTTCGCTATTGTGCATGCGCGTCCGCCATTAACGAATTAATTACGAATATTCAGAAGTTTCAGAAAGTTTTGAATTTTTGCTTCAAAATTCGGAAATGACATTAGAAACAAAGTGCCAGCGCCCCCTACTTTCGAATAGCGTTTAGAACCATTTTCCTGGCTTGCACGTGCCTACTGCATATACATCATAAATCTGTCTCAATTAGCACAGGTCTGGTGCTATTTTATTTATGTATTTATTGTATAACTATTCTGGTTGACCTCTTCCATTGGTCTATATATTCATGTATAAACATCAAATTTTATTTTCTACCATAAATTTGCTATGTGCCTTTGTCTGATGAAGGTAAAAACTGTTTCTCTGCCTCTGCTTAGACAGAAGCATCAATGCTAGATCTATTGAAGTCAAAGAAAGGAAAGCTAGCTACTTGCATCCCAGCAATGGGAGGCCAGCTGACTGCTATCTATTCCCCAAATGAAACTGTTTTATACTCTAGGTCTCTGCACTTAACCCTGGATTTAAAGGATACCAAGTGGCAGTAGTAAGTTGCCAGTTAGCTAAAAGGATACACTCCTGCATTAGATTGCAGCATCTTGGAATCAGCTGTAATGATGAGTGATCTTTGAGATGTGTGTGGAGGGGAATCAAATACACCTGCATGGCAGAAGTGAACGATCCATCACAGGTGCCATATGTTCATTTAAATAGGGAGCAAAAACAGAAAGAAACCTTAAGAACTTCTTTTCAGATAAAGGATGAGTTCCCACTTCCAGTGTATCAGGGAGCTGTACTCTTTGTTATTCTTGCACTGATGGCTATTTTATCTGAAGAAGAAAGCAGCCAAAATGTTAAAAGCAAGATGTTTTCCCTGAACATATCTCCTTCTCTCCAACTGTGTGACTAATGTAGCCTTTTGATTTCCATTTTATGAAAATCCTTTGGGAAGTTTAAGAGAGTTTTTATTGCAGAAAACTATCAGGCCTTATTGGCCTTCAGTTGATTAGCAGCAGATTGCTTCTCATTGCTTTTCTGTTTTCTATCCTTGAGCTGCCCCAGTATAGTTTATGATGCTAAATCTTATTTTGTGGGTCTGTATCATGATGCTTACTGTAGCTTGGTTTCTGTATTGTATATAGAATATCAGGGGATGCCCTTCAAAAAAGAAAGAGGATTTTTAAAAAGTTGAATGAGGCAAATCTTACTTTCCACGTTTTATATTCTATTTTTTTCAAAAAGACAAAGCAAAAAAGTAACTAAATTACACCTGTTTATGTGACTAGTAACTTGAATGATTCCAACACTCACCCCAAATAATAATAGTGGAGAGTGGCAGGATCAAGAGGAATAGGCCACTTACCAATGGCTTTGCCTTCCATTACAGTTACAGCAAAGATATACCTCTAGTGCAGTGGTTCTTAACCTGTGCACAACTCGCAGAAATCCCAGCCAGTTTACTAGCTGTTAGAATTTCTGGTAGTTGAAGGCCGAAACATCTGGGGACCCACAGGTTGAGAACCATTGCTCTAGTGTAATGTCATACAGGCCCGGTTCTTCATTGAGGCCTCTGAAACCGAAGCGGTGACCTTCGGGTCGCTCGCTGCGGAACAAGGAAGTATTTTGTATTCTTGCGAGATTTCACAAGATCTCGCGAAATATCATGAGATCTCGTGAGAATACCAGATTTCTGCAATTATTAAAAATGGTTTTTTATATAAGCTATGAAAATTCGCCAAAAATCGGAGGATAAGGGAAACATTCTGCAATTTGGTGAGCTAGCAGGGTTAAATGTGTTCTACCACTGTACCAAATGTGATCAGGATATCTAAAAAAATGAGGGCAGGAGAATCCTGTAAAGTCACCCAGCGCTGTTTTTCGTGATTGCGCATGCGCATCTGCCATTAACGAGGTAATTACGAATATTCTGAATTTTCAGAAAGGTAATTACTACATAGCATTACTGCATATTGAACTATTTTTTCTGTCAAATTTGTTGTGTAACATGATGTTTTGGTGTTTAAATGGTAAAATCATAAACTAATTTGATGTGTAATAGGCTTTTCCTTAATCCCTCCTTATTATCCAACATACTCACTTATCCAATGTTCTGCTGGCCCGTTTATGTTGGATAAGTGAGTCTCTACTATATATATATATATATATATATATATATATATATATATATATAAAACATCCAGGTACACATCAGCTGTAAGCCTTCCGTCAGTACCTGATTATTGTTACGCGGCCGAAACGAAACGAAAGCAAGCACAATGACTTCTGCGGCTTTCAATTTTGTATCATCTCTCACTTCCTACGAAAATGTCATCATTTTTTTTGTGCAGATGAACGGTTGAAATGAAACAATAGCACGAAGGAAACAAAGCAAAAAAATTTGCACACATCTCTACTAAATATTGCATAAATGTATAGACTATTACAGCTTATTGTGCTGTGCAACTGAGGAAAATGTTTAGTAAGTGGATATCAGACAATTCTTGTAGTATAAAATCCAGAGAGAAGCCCTTTCATTTAACAAGCATTTATTTATTCCCTTTACATGGAATCCCAGGGAGTACAATGTAAACAATTTAAAAACACTTCTAGATTAAAACCATAAATAATTGAAACAAGATTTAGAAAACATTTTAAACAAAACAACAGTTTTAAAAACAATTTAAAACCATGTACATATAGACTTTGATGTAAATTAGTGCCTGGAGGCTTTAATACATAAGCATGTTTTCATTTGGCCTCAGAAAGAAATGGATATTGGTGCCAGCCAAGGTTCCAAGGGAAGGATATTCCATAATCTGGGTAATGCAATTGAGAAGGCACTCCCCATGTCCTCCCACTTATTCTTGTCTCCACTGGTAGGACACAAAGGAGCACACTTCCCGAAGACTTCATATCTTCATGGCCTCATCTACACAACCATAGAATGCAGTTGGAAACTACATTGTATGGTTAATGTAGGGCCCTTCCAGACAGACCCTATATCAGAGGATCCGATTCCAGATTTGATGCTTTTAATCGGATTATATGAGTCCACACTGTCAGATTATCTGGGATAAACAGAAAACCTGGGATCAGGTCCTGGGATATAGGACCTGTCTGGAAGGGCCTGTAGTCTCAAAAAAGGCAGTTTCAAACTGCATTATATGGTCAGTGTGAATTCACATAATGTAGTTTAACCAACACTGAACTGCATTATATGAGTCTAGAGTGACCATATAATGCAGGTAGGCAAGTAGCTCTGCATTTTCATTTCATTTTCATTTTTAAGTCTCTTGATACAAGTTGTCTCAGGAATTTAATGAACCATGGGCCTTGCAACTGGTAGGATCAAGCACCAAACAATTTGTGTGCAAGGACCAGGAATGTATTATATTTATTCCTATTATTTCCTCATAGATCTTTAGATTTAAACTCCATCCTTTTGCTCAAACCAAGCTATTGAGCAAATCCTATCTTTTTATGTGTGGTTGTTACTCTGCTGGGAAAACAAACTACCTGAGAAGAGTGAGCTGCTGAAGCCATTTTATGGTGATTTGTAGTTTACAGTTCCTGAATCTCTGTAAGAGGGTTCAGCGTAAAGCACTCATAAAAGATCTGAAGCACTCCAATAATTTCAAATCATTTTGCACAGTAGAGAGCCATTTAAAATTGTTTGAAGTGCTTTAATATTTTTGTTATAAGTGCATCAATTTGGAAATAAGTCAGCATGCATGCTCTTAGAATAGTTCAAGACATTCTGAACTTAAAATATTAGCACCCCCAAATGGAAAATAAGTAGTTGTGTGTATGGTAGGGACAGAAGATAACAACAGAGTTCAGGAATTTCCACTTCTGTGGAAGAATGTGCACCAGAAGAGGAATTCATTATAATTAGAGTGAAAATGCTTAGGTACTCATATACTATTAAGATAAAATGAAGGATGTGTGAATGAAAGCTTTGTTTCCTAACATTAAGACATGATTGGACTAGTTATAGGTTATAGTCATTCTTATTAAATTATGGACATGATTGAAAGTATTCCATAGAGAACAGGGTATAGGGTTACAGCCTATACCCTGTGCTTGTACCTTGGAAAGTCAGACTTGGCCACAGTGGCACACACTTTGGTTACATCCAAAACAGGCTACTGCAATGCACTCACATAGAGCCTTCAGAGAATAATTATAGTGCAATAGATGGCTTTGGAATTATGTGCAGTGACTATTGAAATGGCCTGGATTATTATTGCAGATAGTGTTGTTTTAATAGGGATTGTAATGTTTTAAAATGTTTTTTTTAAAAAAGGTAAAGGTTTCCCCTGACGTTAAGTCCAGTCATGTCTGACTCTGGGGGTTGGTGCTCGTCTCCATTTCTAAGCCGAAGAGCCGGCGTTGTCCGTAGACACCTCCAAGGTCATGTGGCTGGCATGACTGCATGGAGCGCCGTTAACTTCCCGCCAGAGTGGTACCTATTCATCTACTCAAATTGGCATGTTTTCAAACTGCTAGGTTGGCAGAAGCTGGAATTAACAGCGGGCGCTCACTCCGCTCCCGAGATTTGAACCTGGGACCTTTCAGTCTGCAAGTTCAGCAGCTCAGTGCATTAACACACTTCACCACCGGGGCTCCTTAAAATGTTTTAATGTACCATATATACTCGAGTATAAACCGACACGAATATAAGCTGAGGCACCTAATTTTACAAAAAAAAACGGGGAAAACATTGACTCCAGTATAAGCCGAGGGTGGTAAATTTCAGAAATAAAAATAGATACCAATAAAATTACATTAATTGAGGCATCAGTAGGTTAAATGTTTTTGAATATTTACATAAAGCTCAAATTTAAGATAAGACTGTCCAACTCTGCTCAAATCATTATTCTCATTTTCTTCAATGTAAATGTGCTCATGTAGCCTTTTAATAATAATAGAGTAAAATAATATGTGTAATAATAATGATAATACAGGAAAATAATACAAGTAATAATAAATAGAGTAAAATAATAAATGCAATAATAATAGAGAAAAATAATAAATGTACCATATATTCTCGAGTATAAGCTGACCCAAATATAAACCAACCAGGACACCCACTCGAGTATAAGCCGAAGGGTGCTTTTTCAGTCTTAAAAAAAGGGCTGAAAAACTAGGCTTGTACTCGAGTATATATACAGTACTTCATTTTTGATCTTAATTTTAATGTAAATGTTTATTTTAATTGTATATTGTTTTTAAGGCATTGAATTGTTGCTTATCTGTAAGCTGCCTTGACTCCCCTTTGGGATTGAGAAAGGTGAGATATAAATATAGTAAATAAATAAATAAATATTGCCTTTAACACATGACTTATTACAAAACGATTCAAAAGATCTTGTTCTCTGATACTGTCGTCAAGTCATGGCACCCTCCACTCCCCAAAGGTCTATGAACAATCAGAAGACTTCAAGCAAGAGATATGATTTTTTTTCTTTATTTTAAAAATATTTTCCACGGTTTCTAATTTTTGCAGTGCCAAAGCCACTAGAGGCTTCAGAAGTAACTGTACCCCAAACTCTATTAAAGCTAAACCCTTTAATAAATTATACTTTTGTGTAACTTGTATTGCCTGTATATTGTATCAATTTCTAAATGTATCAACTTGTATCAAATGTATCCTGAAGGCAGCTACTTTCCCCATGCCCCCTGTTTGCATAATCTCTTGGGAATGGAAATGGCTACATAGTTAACAAAGGGCTCTTCTATTGATCACCCAAGAGAAATAAAATCCAATCCTTTCTGTATGTATGTATGTAAAACAAAAGATCTTTTTGTCACCAAGATGACCTTAAGATGTTTATCCATTTGATTAAGGTTGGAGGCATGCCATTTCCATGGAAGGAAAGGCTAAACAATAGGGTTGAGCAAATTTTTCGTTAGTCCGTTAAGTTCGTTTAAAATTTGGTTCGAAAGCACTTTTGAATTGATTTTTGAAACTTCTGCTCACTGCCTTCCAAATATTACAAATTTGAATAAAAATTACCTTTTTTTGTCTGTTTCTGATGTCTTCGGATGTAGCTGTAGCCCCTCTGAGAGGAGAAGCCATGTTGGCATGCCTCTCAGCCAATCAGAGCGGAAGAGAGAGGGAGGGAGAGGCGTGGCCATCGATCTACTAGCATTTTTTAAAAATGTTGTTTCAAAATTCCCCAAAAATCAGTGGATGGGTCAAACATTATGAAACTTGATAGGCAAAGAGTGGTTAATTTTTTCTTCCATTCTGGCAAATTTCATTATGCAGCTTTCAAAATGCAGGAGAACAAAGCCTCTGAATTTTCACCATTTATTTAAGTGGAAATGAAGGAAGTCGCCATTGCCAACAAAAAAACTCCATTTCCCAGAAGCCTTGTGGTAAGCCAATCAAAGTGGAAGGAAGAGGGACAGGGAGGCGGGGCCATCAATCTGCTAGCACTTTTAAAAAATGTTTCAAAATTCCCCAAAAATCAGTGGATGGGTCAAACATTATGAAACTTAATAGGCAAAGAGTGGTTAATTTTTGCTTCCATTCTGGCAAATTTCATCACAATAGCTTTCAAAATGCAGGAGAACAAAGCCTCTGAAATATCACCATTTATAAAAGCATTGGGCTGAAGCAGACGTTTCTCCAATAGTACTATGCCCGCTTTAAAACTACAATTCCCAGGTTCCCAGGGCCTCTCTCCTCTTAACATTCCCCACCCCCTTTTGTCCTCACTTAGAATCATAGAGTCATTTAACAGTAGAGATCGAAGAGACCTCGTGGGTCATCCAGTCCAACCCCATTCTGCCAAGAAGCAGGAAATCGCATTCAAAGCACCCCCAACAGATGGCCATCCAGCCTCTGCTTAAAAGCCTCCAAAGAAGGAGCATCCACCACAGTCCAGGGCAGAGAGTTCCACAGCTGAACAGCTCACAGTGAGGAAGTTCTTCCTAATGTTCAGGTGAAATCTTTCCGTAGTATGAAGCCATTGTTCCATTGTCTCCTAGTCTGCAGGGCAGCAGAAAGGAAGCTTGCTCCCTCCTCCCTATGACTTCCCCTCACATATTTATACATCATGTCTCCTCTCAGCCTTCTCTTCTGCAGGCTAAACATGCCCAGTTCTTTAAGCTGCTCCTTATAGGGCTTGTTCTCCAGACCCTAGATCATTTTAGTTGCCCTCCTCTGACCATCTTGACCAAACTTTCATACGGTATGTGAATTCTTGGAAGGTATGAGAAGTTTAGAGAGAAGGAGGGAGGGAGAGGTTTGAGTTTTGGACTCCAATTGTGGCTTGATTCCCCACTCAGCCACCCACTTGGGCAAGTCACACACTCTCAGCCCCAGAAAAGCCAATGAAACAGGAAATAGCACTTTCAAACCAGGAACTGATTTCCTTATTCAGAGGCTGATGGCCATCTGTCAGGAATGATTTGATGGTGTACTATAATTTCTGTTCCTGGGTGATAAATGTCATTTCCTAATTGGTTCTGTCATAGAAACATGGCAAAATCTATGACACTGCCTGAACTTTGTCTTTGTGCAAGCGACATGGAACACATTATGGTTTCCTGAGTCCACCAATTTAACAAAGTTTCAGCCACAAAAACAAAGTTTCTGAAATAGAACAATGACTTTCACAGTAAAGACAACCAAATGAAACAGGAAATAAGACTTTCAAACCAGGAACAGATTTCTGCAATTATTAAAAAATGGTTTATTATAAAATCTATGAAAATTCTCCAAAAATTAGAGGATAAGGGAAATGTTCTGAATTTTGGTGAGCTCGCAGTGTTAAATGTGTTCTACCACTGTACCAAGTTTGAATAAGATAGCTCAAAAAATGAGGGCAGGAGAGTCCTGTAAAGTCCCCCTCCCCGGTGCTGTTTTTTTTTTTTTGCCACTGTGCATGTGCATCTGCCATTAACAAATTACTTTTGAAATTAACAAATTTTCGTTAAATTTTGAAATTTTTGAAGGCAAAATTTAGAAATGACATCAGAAACGAAACGCTAGCGCCCCCTACTTTTGAAGCGAGTTTAGAATCAATTTTTTCATGGATCGCTCAAGCCTACTAAACAAATATGAATACATTAGTCTTCTGATTATTTGAAACTGTCACCTTTGTCTTCTTGAGTCTTGTGTCTTTGTTCCAAATGAACTTGACACTTAAGTCAATCAAGAGATGCAGATTCACTTAAGTCAATCTGCATACCCACATCATCACTTCCTCCTTTTCGCTCCCTCTACGTGGATGTCACTGCAACGGATTGAGTCTTAAAAATTGCTAAACACCAGCCAATCCCTGCATGAATCCTAGCTGGCCCCACTTTTCAGCCAACCAGAGGAGGGAGCGGGAAGTCTGAATAGCTGTCAGAAGTGCGTAAAATGTCTTGTTTTTTGCAATGTGGTTATGTTTGTACATTCGAAGCTTTTACTGGTCCCTTTTGAAAAGACATTTTTGTGGGAACTTGAAAGAAAAACACACTGGTGGTCAATTCAAACATCTGAAGCTCCCTGCTAATTGAACCCCATTTCAATTGTCCTCCTTATATATAAAAACATTGAGTTGCAATTAGCTTTAGGCATTTGAAATATTTATGTAGGTTTTTTAATATTAGTAGATTCATTTTTATTTAAATTTTATTCTAATATTTTTATCTTCTTAGTGCCACTTTCTAGATATATTGATCTCTTTTATGGGATTTGATTTTATTGGCTTTTCTTTTAATTGATAAGCTAATCAGCTGTAATGTTTTAACTACACTTGCCTGGTTTTGGGTGTGTTGTTGTGGTTGTTAGCTTCAGTAAATGATACTTTTAATAAATAGGATACAAATATGATAACTGCCAACCTAGCAGTTTGAAAACATGCGAATGTGAGTAGATCAATAGGTACCGCTCCGGCAGGAAGGTAATGGCGCTCCATGCAGTCATGCCGGCCACATGACCTTGGAGGTGTCTATGGACAACGCCAGCTCTTCGGCTTAGAAATGGAGATGAGTACCAACCCCCCGAGTCAGTCATGACTGGACTTAATGTCAGGGGAAACCTTTACCTTTTATGATAAATAAATATATGCAGATCCATTTGGTAGGTTATTTTGAATTAAGGATTAACAGGACTGAGTAATTCCAGATTTTAAACCACAGTAACCTCCCTTTTATTCCCCTATGTCACCTGAACTAATTATATAATCCTGTTCATCACTGTTATCAAATTGTGTCTTTTTGAGTGTACAGTAGAGTCTCACTAATCCAAGCCTCGCTTATCCAAGCCTCTAGATTATCCAAGCCATTTTTGTAGTCAATGTTTTCAATATATCATGATATTTTGGTGCTAAATTCATAAATACAGTAATTACAACAGAACATTACTGTGTATTGAACTACTTTTTCTGTCAAATTTGTTGTATAACATGATGTTTTGGTGCTTAATTTGTAAAATCATACAAATTATAATTTGTAAAATCATACAAAAAAATCATACAGATTAAGGCTTTTCCTTAATCCTTCCTTATTATCCAAGATATCCACTTATCCAAGCTTCTGCCGGCCTGTTTAGCTTGGATAAGTGAGACTCTACTGTATATGAATAGTATTAATTGATATATCACAACTGTTGAAAAGATTCCATAGCAGCTAACAGCTGTTCAGGAACTCAGTCTTTTCCATCCATAATTGGAGATGCTAAGAATTCAGTGAGGAACTTTCAAGCATGCAACCTATGTGCTCTACCACTGAGTAATGTATCTGTCATTTTGCATTTTTTTAAAGGTTACCTTCCACTCATCATGAAATATGCTTAGAATTCTGGTACCTGCTCCTCAAGTAGAATTTCACACTATGAGAAACACATGGCTGATTCTATGAAAAGCGAGTCCACAATCTGTCCATTTTCTTTTCCCACTATCTTGATGTAATAAATTTGGTAGCAAATTTCTTCAGTCATTGGGGGATCTACATTGTAGAATTCATGCAGTTTGACATCACTTTCACTGCCATGGTTCAAAGCTATGGGGTCTTGGGATTTTGTGGTTTGGTGAGACACCAGCCTTCCTTGACAGAGGAGGCTAAAGATCTCATAAAATACCTGTGATTTGTAGTTTCCTAGTAGTAGGAGCCCCGGTGGCGAAGTGTGTTAAAGCACTGAGCTGCTGAACCTGCAGACCGAAAGGCCCCAGGTTCAAATCCCAGGAGAGGAGTGAGCGCCTGCTGTTGCTCCAGCTTCTGCTAACCTAGCAGTTCGAAAACATGTCAATGTGAGTAGATCAATAGGTACCGCTCCGGTGGGAAGGTAACGGCGCTCCATGCAGTCATGCTGGCCACATGACCTTGGAGGTGTCTACAGACAATGCTGGCTCTTCGGCTTAGAAATGGAGATGAGCACCAACACCCAGAGTCTGTCACGACTGGGGAAAACCTTTACCTTTAACCTAGTAGTTAAAGATATGGCCCACACTGGATATTGTTTGAGAAAGTACCTGCTTACAGAGAAGAGCTCCTGAGGAATAAGAATCTCATCATGAACAACACCTTTCCTCTCAGAAATATTTGATCCAAGTGTTCATTATAACCTTGAGTCTTTGGTGGGGATCTAGGAATTCAGCTTTATAAACTTCAGGCCTAACAACGATTTTTGTTGAAAACAATTATGACTATTGACACTATTTAGTCTTTGTGAGAACTTCTGGAGCCTTCAACATCTACTTCAATCCCTTCAGACTTGAGTGTAGAGTGCTTTTTGGTCTGATCTTTGGACCACTTTTACCTGACTTGCCTGGCTGCCTGCTAATACTCTTCTTGCTTGAATCCTGGACTGTTTTTGTGCTGTCATTGGTGTGCCCCTGTTTTAACTACTGATTTTTCTTAAATCCTACTAGCTGAAATGTTGGTCTTCCAGGGAATTGTATCTCAGTTTAGCCCAGCATGAAACTCAATATAAAATTTGGCCTCCCCCTGAAGAAGCGGGGATAATCAAATGCAGCTAGATGAAATAATAAGCAGTGGGTAAGAAGTCTGCTACACTGCGTTCCACTTTTGCCATCTTAATCAAGTAAATCAACACAATCAAATAATTTAATTAAATCAGTTAATGCAATTAATTGTAATAAACTCATTCATTAGCAGTGGAATGATAAAAACAGATTTCTGCTGATGGTTGGATAGCAGTATAACACTCAAGTTCAACAAGCATGTATCGGGACTCAAAACAAATCAAGTATGGGCAGGAAGATGAGAGTATTTTCATGAAGTTTGAGTCTTAAAATAAATACCCTTCTTGATAGATATTGTATTTCTTCTTATACCTTCAGAAGTACAATCAAATGTCAGCACTGGTGACACTACATCATGTTGTGAAGATATTCCCTATATTAGACTGATTTCATTTACAATGCTTATCCAAGACAGCTTTCCCTTTCGCTCAGGCTCCATCTAAAGTGATCATTTAATGCAGTTCAAAGCTAGCATCAAACTGTTTTGACCGGACAACAAACTCACACAAAAGTGTGTAAAAGAAAGCCCTTAATGTACATCAGTACTCTGTGGTTTGTGTAATCACCATCTGGGCCTCAAACTGGTTCCAGTATTTCGTATGTAGTCATCTGCACCACAAAACCACTTTCTTCAATGCTGATTGAAACTGCATTGTATGCTCAGTGGACTTTGTTTGCCCTCAGGAAAATTGTCACACAGTCAATTTTTTTTTGATTACATAATTTATGCATCTAAACTGTTGCAACTCAAGATTTGGCTGTATTTGCTTCAGGATAAAGCTGCTCCCAGTGGTAAGTACGGTTACAAATCCAGCCAAAATATTGTCATACATAGATTTTATTGGAGAATCAGGCATGTTTTTTGTTGTTTCTCATTGAAGTCAAGTGGGCTGAAAGGTGTTTAGTTTTGCCTGGATTGAACGCCTTGTGTTTACTGAAATGTTTATATTCTGACTGTCCTAATGAGATTGAGCTATGAACTAGAGAGATTAGGGATCTCTTTACATGGAGCCCCGGTGGTGAAGTGTGTTAAAGCACTGAGCTGCTGAACTTGCAGACCAAAAGGTCCCAGGTTCAAACCCCGGGAGCTGAGTGAGAGGCCGCTGTTAGCTCCAGCTCCTGCCAACCTAGCAGTTTGAAAACATGCCAAAGTGAGTAGATCAATAGGTACCGCTCCGGCAGGAAGGTAACGGCACTCCATGTGGTCATGCCGGCCACATGACCTTGGAGGTGTCTACGGACAACGCTGGCTCTTCGGCTTAGAAATGGAGATGAGCACCAACCCCCAGAGTCAGACATGACTGGACTTAATGTCAGGGGAAACCTTTACCACAGAATTGTTAGGGTCAGGGAGGTAGGAAAATGAATATATATTGCCCTTTCTCTCTTACATGCTACCTGCAATTTCAGGATAATAATACCGATCTAGACAATCTAGCTTGCGTATTTATTTTGGGGACATTAACAGAACACTGTTTTTCAAGTTCTACATACATTCTGGAGAGGTCAATGTAACCTCTTGTTTCTATTGCCAGTGTAGAGGCAACTTTCCTTCAGAAAGTTTTGTATTTTGAAAAACAAGAAACATAAGAGAGTTCACCTGCATCATTCAAATGTCAGCTATGAAAACGTACTGGGTGGGGGATATACATATATAAAGGGCAAAGGCCCTCTCTAAATGGTGCGCTTAGGGAATCTTAGAGAAGACTTTAAAAGCTCGAGATAAGTGAATATGAACAGGGTTGAAAATTTGACCCTCTCTTCAGAAGTGTAAATACCTTTGATGGAGATGGAGATGCCAGGGTATTTTGATCAATGAATTTTCCAGAGTTTATGTTATATTTATCTCTCCCAGAATCCATAGACCTGATTTTCAAGCCTTTGGCTACCCAATAATGTCACACCTACAGGAAAAATGAGTTGGAATATGAATAGCTCACATAACTAATAGCTCAATAGCTCACATTACTCATCCTGACCTCAGTACAGAGTTGCTTAATCCGTATACTGTAAATTGATCTCAGAAACAATAATGTAGGGGAAGTGGGCAAAGAGACTGAGATTTAGCAATTCACTTTCAGGTTTGGATTTCTTTTCCTCATTTCTAAAGCAATTCACTTGCACTGATTGTGCTGTCAATTTGATTGACAGAGTTGTGGGTAGACTTTTGTATGGCAGATGTATGGGGGATACATATGGTTTAAACAAATACCTAGCAATACCTTTTCTTTTTTTGTTTTTGGTACTCATTTTGAAGAGAAGAAATGTATTGTGAATTCTAGAAGTTGTTCTTCTCTCCACCTCCCACCACATTAGGACTCAGAGTTAAATTAACTAAGGAAGGGATGTTGAATTATCTGATAAGAGTTTTGGGGATGTAATGGTTTAAGCATTGGGCTGCAACTTTAGAGACTAGGGTCAATTGTTTGCTTGGCCATGGAAACCCACTGGGTGGTCATACTCTCTTCACCACCCCTGCTCTCCCATACACAGACAATAAAAAAGTTGATAGGTTCACCTTAGGCCGGTCGAAAGTCAGAAATGATTTCAACACACATAACAAGACATAATGTATCAGAAAGAGTGTGTAGTATTGTAAATCTACAATATACTGATGATTTTGAAAAAAAAATCTTCCATAGTGTATATTAGGGCTGTGCAAGATTTTGTATGTGCCTCATTTTTCATATCTATTTCGTAATATTCATACATACAACTCGATATTAAAAAACATGGGTGGTGCCCACACAAAAAACTTAAGATTCAAAACACTGACCTATGACTTTCGGAAGAGATATGGAAGTCTCATAAATGATTCTAGGTCTTTGTTGTAGGTGTCACTTCTCCCCCAAAAAAACTGGGTTTGGTTCCCCCAAAGGACACAGAGGAAGATGATGAGGCCAGAGTGGAGGAAGAATTCTTGCTCTTTCCCCAAAGGGGGTGTTGAAGAGAACCCAGGACAAGTGGGCAGGAGGGAGGGATGCTTGGCTTGTTGTAATATCATTATATAACAATGTGGCCAGGCTGGTGAGCAGCCTGCTGCAATAAATCACTCTGACAATGGGGTCATGAGTTCAAGGCCAGCCCGTGGCAGGGTGAGCAGCCGTCAATTAAAAAAAAATAGCCCCTACTCGTTGCTGACCTAGCAACCCGAAAGATAGTTCCATCTATCAAGTAGGAAATAAGGTACCACTTATAAAATGGGGAGGCAAATTTAACTAATTTACGATGTTGGAATGAGGAAGTGCCATCACAGTGGATGATGTTTAATGCAACTTCAAACACATTCCTCATGCCTGAGGTCAATGCTTCTATACCACCTAGGACAGGTTTAGGAGTCATGCAGCCTTCTAGATATTGTTAAATCACAACTCACAGCAGACTCACAGCCAGTATAGCCAAGAGTGAGGAAGACTGGAAATTTCTATCTAACATTTGCACATGATTTCCATTCTGATCTGCTTACTCTATCATCTCCCAAACTGTAGGTTCATCCACACTGGGCACTTTATCCCTGTGTAAATCTACTGGTTCCCCCATTCTGTCATTAGCAGAAGCTTGTTGATCACAAAAGATTGGGGGTGGCAGCAAGATGGGCATGATTCTTCTCCTTTCTCTGTACTTTTTTTTCCATGACAGGAGCGACTTGAGAAACTGCAAGCTGCTTCTGGTGTGAGAGACGTGGCTGTCTGCAAGGACCTTGCCCAGGGGACGTCTGGATGTTGTTGTTTTTTTATGTTTTTACCATCCTTGTGGAAGGCTTCTCTCAATTTACAATGTTGGAATGAGGAAGTGAGGAAGTGCCATCAGAGTGGATGATGAAGCAGCTGCTCCCCCCTGTGGCCAGAATCGAACATCCCCTCAGGAGAAGGTTAAATTGCCTCTGCGTCTGTCTCTGTCTCGGTTCTATGTGTATATAGGCATTGAATGTTTGCCCTATATGTATATAATGTGATCCGCCCTGAGTCCCCTTCGAGGTGAGAAGGGCGGAATATAAATACTGTAAATAAAATCAAATAATAAATAAATAGATTTTAGTTAAGATACGGACCCCTTACGATGTTTTAGAAATGATTCGTCACCACCCCTAGTTTAGTAATGAGTATTGAAACATTTTTTTTCATTGGTCACACAGGCCTAGTGTATATATATAGAGAAGGATACACTTGGACCTCACTTGGACACACACACATACATATTCTTAAACAATAAGCATAAATAAATATGCCATTAGTGTAATGCAACCTTCACTTAGTTAACACCTGCCAATGATGAAAATTACCACCCAAGCACAACTGGAGAATGCCAGATTGGGAAGAAACTGGATGGAAACACCCTTATTTGGAAATTGTGTGTGACTTTAATGCTATATACAGTCTTAGACACTTTCTGACAGCCTCATCCTCATTATCTATATTTTTATAATAGCATTGTCCTGACTTACATGGTTGCATATTTAGTAGAGTCTCACTAATCCCAGCTAAACGGGCCGGCAGAAGCTTGGATAAGTGAATATCTTGGATAATACGGAGGGTTTAAGGAGAAGCCTATTAAACATCAAATTAGGTCATGATTTTACAAATTAAGCACCAAAACATCATGTTATACAACAAATTTGACAGAAAAAGTAGTTCAATATGCAGTAATGTTATGTTGTAATTACTGTATTTACAAATTTAGCACCAAAATATCACGATATATTGAAAACATTGACTATAAAAATAGCTTGGATAATCCAGAAGCTTGGATAAGCGAGGCTTGGATAAGTGAGACTCTACTGTATTTACATATTGCCTTACATCAGTGGATTCAAGGTTTATCATAGAATTATAATTTTACCACCATGGAGACATAAAACTTCCATAGAAGAAAAATGTCCACTAAACTCTAAAATAAGATAAAGGCTAGATGCCCTTTTTGCTCTTCCAAGTCTGCGGTTCTATGATTATGAGGGACAAAACTTGACTACTGCAAGGTTCTCTGATTTCTATCTCAAAGCTGATTCCAAATGAGGTCCATCTTTGAAAGAAGGACATTTGTACACATTTCTATTTAAAGTTTTTCAAACCCCAAAATGTACTTTTGACTTGACTTCCTATAAGGCCCTAGTATCTACACTGTCATATAATGTGAGTAGGCTTGAGCGATCCATGAAAAAATTGATTCTAAACTCGCTTCAAAAGTAGGGGGCGCTAGCATTTCATCTCTGATGTCATTTCTGAATTTTGTTTTCAAAAATTTCAAAATTTAACAAAAATGTGTTAATTTCAAAAGTAATTCGTTAATGGTGGCCACGCATGCGCAGTGGCAAAAAACCAGCACTGGGGGGGACTTTACAGGACTCTCCCACCCTCATTTTTTGAGCTATCTTCTTCAATCTTGGTACAATCGTAGAACACGTTTAACACTGCTAACTCACCAAAATTCAGAACATTTCCCTTATCCTCTGAATTTTGGCAAATTTTCATAGCTTTTATAATAAACCATTTCTTAATAATTGCAGAAATCTGTTCCTGGTTTGAAAGTCTTGTTTCCTGTTTCATTGGGTTGTCTTTACTTTGAAAGTCATTGTTCTACTTCAGAAACTTTGTTTTTGTGGCTGAAACTTTGTTAAATTGGTGGACTCAGGAAACCATAATGTGCTCCATGTCCCTTGCACAAAGACAAAGTTCAGGTAGTGTCATAAATTTTGCCATGTTTCTATGACAGAACCAATTAGGAAATGACATTTATCACGCAGGAACAGAAATCATAGTACACCATCAAATCATTCCTGACAGATGGCCATCAGCCTCTGAATAAGGAAATCAGTTCCTGGTTTTGAAAGTGCTATTTCCTGTTTCATTGGCTTTTCTGGGGCTGGGAGTGTGTGACTTGCCCAAGTGGGTGGCTGAGTGGGGAATCAAGCCACAATTGGAGTCCAAAACTCAAACCTCTCCCTCCCTCCCTCCCTCCCTCTCCCTCTCTCTCTCTCTAAACTTCTTATACCTTCCAGGAATTCACATACCATATGAAAGTTTGGTTAAGATGGTCAGAGGAGGCCAACTAAAATGATCTAGGGTCTGGAGAACAAGCCCTATGAGGAGCGGCTTAAAGAACTGGGCATGTTTAGCCTGCAGAAAAGAAGGCTGAGAGGAGACATGATGTATAAATATGTGAGGGGAAGTCACAGGGAGGAGGGAGCAAGCTTGTTTTCTGCTGCCCTGCAGACTAGGACGCAATGGAACAATGGCTTCAAGCTACAGGAAAGGAGATTCCACCTGAACATTAGGAAGAACTTCCTCACTGTGAGGGCTGTTCGGCAGTGGAACTCTCTGCCCTGGACTGTGGTGGAAGCTCCTTCTTTGGAGGCTTTTAAGCAGAGGCTGGATGGCCATATGTCGGGGGTGTTTTGAATGCGATTTCCTGCTTCTTGGCAGAATGGGGTTGGACTGGATGGCCCATGAGGTCTCTTTTGAAACAACATTTTTCTAAGCTAACAGAACAATGGCCACGCCTCTGCCTCCCTCCCTCTCCCGCTTTTATTGGCTTAGCGCAAGGCTTCTGGGAAATGGAGTTTTATCCAGGCTGCCGCTTGCTTCGTTTCCACTTAAATAAATGGAGAAAATTCAGAGGCTTTGTTCTCCTGCTTTTTGAAAGCTTTTGGGATATAATTTGCCTCAATCAAAGCAAAAATTCACCACTCTTTGCCTATCAAGTTTCATAATGTTTGACCCATCGACTGATTTTTGGGGAATTTTGAAACAACATTTTTTAAAAATGCTAGCAGATCGATGGCCACGCCTCTCCCTCCCTCTCTCTTCCGCTCTGATTGGCTGAGAGGCATGCCAACATGGCTGCTCCTGACATGAAAAAAAGTAAATAACAGATACCTAGCTTTCAGCTCCTTTAATGGCATTCTGCCTCTAAGTCTGCTGATGTCAGCATAAAAGGGGCAGAATTTATGAATTCTCAAAGTGTTTGTGTCTTCGGAGGATGCCAGTCAGTCCTCAAGAACATTTAGCCCCAGTGTGCAAGGAGTGACTATGTCAAGAAAGGACAAAAACTCTGTTCTCTTATTACCACATTCGATCTCAGCAAAAAGCTTTTATTGATAATGGCTCCTTAATGAGTCAAAGTGGGGGGGGGGGGGGGGGCAGGTTCCCTAATGCTGGCCGTGACACATTTGTTTGTAATAGGTTATTGTTGTCTGGGTGGTGGTGGCCAATGGCCCAGCAAGGTCAGTCATTCCTTTCTCATTAAGAATGAACTGCAAGAGCCACTGTAGCATGATGACTTAACAATTTGATTGTACTTAGTTCAGTGTATTGGCCTTCTGTTCTGCTATTCTGTTATTAGCTGGGGACTCCAAAAGCAGAGATGCCTATGAATTTCCAGGCCAGTTGTACTGAAATTAAAGGGGTGTGTAATAGGTCTTTTTGTTTTAATATTAAGGAGGCAATTTACCATTGGGAATGTAAAGAGAGCATCTGGTAAGGGAGATGAGTGCCTCTTATGTGAGGACTGGAAATAGCATGTTTGTGTTTTGCTAATAATTAATAAAATGAGCCACAGAGAACTTATATGAGGTAAAGTAATGTCCATGTCCCAAGTTAGTATGTTGGAGCACATTTTACCATATTTGTGATTTTGGATGGATACTATTTCAAATATGAGCACAATTCTTCTAAATCAGATGAAGATAAAGTAAAACGGTGACATCCCTGTGGTTCTTAGCAGCGAAGAAAAAGGAGCAACAAACATATTTTGCTTCCTAAATCTGGTATTTCAGCAGAAAATGAAACTGGCAATAAAGTTAAGGGAAATATCCACATCAAAATGAATGTATTGGCCTTCTCTGAGATTCTGAGTTAAAATTTGCAAAGTCATAGAGATAATCCATGTAACATCATTAATAATATAGACAAAATGACTGCAAGTTGATTCTGGTGTGAAAGGATTGTGCAAGGACGTTGCCCAGGGGACACCTGGATGTTTTTGATGTTTTACCATCCTTGTGGAAGGTTTCTCTCATGTCCCTGCATGGGGAGCTGGAGCTGACAGAAGGAGCTCACACGCTCTCCCCAGATTCAACCCACCAACCTGTCAGTCAGCAGTCCTGCTAGCACCCATTGTGCCACCTGGCAGTTTCTCAAGTCGCTCCTGACATGGAAAAAACTACAGAATTCTGTTGGCCCATCAAAACTGAGTAAAATGTTCAAGCTTCTGATTTGTTGGAGTAAGCACTAGAGATTTTATTGTGTTTTGCTCAAACAATAAACCAACGACCTCATCAAATGGGCCACCGGAATAGCAACGCATCATGATGAATCCAGCAATGTGCATCAGGGGGAATGGGGAACCTGTTGCTCCATGCCCCACTTTGTCTGACTCACCCATCACACCATCCCATGGGGGGGGGGAGAGCATTGGCCACCCAACTATTGACTTCTACTGAACACGGGAAGCCTCCCGTGTTGCTGCAGTGGTGGCATGCACCAGTTTTTCTACACTTTTGCAATGGAGACCCGCTGGATGTGTTCTACATTGTGGGATGGGAGCCAGTGAGCTTTGTCATAAACTGTAAGCAAACTGGTGCATACTGCTAAAAAGTACCTCATGTGATGAGGTTGCAAGTGAGTGAAAACTTCTTGTGGAAGTATGGTACTTAACAGATACAATTATGTTTTATTTTCAAAATAATGTACACAATAGTACATATTTCTATCATGTCTAGAGATTCATTTACAATACCAGAGTTGTACATATAATTAGGTCAAACAAGGAAACCACCCAAGGATATTGGGAACCTCAGATTGGAAATGTTGAGGAGATATAGGGTAGAGTTGTCCAATTGCTTTATCTGTTCTCTTCATCTATTCTTTTTTCAAGGGGGGGTGGGGAAGGATGTGTGCTGTACCCTTCAACCAGTCTGCTCCCCTCTGTTGTGGTGCCATGTGGTGCCATGTGGACAGTTTCAATTGTTTCAGGAAGTTTCAATTGCTAGATTTTTTAAACCTGGAATGAACTATCTCATTCTCTTCCTCAGGCCACAAAATGTCTAAGACTTTCCTTAATAATTCTTTTTGCCAAAGGAAACTACCAAGAAGAGAATCTCCTATACCTCTGTGACCCTGAATCTTACAGCATAATCTATCAAGAGGCGGTTCAACCGAGAGGCAATATAGTCATTTGCCTCTGGCGCCGCCCTCCTGGGGGTGCCCTCGAGCCCCAGGGAGGATGGCACCCCCCCACCTCCTTCCCCTTCAGCCCGGGCCTTTGGGAAGGCCCAGGCAGGCTGCAGCAACAAGGCCAGCTAAGGCCCTCTTTCAGGACCCATCTGAGAAAACCTAGGAGCAAGGCTGTGGCCGGGGTGTCCTCAAGCTGCTTTATGTTTCACAGGGACTCCAGAAGAATTGAGAGGAAGCAAGGTGTGAAGGATAGTATGAGTGACAGATGCCTTTCTTGTATTTTGTTGAAAACTACAAAATGTATGTTCAAAATGTCTGCACATGCTGGTGGTGCCACAAGGCTCTCTACATGCCATCTTCACAGTTTCCAAGAACATGAGATCACAGCCCGACATTTTCACTTAGTAAAAAGGGCTGCCAGGGAGAATCTAAAGGTGAGGCACAAAAAAGTAGGTTTGTCTCCATTTTGAAGTTGAAGTCAGTGAACTTTTGAACGTCCTGCAGAACGACTCCCCCATTGAGAGGTTTTGTCCAAACAGTTACAGATATCCTTGTGGCAAGTTCTTTCTTATGTGAAAGACATTGAATCTGTGTGCCAAGTTTGGTCCAGTTACCTCATTCATGGGTGTCGCAATGGTCTGTGGGAGGTGAATTGGGTGAAGGTACTACAAATCCCATAATCCTTGGTCCATCCTCTCCCAAACTGCTACAGCTTGTAAAGTGTGTTATTTGAGATATATATGCCAAGTTTGGTCCAGTTCTGTCATTCCTGGCAGTTGCAGTTGTCTCAGGAAGTGAGTGAAGGTATTGCAAATCCCATCATCAATGGTCCATCCTCTCCCATACTGCACCAGGTTATAAATTAGGTCATGGGAGTTCTATCTGCCAAGTTTGGTCCAGTTCCGTCACTGGTGGGCATCGCAGTAGTTCATGGGAACCAAAGTGATTGAAAGTACTGCAAATCCCACTATCCATGGTCCCTCCCCCCCCCCCCCAAACGGCACCAGGATGTAATGTGGGGTCATGGGGGTTATGTGTGCAGTGTGGGCCAGGTCCGTCATTCCTGGCGTTCATAGTGGCCCGTGAAAGTGGCTGCCAATCAGAAAGCTGCTACATACACAGATACATACATACATGCCCGTATACATATACAAACACTGACTTTATTATATATACAGATTACTGAACAAATGAAAGTAAAGAATAGGGACTCTAATTATAGTAAATACTACCCCCCACCCCTCCACCCCCCTTTCCCATCCCCGTTTACCTTTCCTAAACCCCTTTTTGATTTTTCCCTCCTCCCCTCCCCTTTTCCCCCCTTCCCTTTCCCCTTTTTCCCCTTCTTCCTTCTTCTTGACCAGAACTGGCGCAGGAACACATTGGAATCGAATTCTTGTTCTCATTTTCATAGATCTTTCTTCTTGTTCTGATTTCAGTTTTCCTCTGATGGCATAGGATATACAACTTCATGTATTTGTTGAGCTTGTGGGTGTTTTTCACCAACTGTTCAAGCAGTTCTGTATGCTTCTGGATCCATTTGTGTTTCACTTCTGCAGCAGCTGGTGCAGTCTCGGTCTTGCCCTGATTGGCCTGGGAAAAATGACAAAACGATCATTTTATCAACTTATGGAAAAAAAGAAATAGAGGTTTATCGAAATGACCATTTTGTTTTACTCTCCCTATCTTTGTGTCTCTTAACAGAAGCCTGATGTGTAGATAGTAAGCATAGAAAGCACAGACTAAAGGGACATTTTCTCAAAGTGTCAGTCTGCTGTTAAATACAGGGAGGAGACCTGTAAAAAGTGCTGTAACCTTTTTGGAAGGTTCTTCTTGCAGGAGTAGAGAGCAATGCAAATACATTTTCATTAGAAATATGCAAATAAAATAAAATATGTCAGACACTCAAATGGGTGGACCATACTATTCATTGTATAATGCATATATATAAATCTTACCTTAATGTTTTTCTTGTGTTTCCGTAAAATGTAAAGGATAGCTAGGTCAATCACTGGGACAAGTATCAATGCACCACAAATAAGCATCTCTAAACCAAATCTATCTAAACCAAAAATGCAGACATTGGAAGGATCCCTCTTCCATTGCTGCTGTCGTTCCTGTGGTGGCAAATCGAAACCAGTTGTTGCCCATGCTGGTGTGTCATAACAGAGAACATTCTCTAGGAAGATGGCAGACCCCAACAGAAGTCCAAAAGTACAGCCTCCTACAAACATCCTGACTGTGTGGTAGTAAAGCAGAAATACTTCTGTTAGAGAAACTTCAATATGAGAACATCAGGCATGGAGAAATTCTATGAGGTCATAAAGGTCTCCTGATCTTTATAAGAAGTCTTATGATGTCAAGAATACATCAAGGGAGCAGCCAGAGAGAGAGAGGGGGGGGGAGGGAGAGGGAGAATTCTTGCACATATTTACATATTGCTACTTGTAAATGACAAACAGTTTGGGAAAGTAAGTTGATATTTTTAAAATCAGGTTGTTGTTTTTTTTTTTTTTTTAAAAAAAAAAAAGGCTTTCCTGAGATACTGTATTTTGTGTTTCTATAGTAAAGGTAAAGGTTTTCCCCTGACATTAAGTCTAGTCGTGTCCAACTCTGGAGGTTGGTGCTCACCTCCATTTCTAAGCCAAAGAGCCGGCGTTGTCCGTAGACATCTCCAAGGTCATGTGAATGCATGGAGCACCGTTGCTTTCCCGCCGGAGCGGTACCTATTGATTTACTCACATTTGCATGTTTTTGAACTGCTAGGCTGGCAGAAGCTGGTGCTAACAGCGGGAGCTCACCCTGCTCCCTGGACTCAAACCGCCAATCTTTTAGTCAGCAAGTTCAGCAGCTCAGCGCTTTAACCTGCTGCACCATCGGGGGCTCCTATGTGTTTCCATAGATTTCATTATTACAATTTCTGCATTCTTTTCTCTCATAAGGGATTGGTTAATCACCAATTGGCTAATCACACTGAGCTACTGTGTCACGAAATGGCGCATGTGTAAATGATGCATTAAATGTTTGGAAAGATCTGATTTAGAAGATATTAATAATAATAATAACAACAACAACAACAACAACAACTTCATTTTTATACCCCGTCTCCATCTCCCCAAAGGGACTTGGGGCGGCTTACATGGGGCCAAGCCTAAGTGATTACAGACATAGTGATAAAACACATCAGTATGAAAACAGGTCAATAAACATAATAAAATCACATTGAAATAAAACATGGTTCGATAAAAAAAAAAAAACCTGAGAAAGTTAATAAAAAATGAACTGGGCCTGAGAAAGTGCATACAGTGAGGAATATAAACCAGAGAAAGAAGTAAGTAACCGGGACTGTTATTGTTAAGGGGCTTGGGATGAGGTAAACATAGGACCTATTTCCAACTGAAAGAGTAGAAAAAAGTGCAACAGGTATGCTATTGATCACCAGGACAAACCCTAACATGAGGGCAAGGATCCTTCACCAACGGCCTGTTGGCAGAGCCAAGTTTCAGCCAGCTTCTCAAACTTCTCCTGGTGATCTCTCCTTGCCCGACTCCCCCTACTCCAAAATTAGCAGCCCCTTCCTCCCAAGAAAACCCAGTAAATCCCTATTTAGGGATTTCAAGGCAGAATATCAAGGCAGATAATTTACAATATCTGCTGTGAACTGGGTTATCTGAGTTCACACTGCCATATAATTCAGTTCAATGAGGATTTTCTACAGCTGTGTGGAAGGGCCCTAAGAGGTGATATGATAGCCACCTTCAAATGTTTCAAGGGATGTTACATGGATAGTGGGACAAACTTGTATAGAACATGAACCTATTCAAAGTACAAGAAAGTGGATTCCAAACCTTAAGAAGAAATTATTGATGGCAAGAGCTATTTTGAGACTGAAAACAGGGAATTTCAAGAAGGTGTTCGATCTTCTTTGTTGGTGATTTTAAAATACAGCTTAGATGGTTATTAGGGGCCCCTGGTGGCACAGTGTGTAAAAGCGCTGAGCTGCTGAACTTGCGGACCAAAAGGTCCCAGGTTCAAATCCCGGAAGCGGAATGAGCGCTTGCTGTTAGCTCCAGCTCCTGCCAATAATAATAATAATAATAAAACTTTATTTATACCCCGCCACCATCTCCCCAACGGGGACTCGGGGCGGCTTACATGGGGCCATGCCCAGACACCATACAATATAACAAAATAAAACAATATATCATAACACAATATAACAGTGCAAAAATAATCATATACATTACAGCACAAATCAGAGAAAACAGTAAAAAAAACAGGGCGGGCCACATGAACACTTAATTAAAAACTCGGGAGAGAGAGGCATACGAATAAAGGGAACAGGGATATAAAATGGTGGAGCAGTCTAAAGGATAGAATCCAAGGGGAATAACCAAAGAGGTATATAACATTTACTCCCCAAAGGCACATCGGAAAAGCCATGTTTTTAGATCTTTCTTAAAGGCTAACAAGGTAGGGGCTTGCCTGATCTCAGTGGGCAGTGAATTCCACAGTTGGGGGGCCACAGCAGAAAAGGCCCTCTCCCTCGTTCCCACAAGACGGGCCTGGGATAAAGGCAGTGGCGAAAGAAGGGCCTCCCCGGATGAACGAAGGGATCGGGCAGGTTTATGATAGGAGATACGGTCACTAAGGTAGGTGGGTCCCAAACCGTTTAGGGCTTTATAAATGATGGTCTGGACCTTGAATTGGGACCGGAAAGTGAACGGCAGCCAGTGGAGCTCTTTGAACAGGGGAGTAGATCGTTCCCTGTAGCTCGCCCCTGTTATTAATCTGGCCGCCGAACGCTGAACCAATTGTAGTTTCCGGGCCGTCTTCAAGGGAAGCCCCACGTAGAGCGCATTACAGTAGTCCAGTCTAGAGGTAACTAAGGCATGCACCACCAGACTTCACGAGGTATGGTCGCAGTTGGCACACAAGTTTGAGTTGTGCGAAGGCCCTCCCGGCCACTGCCGACACCTGAGCCTCAAGCGTCAACGCTGAATCCAGTAGGACCCCCAAACTGCGGACCTGTGATTTCAGGGGGAGTGCAACCCTGTCCAGCACAGGTTGCCACCCAATACCCCGATCCGACGCGCGACTGACCAGGAGGGCCTCTGTCTTGTCAGGATTGATCCTCAGCTTGTTCCTCCTCATCTAGTCCGCCACAGCGGCCAGGCACTGGTTCAGCATCCGAGGGGCTTCCTTGGAGTCAGATGGGAACGAGTAGTGGATTTGCGTGTCATCTGCGTAGAGATGGCAACACCCTCCAAAACTCCGGATGACCTCTCCCAGCGGTTTCATGTAGATGTTGAATAGCATGGGGGATAAAATAGACCCTTGCGGGACCCCACAGGTCAATGGCCAGGGGTCCGAGCAAGTATCCCCCAGCTTCACCATCTGGGAACGACCCTCCAGGAAGGACCGGAGCCACTGCAAAACTGTGCCACCGAGCCCCATCCCGGAGAGCCTCCCCAGAAGGATACCATGGTCGATGGTATCGAAAGCCGCTGAGATGTCCAAGAGAACCAGCAGGGTCACACTCCCCCTGTCCAGCTCCCTGCGGAGGTCATCCACCAAGGCAACCAAAGCCGTCTCGGTACTTTGCCCAGGCCTGAAGCCAGACTGCGAGCGGTCCAGAAAATCAGTGTCATCGAGGAACTCCTGGAGCTGCGTGGCAACCACCCGCTCCAGAACCTTGCCCAAAAACGGGAGGTTGGAGATTGGTCTGTAGTTGTTACAAACAGATGGATCAAGCGAGGGCTTTTTTAATAGTGGTTTTACTACCGCCTGCTTAAAGCAGGATGGAACTGACCCCTGAACCAAAGAAGCATTTATTATGGTCACAAACCAATCCAACAACCCATCTTTGGCCAGCTTAACCAGCCAGGAGGGACAAGGATCCAGAGCGCAGGTGGTCGCCTTCACAGACCCAAGAATCCCCTCCACGTCATCAGGAAGAACAAGCCGGAAAGAATCCCATAAGATCGAACAGACAGGTACCTCGGTTACCTCCTCTGGGACTACAATTAAACTGGAGTCTAGCTCAAGGCGTATCTGAGCAACTTTGCCTGCAAAATGGTGCGCGAAATCGCTGCACCTAGTTGCCAAGTCATCGGCAAGCCCCTGGGCCTCAGGAGGCTGCAGGAGCTCCCCAACAACTCGGAACAACTCCGAAGGCCTATTGGCCGCAGACGCTATGCGGGCAGTCGTGAAAGCTTTCCTGGCTGCTCGCAAAGCCACGGAGTAAGCCTTAATAGCGGCTTTAGCCCGTGCTTGGTCAGACACATTCTGAGATTTCCTCCAGATGCACTCTAGTCCCCTCCTCGCACGCTTCATCACAGCCAGCTCCTCAGTGAACCAAGGAGTCGACGTGGCTCTATGCAGCGAGAGGGGACGTTCGGGAGCGATCGTGTCCAGTGCCCCTGCCAACTCCCTGTTATAGTGATCAGCAAGGACATCGACAGGATCGCCAGTCTCCAGAACAGGAAGATCCCCAAGAGACCTCAGGAGTCCATCCGGATCCAGCTTAGTGGGTCCACCACCCCTGCGGAGGTTAGAAGACACGGCGAAACTTAAACAGATCAGATGATGGTCAGACCATGACAATGGAAGAATATTTTGCTCTTCCACTCTGACTATCCCACCGTCCACAATAAAAACAAGGTCCAGCGTGTGACCCGCCTGATGTGTGGGCCCAGATATCACTTGAAACAGCCCCATGGTCGTCATGGCAACCATGAAATCCTGAGCTGCACCTGTCAATGTGGTCTCGGCATGAATGTTAAAGTCCCCCAAAACTATGAGTTGTTGGGAGACAAGGGCCACATTAGAGACCACTTCTGCTAGCTCGGACAGAGAGACTGCTGGGTCGCGGGGTGGACGGTACACCAGCAGAATCCCCAGACTGTCTCGGGCTCCCACCTTCAGGAAGACACACTCGAACCTCGACGATTGCGGAATGGCGCATCTGATCAGGGCGATGGACTGCCGAAAGATCACCGCAACTCCTCCTCCCCGCTCCCCAGCCCTGGCCTGCTGATGCACCCCGAAACCCGGCGGACACAGCTGGGTGAGATTCACCCCACCCAGCTCGTCCAACCACGTCTCGGTGATGCATGCCAGATCCGCCCCCTCATCTAGGATCAAGTCCTGGATAACAGCTGTCTTTCCATTGACGGATCTGGCGTTCAGAAGCAGAACCTTAAGGCCGGGGGGTCTGTTCTGAAGACTACCACACCTATTCCTCTCCAGGGTCGCAAAAACTCTGTTGCGCTTCTCCCTGGGGCGCAAGTGACCGCTCTTCCTCCTCCCCCAGACCACCTCAATGGTACCCCACCCGTGAGAACCCTCTTCCTCTTGATGGAGTGGCTGATTTCCTTCTAAAGGAGTTAGTCAACCTTCTAAAGGAGTTAGTCAACTCTCAAAGTGGAACTCTGACAGGGGGGCCAACACCGGCGAGCATTCGGTCCCATTGTTTGAGATTATTAGATCTTGTGTGTTGGAGTTCAGCCCACTGACCAAGGGGCGAATCAACGGGTCTACTAATACCCTTCTAAGAGTGATGCCCCACAGTTGTAGTTTGGGCATGAGTGAAAACAGTTCCTCCACTAACAGTCTGTCTTCCAGTCCAATAAGAAGGCATGAGGAGCGGTTCCGGGATTGGTAATCTCTACGAAGCCAGTCAATAGTCTCGATCTTCACTTCCGACCAGCTTACGGATAGAATTTGTGATAGAGATCTCTGGACCGCACGCTTAGATGTCCATCTGCCTCTGTTCAATGTTGAGTCTGAGACTTCCACTGCCACCCTATTAGTTCGTAACAGATGTTGGGAATTGCAGGGAGTATTCAGCGATTGTCCAAACAATTCAGCAGTTGACGCATTGTTTGACCTCTGAAAGACTCTGTTGGTCTCCTTCCAACCATCCCTCCCCTGTCCCGCTCTCCCGGATAGCAATCCCTCCCCCTCCCTAGCCACTTCAGCACCCAACCTATTGACTACCTTCTGCTCCTCCAGCCTCTTCCTTCTCTGGCCTTCCAGAGCGCTAAATTCCTCCTCGATGTTAGTAAAATTGACTGGTACAGTTGTTCTACTGTCTATAGGAGAAGGATTTTTCACAATCAGGGAAATTCCTTTAAAAAGAAGATCAACTTTCTTGTTCAGTATCTCGATCTAAAGTAAGACAACACTGAACGATTTCCCCAAAAGATCACATAGATGAGAGAGATCGTTCTTCCTTAGAGTTTCCTGCATACTTATTTTCTATTACCTTCTCAATGACCTTCCTATGGTAAAACCACTCAAATCTTTCACAAATTCAGCGTTGACACCTCGTTCCTAGTATCTATTTCAACCTCTCACTCAGTAATATGTCAACCTACATACACATACCATCTATCACATTTCAAGACCATCAATTCAATCATCATTAAACTCAAGGTGCTCTCAGATCCTATGTGATCACTTCCTATGACCTTTAGTACCAGACTCCCGCTCCCACTTCCTATCACAGTCAAATCTTTGTCCCTTGTTAAATAAAATTAAAACTTTCTCTCTCCCACCATTAATACACATCCAAAAAGAAAAGTAAAAATAAAATAAAATAAAATAAGAAAAAATAAAAATAAAATAGAAATAAAAATTAAAAATTAAAAGATGGCGAGCTGCAACACTGATGGATTCTGGAGGGTGCTGCTTCACATCAGACCGCCCGGCTCAAACGTAGCCTCCGAAGATTGATGAGAGTAACTGGGGTCTCCAAAATCCGAGAAGGAAGCTGGTAGAGCCACCCAGTTCAGCACAGCCTCCAATGCCGAAGAAAGAGCTGAGGGAGGCCGCCCGGTTCGGCACGGCCTCTAAAGTCCTAGCTCTCTTTATGGTGGCGAAGAGTAGATTGGAGGAGACCACCCGGTTCGGCGTGGCCTCCAAAGGCCTCTTTATGAAAATCGGCACGATGGCTGGGGTGGGCCGCCCGGTCTACTCAGCAGCAGTTTCTGCAGTTCTTGTGGTCCAGAAGGCAGGCAGCAGGAGTGCTATTGTAGAGGCTCTTACCTTCTGGACTCTTTCTGCCACTGGAGTCAAGGGGCTCTTAAAGGGTCCAACGACCCACACCCAAGAGCAGCAGCCCCCAGGTGGAGGCCACAGCAGGTGCAGGGAGCCACGCCCAGTTTGCAGGTAGGCCTACTCAGTAGCAGTTTCTGCAGTTCTTGTGGTCCAGAAGGCAGGCAGCAGGAGTGCTGTTGTAGAGGCTCTTACCTTCTGGACTCTTCTGACTCTGCCAACCTAGCAGTTTGAAAACATGCCAATGTAAGTAGATCAATAGGTACCACTCCGGCAGGAAGGTAACAGCGCTCCATGCAGTCATGCTGGCCACATGACCTTGGAGGTGTCTACGGACAATGCCGGCACTTTGGCTTAGAAACAGAGATGAGCACCAACCCCCAGAGTCAGACATGACTGGACTTAACGTCAGGGGAAACCTTTACCTTTACCTTAATATGGTGGAATGTACTGGTATTTGAAACCAAATTGCTATGGGCTTTGATGGATGCATTTCTCAGGTCTGTCTTTTTTCCACATTCTAATGTTGTTTTCTATTAATCACGTTTCTTCAGTTATGATCATGAAGGCATTTATGAAATATTGGTCATTTCTTAGTAATCAAGGAGCTGAAATTAGTTTCTCACCCAACTGTGATAATGTTTTATCTCTTCTCTACTTGAGAACTGGAAAGACAGCCCTCAGCATTGCATATCCATTGCTGATATCTTACCATTGCCCTGGCTGTGGTATGGACTAACATGCACCAGAAATATACAGTTCTATGCTTGGAACCACATCAAATGCATTTCTGAATCTTTTATATATCTCCATATGGATTTATGTATGCAAGTCTTATCTCCATATAAAAGAGAATAGTGAATGTTTAATTTTGTTTAGATCTCTTTCTCTTTTTTTCTTTAAAAAACTTTTCTGTGTCTCTATGAAAAACAATCTATTCTGAATACTGAAGTGGGTGGCCAGAGACTGTTCTCTAGGCAACGTATTTGGAGTTGGGGGGAAAAACTATGGAGGTGGTAGAAAGTGCAACACTTTTTTTTTGCAGAAAACCAATAGCCTCCTGTGGTTTCATCCCCCACAATCAAATGTGCGTTGTTTGCAAAGGTGGTTCTTTCTGTGCCCCCTTCCACCCAGTCTTCTGTTACTGTTGCTCTAATTGGGGATTATACAATCACAACATGAAAGTGCTCGATGGTGTGCAGTGCAGAATTAAATACTTCCCACACAGAGTTCATTAAGCCCTGAAGTTTGCTAATTAATTAATTAGGTCTGCACGATTCCTGGGGATTACAATAAAATTAGCATTTGAATCTGTTTTCCATCAAGCCAACTTCAGAACATACTTCTTGAGCATTCCAACTCTCAGAAAGTACTGAAGAATCAACCAGAACTGTAATAAAAATCAATTTTTGACTTTTGTCATGTAGCTCCCAATGCTGATGTACTGCCTTCAGTTAAGGAGATAGAAGAAATAGTCTGCTGGGGAGATTTTTGATCTGTGCAAAAATCAGGTAATATAGATTGCTTTCAAGTCAAACATGGATACAGTTTGAAATTCCATTCGTTTGTGACCAACAGGAAGAATTCTCAGATATAAAAATGAAGCAATTCCACAGCCAACGTAAAGATAATTGAGACTAAAAACTTGACCATATGCTAATAATACTCTCTTCATTAAGGTCTGCAGGGGAGTTCTGTTCTGAAAATGTTAGTTGTACAAGCAATTGTGCATGAAGTCATGGACGGCTGATGTGGAAAAATGAGTTCTGAGCTGGAGAGATAAGGCTCTGCATGTGGCAGCTCATGAAGTGTATGTTCAGAAGCCTTCTATGGGTGATTATTACCCTACAATGGTGCATTACAAACATGCTTATATTGCATCCTTGCACTTCATGTATGTATGAGTAGTATACTCAGACTGTACATATGGGAAAGAATCCAAATATTACACTGACCAACACACATTTTTGTGCCTCAAATGTTAGCCCAGTTTCTGTGTATATTTGACCTACTGATCCCAAAAATTGCACCAGTATTTCCCTATTAGGTCTAGTTTTTGAGATGCATAGTCACCTTTTCAAATGCACAGAAAATCATGATAACTATATCTAAGAAACTACCCAGTTTCCCCTAAAATAAGACATCCCCAGAAAATAAGGCCTAGTAGAGGTTTTGCTGAATTACTAAATATAAGGCCTCCCCTGAAAGTAAGACCTAGAAAAGTTTTTGTTTGGAAGCATGCCTGCCAAACAGAACACCAGAGCATGCAGGATTGGTAAATGAACGTACCATAGAGTGTTGTACATGGAAATATTGGTAGTAACAAGAAATTCTTGATAGGATTCACAGTTTGTCTGGTTATGCTGGTTTGTGATGACAACTACTGTACAGTATATAATAAATGTTCATTTTTTGTTTCAACAAAAAATATGAATTCTTCTTCATGGAAAAATAAGACATCCCCTGAAAGTAAGACCTAGTGCATCTTTGGGAGCAAAAATTAATATAACACTGTCTTATTTTCGGGGAAACACAGTAGACTGATGTGGTCTATTCAATGCAATTTCCAGAATCAGTGCCTCTAATCTCAGGAACAGGTCTAAAACACACCAAGAATTTGTTTTGTTGCATTGTATTATCTAATGTGAAAATTGTATGCTTACTTCTTCACACGGCTGGATATATTAAAAGCTCAATGCTTACTAACTATCTAACAAGGAAAAACATGAACATCTCTCATTTTTCTTCTATTCATGGTGTTACGAGTCAGACGCCAGCCAATATAAACAACTCCGTTTATTGCAAAAACAACACAAAAGAGCCTAAGAAACAACCAAAAGGAGGCTCAAAACACTTTCTCTTCAGTGTGAGGTAACAATGTCCAAAAAGAACTCAAAAGACCCAAACTTGGGGTATAATCTGGATTATCCTGGGAAATAATCCAGATTAAAACAAATTTAGTTGAAAAGGCTGGAAACTCGCTCCACTTGCTGGTTGGAGCTAAACAAATGCATGAAAGCTACCAGCAGTAACCCACAGTGACCAACGGCCACACAATGCCCCAAAACGTTGCTAAAGCAAAACCATGTTGTAAAGGAGAAGTCACAGCTGCCACGTCTAGTCCGCGTTGTTAGGGAGAAGTCACAGGCGTCGGGTTCCGGTCCAAATCGTCAGGGAGAAGTCACAGTCACCAAATTCCAGTCCAAGGTAAACACAAAGAGCCAAAGCAACGGAGGCAAGCTGGCAGCTAATGCATAAAACCAACACAAGGCAATCCAGCGCAAACCCACACAATGCCAGCCCCCGTTGCCACTAAAAACCCGGGTTAACACTTACGTCCCAAAGCAGTCTTCCAAACACGTCTTCTGAAACAGAGATCCCAAAAAGCGCCCAACAAAACACCTTGCCGATTGCAAAGTTAAATTAGCAACAAACTTACTTTTATCTACAAGTCCTCCTCTGAACTTGAGCCAGCCAATGCCCCATCCACAGCTGGTTGTTGCAAATCCTCATCAGAGCTGGAGTCACCCAACGCCCCACCTCCAGCTGCAGCCCTTCTACGATCTCTCCAGCCAGATCACCTTCTATCCAAACCCATTACTCCCCAGGATCCATCTGTATCTTCTCCGTGCCATCCCTCAAATGTACCACTGCTTGTGGGCTCCTCAAGAATCTCCCGGACCTCCTGAACCTTAGTCCAATCCATCACCTCACTCCCAGAGTCTGACATCCCATCCTCCTGACTCCCAGTCCCACAATCCCCTTCAAAACCCTCAAAGGTATCATCATCAGAGGGCTCCATAAGTATTTCCCGGATTCTCTTCCTTTGTTGCTCCTCATCAGACACTCATTTAGTAAGACACTCATTGAGTAAGACACTCATGAGCAGTTTTCCTGCCTCTTCTAATACAACTAGTAGGATCACTACTTGAAGACTCCATCACAACACTTAGTTACTGCATACAGTTACAGATCAGGGAGGAAATGTACTAGCTCCTCTCTGTGCTTTATGTTTGATTTTTAAGCTATTGAGATTGCCAACTGAACATTACACTTTACACAGAAAATAAGTATTATCAATTGCTGGTTTTTAACAAATGCACTTACTCTTAACAACAGAGGGAAAGTGACCACTAGAAAGGTGGCAAGTTTCCATGACTGAATTATGAAAAATTAAATTGGCTCCTCCCATGTCTAATACAATCTCATTATTCTGAGCTATATTTTGAAAAAGAAAACATGGAGTTAGTACAACCTCATTGCAATGGAGTGCTACATTCCTATTCATCTAGGAACAAGCTTTGAAGTTCCAGATGGATAGTTTCTTTTCCCTGTTTTTTCAGAACTAATTGGCTTTCTAATGAAAGTGTCCTGTCGTTGCTAATTTGAAGGTCTTTTGTGAAGGAAACACCTGCCTAGTAGGACTGAGATAACCAACCTTTTGCAGTTAGCAAGCAGAAGATACTGATTGTTGTTGACACATGTGAAAGGCAGTGTTATGGGAGTGTTGAAAAGAAAGGTCGCAGATGGAGTATAATCCTAAATTTAGAAGCATGTCTTCACTTCCTAGGGTAGAGAGACACAGCGAGAACATTCATTTTTGTTACTTGAGACTCTGCCATTTTTATGTGTGCTTCTGTGTAATTTTAATATCCAAAAGATCATATTGATGAAGAAAATCGAACTTGCCTCTCTCCTATGCTGGTCTCTTATCTGAGTGTCCAAATGAAATGCAGCATCATGAGAAAAGTATGGCTAGCTGGAATACAGTTTGCAAATCTTTTGTGATAGGTAGCAGCTGAATCACCCAAAAAATTCATTGTTTAAAACATATCAAAAGGCAGCTTTGTCCAATGGTTTTAGATAACCAAGTCCACATATATATTTTAAAAAGGAGTTGAGAGAAAAAGATAACCATACAAACAAACAATTAGACATAAACCATCCGCTATAGGTTTTAAGGCATTAATTGAAAAACAAACCAAATAGGCACTTTTGAGTAATTCATTTTAAATATTCAAAATATTTCACATAATTAACTCAGTGATCCTGTAAAGCTGATCAATGTTTCCAAATAAAGTAACATTTATTGCTGGATTTATACATTCTTACAAAGAAACAAGTTGATCATTATTATAGATTGCAATTTTTGTTTTCTGCTTTAAAGGAATCAATACATAGATCAACATCATTGTTGTACATCATTACAATCCCCATACTGGAGAGAACTGCAGCTGCGGGAAAAATGGTTTGTCCAGTGCTTCCAAATGGGCTCATACAGCTGATATTAGGTCTGAAAGGAAAAATTTTAACTAGCAAGCTCCTTTTAACAGCCATTAGACTGCACCAAAATAAATGGCAGGTGCATTTTATTCCAGCATATTGAAAAAATAGGGTCTTTAATTAGGGATACATGAGCATCTAATGACCCCTCTGCTTTATGTTGATCATAAGCATTCATGGAGGGACACTCACTTTATGAGCACCTTGTTTGAACATATATAGTGTTCCTGTTTTTAATGCCTTTATGTTTAAAATGTATATGAATTCTGAATATGATGGTAGGTAAGAATGCATTGCCCAACTTACCGGGCAAGGGCCATTGCAGTGGGAGAGGGGCACCTTCCAGCCCAGCATAGTGTCTGCATGGGGCTTCTTCTTCCCAGAAGCCCCCTGTGCAGTGGGAAATATTCCTGCCACCTGGTTAGCCAGCCTCGCTTCCTGGTTGGCTGGGGCCCTTCAATGGCCAGCAGCAGCAGCCTACTTAAGGCTGCGCTGTGCCGGCCAAGGCATGTTGCCTGCTTGGTTTGTTCCATCCCACCCACTCTGCATTTATGTTTTGTTTGTCCAATTAACTGCTCTTTGTCACAACTTCCAGGTTGGCATATGGCATGGGCCCTGGATCTGGCTTGCTTACTCCCTCCCCCCTTATTGGAAGGAGGGGGAGCATCCTGTGGTTACCAGGGGTGCAATAGTAACGTTGTCCCGGTATTGTTCCGGAAGCACCACAGCATAGTTAGCAGTATTGGGCAGCAGTGGGCTGCCTGATTCCTGATCCAGGACTCATGCATGGCTGCCAACCCTTGTTCCTGCAATCAATAAACAAGTTGTGGCCATTTTCATCCCAACATCTGTGTTTGTGTCATCTTTGGGTTTTCCAACTGGAGGTGTGTCACCCATGCACACGCAAAAGGTATTGCAGAGGATGAACAAAAAAGGCCTTACCATCATTCTTTAGTTGATGAACCCTCAATAGATCTATTAAATAGTGTGTTTCAAAGTATTACAGCAAAAAGGAACCCACATTCAATCCCAATTTTTAAATTGTCAGTCTGTTCTTAACTTTTCTCCTCTTGAGATAAATATCTTGCGGAATGAAAAAATCTGCTTCTAATATCAAATGCCATACTTTCACCCTCCCTAATTCAACTTGTACGCAGAACACGTCATGCGACATGCGGAGCTTGAGGAATCCAAGGCTGGAGTTAAAATTGCTGGAAGAAACATTAACAACCTTAAGTATACAGATGATACCACTCTGATGGCTGAAAGCGAGGAAGAGCTGAGGAGCCTTATCACGAAGGTGAAAGAAGAAAGTGCAAAAGCTGGGTTGCAGTTAAGAAAACCAAGATCATGGCAACTATACCTATTGATAACTGACAAATAGAGGGAAAAAATGTGGAGGCAGTGACAGACTTTATATTTCTAGGTGTGAAGATCACTGCAGATGCAGACTGCAGCCAGGAAATCAGAAGACGTCTTCTTCTTGGGAGGAGAGCAATGGCCAACCTAGACAAAATAGGGAAGAGCAGAGACATCACACTGGCAACGAAGGTCCGTATAGTCAAAGTAATAGTATTGCCCATAGTAACCTATGGATGTGAGAGATGGACCATAAGGAAGGCTGAGCGAAGGAAGATAGACGCTTTTGAACTCTGGTGCTGGAGGAAAATCCTGAGAGTGCCTTGGACCACAACAAGATCCAAGCAGTCCATCCTCCAGGAAATAATGCCTGGCTGCTCACTGGAGGGAAGGATATTAGAGGCAAAGCTGAAGTATTTTGGCCACATCATGAGGAGACAGGAAAGCTTGGAAAAGATCACGATGCTGAGGAAAAAGGAAGGAAAAAGGAAGAGAGGCCGACCAAGGGCAAGATGGATGGACGGTATCCTTGAAGTGACTAGCTTGACCTTGAAGGAACTGGGGGTGATGACAGCCGACAGGGAGCTCTGGCGTGGACTGGTCCATGGGGTCACGAAGAGTCGGAGACGACTAAATGACTAAGCAGTAGCAATATCAAATGCAAACCAAGCTAGAGGATAGTCATTGCCTTCCATAGGTCTCATCTACACTGGACAGTTTAGTTGTGCCCTGGAGCAGCCCCAAATCCAGCACATTCCTGACAAAACCAGGGCTTTTGTTTGCACAGTCAAGGAGCACACCTGTTCAACTGGAATGAAATAGTTCTTTCCTCCTATGTGTCACTGCTGGTATTCCTACTTGGCCACAATGCACCATGGAAGCTCTTGGTCAGTGTGGGCATCTCTACTGACAACAGAATACAGCACCTGCACAACAGCATGAAGGATGACAATCCATTTGATATCTATATAAGTCACCTGCACAACTATGAAGAAAAAGTGATCACATGGAAACTTCAAGAAGATACAGATTTCAACTAGTGCAATTTCAAGGTATCAATATGTTCCAGTTTGTGAATTTGATAGAAATTTCTCCCCTGTCCATATGCAAAAACAATTCTGGCAAAACTATAATGATTTTACACAAATCTAAAATGCAACCACACTTGGAATACTGTGGACAAAATTCTGCACTGGGAGATATAGCTAAAATGTTAGAACTCCTTCGCCATAGCCATATCGTCTCATGCTATCCACACACACACACACCAACCTTGCTTTGAAGCCATGTAAGCCGCACTCCCCTGAATGGTCAAGGAATATAACATTTGAGCCATTTTGGAATAAAGAAATTTTAAGCAAAAGATTGGAATAATAGAAGTATGTTTTTTTGTGTGTGTGTCAGGAGCAACCGGAGTTGCTTCTGGAGTGAGAAAATTGGCCGTCTGCAAGGACGTTGCCCAGGGGATGCTCGGATGTTTTGATTTTTTACCATCCTTGTGGAAGGTTTCTCTCATGACCCTGCATGGAGCTGGAGCTGATAGAGGGAGCTCATGCGCGCTCTCCCCGGGTGGGATTCGAACCTTGCAGCCTTCAGGTCAGCAACCCAACTTTCAAGTCACGAGGCTTTTATCCCTTATGCCACTGGAGGCTCCATAGAAGCATGTAATATTATGCATGTTGTAGGATAGTTGAAAAGAGGTCCTCCTTCATACATAATAATCCATATAATTTACTACAACAAGATGTTACGAGAACCGTCAAATTAGATATGTTTGCCAAAATTAAATTAATTCATGGAAAACCATGATAGAAATATACAACTTTTGATATCAGACATAATATACCTCTCCTGTTATGGTTGAGCCTTATGGCTCCAATACTGGGAGACGTGGTCGTAAGACTCCTCGAGAGTCAGACTCTCTTGAGGAGCGAGAGAGGAAACGGCTGCGGGACTTATTTGCAGAACCATCTGACGAAGACTCCTTTGAGGGTTTTACCGAGAGAATGGAGGAAGAGGTGGTTAGCTCAGAGGAGGATGACATGGAATGGACTCGTGTGAGGGAGGATTTGGGTGTTCCTGGTAATGATAGCATGGGAAGCGACTGGCGGGTTGCAGGATCGGACCCGTGGACGAGTTGGAGGGATGGGTCGGGATCCACAGCTGGGGATGCTGTGGGGCGTAGTCAAAGATGTTTTAGCTCTGATGAGGATGATGATGATGAGGTACCTGGAATTAGGGTAACAGCTGATAGCGATGAGGAGTTGTAAACTGGCATAAAATGGGGTCTTGAACCCAGGGCTAATTGCGTTGGGCAAGGTAATCTGGATGAACGCTTGGGCTCTTGTTGGGAATTTCCTGAAGACAGGTGTGTTTCGTTTGCTGAATACGTAAGTTACCAAGGACACTGGGCATAGACGGCGGGAGGAACTGTGTGGGCTTTTGTTGTGCAACCTGTGTTTAATCTTATTAGCTTGGACCTCCGTCGTCTTCTTGACGGACATTAATTGCCTATTCTGGACTGACGTTGGACTGACTGACTGACTACGACCTCGGACTACCCCTTCTGTGGCTTTCGGTGGAATCGGTGAACCAAAGACATCTGTACCTGGCTTTCGACCTCGGACCGGACTGGGATCCTGCTGACCGTTGCTGCCCTGATTGAAGCATTTGGATCCGGATTCTGTTTGTTGCACGTAGGAGTAACAACCTTAGTTACTCATTGGCAGCTTCAAAGTAGCAGAGAGGAATCTGCTGCTAGCTTTTTATGTTTCTTTGAACCTTTGTTTATCAGCTTTTGTTTGTTCTATTTGCCAGGCTGAAGTAAGCATTTTCTGTTTAACCCGGATTAAACTCCTGTTTAATCCGGTTTATCTTTTGTGCCGCTTTTTGTATCAGCGGAGTCTTTTTTGTGTATTTTCACACTGAAGGCAAGTGTTTGCCTAGTCCTTTGTTCCATACGGGCACTTTTTTGATCTGTAACTTTAATAAACTGTGTTGAACTTTATCTGGTGGCGTTCTGTCCTTGACATGTCCTGTGAACTCCAGTATTCTAAGAATAGAAGCTTTGTTGTTGACCACCTAAGAAAGATATTATTGAATTAGATAGGTGGTTTGTTTCAGCATGAGAATTATGTTTTATGCTAATAATATTTAACAAAACCTGGCCAACTAAACTGTAGCAGCCAGTTCATTTTTGTCCTTATAGGCTTAAAAATATTGGAAGCAAGAATAAAGACTCACCAGAAGCTTAAAGGATTCAAGCTTTACTTTTATGTAGTTCTTATTGTGTCCATGAATGTAGGCCAATTTTCTTTGAAGCCCAACAGAAAAACAAGAAATGGACAATCTGGACATAGGCCAAAGCATTTTTTGCAAAACTGGCCTGTGTCAAGAAATGGCACTGACACAATGTTACACTGACTGCCAGTAAAACATGAGCTTGAAAGTGAAAAGCATTGTCTCTGAAAACCAAATCCAGGCATGCTTTCCTTTGGCAATCCAGATGCATACTCCCAGACACTATGCCCACACTTACATCCTGCTAGAGAACATCTAACTAATTAGGACTAATATATGGCAATGTCCGGGATGGATATACAGCTCATTCCCTGATCTCTTTTCATTGGCAAGTGAAAATCTTTATATTCACGCAAGCCTTTGAAATTTACGTATGCAGCAGCAGGGGGTGTGAAGTGCTGTGCTATTGCCACCATATCCGTTGGAACAATTTCCATGATTTCATTCCATGATCGACATGACAAAATAGGTGCTCTCTATGTATGTGTCAAGTCCTCTAATGCGACTCTATGATATTCTTGAGCCAGAAGTTTTTCATTTCAGTAGGGTTTGATCTTGTCATATTTTTGTGTAGTGACACAAGTCCAGGAATGTATTTACCATGCATACTGGTATCATACTGTAGACATATTTTAAATGTGTTTTTACCTGTTTTTAACCATGGCTTTTAAGAATAATATTGCAATTTAATTCTTATTCTAATATAAGATTTTAGCTTAATCTCATTTTAAATTCCTGTAAACCCCCTTGAATTCCATATTGGGAGAAAGGTGAGAAATAAATTTACTAAATAAATCCCTTAATTCACACTTCTGTAATCCAACATGAGTCATTACTGTTTCTTATCTTATTTAAAACACTGATCACTAACTCCTTGCTAAGGGACAAAGAGATCCACATTTATTTCTTACACATTGTATTTATTATGAAACATTATCTTTTCTTATTTAAGTAAGTCCCCCATGTATCTGAATTACGGTTGGTTAGTGCTGAGATGTTGGAATCAGTAGTCAATAGTAGTTAATACTAATATTCCTACAATTATTTTTTTTTCTACCAGATGCAATATAACTAAGAATGTAGTTTCCATTAGGATGCATCTTTGGGATTGTTTAAGGTGAGCATTATTAAACTTTTAGTATTTATAATAAAATATACACAATACTTGGGAGAATTAAAGGGCAGTTTTTCAGGTTTCTCATTCCATGTGAGCTTGTGGGCAAAGTTGATTTTCTTCTGAATTGATTATTGTTGTTGCACCCCAAAGGTACGTGAGCACTCTGAAAACCACACTGGGGCCAGGCGTTCAAGCAAAGCAGTTTATTGAGGGATATATATATATATATATATATATATATATATATATATGCAAGCAAACAGCAGAAAGAGTCAATAGATTCAGTAGTCCATAATATAATGTCCACAATAGTTCAAAAGATAGTTCTTCAAAGTCTTTCAAAGTTATAATCCACTAACAGAACTCCAAGAGTTCCAATGAAGAGTCAATGTCAGTAAGCAGCCAGGAGTTGCAGGAATCAGGGACAAGACGCAGCAAAACAATAACTGTAATCCTCCTGGAAGGTATTCCTTGGAAAGCAGGGAAACCAGAGTAACAAGGCGAGGTATACTCGAGAGTAACAAGGCATGAACTCCAACTGGGTATCCTGGAAACGGCATGGGAACAAGGCAAGGATCAAGAGACAGGAAAGGACATGCTTCTCCCAAGAATGGCAATGTTGACACCGCAATGTAAACAAGGAGCGAGGTCCCTTTAAGGAAACCTCAAGGCTACTCCTCAATGAGATCCAGGGCAATCACAGCTTCACATGGGAAAGTTTATTCATTACAGCACTTGAGAGCCAAATGTTTACTTCTTTTCAGCACTTCCCTTTGACTTCTATCCTGTGAGATAGATTGTCTGCGATCAAAGGACACATCCTCCCCTACCACAACTCCATCTGGTGAATCCAGCCTTGAGTTAACATCGGAATGTTCCCCAATTAACTGTTCCTCTGGAAGCACAACTTCAGGCACCTGCAAAGACATTGGGCTCTGATCCAAATCCCGGAGAGGCTCAAAATCCAAATCAGCCTCTTGAATCCCACTCCATCTCCTGTGGAGGGCCAGATCCTGACGGCTGAGCTGTAACAACTGTGGAGAGAAGAACTTGAGGAACCAAAAAGGTGTGGGAGAGAGTAGAGAGCAATAATAATGAATGGTTTCTATGGGCGACTTCAGTGTTGTTGCTCTTTATTCTCTGGAAATTAGAAAGTTACTTTTTAAAAGAACAAACATAATAATTTGTAGAAGCTCACCTTAATTAAGAAATGGTAGAATGAAACACCAACCATATCAGGTTATAGGAAAATTTCAATGTCAGCGTATTGTTTTTTAAATAAATAAGTCAACAGTGAATTAAACAGTGAGCACCTAGCAATAACTCAACAAGGAAGCTTTCAAGGAAGGATATCCTGGGGTCTTTTTGATGTAGCTATTTAGCTTGTGTCTATTCCATCCTATTCTGTACATTATAATGGGGAAAATCACAGAAGAAATTGTATATAAATGTATTTTTAAATTTTGATAGTTTTGTGAAAGTACTTTCCAACACAGAATTTATTAGAAAACATTTTACCCTGAAGATGACATTTTAAATCCATTTTATCCTGAAATTACATTTAGCAGATTTCTGAACTGAGGAGTACTATATCACAAAATTTAGAGATGTGTGAAATCCTAAAGACCTTTGCCAATCCATATTCAGGTCCACACATTAATCAGGTCCTTTTGCATCAGAATTCAGAACAATTATATTCTTTCCTGAATACACTTACGAATACACAGACTGGACATTTATGCCCACACTGTTTCTCTGTGTCCTCAGTACAGGGAAAGGAGCCCCCGGTGGTGTAGTGGGTTAAAGCCTCATGACTTGAAGGTTGGGTTGCTGACCTGAAGGCTGCCAGGTTCGAATCCAACCTGGGGAGAGTGCGGATGAGCTCCCTCTATCAGCTCCATGTGGGGACATTTATTTATTTATTTACAGTATTTACATTCCGCCCTTCTCACCCCAAAGGGGACTCAGGGTGGATCACATTATACACTTACAGGGCAAACATTCAGTGCCCATAAACACATTGAACCGAGACAGAGACAGACAGACAGACAGACAGACGCAGAGTCAATTTAACCTTCTCCTGAGGGGATGTTCGATTCTGGCCACAGGGGGGAGCAGCTGCTTCATCATCCACTCTGATGGCACTTCCTCACTTCCTCATTCCAACATTGTAAATTGAGAGAAGCCTTCCACAAGGATGGTAAAAACATAAAAAAACAACAACATCCAGACGTCCCCTGGGCAAGGTCCTTGCAGACAGCCACGTCTCTCACACCAGAAGCAGCTTGCAGTTTCTCAAGTCGCTCCTGTCATGGAAAAAAAAGTACAGAGAAAGGAGAAGAATCATGCCCATCTTGCTGCCACCCCCAATCTTTTGTGATCAACAAGCTTCTGCTAATGACAGAATGGGGGAACCAGTAGATTTACACAGGGATAAAGTGCCCAGTGTAGATGAACCTACAGTTTGGGAGATGATAGAGTAAGCAGATCAGAATGGAAATCATGTGCAAATGTTAGATAGAAATTTCCAGTCTTCCTCACTCTTGGCTATACTGGCTGTGAGTCTGCTGTGAGTTGTGATTTAACAATATCTAGAAGGCTGCATGACTCCTAAACCTGTCCTAGGTGGTATAGAAGCATTGACCTCAGGCATGAGGAATGTGTTTGAAGTTGCATTAAACAAAAAACACAGAACAAGCTATTCTAAAAGTCTTTATATACACCTAAACAGCAATATAGGTTCAACTGTGAGGAATCAAAAGATGTATTAGTAAATATTGTGGTGTGTGGTACCTGCTACAGTAGTGAAGCAGCTCTTTGAGTGGAGGGCCAGAACTCTTTGAGAAACTCAATGAACTAAATATACCCCCATCTTACACAGAATGACTTTTATGAAACAGTACAAGTATAGCTATGCTAATAGAGTATTTCCATATTCCGCTCTGAAATTGCCTTTCTTAAATTTACTCAAGTTGCCAAGAGGAGAAAATGCTGCTTTTGTCTTCGTTTTGTGACTCCTGTATAATTATCACAATCTCTATTTGAACATTTTACTACGTCGTCAGTGAAATAATCTCCCTCTGAAGCACGTTCAAATTTATGCATTGCCATTTCTGCTTCCTTTATTTCTTTTGTTCTCCCTTTGTTACAAAGAGAACAAAGGCAACAGAATGTACAGGCACAAATTAGAGCCATTTATTCTCATTAACCAAAGAGAGGTGGGGAAAATGAATACTGCTCACTACAGATTTGTCAGATTGTGATTTATGCTGCAACAAGGTAACTTATGAAAATGTGAACTTGAGCTTCTTTCTTGTACGCACACAGTCTAGAAGGCATACGGCAAATCAATTTACTCACATCCAGTGCACTTGCAGTTGGGTGCTAAAATGCTAGATATATCTCTCATAATATCATTTTCAAATGTCGATTTTTACCTGCAGGGGTATAGTCATCTTCTGCAACAACAATAGCACCACATTTTCAATAAAGGGGATCTTCTTAGATTATATGGTGATTCACAGAAAAGGATGGATTGCCTTCTAGGAAAAGTTATTTGCACAGCTGTCCCATGAAAGCCAATGTTACAATGGCTGTAATTCTTTAAATGTTTACAAGAAAACAGGTTCATGCTGAAATCAAAGGATTTTGTTCCCAGGTAACCAACATGCTGAGACAAAAATATGAATAAATTGTGTATGTATTTACATACACGTGACTTGCTCTAGGTCTTTATCTTATTAAACTGATATTCCACAGCAGATTTGATCATTGATAGCAGATCCATACCAGAATGAGCACTTTATATCTCTCTTCATTTCAGCAATTGTACCACATTGCCAATCCATGGTCCCATGATCATACTTCTGCATACCCTGACATTCCACATTTTCTCTTCGGTGGTTATTATATATTATTACTAGCTGTGCCCGGCCATGCTTTGCTGTGGCGAAGTATGGTGGCATGGGAAATAAAGTATTGAGGAATTGGTGGTAGTTAAGGTAAAGGGTAAATGTTTTCCCCTGACTCTGAGGGTTGGTGCTCATCTCCATTTCTAAGCCGAAAAGCCGGCGTTGTCCGTAGACTCCTCCAAGGTCATGTGGGATGACTGCATGGAGCGGCGTTACCTTCCCACCTGAGCAGTATTTGTATGTTTTTGAACTTCTGGGTTGGCAGAAGCTGGGGCTAACAGTGGGGGCTCTCTCTGATCCCCCAATTCAAACCTGCGGCCTTTCGGTCCAGAAGTTTATTATTACATCACTTCTACCCCGCCCTTCTCACCCATCAGGGGACTCAGGGCGGTTCAGCCGCTCAGCGCTTTAACATGCTGCGCCATTGGGGATATTATTTCCTAAAGGTTGTGAATATACAATATTTCTGATTGGTTTTTTTTTTTTGGTTTTTTTTTGTCTATTGGAGGCAAGTATGAATGCTGCAATTAGGAAAAATGATTAGGATGTAACAATTATTGCTCTCTTTCTAATTAGGACTTTATTTTTCTTTTCTTTTTATTGTATCAACCTAGAGGTGTGGATGATGGGTTGTGTTGTCAAAATTCGAGGTTGGGGAGCCTGTAGTTTTGCTGTTTTGTCCGGTGCCCTGATTCCATCACTCTTATATATATATATATATATATAGATTGACACAACGACATTGTATGACACAGCAAACAAGATAGATATGCTGGATTTCGTATCACAAAATCACAAGTCGAACACTTCCCAAGTGTTTAGGACTGTGTGATGTATTTTTGGATGATGCGTGCAGATCCCAGTAGGGTGGCCTTTTGCAGTTGTCAGATCGTAATTTTGTCAAATGTCTATTGTTTCCAAATGCTGGCTGAGATCTTTTGACATGGCACCCATTGTTGTTGTTGTTATTGTTGTTGTTCTTCTTCTTCTTCTTCTTCTTCTTCTTCTTCTTATTATTATTATTATTATTATTATTATTATTATTACTATTATCTATAAAACAATTTCACAGTTCTAGCAATGATTAACCAACAACTAGAAAAAGGAGTGAATGTTACAGGTGAAATACTAAATGAATACTCCAGGAATAGTAAGGCAGGAGGAGAATTTAGCCTCCTGACATCACTTCACTTCCAGTATGTGCCACAGGAAAGGAACACACCCATTCCATGAGTTAAGTGGTGAGAACATTGCAGGATTGCCAGCTATTGATGGGTTTTACCCAACAACAGTGTTGAACAGGTTAATAATCACAGGGAAGAGGCAGACCAGCAGCAGTATGTGCACAGTGTTTAAGCCTGTTTGCCTTCCTTGGGAATAAAGTCCTCAGATTCCCTGTGACTTCTGCAACAGAACCAAATAACTGTAAATAATGTATCTGCTCATTTTTAGTGGAAAGTTGTTAATGTGGGATTTGTGTATTGATAGTGTTTAAATGCAATTTATGCCATGCTTGTATTGCAACTGATTGCATCATCCAGAATGTACCATAATGTGGAAAGAGTTAATTGCCAAGAAGCTATGATGACCTTGATGTGTGTGGCTGGTACTAGGGAGTATCCAGACACAAGTGTAACGATTGCATCAGTTCAGTTCAGTTGAGTTCTGTCTGCCTAGAGTTCGAGTCAAGTTCTGTTGGAGAACAGAGCAGTCCTGTGTTTGTCTGTCACCTGCAAGTCTGTTTGTGTTGATTATTGCTGCATACAGTAAAACTTTGTAAATAGTTTTACCAACGTCTCTGAGTGTCTCTTCATTCTGCATTCGACTGCTTCCATCCAACTACTGCTGCGCTGCAAATACTCTGACAAAAGTCTCCAATTGTAAAGGTATTTTAATATGGAGAGCTTGAAATGAATATTGTGCAGAATGATAAAGCATGGACATGATCTATATTTATGTAAATGTATTTACTTGGACCCAAGCTTCCTGTAAGAAAAAAACACCTTCCCTGAGAATGCATGCATGTTATTGATGGGATGCTTCTGCTGGCAGAAAGTAATGAGTGGATCTTTTCCACGCTTCCTTTTTCCTATGCACTACAAAGATTTGCTTTATGTAAGCTGCAGTGAAGGTAACATTAAACTGGTAGAAGTTGTTGTAACGGAAAAGGACACTATTTCATTGATTACAGATAAGAGACTTGGCCTAGCATGGAACCTCATCTAGGTATTGGTTAACATGTCTGTCTATTTAGCCAGCCAGTTTATAGAATTTCACATAGATTGAATTCTCTGTGTGATCCCTTTGCCACAAGATACAGGATATACTCCTAAAGTTTTGGATGAACCTGATTAATTCTATCCTCCAAGATTCCCTAAGAGTCTTCTCCCCAGTGTGAGTACATTGGGCATGCAGATTTTGTCTCCTCCAAACCTGATCCAGTCTCATGTCAAAAGTGCTCATATTGTAACAAAGTAAAATAACATGTGATAAATGTAAAAAAAAAAAAAAACAATAAATCCACAGCAATCAAAGATCCAAAATAATCACAAAGCAACCAAAGATCCAAAAAAAGAGATGAATGATAAATAGAAGCATCAGGGTTCTCTAAATAGTCCAGTTAACTACCATGGCTCAATGCTATGAAAGTCTGGGATTTGTAATTTAGTGAAATATTTCCTCTTTTCTGTCAGAGAGGTCTGGTGTCACTATGAACTACAAACACCAGGATACCATAAAATGGAATTATGACCATTATATTGGTTTCAAACTGCTATAATGTGGATGATTGAATCCATGGATACAGGAGAATTATAGTATAGTAACCTAGCCAACTACTTTCAGAAGTCCTTGACATGTTAAGTGTTAAGAATATTGTTTAAAAATAAAAATAGTTTCCAAGATCTTGGATTTCATTTGGTTCTGCTAAAGGGACATCCCTTTTCTATCCTCTCAATATGCCTATTGCCTAATATATGGGTGAGCAACCAGCCAGCTGCAGCCAGCTATAACAAATTACTCTGACCAAGAGGTCATGAGTTTGAGGCCAGCTCGGAGCCTATGTTTGTCTTGTCCTTGTTCTATGTTAAAGGCATTGAATGTTTGCCTTATTTGTGTAATGTGACTCTGGGGGTTGGTGCTCATCTCCATTTCTAAGCTGAAGAGCCGGCGTTGTCCATAGACACCTCCAAGGTCATGTGCCTGGCATGACTGCATGGAACATCGTTACCTTCCCGCTGGAGCAGACTTTCTCACTGTTCCCTGTAAACCCCCAGAAAATTAACTTCTTATAAACAGACAATTCAAAGTGGAAAAGAATGCCTTAAAAACCAGCACTGCTTAGAATGAGTTAGATTGCAGCTTTAAAACATTATTATCACAAGCTTTTCCTAGTGACTGCTTTGTTTGATATAATGTTCCTTAGAGTTTCCAAAGGCATATTTCTTGGTTTGCTTACACGTTGCCACTGAACAATATTTGTAGGCTCTGTAAAATCTGCTGTCTGTAAAATGCTTGGGTAATTTGCATATGTAAATGGAAAACAATTTAAAGCTAAGTGTCAATTTCCATAAACATTACAATATCTGGCTCAATAATATACACCAACATTTGAAATTCAAAGCCTAATTAGTCCTCAGGAGTATATACAAATAAATACTTTTATTATGATGCTGTTTGAACCTACGCTAAGAACGCAACCAAAATTCATACACCCATGCCCCCAGAGTTATATATTTTCCTTCTTTAACGTCAAAATGTATATTGCTGTGATCATCCTCATGCCTGATCATTATAATTTATTGAAACCACATAAGACTTTTTCTTACCATCGTTCACTTTTCTGTTCATTATTGAGTAGAATTTTCTCCTTGCATGCAAGATCTCATTTCTGACAATAGACCAATTCAAGTAATTATAGGGTCTTTTGTATTAAGCCAGGTGCAGGGAATCATTGGTTTCAAGACGTTCATCTCCACAGGGGCCATAGTCTGTGATTGCAGGGGCTGTAACATAGTTTGGCAAATCATTCTTAAGATGAATGTTTCAGCCTCCGGAAATCATCCCTAACCTAGCAGTTGGGATCCAGAGCACCCTCAAACCACTGTTCAGTCATGGATAGCTTCAACAACTCCCTAAAATAAAATGTGAAGAGTCTACAGTTATTACAACTCTTCTTTTTAATACATCCACTTATAGAGACATGAGGTCATGACGAGTCGGAAGCAACTGAACGAATAAACAACAATTCCTTAGGTTCATTTTTAATCTAATTTCTTATCTATTTCCTCTAGTATCTTATTTTTCTTACTTAGTCTTTCTTTCTTTTTAGTTGCTTTTTGCTGTATAAATCTTCCCCTTACTACTGCTTTACTGGCCTCCCATAGTATGAATAGATCTATCACTGATGTATTGTTTATTTCAAAATATTCTTATATGGTCTTTCTTGTTTTTCCTATGCCTTCCTCTTTCTTCAATAGATTGTCATCTAGCCTCCATTTCCATGCCCTTCTATATATATAAAAGGGTAATGAAATTTCGGCCTAGGACAAAACAATAAAACTACACATACCAGAAACACTAAACTTGGCAGCACAACCCCTCATCCATGCCTCTACGTTCATACAATAAAAAGAAAAGAAAAATAAAGTCCTAATTAGAGGGAGAGGAATAATTGTTTTTATCCAATTGCTGCCAGTTAGAAGGCTAAGCTCTGCCCACTTGGTCTCCTAGCAACTCACCCAGCCCAGGGGACAGACAGACTTAGGCCTCACTTAGGCCTCTTCCACACTGCCTATAAAATACAGATTATCTGGTTTTAACTGGATTACAGTATATGGCAGTGTAGACTCAAGGCCCTTCCAAACAGCTATATGACCCATTTATAATCTTATGTTATCTGCTTTGAACTGGATTATCTGGACTCCACACTGCCATATAAACCAGTGTGCATTTTATACAGCTGTGTAGAAGGGGCCTCATATAATCCAGTTCTAAGCAGATAATATAAGATTATAAATATAATATGTAATAATTACTGTGATATAATAATACAGAACAATATAATCTCTAAAATCAGGACAATAAATAAAGAGCAACACTCTGAAAGCATAAGCCACAGCAACGCGTGGCTGGGCAAAGCTAGTCTTTTATAAAATAATTCTAATTCTAGTGGACAATGGTCCGATTCCATCCTCGGTAATATTTTTTTTTGTATTTTTGGGATTAATCTTTGAAACCCATGCCAACTGAATGAATAAACAACAATATAGAGCAATGACTTGAATTTCTCCTTCCTTCCTTCCTTCCTTCCTTCCTTCCTTCCTTCCTTCCTTCCTTCCTTCCTTCCTTCCTTCCTTCTCCTTCTCTTCCTCTCTATATATGTTTCTTCCATTTCCTGTTATTTGCACTCTTGCATTAACTCTTCCTTATTTTTTTATCCCACAATTAACTTCCCTCCCCTGCATAGTTGAGGGTGGGATGTGTTTTGCCTCCTCCATTGGCAAAGAGGTTTAAATAAAGTAGCTCCAGCCAGTGCTACTTTCAAGGGGAGGAGCTACTGGGTTTAACATTCTGCCCATTATCTCCATTTTTGTTTGGATTATTGACTCACCCTTATAACAGTATAATTAAAATGGTTGCCTTTTGGGATGGGTAGGATTTTCCAAACCCCGGGAGCGGCGTGAGCGGCCGCTGTTAGCTCCAGCTCCTCCCAACCTAGCAGTTCAAAAACATGCCAATGTGAGTAGATCAATAGGTACCACTCCGGCGGGAAGGTAACGGTGCTCCATGCAGTCATGCTGGCCACATGACCTTAGAGGTGTCTACGGACAACGCCGGCTCTTCGGCTTAGAAATTGAGATGAGCATCAACTCCCAGAGTCAGACATGACTTGACTTAACGTCAGGGGAAACCTTTACCTTTACCTTTATGTTCGAGAGGGAAGGTGCCTACCCTATACTGTTTTAAGAGGGCAAATAGGGAAGGTGTGGTTTTAAATAGCTATACCAGAAAAAAAAACAAGAGATTTAATTTTGGTGTACACCCAAGGCACCTTCCTTTGTGTGTAGGACAGGAATGGAAACTTTCATCTGTGATTGAAAAAACCAAGGTGAGGGCAAATGGAAATGGCCTAAGAAAGGGAGATTCTGGCCTCAATAAATCCTTGGGGCAGAATTCTTCATTACATTTCCCTTAGTGGTCACACAGGGTTATTTCAGCCAGGGACACAAGTGTTTCACTCAAATTAGCCAAGAGATAGGTCAGAGATGGCCACTGCCTCGGCTTTATTAACATCAAATTTATGCTAAACTTCAGAATTACCTGCAAATTACAAAGTTATAAAGTTTAATTAAGTAAAGTAATAAAAATTGCCAATAGTTTGACCCATAGGGTTGTTGTATGTCTTTCGGGCTGTGTGGCCATGTTCCAGAAGTATTCTCTCCTGACGTTTCACCCACATCTATGGCAGGCATCCTCAGAGATTGTGAGGTATGGATAAACTAGGCAAGGAAAGGAAAATATATATATATATCTGTGTAGAGTCCAGGGTGTGGCAAGAGTCCTTTGTCACTGGGAAGCCAGCATTAATGTTTCAGTTAATCACCCTAATTAGCATTGGAAAGGTTTTGTCTCTTTCTTGGGGGCATCCTTTGTTCAGTCATTAGATGTCTTTGGGGCTCCTCTGCCCTCAGAGTGTTGGATTCCCATCTACTGTTTTGATTTTAGAGTGTTTTAATACTGGTAGCCGGATTTTGTTCATTTTCATGGTTTCCTCCTTTCTGTTGAAGTTGTCCTCATGCTTGTGGATTTCAATGGCTTCTCTGTGTAGTCTGACATTGTTTATTTATTATTATTTATTTACAGCATTTATATTCCGCCCTTCTCACCGCGAAGGAGACTCAGCGCGGATCACATTGCACACATAAAGGCAAACATTCAATGCCATAACATAGAACAGAGACAGAGACAAGACGCAGGCACGGGCTGGCCTCGAACTCATGACTTCTTGGTCAGAGTGATTTGTTGCAGCTGGTTTGCTTTCCAGCTGCGCCACATCCCGGAGTGGAGTGGAGTGGTCCAGCATTTCTGTGTTCTCAAATAATATACTGTGTCCAGTGTTAACCCTTCCAATTCCAGCTGCAACTAAAAGTGGCCTTCACCTATCCACACATAGAGAGTGATAGGTCTTTCAAAAAAAATCTTCAAGTGCTATGAATGGCAGCTATTTCAAATTAGCACCTTGGCAAGTGGAACTCTTTGTCCCCAAGTGTGGTGGAAGTTGCTTCTTTGGAGGCTTTTGAGCAGAGGCTGGATGGCCATCTTTCAGGGGGTGCTTTGAAAGCGATTTTCCTGCTTCTTGGCAGGGGGTTGGACTGGATGGCCCCTGAGGTCTCTTCCAATTCTAGAATTCTATTATTCTATGAGTAGATTGCACTGTGTAAATAAGTAAATAAATGACATTTCCTTTTATCTGCTCCAGGGGTGAAAAGTGTACAGAATTGCAACTCCTAGAATTTCTCACTATTAGTTTGAACTGCTGGGCACTGCAATCCTAACTCTCATTTTAAAAAAAATGGCACACCCATGCCTTTATTTCTTTTCAGACTTGATAATGGACATTTGATGCGAGAAGAGTAGAGGGAGGAAACTCAGGCTGTGGCGCAGGCCCGGGCTGTGGCGCAGGCGGGAGAGCAAGCCAGTGCAATTAACTGCAATGAATCACCCTGACCAGGAGGTCATGAGTTCGAGCCCCGCTCGGAGCCTATGTTTGTTTGTCTTTGTTCTATGTTAAAAGGCATTGATTGTTTGCCTATATGTGTAATGTGATCCGCCCTGAGTCCCCTTCAGGGTGAGAAGGGCGGAATATAAATGCTTTAAATAAATAAATAAATAAATAAACCCTCTACAAAGACAAAAGACAAAGACAAAAAAGACAAAGGAGCATAAAATCATGAAAAGGATGAACTGAAATGTGATGAATAAGCAATAGAAAGTCATGGTGTTTTTTAAAGCTTCATTTCAGTCTCATTGTCTTTTATTATAGACATTGCAGAATTTTGAAGAAGTGATCCTTTAACATAATTTTTAAAAGAATGGGGAACTATTGCTAAACTGGCACATCAACTGAGAGTACATCTACACTGTAGAATTAGTGCAGTTTGACACCATCTGCCATGGCTTAATGCTGTGGATTCCTGAGAGTTATAGTTTTACAAGGTCTTTAGCCTTCTCTGTCAAGAAATTCTGGTGCCTCATTGTATTACAAATCCCCAGGATTGCACAGTATTGAAACGGGGTAGTTAAAGTGTTTTCAAACTGTATTAATCCTACAGCATAAATGCACCATAGATTTCAAACCCCCACTCAGTAATGAAATCTATTGCATGACCTTGTGCAAGTCACAGTCTCAGCTTTAGTGCGAGGCAATAACGAACCCTTCCAAACAAACCTTATTATTATTATTATTATTATTATTATTATTATTATTATTATTATTATTATTTTATTATTATGACACAGCAAACAAGATAGATATGCTGGATTTCGTATCACAAAATCACAAGTTGAACACTTCCCAAGTGCCTAGGACTGTGTGATGTATTTTCAGATGATGCGTGCAGATCCCAGTAGGGTGGCCTTTTGCAGTTGGCAGATCATAATTTTGTCAATGTCTATTGTTTCCAAATGTCGGCTGAGATCTTTTGGCACGGCACCCAATGTGCCGATCACCACCGGGACCACCTGTACTGGTTTCTGCCAGAGTCTTTGCAGTTCAATCTTGAGGTCCTGATAGCGGCTGAGTTTTTCTTGTTGTTTTTCGTCAATGCGACTGTCACCTGGGATGGCAACATCAATGATCCAAACCTTTTTCCTTTCCACAACTGTGATGTAATTATTATTATTATTATTATTATTATTATTATTATTATTATTATTATCAACACAACGACGTTGTATGGCACAGCAAACAAGATAGATATGCTGGATTTCGTTTCGCAAAACCACAAGTCGAACACTTCCCAAGTGTCTAGGACTGTGTGATGTATTTTCTGATGATGTGTGCAGAACCCAGTAGGGTGGCCTTTTGCAGTTGGCAGATGGTGATTTTGTCAATGTCTATTGTTTCCAAATGCCGGCTGAGATCTTTTGGCACGGCACCCAGTGTGCCCATCACCACCATCACTGGTTTCTGCCAGAGTCTTTGAAGTTCAGTCTTGAGGTCCTGATAGCGGCTGAGTTTTTCCTGTTGTTTTTCATCTATGCAACTGTCACCTGGGATGGCAACATCAATGATCCAAACCTTGTTCTTTTCCACAACTGTGATGTCTGGTGTGTTGTGTTCCAGAACTTTGTCAGTCTGGATTCGGAAGTCCCACAGTATCTTTGCGTGTTCATTCTCCAATACTTTTGCAGGTTTGTGATCCCACCAGTTCTTTGCTGCTGGGAGGTGGTACTTGAGGCATAAGTTCCAATGAATCATTTGGGCCACATAGTTGTGCCTCTGTTTGTAGTCTGTCTGTGCGATTTTCTTACAGCAGCTGAGGATATGATCAATGGTTTCGTTGGTTTCCTTGCAGAGTCTGCACTTTGGGTCATCAGCTGATTTTTCAATCTTGGCCTTAATTGCATTTGTTCTGATGGCTTGCTCCTGGGCTGCAAGAATCAGGCCTTCTGTCTCCTTCTTCAGGGTCCCATTCGTGAGCCAGAGTCAGGTCTTCTCCTTATCAGCTTTTCCTTCAATTTTGTCAAGGAACTTTCCATGCAGTGTTTTGTTGTGCCAGCTGTCAGCTCTAGTTTGTAGTGCGGTTTTCTTGTACTGGTTTTTTGTCTGCTGTGTTTTGAGGAGTTTCTGATTTTTGACTTCAATCAAAGCAGGTTCTTCACTTTGCTTGACATATTCTGCCAGGGCATGTTCTTCTTCTTTGACTGCTTATTTTACTTGTAAGAGTCCTCTGCCCCCTGATCTTCTAGGCAGATATAGCCGGTCAACATCACTGCGAGGGTGCAGGGAATGATGAATGGTCATGAGTTTTCTTGTTTTTCTGTCCAAATTGTCCAGTTCCATCTGTGTCCAATTTATAATGCCAGCAGTATATCTTATGACAGGTATGGCCCAGGTGTTTATGGCCTTGATGGTGTTGCCTCCATTGAGCTTGCTTTTGAGAATTTTTCTGACCCTTTGTGTGTATTCTTTGCTGACCACAGTTTTCACATGTTCATGCTTGATGTTGTCCAGCTGTAGTATGCCCAGATATTTATAGGCCTCTGGCTGGTGACACTTTATTGTTTGGCCATTGGGCATATTTATGCCCTCACTTTCAATGATTTTTCCCTTCTTCAATGCCACTGTCCAACATTTGTCCAAACCAAACTCCATGTTGATATCAGTGCTAAAAATTCAGACAGTGTTGGTCAGAGACTAGATTTCAGTTTCCGTTTTCCCATATAGCTTCAGGTCAGCCATGTACATCAAATGTGAAATTTTGTGAGAATTCTTAGATGTTTGATAGCCGAGATTTGTTTTTTGTAAGATTGTTGACAGAGGGATCATGGCAATAATGAAAAGCAGAGGGGACAATGAATCTCCCTGGAAAATTCCTCTCCTGATGTTGACAAGTCCATAGCTTTCATTTCCAACAAACAGTTCAGTTTTCCAGTGCTCCATCATATTTTCAATGAAGGTGCCAACGGTTTTACAAATCCCGATGGCGTCCAGGCACTTGATGATCCAGCTGTGTGGGAGTGAGTCAAAGGCCTTTTTGTAGTCAATCCACGTCATGTGAAGATTAGCTTTTCGGCTCTTACAGTTCTCCAGAATCATTTTGTCAATCAATAACTGGTCTTTTGTGCCCCTGCTTTTCCGTTTGTTGCCTTTCTGTTCATCTGGCAAGATGTTTTTTTCTTCAAGATAGTCTTGAATTCTGTCAGCTATGATGCCAGTCAGTAGTTTAAACATAGTGGGCAGACACGTTATTGGCCTGTAGTTTCCTGGTGCTGCTCCTTTTGCTGGATCCTTTTGTATCAGGTATGTTCTTCCAGTTGTTAGCTATTCACTGATACTTCCTTTCTGCAGCATCTCATTGAATTGTTGGGCCATTTTTCCATGTAAACTAATCAGATGTTTGAGCCAAAATCCATGAAGTTGATCACTACCAGGCGATGTCCAGTTCTTGACTTTTTGCACTCGTTTGCTGATCATTTCAGTTGTTATTTCCATCAGTTCCATTTTGTTCTGTGAGAATTTTCCTTCAAACTCCTTTATCCACCCAGCGTTTTTGTTGTAGTTTTTATTATTTTCCCAAAGTTCTTTCCAGAACTTTGTTGTTGCAGTTTTCTCTGGCTTTATGGTTACTGTGTCTGTTGTTTGGTTCAGACTCTGGTAGAACCGTCTTTGGTCTGATTGAAACAGTTGATTTTGTCTGTACTGGATGATTCTGGCTTCATACCTTTCAATTTTTCTGGCTGTTGCTGTAATTTGTTCTTTCACGATTTCCAAAGCTTCTTCAATTTTTCTGGTGTTCAACCAGTACTTTCGGATCAGGTATTGCTTGATTTTGTCATTCTTCAGTTTCCTCTCTTTCATATTTTTCAGGTTACTTGCATCTGATCTAAGTTTCTTGGTTTTCAACTCTAGCCTGACCTTCCACTTTGGTTTTCCAGTCGATTTTCTTTGGGGCTGCCTTGGTTGTAGGAGCCCAAGCTCTTCTGTTACTATCACTGCTGCACTGTAGGCAAACTGGTTTGTTTGTTCAATTGATGTTATTTGGACAGTGGAGAGTACTGCATTCACATCTTTCATGAGAGGCGCCAGGTGTCTCTTGGGCACTGTTTTTAGAGTTGGGAGCCGCTTTCTTATTGCATTTGCTGCAGCATGAGCCATGATCTTATCCTTGAGCTCTTGTTGTCTTGTTGTCAAGGTTCCTGGTGGTTCAACAGATGTTTCAAGTGCTGGTTCCTCAAATTCTTGCAAAAGCGCCACACTTTCTTCTGGTTCAATCTGTTCCACCATTCCAAGTGTTGCTGGAGTCTCTGCTGCTGTCTGTGCTGTGGTCTGATGGTAATCTACTTTGCAAATTTTCTGGATTTCTTCGAGTTCGACTTCACTGAACACTTTGTTTCTGATTATGAATCTTCGTTGGTCAGCCAGTCGGGGTTCTGTTATCTGTGAGTCAGGGTACTCTTGTTTCCATAGCTGATGCATGAGGTTCAGATTTGTAGTAGCATTTCATAATTGTGCGGTTTTCTGGCATGGTATATTTTTGCCGCTTCTGTGACTGTTCATTTGGGTTTTGATGATTCCGTAGCCCACTTGTCGATGGATGTCCAGAATCAGCAGCATCCACCGTGGTCCTTTTTATCCTGGGCGACGACCGAGCCAGTATAGACTTCGTTTGGGTTTGATTCTCCATAATGCTAATGGGTTAGGTGCTCTTGGTTGTGCTCCTCAGCTGAGGCCTCTCTGGCTTGGTTGGACCTGCCGGTAGTTACACTACCGCCAGCACAGCCCTCAGTCATCATTGGAGCAGCTAAGCCCCCCCACCACGTCAAGGTGGCACCTGCGGGGGGGGGTATTATTATTACTATTATTATTATTATTATTATTATTATTATTATTATTATTATTATACCCTGCTTTATCTCTCTTGAAGGGGACTCAAAGCGGCTAAAAAAAAAACATCTATCCTAGGGCTGCCATAAGTTCAGAGTTGATTTGAAAGAAGATCACAACAAAATATAGTCAGTTCCCGGATCATCTAGATCAACTAAAATGTCACTCAAATGGAAGCTCATACTAATTGGTACAGGGATGAAATGATTTGTCTCTTTCCATTCCAATAAGATTCTCCCTGTAGGCTCCTTGCCATGATGTTTCCATAGAAACAACTTTCAAGAACTCCTAGCAACACTTACTATCATTGTTTCCATGAGCCTATTTGGTCCAAAAATTTCCTCCAGGCAAAGCTAGACCTTGTGTATATCTTTCAGTAAGTTCATGAAAGGAACTACTGTGATGGAGGGTGCAAGTGGGTGGATTGGGCTGAAAAAGAATTTGTGCTTTTCTATAGTTTTGGTAGTCTTCTTCTTCAGGTTTCCCTCCTGTCAATCAACTTTAGACATCCACACAAAGCTTGTAGTGATGTCAAATTTCCAGCTGATATTCATATCCAGTATTATTCATTAGGAAATAAGAAAACCTCAAGTTAATTTCCCATAAAATGGTACTAGAGAAGATGATGGGAGCAGACTAGAGAGACTGTCAGATATGGTGGAATGGATTCAATGGAAATGACGGTGCTTCTGATGCTGAGAATGACAGCTCAGTGTATCCTTTGTGCTGGGAAGTGGGGAAGATAGAAGTGCCAGAGAAAAAAAATCTGATCTTCTTCCTCCTATGAGTTGTCATTTAATACCACTGAAGCTGTTCACTCTATATGTATGAACCTGCTTATGAATTTTAACACATTTCATTACTCATATGTCAAGCATGAGCTTTCAGGGAGGGGGAGCAGAAAGTAATAAAAGAAGGATAAAGTGAGTGCATGGCCCTTAAATAATACGAATGTGAAACAAATCTGAAAATTACACACCAAATTAACTAACCTATGAGGGAATGGAAAGAAGCGCATAGGCTGTAAGCTTTCCTCTGGAGAAGGCAAACATTGACGTATAGATTGTGTGTTGTAAACAGCTTGACATTATCCCTGTTAACACTGCTAGGGTAAATGTCACGTTGCTTTTAAAGGAAGTCTAAAGTTTAAATTAAGGAAGTCTTAACTTTCAGGGTATCTTCTTTTTATATTGCCAGCCAGATATATATGTATTTAAAAAGCTGAAGTGGGTATTGAGCAAGCCTGCATGCCTGCATGTGTATTTGTGAAAGAGACAAAAAAGGCAAGGTAGATGTTTGAGTGATTGTCACAATTTTGCACAGCAGTAGTCAGGAATGTGTGCCTTCCAAAGAAGGAGACCCCACCACAATCTGAAGCATCTTCATTGCTGCTGTGTGTCTTCAACTTGTTTCTAACTTATAGTGATTCTAAGGCAGTGGTTCTCAACCTGTGGGACCCCAGGTTTTTTTTGGCCTACAACTTCCAGAAATCCTAGCCAGTTTACCAGCTACCTTAGAGACCGCATCTCCCTCTATGAATCCACACGTTCTCTTCGCTCATTGGGGGAGGCCCTTCTCTCGCTCCCACCATCCTCACAGTCACGGTTGGTGGGGACGAGAGAGAGGGCCTTCTCCGTCATGGCCCCCCGGCTTTGGAACTCTCTACCTAGAGAGATCAGGCAGGCCCCTACCCTCCTCTCCTTCCGGAAGAGCTTAAAAACCTGGCTCTTCCAAAAGGCCTTCTATGTTTAGTTGTTGCTGGATTGATCTATCTGTCCATTCCATAATGGTCCCATTGTTGTTGTCTTGCCATTTTATACCGCACTTTATTGTCCATTCAACTGTGAAATTTCCTTTTTCCCATTTCGTAACACTCTGCATTTCGCCTGGGATCTACGAATTAGTCTCCTGTATCCTGCTTGTTGATTTTAATGATTGTTTTTATTGATGTTGATGTTTTTTACTGGGATAATTGTTTTATTGCTTTGTTACTGTTATTTGTTTGTTTTATCAGGCCAGGCCCCATGTAAGCCGCCCCGAGTCCCTACAGGGAGATGGGGAGGGGTATAAAAATAAAGTTATTATTATTATTATTATTATTATTATTATTATTATTATTATTATTATTATTAGGATTTCTGGGGGTTGGAGGCCAAAACATCTGGGGACCCACAGATTGAGAAACACTGCCCTAAGGCAAACCTATAAACACAGGTGTAATTGGCATAATTTGTTCATAAGGATTTTACCACTGCTTTGCCTATGGCTGAGTGTGACTTACCCAAGGGGAGTCAAACCCTGTTCTTTCAGAGTTCTGGTCAAATGCATTGGTACTAGTACCCTATCCTTCTAGAGGCATTGTTTTTCTTTAAAACTGCCTTTGTGCATTGGTTTTCTGTAAATGTATTTCTGGGCATTAAATGTGTGTTTTGTATATGTAAAGATCTTATCACGACTAAAGCGCTTTCAGGCAGGGGGGAATCTTTTTATCCCACCCGCTTCCCCAAATTTGTAAAGATCTTATAACGACTGCCACCAATTTGTAAAGGACTATGAACAACTAACACCAATTTGGAAAGATGCAACCGCCAAAGACTCAGGGAGGAGACCTTTTACTTTTTTTTCTTTCTTCTTCTTCACTTTAAAGCAGGGGTCCCCAAACTTTTTAAACGGGGGGCCAGTTAACAGTCCCTCAGACCGTTGGAGGGCCGGACTATAGTTTTTTTTAAAAAAAACTATGAACAAATGCCTATGCACATGGCACATATTTTATTTTGAGGTTAAAAAAAGAAACAAATACAGCCTCAATGTTAATAATAATAATAATAATAATAATAATAATAATAATAATAATAATAAAGAGGGTTGGAAGAAACCCTTGGGCCATTTAGTCCAACCCCCTTCTGCCTTTCTGCACCAAAAGCACAGCAAAGCACCCCTGACAGATGGCCACCCAGACTCAATGTTACTAATAATAATAAAATAATGGAGAGGGTTGGAAGAGACCCTTGGGCCATTTAGTCCAACCCCCTTCTGCCTTTGTGCACCAAAAGCACAGCAAAGCACCCCTGACAGATGGCCACCCAGACTCAATGTTACTAATAATAATAAAATAATGGAAAGGGTTGGAAGAGACCCTTGGGCCATTTAGTCCAACCCCCTTCTGCCTTTGTGCACCAAAAGCACAGCAAAGCACCCCTGACAGATGGCCACCCAGACTCAATGTTACTAATAATAATAAAATAATGGAGAGGGTTGGAAGAGACCCTTGGGCCATTTAGTCCAACCCTCTTCTGCCTTTGTGCACCAAAAGTACAGCAAAGCACACCTGACAGATGGCCACCCATCCTCAATGTTAATAATAATAATAATAATAATAATAATAATAATAATAATAATAATAATAATAATAATAATAATAATACTGGAGAGGCCCCACTAAGGCCTCCAGCCCAGGGAGAAATCTGAAATAGCAATATACTCCAGATTTCTCCCAGGACTGGAAGCCTGAGTGGGGAAAGAAACTCTCCCTCACTAAGGCCTCCAGCCCAGGGAGAAATCCGGAGTATATTGCTAATCAAGAATAGCAATGTACTCCAGATTTCTCCCAGGACTGGAATTCTGAGTGGGGAAAGAATCTCTCCCTCACTCAGGCCTCCAGCCCAGGGAAAAATCCAGAGTATATTGCTAATCAAAAATAGCAATATACTCCAGATTTCTCCCAGGACTGGAAGTCTGAGTGGGGAAAGAAACTCTCCCTCACTCAGGCCTCCAGCCCAGGGAAAAATCCGGAGTATATTGCTAATCAAGAATAGCAATATACTCCAGATTTCTTCCTGGACTGGAAGTCTGAGTGGGGAAAGAAACTCTCCCTCACTCAGGCCTCCAGCCCAGGGAGAAATCCGGAGTATATTGCTAATCAAGAATAGCAATATACTCCAGATTTCTCCCAGGACTGGAATTCTGAGTGGGGAAAGAATCTCTCCCTCACTCAGGCCTCCAGCCCAGGGAAAAATCCGGAGTATATTGCTTATCAGAAATAGCAATATACTCCAGATTTCTCCCAGGACTGGAAGCCTGAGTGGGGAAAGAATCTCTCCCTCACTCAGGCCTCCAGCCCAGGGAAAAATCCGGAGTATATTGCTAATCAGAAATAGCAATATACTCCAGATTTCTCCCAGGACTGGAAGTCTGCGTGGGGAAAGAAACTCTCCCTCACTCAGGTCTCTAGCCCAGGGAGAAATCCGGAGTATATTGCTGATCAACGTATTGCTAAACCTGGAGGAAACACACCTTAGTAATTAATAATTAATTAAATAATAATTAAAATACCTTTTGATCAGCAGTAAAAGGCAAGGCTCCTCCACAGCTTATGCAGGGAGAGTGGGGAGCCAGGTGAGGCTCAAAGGCTCATAGAGCAGAAAAGTGGCCGGAAGGCGGAAAGGCAAGTCTCCAAGGCTTGTGCAGGGAGCGGGACAACGCAGGAAAGGGAGGAAAGCTGCCGCGGGCCGGATAAATGGCTCCGGCGGGCCGGATCTGGCCCGCGGGCCTTAGTTTGGGGACCCCTGCTTTAAAGGGTAGCGTAACTTGGTTTAGAATATATGCGACAGAGGCTTAGATGTTGGAAGAACAATAACAAGTTTATTCAGGCACAGAGCTTAGTGGTTACAATTTTGTTTCGCATTTAGAGGTATTCTTATTAACAGTTACAATACTAGAATGAGATGAATCAACTCTCTAAAGTATCACTTCTTCCCCTGCCACTTTTAAACCATTACTTCAATGGATCTCTGTGAGTCCAGCTGGGATTGGTTCCCAAAGTCTGAAACTTGGACTATCCAGTCACTTCAAACCACAGTCACCCCTGTGATATACTATCACAGATTCTCTGTTGCTTACCAGGACACAGACTACATTAAATAAGTCACCAAACTTATTTAAAACCGACTCAAAATGAACAATTGAGTCTCCTTGATCCCATCAACCTAGAATCCATCCTCCCTGTGCCTCATCAGAGAACAGACTGACTGACGTTTTTAAACTCTGCACTTCTTCAACTAAACGGCAGTTGGCTCCGCCTACTTCTCCATGGCAACCAACCTCTGAGTGCTGAGATGCAATAATTGTAATACTTACCCTTTTAAAACATAAACACACAATTAAACATAACATCTGTAAACCAAAATTCGTACTTCGTTACAGTATATAATATGTTAACCCCTATTTTTAAAGTGCATGAATGTGTATTATGGAAACATGTGCACAAGAAGTCAATACAGCAGAAAACATTGTTTATCAAAATGCATACATAGAGCAAATAAGTAGATACAAATGTATAAAGTGGGGGAAAGTTCACAACATTATATACTGTTCTTCATGAAGACTTGATATGGAGATAGAATGGGAAAATGGGAACTGAGTAAAATTGAAATCAAGAAGCTTTCCTTTTCCACATAAAGTCAATCTGTTATGATGTAAAGTCAATCTGTTATTATGTCAGTACCTGGAGAATGTGTACCTGTGTACCTTCTGACAAAATATGGTCTACAATATGGCTCAATGATATTATTGGGTCAGAAATGCTTCATTTTAATAAGGTTTGCTATTATGTGCAGTTTTACCTATTGACATGAAGTTCGGGAACATATTCCCCCACAGGTATTTTAAGTACAACTGACAGAACTGTATTTCAAAATGTGTGAATAACAAGATAATGCATGCTCCAAAGAGCCTCATGGATCTAGAAAAAAAGCAGCACAGTTTTTGTGTGTTTATGAATACTTAAGGGTAGTTGATTGGAAAGGCAGATTTATTCAAAAAAGAGAAGAACACCCACAAATTTGGGGTAGGGAAAGAGTCATCACTCATGGCAATCTTGACACCTAAAGTTTCTGATGATGCTGAGCTCATTTCCCTTTTTAATGAGCCGGATTCTCTGAAAAGCGCAACCCTCATTTGCTTTAGATTTTATGGGAACTGTTTATGGCATGTTTGTGCTTCCTCCAAAGAAACTGTCAAATATATGTAAATCTGCATAGATTGTTAAGCATAAATTGGTTTTAGTACCTTCTGCTCTTATCTTAATGACTAAAAATATCTGTATTAGTGAAAGTTAAATTTGTCATGCTCCAATGTTATATTGGGGATTGCCACCAACTGATAACAAATCTATATTATTGTTAATTCTGAGTTAATCAAAAATGTAATTATGGCTTTTAATTAGAAAAGAAAAAAGTGGTCAACTACTTGCCTAATAAAGATTACTTTTTTGTCATGTCATCACAGGTTCTCATAGATAACTGGAATTATCAGTATGCATAGGACTATTTTCAAAATGGCCAAAGCAGGATTTCACTTGGGTCAATATTTGAGTTCAGTAGAATTCACTCCTGGGCAGTTTTCTTCAGAATAGTGGCTTAAGTTTCAAAGATTTTACTAATGTTTGATTTTCAGACAGAGCTACTGTGGTGCAATGGTCTGATCATTGGAATATGACTCTGGAAACCAGATTCAAATCGCTGATTAGCTAGAGAGACCCACTAGGTGATCTCGGGAAAGACACACTTTCTCAGCATCAGAGGATTCCCTGGTGGCACAATGGTTAAACCTTTGCACCAGCAGGACTGCTGACTTGAAGGTTGGGTTGTTGACCTGACGGTTGCCAGTTCAAATCCAACCCAAGGAGAGTGCAGATGAGCTCCCTCTGTCAGTTCCAGCTCCATGCGGGGACATGAGAGAAGCCTCCCACAAGGATGGTAAAACATCAAACGTTTGGGCGTCCCCTGGGCAATGTCCTTGCAGACAGCCAATTCTCTCACAGCAGAAGTGACTTGCCGTTTCTCAAGTTTCTCCTGACACACACACACAAAAAAGCATCATAAGAAGGCAATGGCAAACACCCCATCCCTGAATAAAGCTTGCCAAGAAAATTCAGTTAATGGGTCACCTTAGGGTCTTCATTATTTGAAGACAGACAACAGACAAACTATTGAGCTAACTAGCTCCTGAAATATTCAGCATTTCACTTGTTTACTAAAATGTTTTGCATTTCTATTTGAAAACTAAGTCAAAGTGATCCTATTTACAGACTGGTACTTGCCACAGTGAATGTTCCATTTGCCAGATTGCTAGCACATATGGCCATTGATCTTGATATTCTCCCTCTAATTCCTGTTTAAAGATTAGACCATAGAAATAATATTCTTTGCCATGCATTTTTCTGCTGATAGAGTTGATAGACAAGTGCAAGAGTTATACAGTGGCCTATGTATAAAGGTAAAGGTTTCCCCTGACGTTAAGTCCATGTCTGACTGGGGGTTGGTGCTCATCTCCATTTCTAAGCCCAAGAGCCGGCGTTGTCCGTAGACACCTCCAAGGTCATGTGGCCAGCATGACTGCATGGAGCGCCGTTACCTTCCCGCCGGAGCGGTACCTATTGATCTACTCACATTGGCATGTTTTTGAATTGCTAGGTTGGCAGAAGCTGGAGCTCACAGCGGGCGCTCACTCCGCTCCCGGGATTTGAACCTGGGACCTTTCGGTCTGCAAGTTCAGCAGCTCAATGCTTTAACACACTTCACCACCGGGGTTCCTACTGGCCTATGTATAGGAACATATAAAACAATGGGTCGGGAGGGGGGGAGATAACATATGGAAAAAGTAAGAGTCCATATGAAAATACTGTCCTTTATTTTCTATTAGTACTTCTTTAGGATATATGACAAACTATAATGTTCACAATATATTTTTGCTTTGTTTCTTCTGTATAGTGGTTGCTTTCAAGGACAGCATTAAAAAGGGATATGAGGCAATTCCCAAAGCAACTACTGGCATCCTTTGTAACAAATCACAACAAAATCCTAGCTGATCGCCAGAGACCTTGCTCTGAGCCCTTAGGATCACATGCAAAGATGAATAATACCTATTATTTCTCACTACTGTGGGAGAAGATGAATATTTCTAAACAATTTTCTTTCAAACAATATTTGCGCATCCTGAAGTGTTTGAATAAATTATCTGGTAAGCTTTTGTAAGACAATCATTTTTTCAACCAATTTTTTTTCATAAATATTGTTATTTTTGTGCAACTAGCACTTTTTAGCAGAAAAACCAAAGTAAGTAGAAAGACATTTGGATTGTTAATGTAAAATTTGGGAGGTTACACAAAAATGTTTTTTTGAATTAGAAAAATCAACTTTTGTTTCTGGAAAACTTTTTAAAATTTTGTTTATCAGTAGTAGTATTAGTATAACATTTAGCTATACCCATTTTTGTCTCAGGAACTGTGATCCAAAGTGTCTCAACCTTAATATATATAAACTTTTTTTTAAAAGCAAATATTAAAATAGAATTAAACTAGGATAATGATTGCAAAAATTAAGTTAAAATACAGTTTTTTTAAAAAAATAAAATGAAAAGCTGTTTAGAACAATTCACTAGCATCACACAACACCCCCTCTAGCCAATATTTTTTTTCAAAAAATCTTTGTTTTAAAATCTTGTCTGAATAAAAAAGTTTTTACCCTACTTCTGGAACAACTCTCTCTGTCTGATGAGGTCTTAACTCAGTGGGGAGGGGGTACGAGTAAAAGAGAAGCAGAATCTTGCCTTTCTTTGTAGGCACAACCAAACGGCTGCAGATTTCCCTGTCTTGCCTGTTTTTTTCCCCTTTACACTCTGATATTGCTTCACCACATGTGTCCTAGTTTTACATGTGAAATATTGGACGAAACGTGATGGATAAAAGTTTAAAAAGCTATAATTACTAGAAGGTAAAGCCTACAGCAAGAACCTTGGGTGTCCAGATGTTACTGAACTCCAAATCTCATCAACCTCATCTTGGGACTTCATTGCATGATGCCACTATTTTGTGTTATTCGCACTATCAGAGACATCATACGATAGAGATTGTCACCTTCGATGACATTTGTGACCTTTGTGAAATAAAGTTCTAAAATGGACAGTGGTTAGGATTTTTTTTTGTGTCAGGAGCAACTGGAGTTGCTTCTGGAGTGAGAGAATTGGCCGTCTACAAGGACGTTGCCCAGGGAATGCCCGGATGTTTTTGATGTTTTACCATCCTTGTGGGAGGCTTCTCTCATGTCCCCGCATGGAGCTGGAGCTGATAGAGGGAGCTCATCCACACTCTCCCCGGGTGGGATTTGAACCTGGCAGCTTTCAGGTCAGCAACCCAACCTTCAATTCACAAGGCTTTTATCCCCCAGGCCACTACAGTGGTCAGGAATGATGAAGTAGAGCATCACAGCATAAGTTAAAGGCCTTCCTCCCTTGGTGCATGGTCATCTAGGTTACAGCCACTAGCAAATATGGATGTAAGAGAAAAATGACTCTGAATGTCTCATTGCAATGGAAAAGTATATCATCACTGGAATATATAAATCAGTTTGTCATGATTTGCACACTCAGCACTGTGTCACATATGCCTGTGGGCAAGATGATTTCTTGCCATGTACATCCTACTCCTATTATGCACATCCTACTCCAATTATCTCTTTAAGTAGAAAGAGACACCTCTAGGATAAACTCTTTGGCATGTGCTATGAAGGAGTGGCTCTCTGCCAGGATATGAAAATTATGAGTAGCTTAGAACCATTCTGTTACACTCTAGTGTTTTTGAGAATGTCACTGTAATTTGTTTGCTCATCTGAAGTCTTTCACTGGAGGATGTCACCAGTGCTCATGCACTGATGCTCACAGGCTTCTCAGTAAGCCTCTCTTGGACATGTTTGGCTGTACCTCTTTTTCCTAATCCTTGTAACCTTGAATATTTCCTTGGAAATCCTTTCTCACTAAACAGTCCTTCTAGAAGTATGCAAACAGCCTGACTCAAACAACCTCTGCCTTGAGGAATATAGCCCTTTAAACATACTTGTGTAGGAGCCTCAGTTGGCCTAGGGGATAAAAGCCTTGTAAATTGAAGGTTGGGTTGGTGACCTGAAGGCTGCCAGGTTCGAATCCCATCAGGGGAGAGCATGGATGAGTTCCCTCTATCAGCTCCAGCTCCATGCGGGGACATGAGAGAAGCCTCCCACAAGGATGGTAAAACATCAAAACATCCGGGTGTCCCCTGGGCAATGTCCTTGCAGATGGCCAATTCTCTCACTCCAGAAGCAACTCCGGTTGCTCCTGACACGGAAAAAAAAACATACTTGTGAAACAGTCAAATTCCCTGAAGACCATATTCCCTGTTCTGCTGATTAGTATGTCATTCTCCTCTAAGGAATAATACATTCTCTTTGAAGATGCATGAGATTAAAGTAGTTGGCACTGGAGGTCTCTCCAAAAAATGGTTGAAGCCCATGGGCCCCTTATTCCCACCAGCATAAACAAATATAAACAGAGGTTCCATCCATAGGGCCATTGAGGCTTTAATTAAATCCTCCTCGTCACTTTTTTGTGCTGGGGAAGATGATAAGTTCATCCCTACATTGCCAACACATTGTATTACATTGGCCAAGAAGATGAAGAGGTTTTATCTTTTGGAGCCCTCCATCACTTGCTGTTTTGATCTTCACTCAAATTGAATGTGTCCCTCCTTGCATCTTAGGAGCAGGGGTGCATTGCATCAAGTGAAGAAAATCAAGGATGTGAAGCACAAACACATGAAGTGGGTGTATCATTCTGAAAGATAGTGACCATGTTATATTTTGGAAATCCTCAGTTTTTGCAAGTTGTCCCAAAGTACTCAATTTTACATCTTTCAATTTTGTGCTTGATAGGAATGGAAAGACTTCCCAAAAAGAAAACATTTGTGTGTATAAAGGGGGGGGGTGTGTGCCCCCCATTTAGTTGGAAAACTGGGTCCAGATGAATAACCAATGAGTATTTATTTATTTAAAAATTTCTGTCTCATTTAGTGACCAAAAATCTCAAGGGTAGCATATAAAAAAAAATAAAAAATAAAAATAACCATTGATGTTATAGCCTTTATTTTATTTTGAAAGGTAACTTTTTAAGCTTTCTTAAAAGATAGTATATATGGAACTTTTTTATTTCAAACCTTTTAATAATAATAATAATAATTTATAATCTGCTTTCATCTCCCCGACTCGGAGCAGTTCACATGGGGACCAAGCCTTTTCCCCAGCACAGAAACTCAAAGTCGCTTCTTCTTCTTCATACACGCAGTCGTTTCTGACTTTTCGTGACCTCATGGACCAGTCCATGCCAGAGCTCCCTGTTGGCGTCGCCGCCCCCAGCTCCTTCAAGGTTAAGTCACTTCAAGGATACCGTCCATCCATCTCGCCCTTGGTCGGCCTCTCTTCCTTTTTCCTTCCATTTTCCCCAGCATAATGATCTTTTCTAAGCTTTCCTGTCTTCTCATGATGTGACCAAAATACTTCATCTTTTCCTCTAATATCCTTCCCTCCAATGAGCAGTTGGGCATTATTTCCTGGAGGATGGACTGGTTGGATCTTCTTGGGGTCCAAGGTGCTCTCAGGATTTTCCTCCAGCACCAGAGTTCAAAAGCATCTAACTTCCTTCGCTCAGCCTTCCTTATGGTCCAGCTCTCGCATCCATAGGTTACTATGGGGAATACCATTGCTTTAACTATGTGGACCTTCGTTGCCAGTGTGATGTTTCTGCTCTTCACTATTTTATCGAGGTTGGCCATTGCTCTCCTCCCAAGAAATAGACGTCTTCTGATTTCCTGGCTGAAGTCTGCCTATTGTCAGGGTGCAATAAAGAACAGCATCATCAAAGCTGGTCTTTTCGCAACCTGACTACAAGAGGACAGAGGAAGGAGACCATTTGGCGGGATAGGCTGATTTATGACAGGGTCTGGTCTTCAAACGTGGGAAAGGACAAAAGGAAAGGGAGGTGTGGATGGAGAAGGAGGAGGGGGAGGCAACAACCCCATATACTGAGGGGAAAAGTGGAAGAGGGTCAGTAAAAGCTTTTGCAGTCATCTTGGCAAGGTGGATTCAATAAAGTTTTCCATTGTGACCAGCGGTGTGAGCCTATTTTTTGGGTCCTACACCTTCCAGGAACGGACATTAAGCTTTTACTCCCTTTTTTTCCAGCTCATCCCGTGAGGAAAGGTTTCTCCGGTGAGAGCATGAACCCTGATGGAGGAGAAACCATGAAGGAATTCCTCTTCCTGGAAGAAGAACAGGCGAACCCTCGAGGTGCAGAGGAGTTGAGAGAGGAAAGGAACCCATCGCCAGCATTGAGCGAAGGGGGGACAGACCCCTCGGACCCGTCGTGGAAGCCGCTGACCTCCACCCAGTTACCCGCAGGCAGGGGAGTGACAGTGAGACGGAAGATCCAGATGGGAGGCGATTGGCAGCGAGACGGAGAGGGAGCCCCGGAGATGAGAAGGATGGAAAGGAGATTAGATGCGATGGAGAAAATGTTTGAAACTTTCTCTCGACAGATGGATCTGATGCAGCGGCAGGTAAACGAGTCCTGGAGGGCGACAGTCAAGCAACGGGAGCAGAGGAGAGGGCTGCCCGGGAGAGGCACTGAACCCCGTCCCTTTGCCGGGGAGGGTCCACAGGACTATGAGGACGAGATGCCTCGGCAGGGGGCATCAGTTTTCCCCACGGGCCTGTCGGGAAGGAGCCAAATGCCTGGGAAGGGAGAATTTCGGGTGAAGTTCAACGGGGACCCCAAACAGCTGTCTTATTTCATTACAAACGTAAGACACTTCATGGAGGATTTTGGGGACCAATTCCCTTCAGAAAGCGCAAAAATCCACACGGTGGGGGCAAACTTGAAAGAAGCAGCTGCAGACTGGCTAATGCAGATGTATGATACTGGTGCCCGGGAGCTAGCCTGCCTGGAGGATTTCCTAAGAGCCCTCCGTGAGAGGTTCGAAGACCTTTTGGCAGAGGAGAGGGCGAAGGCCCAACTCAAAAGGATATACCAGGGAGGAAGGACAGTGTCAGAATACGCCCTGGAATTTAAAGCAACAGCGGGGAAGATTAGGGACTGGTCAGACACCACCAAACTGGAATATTTCAGGGCTGGTTTACGCTCTGAGGTGCTCGAGTGGGCTTTACACAGAGGAAATCCAAGAGACTTGGAGGACTGGATTTTGCTGGCAGGGCGCGTGGAGGTGGACCAACAGCAAATCTCTCGTCGTCCAAGGGAGAGCAACAGAATCAAACCCCCAACAGCAGCAACACGGCGCTTCTCCCCTCGTCGCGGAAGGTCGACCAGCAGGGAGAGGAGAGCAGGGAGGGGGGCCTGCTTCGCTTGCGGCCGCGAGGGACATCGAGCGGCAGAGTGTCCGAAAGGGACAGGCATGGAGACAAAAGGAGAGAGGCTTCACAGCCAGAAGCCGCCCCACCAGAACTCCAAACTAGCAAAAGGGAAAGCTGCCATGGCAACGGAAACGGCTTTAGCCCCAGGGCAGCTTCACGCAGAAGAGATGGAGGAAGCGGAGGACCTGGAGTTACCGGGAAACGACCGGGATCTGTTTTGAACGCCCGGAAACAGATCGAACCATCAGAGGGCGACGGGGGTGAGTTGAGAAGAGTAAATTGTGACATTGTGAGAGTCAGAGTGAGGCTGTTGAACCCAGAGACAGGGATCCAGGTAGAGGCAGATGCGATGTTGGACTGTGGGTGCACGAGATGCCTAATTACTCCCGAACTAGCAAACAGGTTGGGGGTGGAGCCAAACCCACTAAAGACACCAGTAGTCTTCGCACAATTGGATGGAACCCCAGCATACGGAGTCCCAGTAACAGAAAAAACAGGGTTTTTAAGAATGACTATGGGTTCTCATGCTGAGACATTGCAATTTGTGATTTCAACAATGGCACATCAGCCAGTCATTTTGGGCGTTCCTTGGCTGAGATGGCAAAACCCTCAGATTGACTGGAAAAGGGAGACATTTACTTTCTGGGATGGAAATTGCAATTTTGAGAGTACCCCGAAAGACATAGAGGTACTGGAGCCAGAGGGGACGATAGCAGCCACGTCACAGGGGGTACCATTGGAAAGCGTTCCCAGAGTCTACCATGAATTCGCAGAGGTGTTCAGTGAGAAGGAGTGTGACCAGTTGCCCCCTCATAGGAAGACGGACTGTGCAATTGAAATAGACCCCAATGCCAAACTACCTAAGCCAAAACTCTATGCAATATCGGAACCAGAGAAAAGGGCACTCAGAGAATTTATTGACAAAAATATAGAGAGAGGCTTCATCGAGCCATCTCAGTCCCCCATGGCAGCGCCAGTATTTTTCAGGCCAAAAGCAGACGGCCTAAGATTGGTCGTGGATTATAGAGGTCTTAACGCAATATCCACCACAAACCAATACCCGCTTCCCCTAATGTCAGAGATGTTGGCGCAATTGGGCGAGGCACGCATCTTTACCAAACTGGACTTGCGGGAGGCTTTTTATAGGATTCGAATCAAAGATGAAGACTGTTGGAAAACGGCTTTTAATTGTCACCTTGGGCAGTACCATTTTAAAGTTTTACCTTTTGGCTTGTGCGGAGGTCCAAAGGTGTTCATGCAGTTCATAAATGAGACCTTTCGTGACATGCTATATAAGGGGGTTATTATATATCTCGATGACATTCTTTTGTACAGTAAATCACTGTCCGAACACATTAGGCTGACTCGAGAAGTCTTGCGCAGATTAAAGGAGAATCAGCTTTATGCTAAACTCTCCAAGTGTGAATTCCACAAAACGGAGTTAGACTACTTGGGGTTCCGCATCTCCACAAAAGGCATAGCTATGGACCCCGCCAAGGTGCAGGATGTATTGGCGTGGGAGCCTCCAAGGACTCGAAGACAGCTGCATGGATTTCTAGGCTTTGCAAATTTCTATAGACAGTTCATCAAGGACTTTGCCAAGCTGTCTCTGCCTTTGACAGAATTACTAAAGACTAGGAGTGGGGGAGACTCGTAAGACTAAGACGCCAGGTGCGAAACTGAACTGGACGCCTGAGTGCCAAGAGGCGTTTGAGGAATTAAAAAGGAGGTTCACAAGTCAACCCATATTAGTTCATGCCCAACGGGACAAACCTTTCGTGGTTCATTGTGATGCATCAGAGGCGGCCTATGGAGCAATACTGTTGCAGGCCGATGATGAGGGTGCTCTAAGACCGTGTGCTTATTTATCAAGAAAGTTCACGGAAACGGAACGGAATTGGCGGGTGTGGGAGAAGGAGGCCTTCGCAGTGAAGTCTGCCCTATCCCATTGGAGGCATTTCTTGGAGGGAACCGAGGCCCAATTTGAGGTATGGACTGATCACAAGAATCTGCAAGCTTTACGTACCCCTCAAAGGCTGAATGCAAAACAACTGCGATGGGCACAGTTCTTTAACCGTTTCAATTTTAAGCTGAAGTTCTTTCCGGGGACACAGAACAGGATGGCAGATGCCCTATCTCGAATGCCCGATGCAAACTATTCGGCCCTGAGTGAAGTCGGAACTGTGTTCACGAAAGAACAACTGGGTTTGATGGTGCAGACAAGGGCCACAGCGAAGGAAAAGCCCCCACCTAGTGGTCAACCACACGAACTGTCCCAGGAATTGAGGCTAGCTGCAGATGCAGACCCCTGGCTCCAGTCTCATAGGGATGAACTGTCTCAAACAGGGGGATTGTGGACTCACGGTTCCAAATACTATGTACCGGAGGAACTTCGGGGGAGGGTGCTGGCCCAAGCACACGACTCCAAGCTCTCTGGTCATTTTGGGTTTACAAAAACTCTGAAACTGTTGAATAGACAATTCTGGTGGCCAACCATACGCAAGGATGTAAAGGGTTATTTGCAGGAATGCCCAGTGTGCGCTATGGCAAAACAAAAGGTGGGCAGACCGGAAGGATTGTTGCAATCAGTAGCAGACCCCTTGAGACCGTGGACGGATATAGCTATGGACTTTGTGGTAGACCTGCCCAACAGCAATGGTTTCAACACAATCTGGACTATAATTGACCTGTTCTCCAAACAAGCTCACTTCGTGGCCCTTAAGAGACTTCCAACGGCACCCGAGTTGGCCAAATTGTTTCTGCAACACGTGTTTCGCCTGCACGGGTGTCCCAAGCGGATCATAAGTGACAGGGGCTCTCAGTTCACATCGAGGTTTTGGAAGTCTTTCCTGGGTATTTTAGGAACTGAAAGGACCCTGAGCACAGCCTTCCATCCAGAAACAGACGGAGCCACCGAACGGGTTCAGAAGACCCTTCAGCAGTTCCTCCGTTGCTACAGCACGTACCAGCAAGATCAATGGTCCTCGATGCTACCACTTGCCGAATATTGCATTAACAATTCGGATCACGCGTCCACTGGGGTCTCTCCGTTTAAAGTTGTGAACGGCAGAGATTTTCCGCCATTCCCCGCACTGCAAAAGGAGTTGCCTTCTGACGAGAAGCCAGGGAATTGGGGCGAGAAGATCACTGCCGCTTGGCCTTCGGTTCAGGAGGCCTTGCGCACCGCCAAAGTGGATTACAAGAAATATGCAGATAGAAAGAGAACAGCACCACCGGACTACAAAGTGGGGGAGTTAGTGTACTTGTCGACAAAGCACCTGAAATCCACACAACCATCCCGGAAGCTGAGCCCACGATATGTTGGTCCCTTTCCCATTTCGGCCGTTGTGAACCCAGTGACAGTACGGTTACAATTGCCTCATAGATGGCGCAAGGTGCACCCAGTGTTTCACGTTAGCCTGCTGAAACCAGCGCCAAACACTCACAGATGGAGTAAACCGGGGGCAGATCCGGTCCCCATTATGGTGGGGGCACACACCCATTTTGAAATCAAGGCTATCCTAGACTCCAAGAAGTCTCGGGAGAAACTGTACTACTTGGTCCAATGGTCTTCACAGACCTTACACCCGGAATGGGTAGCAGCAGAGCATGTTAAAGCCCCAAAGTTGAGAAAACAGTTTCACACAAAGTTTCCCCATAAACCTGGACCATGATCCCGAAAGGGGGGGGGGGGTTGGACTCTCTCTCTCCTTCTTCTTTCCTTCTCCTGGCTTATTCTGCTGCTGTTGTTCTTAGATTGTCGGAACTTTGTCTCTCCCCGCAGGGTCGTCGTCCGAAGGGGGGAGTCATGTCAGGGTGCAATAAAGAACAGCATCATCAAAGCTGGTCTTTTCGCATCCTGACTACAAGAGGACAGAGGAAGGCGACCATTTGGCGGGATAGGCTGATTTATGACAGGGTCTGGTCTTCAAACATGGGAAGGACAAAAGGAAAGGGAGGTGTGGATGGAGAAGGAGGAGGGGGGAGGCAACAACCCCATATACTGAGGGGAAAAGCGGAAGAGGGTCAGTAAAAGCTTTTGCAGTCATCTTGGCAAGGCGGATTCAATAAAGTTTTCCATTGCGACCAGCGGTGTGAGCCTATTTTTTGGGTCCTACACCTTCCAGGAATGGACACCTATGCAGTGATCTTCTCACCTAGAAATATAAAGTCTGTCACTGCCTCCATATTTTCTCCCTCTATTTGCCAGTTATCAATCAGTCTGGTTGCCATAATCTTGGTTTTCTTGATGTTTAACTGCAGCCCGGCTTTTGCGCTTTCTTCTTTCACCTTGGTGATAAGGCTCCTCAGCTCCTCCTCACTTTCAGCCATCAGAGTGGTATCATCTGCATACCTAAGGTTGTTAATGTTTCTTTCAGCAATTTTAACTCCAGCCTTGGATTCGTCAAGCCCCGCATGTCTCATGATGTGTTCTGCGTACAAGTTGAATAGGTAGGGTGAAAGTATGCAGCCCTGCTGTACTCCTTTCCCAATCTTGAACCAGTCTGTTGTTCTGTGGTCTGTTCTTACTGTGGCTACTTGGTCTTTATACAGATTTCTTGGGAGACAGACAAGGTGACTTGGTATCCCCATACCACCAAGAACATACCACAGTTTATTATGATCAAAGCCGCTAACATCACGTTAAAACAGATTTAACTACAAAAAATAGAGATACAGATATAAATTTATCCTTTGAAGTAACCGACACATATTTTATATGTAGTAACTGAAAGTTGCGGATGCACAAATAGACAAACTGTCACAACAAAACTTATGGTAAGGCAGCAGTACTGTACAGCCATTTCATGATCCCAGTTATAAAGAAATTAGGATATCTAGTCTGTACCTGTGAAAAGGTCCTTCAAAACCTCCCACTTCTACCTGAAATACAAAACAATAAATCCTGGCTTCTGATATGCTTAGATGATCTTGCATTTTGACATTGTTGTAAATATTAGAAGACAATCTGGAAGTAGTAGTTTTGGTTGCAGATCTACTGTACCTGTTTGCATGAAAAGTCAGCCCCATTTAACTCAGCAGGATTTACATAAATATATATGATAGGAGTGCATTGAGGCAGTAGAGTCTTCAAAGTTACATTTGAAAAAAAAATGGACTACATTTCAATATAGAATGGTTTCCAGTTTATTGTGTATATTTTCCAATGTGCTTTGTTTTGCCTTCCATAACTATAATTTCCCCCCAAGTGTGAAAATTATGCAATTCAAATATATGGCAAGATAACAAAGCTTACTTATCTTGCCATCCCAACATTTCTGCTACTTTTTCAAAGAGAGAAAACCACGAAGATATCTTATTAATCACGTGTATGGTTTTATTTTAATAAAAGGAAAAAAATCTACATTAGAATAGTAGCAATGACTTTTTATCAATGCAAAATTGTGTGATTATCACTTTGTAAGTAAATCCAGAGTTCAGTTTCTGATGGGCAATGTTTATTATATCAAAGAGCCTTTTATGTCTTAGATCCAAATATTAGATCAAATATTTCGCTTGTCTTGTGCTTGACAATACTCTACAATAGTACATCTGAAACTTTCCTTTGGAAACTTCTTCTAAGAGAGACTCAGAGGGTGGTAAAAATAAAATAATAATAATAAAAAATAATGATCTTTATAGTCACTCTGGCTGTCAATACAATGCTCTGCCTGTATTTATTTCCAACCAAAAGATCCTGGTTGTCCTGTTATTATTCCTCTTTTCATTTATTTTTCTCCTTGTTGTTTTCAGCTTCTCAGTATAGAATCCTCATAAACTTTGCATGAAGAAACACACACAGTTCCAACCACAACATTGCTATACAATGCAATGTATTTACACAAATCTTACACAAGTGACTTGTTAAGTTTAACATTTGTAAAACCTGATAGCCAACCTGGCTACTCCCACATTGACAGGAGGAACTGTAGAATAGAAATAGAAAGAGATTTTTTTTCTGAATTTACTACAACATTCCTTTCACAATTTCTAAAATGGATGGCATTAAGGTTGCCAATTAACTTGATAGAAAGCTTCCATTAAAATAAGTGGAACTGACTTTTAACTTGGCTGGTGTAGGACTAATTCTCTAAGTTGGCATCCCCCTCATCTTTTCTTTCTCCAAGGAACTTTTGGAGCAATGGGCACCATTTATTGAAAGCAGCTGAAATATTCTAATTATGTTATTTCTGTCAATGAATGATAAAGACAAATCCAACCTTAAATCATGCCTGGCTGATTTCTAATGAATTTTAATTGTATTTCTCCTTATGCTGAGAAAAAGAGAGAGTTCTAATGAAAGACAGGGAGACATCACGCTAGTCTCATTACGATGATTACATTTAAAATGAATATTTCTCCACTTTAAGGAAGCTAGGAGGCTGTTGAGAAGAAAAATAGTGTGTCATTTTCACAAAAGAAAATAATAGCATTAAGAATAAATATTTTCTGGTTTTTGGATGGTGCATTGCATATGCAGAGGGAGGAAGATGCAGTAGGAAAAATACTAAATTTTAAAGGTGTCATGAAACTAAGGTTAAGTCACACAAGCTTCTTTTAATTTTTATAATGGGCACATCCACACTGAATAAGTAATGTGAAACAGAAACAACAGAGATGAAGGCACAGCAAACATGCACCTGATCACACATAAAGCACAGTGGAGAGTTTGGTTGCAACCTGGTTTCAGGTTCCACAATACCTGCAGATGTGGAGAATTCAGATTTGCTTTCCAACTCAGCCTATCACAAAGCACATGTGCAGATCACCAGAGGTTCCATGCCATAATTGGTTTTGACATATGATGTTGTTTATGTCATGTGCCTATTTTGAAATATCTCACAATTTGGTTTATTTTAATGTAAAGCCTCCTGTGCACAATCATGCCATGCACCATTTGAACACCACATTTTCAAGATTCCTTCAATTCATGTTGAGGGGTCAGTGTAGATGTGCACAATGATAGTGCTATGATTCCATTCTAACTGCCATGGTATCTTCTGTTGCCTCTGAGCAAACTACAAATCTCAGGATTCCATGGGAAGCATTAAACATTATAGTTGACTTAGGGTGAATGAACCCACTCCTTAAAAAAAATCCTAATAGGTTATATTATGTTGTTGCGGGATTTTGTTTGGACGCAGGTGAAGTTGTCTTCAAGATAGTTTACTTTTGGCCAAGAGCAGGTGACAATGTTAGCTAATGCCCAGAAAACGCAATGCCACACCTTGCTGGTAGTGGCTTTCCAATTTATACAATTTTACAGAAGCAAGCACAGAAAGCTAACTGACAATGGAATTTGCTGACTATTATAATCCTTTTGGACATGCGTAGTTGCCTTGTAACTTATATAACTCATTACTCATCACATCAGGTGAAGTGTCCATAGTTTGCTCCACATATGCACTATCTTCAGGTGACATGTTCATAGTTCATCCCACGTATGCATCATCCAGCAAGCCAAATCATTACTGCAGTTCGCATGACCTTATATTTTGAGCAAAGAGCAAATGTCAGGCAGAACATGTCCTGTCAACACTGTCATGGAAAAACATGATTTTTGAGTAAGGGTCATCTAGGTAAGGGATTTTTAGGGTTTTTAAATAAAATATTCAAGAGTTGCTGCATTAATGTATACCCCCTTGACCATGGATTTGATTTTCAGAGTTTCACTTCCCCATGTTTCACAATACATTCCTCACAGAAGTTTTTGTGGACCTCCAATGCTATTCTATTGTATATTTCTTGTCCAAGAATACTCAAAATATAGAGTTCATTTTTTTTTGAGATTTCTGAAGGTGGCAGGCATGGAATATACCCCTCCACAGATATGGGGATCATTATATACTAAAAAATATGGCTCAATTTCATTTTGAGTCCTGTCATTTCAAGAATGCACAAAGATCATTTTTATGAAAAATGATTGCCTTGTTTTCTACTTTTCCAGTCACTAAATAAATGCATCACATCTACCATATAAACAGTCCCATATTGTATTTATTATTATTATTATTATTATTATTATTATTATTATTATTATTATTATTATTATCATTATCATCATCATCATCATCATCATCATCATCATTATTACATTTTATGACACAGCAAACAAGGTAGACATGCTGGATTTCGTATCACAAAATCACAAGTAGAACACTTCCCAAGTGTCTAGGACTGTGTGATGTATTTTCGGATGATGCGCGCAGATCCCAGTAGGGTGGCCTTTTGCAGTTGGCAGATCGTAATTTTGTCAATGTCTATTGTTTCCAAATGCCGGCTGAGATCTTTTGGCATGGCACCCAATGTGCCAATCACCACCGGGACCACCTGCACTGGTTTCTGCCAGAGCCTTTGAAGTTCAATCTTGAGGTCCTGAGAGCGGCTGAGTTTTTCCTGTTGTTTTTCGTCAATGCGACTGTCACCTGGTATGGCGACATCAATGATCCAAACCTTTTCTTTTCCACAGCTGTGATGTCTGGTGTGTTGTGTTCCAGAACTTTTTCAGTCTGGATTTGGAAGTCCCACAGTATCTTTGCGTGTTCATTTTCCATTATTATTATTATTATTATTATTATTATTATTATTATTATTATTATTATTTTATTGTATGACACAGCAAACAAGATAGACATGCTGGATTTCATATCACAAAATCACAAGTTGAACACTTCCCAAGCATTTAGGACTGTGTGATTATTATTATTATTATTATTATTATTATTATTATTATTATTATTATTATTACTATTATTTGAAACACAACAAGATGAGTCCACAGCAGACATTCTGCTGGCTGTTGTACTGAATCACATGCCGGACACTTCCCAAGTTGTTGCTGTTTTTGTTGTTGTTGTTGTTATATTGTATGACACAGCAAACAAGATAGAAATGCTGGATTTCATATCACAAAATCACAAGTCGAACACTTCCTAAGTGTCTAGGACTGTTTGAAGTATTTTCGGATGATGCGCATCCTAACCCATTAGCATTATGGAGAATCAAACCAAAACAAAGTCTATACTGGCTCGGTCGTCGCCCAGGATAAAAAGGACTGTGGTGGATGCTGCTGATTCTGGACATCCATCGACAAGTGGGCTATGGAATCAAAATACAAATGAACAGTCACAGAAGCGGCAGAAATATACAATGCCAGAAAGCCGCACAATTATTATTATTATTATTATTCCCCACTTTATCTCTCCTGAAGGAGACTCAAAGTGGCTTAACATAAAAGCATTAGCATACAATTTAAAATATACCATTATGCAAACATTAAAGCAGAATTAAATATAAACGGTATTAAAAATTCACATTTAAAATCCATTAAAACATATTCCAAGTTAAAAACCACAACACCCCTGACATGATTTTAAGCACCATCTTGAAAAGCCTGTCTGAATAAAAAAGTTTTAACCTGCCCCGGAAAGACAGCAGGGAGGGGGACACTCAGGCTTCCCTGGGAAGAAGAGAGTTCCAGAATCAAGGGGCAGCCACTGAGAAGGAAGGCCGTTCTCTCATTCCACCAACTGAGCTCAAGTTGGAGGTGGGACTGAGAGAAGGGCCTCTCCTGAAGTTTTCAGGGCCCAGACAGATTCATACATGAAGATGTGGTTGGCCAAATAGCCTGGACCTGAACCATCTAAGGCAATAATGGGTAACCTTTTGCACTTGGTGTGTCCAAATTCACCAAAAAACCTAGCATGACTTGGGTGGTGTGTCACTTCAAGAAAAAAAACATAATTTCACAATATATATAGTTTAAATAACGAAAATATATAATTGTAATATATAACTGTATTTAATAAAACAAAAACTATTTACTACCATTTTTTCCATGTACAACAATTTATGGTACCTCTTGCAGTTTCCACGCTGATTTCTCTCAGTTGTAATTTCAATGTAATCATGAATAATGAATAATATAATAATAATATAATAGTAATAATATAATAATATACTACAATAATATATGTATTATGTGCATAATTTCCATGGAGTAAACAACAAAACCACTGGACCAAATCACACCAAATTTGGCCACAAAAGACATTAGTCATCCAATCAATCTACATGCGGCAGCGTGTCAGCAAAAATGGCTAGGTCTGTCAGTGCTGATACACATGTCATAGGTTGGCCATCACTGGTCTAGGGCTTTAAAGGTCATAACCAGCACTTTGAATTGTGCCTGAAAACAGACTGGCAGCCAGGGGAGCTGCTGTAACAGCAGCTCCCTGTAGCCAGCCCCATTGAGCAACCTGGCTGCAGCTCTTTGCACCAGCTGAAGTTTCCAAGCAGTCTTCAAAGGCAGCCCCATGTGGAGTGTATTACAGTAATTCAGATGGGATGTGACTAGGCATGTACCATCGTGGCCAGATCTCGCTTATCAAGGAACAGCCGCAGTTGGTGCACAAGTTTTAATTTTGCAAAGGCCCTCTTGGCCATTGCAATTACCTGGGCCTCCAGGTTTAGCGATGAATCCAGGAGGACCCCCAACTGCAAAGTTGTGTCTTCAGAGGGAGTGTAACCCCGTCCAGCACAGGTTGGGTCCCTATTTTCTGGTCTGCCTTCTGACTGACCAGGAGTATCTCTGTGTAGTCTGAATTAAGTTTCAATTTATTTGCCCTCATCCAATCCATCCATATTGTATCTTTTTTGGAAAAAGATTCCCACCTTCCCATTAACTGAAGATGTACTGTATATACTTGAGTATAAGCCTAGTTTTTCAACCCTTTTTTTAAAGACTGAAAAAGCCCCCCTCGGCTTATACTCGGGTGAGGGTCCTGGTTGACTTATATTTGGGTCAGCTTATACTCAAGAATATATGGTACATTTATTATTTTTCTCTATTATTATTGGTATTGTATCCTTGAAGTGACTGGGTTGACCTTGAAGGAACTGGGGGCGGTGACGGCCGACAGGGAGCTCTGGCGTGGACTGGTCCATGAGGTCACGAAGAGTCGGAGACAACTAAACGACTGAGCAGCATTATTGGTATTATTATATTTATTATTTTTCTCTATTATTGTTGCTACTATTACATTTATTTTACTCTATTTTTATTATTATTAATAATACATTTATTATTTCACTCTGATATTATTATTATTATTATTACATTTATTATTTTACTCAATTTATTACTTCATGTATTATTCTCCTGTATTTATTATTATAATTATTATTACATGTATTATTTTACTCTATTATAATTAAAACGATACATAAGTACATTTACATTGAAGAAGATGAGAATAATGATTTGATCAGAGTCGGAGAGTCTTATCTTAAATTTGAGCTTTATGTAAATATTCAACAACATTTAACCTACGGATGCCTCAATTGATGTAATTTTATTGGTATCTATTTTTATTTCTGAAATTTACCACCCTCGGCTTATACTGGAGTCAATGTTTTCCCAGTTTTTTTTCTGGTAAAATTAGGTGCCTCGGCTTATATTTGGGTCAGCTTATACTCGAGTATATACGGTATATTTGCCAGGAGTGCTTGAATTATGAATCCCTGTTTGATAAAATGGGGTTGGACTAGATAGCCCTTGTGATCTCTTCCAACTCTGTGATTCCAAGATTTTAGGATTCTATATTCATTTCATTCGGCATCTTTTGATGACTAAGACTTCCCCAATTGCAACAATTAAACAGTCTAACAAAACAAATAATTGGCATCTTGATTTTTAGACCTGTTCCTGGGATCATTTGAGGCATTGATTCAGAAAATTGCATTGGATAGATCACATCAGCTCTAGTTTCTTAGATATGGTTATCATGCTATTCTAAGATTGAATACTTATATATGGTATATGTTCTGTATCTCAAAAACTTGATCTGGAAGGGGGAAAGTAGTGCCTTTTTCGGAATCAGCAGGTCAACTATACCTAGGAACAGGTCTATCATTTGTGGCACCAAAATATGTATTGGCCAATACTATGACTTCGTTATTCCTTATCTTAGGCTCCCCTGCTTCCTCTGATCTTAGGTGCAATCTTCAAAGTAGGAGGGTGACAAAAGCTTTTTACCAGCACGATACATATTTCTGCAGACTTTTTAAGTAGCACACCTTAAGTAAGCACATTTGCATTTGAGATGAGACTTTTGATCCCATTATAATAAGAGATGACAGTGATCATTTTTATACATTTTCTTCAACAATCTTCCACAGTAGCTCTTTAACTTCTGGTTTTCATGGGAGGGAGACAGAAGGCAGTAGATAGAATAAAGAACTGGTGTCAATTACCTCTTTTTGTTTAGTTTGCAGAAACTTTATCTTTATTATTTCCCCCCAATGAACAGAAGGACATGCTTGGAAGCAAGGCACCATTTTCACAGTAGTGACACACAAGAACTGATTTATTTTAGTGATCCACAGTGAACTTTATTTATTGACTGTCAAATTCTGGCTGTCAGATTCTGTAAATTATAATCCCAAAACATAACTTTTTCAAAATTTGAATACATGCATTATATTGTAAAGCAATAGAAGCTCAAGATTTATTTTGGTGCCATTTTAAATTATAGTCAGACAGCATGACCCAACCTCAGTTACACTCTCAATGATGTCTTCAAAAGGTGATGCAGTTGTGCTGATCCCTCTTAATAAACCAGTGCCAACACTTTCCATCACCAGATGAGGCCACATCATTAGAGCACTATGATCCCACTATAACTGCCATAGCGACATGCTATGGATTCCTGGGACTGGCAGTTGATGGAAAGATCTGTAGAATTCTCAGCCACAAAGCTCTCCTGTTTCCTCCAAGTACATTATAATTCCTAGGATTTTATAGAATTGAGCTATGGCAGTTAAAACTGAACCATTAAGAGCTGTGATTGAGATCTCAGATCAGAGCATATATTTTGTAAAGCTGAGTTCTCATTCAAAACCAATTGGGTTATTCCAAAAATCTATATATAAAAAAGAGTGATGGAATCCTGGCACTGGACAAAACAACAAAACTAAAGGCCCCCCCAACCTCGAAAATTGACAGCACAACCCCTTATCCAGGGCTCTACATTCAAACAACAAAAAGAAAAGAAAAATAAAGTCCTAATTAGAGGAAGAGGAATAATTGTTTTTATTCAATTGCTGCCAGTTAAAAGGCTAAGCTCTGCCCACTTGGTCTCCTAGCAACCCACTCAGCCCAGGGGACAGGCAGAGTTAGGCCTCACTTAGGCCTCTTCCACACTGCCTACAAAATACAGATTGTCAGATTTTAATTGTATTATATGGCATCCCCCTCCCAGTTGCTCTGAGGATTGAACAGGGGAATCTACACTATGTAACAAAAATGTTAAAAAATCTGTTCCTGTTTTGTAAGTATTATTTCCTGTTTAATTGTGCAGTACTTACTTTGAAAGTAGTTGTTATAATCCAGAAACGATGTTCTTGCGGCTGTCAGAAACTATGTTGAATTGGTTGAGACTCTATGAGATATTCATTGAAAAACTATAGCAAAATGTGCCGTAGGATGTTCTGCAAAAACGTTTTCCCTGTTTTTATGATAGACCCAATAAGGAAATGACATTTATATCCCAAGAAGAAAAATAGTGTTACATAGTGTTGTAAGACGTTCACTCTGGATCAAAAGTCCCATTAGAAATGCAAGTATGCCTACAATTATACAACATAAATAGTCAAAATATTTAAAAATGACAGTGAGGAGGAGTGCAGCAATAAATCATGAAAACAACGCATGAAGTCCTTTTAAGGAAGAGGAGCAAATTATGCTTCATTTGTTCATAATGCTTTCGATCACAAAGGAGCAGAAATTTGAGTGCTCTGGATAAAGCATTACAACTTGATGTGCTTCTGGAGACAGCTCTTTGTTGTGTAATTGGTATGCAGTAGTTGCTGTTGCCCTTTGTTTTGGGGTGGTAGTGGTGAGGAGACTATTGAAACGGTGTTATCTGAGGTTCCTAAGAGGACAGGATCATTTTGGATGTTGTGGTCATTGCAAGCTCGATACGTTAAGACAGGCTATCAGCTCATAATCTCAAGTTATCTGAAGAAGATTCACTGCAGATGTTGTACTTATCCTGGATAAGAAGTGTAAAGCTGGAACAGTGTTACTGAAATTCTAACAAGGCATTCAATCCTTCTCTTGCCTCCCTTTAGAATGCTTTTGCACAAGTACATATTCAGCAGAGACAGCCTACTAGAGACTTCAGAGTAGCACACACAATACAATACTGCATGCAGACACAATCTCCCATCTGTTACTTGGAGAATGCATTGCTAAATCCTCCCTGGCTATTGGACAGTTGATATTTTCCTCTTTGAGAATTCTGCAGGAAATTTCAGTTTCAATTAGTAAAGAGGCAAAACAGGTCTACTGTAAAGCTAGGCCAAGAAAGTCAGGGGCCATCTTCTCCTAACACCAGCTCAAACCATGAGAAATGTATTTGATAAGGGTTAGTTTATTCATTCTCTCCTAAAAGCAGGCCTATTTGAAGTATCCTCTAGTTGTTTCTTTCCTAAATACCTTAAACTATAAACTGGAGTTGATTAATTCTGTACTTAGCTATATCCAAGAGTCCAACTTCTAGTCTAAGAGTGGGGATAGGGAAAGGGAAAGGTTTCCCCTGGGCCCTGACATTAAGTCGAGTGTAATGGCGTGAGTGGCGCCATCTATATGTGGATCTGTAAGTTGCAAGATTTGAATTGTTTATCATGCCTGATTTTGCCTTTTAGTTGGACTGATTGGTTATTTATAGCTGTCAATCAATGTTGTTTGCACCAGTTACATTGCTCCCTCAGCTCAATTGTTTGACCCCACCCTTTCCTGGAGTGGGACAGTATTTCATTTTTCATTCCACCATCAAGCTTTTTACCAGATGGACGTGAGAGAGAGACCTGGCTCTAAAAGCCCTTGATTAAGTTATCTCTCAGCACCAATTCTGAGGTTCTTACCCTTGAGACATACGCTTCATGTTCAGGGCCAACCTGAATGACGTTGAGGATTCCCAAGCGCCTTCAGATCAGTCCTTTGGTGTCGGGACCCTGGCTGCAGAGCACCAATAACCTTACACAGAGGCCAGTCTCTATCTAATATCTTTATTAAAGAAATATATAAAATCAATAAAAACAAGTGAAGAATATAGTTCAGAAGCAGACCTTTCAGATAAGGTCAAATATAGTCCAGAAATGTATTGTCCAATATAAGATATTAGAGTTCAAAGTTTTAATCCACTTGACCGAAACACACACTTTGCCAAGCAATAGTGTAGGGAAATAACAGAGTCTTTAAGGTCCAATGAAGCTTGACAACAAGGCTGGAAATAAACTTGATTCTCGACTAGATCCGTGACTGTAGGCAAGACGAACATGAAGCATGAAACAGAGTCCGTGGTAAAACCGTGAGACAAGGCAAGGCTTGAAGCTTGATCCGGGAAGCAAGGAACTGGGATTACGAAGTCCACACACGATCTCTCTCCTCAAGCTGATCAACTGACTCCGCAAAGTATTCCTCCCGCCAAACACCTATATTGGGTCTTGTTTTCCCGCCAACAGAACTCTTTCCCTAGAGAACGAGAAGCGAAACCCAACTCTGTCCAGATGCATGACTCCTTAGAATTTCCCAAGGGAAGCAGACCTAATCAGCCATTTGTTTGGCAGCGATTCTCAGGCTTCTGCGATTAGCCTCCCTGACTCCCCTATCTTTAGAATAATTTTCCCTCCGGGAAAACGGGGGGGAGTTCTGCCCAAGGCCTGTTTGGCTGAATTCTTGTGGGCAAACATCAACATCCTGCAGGTGAAGAGGCTCCGGCTCTTGCTGAACCGGCGAAAATCCCATGTTTTCCTCTTCGTCTGCCACAATAGTACTAGGAACAGGACTACAAGGCCCATGAGTCATCACATTTGGCAACAGAGGAAGACTGTGTCTTTAAATATAGGCCATTTGGACTGAGGCTGAGGCTTGCTCCGGCATTCACAGCCATTGAGAAAGAGGGACCTGGAAAAGCTTCTCAGCTACAGAGCTTCTAGGACTTAAAACAACCAAAGACTGTAATATATATTTTCCTTTATCCCTTTGGAACTTCCAGCTTATTGGGATAACCTTTTGTGAACAATAAACCAGTTTTTGAGTTATCTACAGTGTTTTGGTCCTTGGGAGTTCCAGTTTCCCTAAAGAAGGGCAAGAAGCAATCCCCTGGGGAAAGATGTCACGTCCATGCCTCTTTCGCTAAGAGTTATAGCCCCAGGCACGACGGCACATCGAGTCTGACTTTGGGGAGTGGTACTCTTCTCCATTTCTAATCCAAAGAGCTGGTGTTGTCCACAGATGCCTCCTAGGTCACGTGGCTGGCATGACTGCATGGAGCACCGCTGCCTTCCCACCAAAGCGGTACCTATTGTTCTACTCAAATTTGCATGTTTTCAAACTGCTAGGTTGGCAGAAGCTGGGGCTAACAATAGGAACTCACCCCATCCCACAGATTTGAACTGCTGACCTTCTAGTCAGTAAGTTCTGCAACTTAGTGAGAGTGGGGATAGGAGTAAATAATCCCCTAAAAAATCTGCACCTCAGTTCGAGTTCTCCCCAGATTTCTTTTCTCTATGGAAGATGGGGATACATAACTCATCTACATTTCTTGAAAGTCGGATGCATCAAGTGTCTATTGCCCCATATTCTTTCAGGGTGTGTGCATTCGTGTTAAAGTTGGCTTCCCACTCCACCCAGTGCATTAGCCCAACAGCATTTAGATCAGCTTCTCATTGCTTGTACCTTCCGGATCTCTCCTAAACCTTTGACATTTATAGTCTCAGAGCAACATAGCCAAGAGTCAGATAATGTCCAGCTTTTTGTTAACCCCACTTTGTGACCTTTTTGCATGCTACGGTCCTCAGTGGATAACCTTTGTGCCATCTGCAAAGGAAAAATCCCACTATTTCACTTGCTAGTTCCACTAGCAATGATTTATGGTCTAACAATCACACATTTTTTTAAAATGGAGTTAAATATCATGTTGGAGTTTTGAAACTCTCCATTCAGCTAATTGGAGCTGTGAAAAGTTGGTAAAACTTCCAATAGATAATTGAACGTTTCACATAATCTTTCAGCTATAATGGAGATTTCTTTTTAACTCCATGAGAAGATGGAGACATGATAGAAGAGATAAGAGAATAATTAGAGTATAGTTTAGTTCCTTGATTTAAGAATTAACAGAAGGATAAAAGGGAATATTAGAAATGTAGAGAGCTTGTATGTATATCCGGTTTCAATGATTGGCTATATGCATATTGCACTTTACATCTTATTCTGAAAAAGTGATTGACAGTCTTTATGTGAACTGACAATAGTCTCTTTAAATAATCTCAAGAAGGAAAGAGGCTCAGCTGAGGCATGTCATGAGAATAATTCTGTTAAAAATGAATCACATCCTAAAGTCATTGTCATAAGACTTATGATTCATTAACTGAAGTTCTAGCATAATTCATTATAATAGGTCCAGAAAAATGGGTCCAGAGGAAGGTTGAAGTGTTTGGCCTAAACAAATCATTTTGCTCATGCGAAATGGAAGTGATCTAGTACAATATTTTTCATCTTATATTGTAGCATGACTTATAATGGAGGACACTTCCTATTATCGTAGAAGGGTAAACTAGTTGTCTGTAAGGCAGAGTCACTCAGTTCCTCAAGGCATCCAATTTTAAAACGTGGAAAATGGATGTCAGAAAAGAAAGTTATCTGGCAAGTAGCTTGTCCAGTCTCTTTCAGGATAGCTTTCTGCCTCTAGGTATGGTGGGATATGCTGTCATGTCTCTATCACTGGAAAAATGTTGTGGTTTATATTGTGCATTGCAGTCAGAAAGAAGACCATTTTGTTCTTTTTTTCTCAGGCATCAAAATATCTTTTATTTTCTGGTCCTTATTACTTCAGTAGAGAAAGAACAGATCCCAAACAGTCTTTTATTCCTATTAATAACTTTCGACCCACCTCATTTTAAGGTGACCACTTGCTATTCATGATAATTTCCAGTGCCCTTGTTTTCTCTGTGATACTTTCAAATATTCATGACTACATTTTTAGCTAAATATATTCCAAAGAATGCATTACTTTTTCTTAACTATGTATGACATGTGCACTATTGGAAGAAAGGCTTTTAAATTATTAAGAGGAGAGAAAAGAGAAATTTTCTTATTTCCAAAAAGGGGAGGACGAAGGAGGAAACATACACCTTTCAGGCCTGGAGATAATTTAGTTGCTGGATAATACACAGAGGCGGTCCAACCATAAGGCGAAATAGGCATTTGCCTGTGGCGCCATCGTCCCGGGGGCACCATCGTCCTGGGAGGAGGGCACCACTCTCCACCTCCTTCTCTTTCGGGCCTTCCAGCGGCCGCGCTGGGCCTTCCGGCCAGTGCAGACCCACCTTCGCACCACGTAAGCCCACCTTTGGGACCTTCAGAGATTGTGAGGTCTGTAGGAACTTGGAAGCTAGGTATGTGGGGTTTATATATCTGTAGAAGGTCCAGGGTGGGAGAAAGAACTTTTCTTTGAAGCAGGTGTGAATGTTGTAATTAATCACCTTGATTAGCATTTAATGGCCCTGTGGCTTCAAGGCCTGGCTTCTTCTTGCCTGGGAGAATCTTTTTTTGGGAGGAGTTAGCTGTCCCTGATTGTTTACTGTCTGGATTTCTTCTGTTTTCAGAGTGTTGTTCTTTATTTATTGTCCTGATTTTAGAGGTTTTTTTTTTAATACTGAGGGCTATCTGGGTTATCTAAGTCCACACTGCCCTATATCCCTGTTCAATGTTTAGTGCTAAATTTGCAAATATAGTAATTACTACATAACATTACCATGTATTGAACTGCTTTTTCTATTGATTTGTTGTAAAACATGATGTTTTGGTGCTTAATTTTTAAAATCATAATGTAATTTGATGTTTTATAGGCTTTTCCTTTATACTTCCTTATTATCCAACATTTTCGCTTATCCAACGCTTTTATTTTTCAGTGATTGGTTTGGGGGGGCGCCAAAATTCTGTTCGCCTACACTTGAAAAATACCTAGGGCCGGCTCTGATAATACACATACACAGACATTCATCACACAAAGACGTTTTAGGCAAAGATGTTGCAAGGGAAAGAGCAGAACTATATGAAGAAGGGCTATTGTACTTATCAATAAATAAAACTCTCTAGCTTCTATTAATATTTTCAAGGCTGTTGGAAATTCAGGTTCAGATTGTACCAAGGCTTTGAGGTGAAAGTGGTAGCAATCTTTAAATGTATTCTCCATGGAAATTTCAACTGTATCCCATTGATCTGGATGGAGTCAATAGCCATTGGTTTTTTAAATCAGTGCTTCTCTTACATTCTTACCATGCAAGAATCATGATCTAAATAGGACCTCCCATGACTGTGATTTCCTTTATAAAAAGCCAGTTTGCCGTTCCTTATTCATGGTGTCCTTTCGGGCTTGGATTCATCTACTCTGTGGAATTAATGCAGTTTGACACAACTTTGACTACAATGGCTTCATGCTCTGATATCCTGTGAGTTGTGGTTTCACAAGGTCTTTAGCTTTCTTTGCCAAAGATTGTTGGTGCCCCATCTAACTACAAATCCTAGGATTCCATAGCACTAAAACACACATGATAGAGTAGTGTTCAATAGCTGGCTCAAAGAAGTCCTGATAGCTCTAAATGAATTCCATTTGCCCTTATTTATTCCAATGTGGGCAATTTGCAGCATTGTTTGATTTGCTTGTAATATCCTATTGCCATTATGCATTTGTAGCTCCTTAGTGGGTAATTCAGAGGTGTTTTGGTGCACCTTATTATCCTCCTCTCTGGCCCATTTGCTGTTATCCTTAGCTGGGCATTCTTTTAAAGGTATACTTTTCTGAGTACAGCAATTTTGAGAAGCTCCAACTGTCCTACTATTTTTTCTATTCTTTCGAAGATAGAAACAACAGTGTGGGCTGTAAGAAGACATTGGTTCATCACAAAGTCTGTGGTAATTGTTTGCCCTGTATGTTGTCTTATCTCGGTAAAGAGGGGGTTCTCTTCCACTTCATCTGTTTCAATTGACTCCAAGGATACTCCTTCATGATATGCAGCCAAGTTGTTGTCAGAGGCTACTGATAGAGGCTCGTTAGCTTTATCATGAAGAATTGAGGGAGTAGCGTTGTTGTCAGTTGTAGTTTCAAACAGGGTGTTTAAGTCAGATATGCTCACAGTTCCTTCCCCGAAAAGTTCATCAATTTTCAGTTGTTTAGAAGCCTTGTGGTGCATTGTTGACTCAGGGCTAGTCCTATTGCGTTTTCTGTTTCCCATTTCCAGGTGAGGGAATAGGAAAAACAAAAATACCGGAGCCCGTTAAATCACGTCATATCACGCCGACGCCATCTCCCCCCCCCCCCGTGAGTTGTGGTTTCACAAGGTCTTTAGCTTTCTTTGCCAAAGATAGTTGGTGCCCCATCTAACTACAAATCCTAGGATTCCATAGCACTAAATCACACATGATAGAGTAGTGTCAAACTGCATTGATTCTATAGTGTAGATAGATAGATACACCCTCTGTCAATAAGTCTAACAACTTGATCAAAAAGGCCAGGTGAAGCACGGGGAGGGGAGGGGCAGAGTGGCAAATCTGTCACCCCGCGTGCAGTTTCTTCTTGACGACACTTCCCCATTACACATGGGAAGTGTTGTTTTTCTGGGGAAGATCCATGCTGTCTCCATTGAAGACAGCACAACAAGGGAAGCCATCCAAGTTGTGAAGGAAGCATCCAAGGATGCTTCCATCCCAGTTGGGGCAGTGGGGCCTCTGCCGGAAGTCACACAACATCATGTGATGGTCGGCGTGGGGCTCTATCCCTAAAACAGACTAGAACCATCCTAGGATGCTGAATTTGGTGAGTGTGATGAGGTCACAAGGCTATTTAGGCTGATTGACTACCATTTCATTCTTTCTTTTTTCTTCTTTTTTGTTTCTTTCCTCAAACTCACCAAGACCCTGCTTTGGGGCCAGCAATAGTCCAGAAACCACCACTCTGAGTAGCTGTACATTCTGTACTTGAAATGCAACAAAGTTCAGCATTTTATGAGGCAAAGAAAGTGGCATTGGTAAACTAACTCCATGTGACTAACATCTTTTCATCTCTTATCTACCTATCCTAACCTCTCTGAGGTATATGAACTGATACTCTTTCCTGTTCTTTCTTCTCTTCTCTTCCTGTTCCCTTCTTCTCTCTCTCCTATTAAAGGTGAAACTAATTTAGTCCAATCTTAATTTAGCATGCTTATGGAATTTTCCAGTTTTTAATGGAGTTTTAAAAATAAATCTATGAAACAAGGGATACTTAAACCGTACCAAGCTTTTACTATTGCTGTTCAGTCATTTAGTCATTTCCGACTCTTCGTGACCTCATGGGCCAGTCCACACCAGAGCCGTCGGCTGTCACTGCCCCCAGTTCCTTCAAGGTCAAGCTAGTCACTTCAAGGATACCATCCATCCATCTCACCCTTGGTCGCCCTCTCTTCCTTTTTCCTTTCATTTTCCCCAGCATCGTGATCTTTTCCAAACTTTCCTGTCTCCTCATGATGTGGCCAAAATACTTCAGCTTTGCCTCTACTATCCTTCCCTCCAGTGAGCGGCCGGGCATTATTTCCTGGAGGATGGATTGGTTGGATCTTCTTGCAGTCCAAGGCTTGCTCAGGATTTTCCTCCAGCACCAGAGTTCAAAAGCGTCTATCTTCCTTCGCTCAGCCTTCCTTATGGTCCAGCTCTCGCAGCCATAGGTTACTATGGGGAATACCATTGCTTTGACTATGCGGACCTTCGTTGCCAGTGTGATGTCTCTGCTCTTCACTATTTTGTCAAGGTTGGCCATTGCTCTCCTCCCAAGAAGTAAACATCTTCTGATTTCCTGGCTGAAGTCTGCATCTGCAGTGATCTTCGTGCCTAGAGATATAAAGTCTGTCACTGCCTCCACGTTTTCTCCCTCTTTGTCAGTTATCAATAGATGTAGTTGCCATGATCTTGGTTTTCTTGAAGTTTAACTGCGACCCAGCTTTTGCACTTTCTTCTTTCACCTTGGTGATAAGGCTCCTCAGCTCCTCCTCACTTTCGGCCATCAGAGTGGTATCATCTGCATACCTAAGGTTTCTTCCAGCAATGTTTCTTCCAGCAATTTTAACTCTGGCCTTGGATTCCTCAAGCCCCGCATGTTGTATGATAACGATCCATCGCATGGGGAAGCTTTTACTATGCACCTTGAAATGTGCCTTCTCAAATGACTTTCAAATACTATGAGCAGTCAACTGTTTTTGAACTCTTCCTACACACATCTACAATTTCCTGAGTTATTTATTTGTCATTTCTATCCCGCCTTAACCTAAATGCATTTTTCCTGTATTTGTCTATCATTTTAATTGCTTCTAATACATGAGTCAAAAGCAATATTGTGAATGCAAAGCAGATCAATAAGAATTGGAATTACTTATGTCTTATTTATTGTTTTCCTTACATGTGTCCTATATAGTTATTACCTATAAAGCTGGTTATTACCTATAAAGCTCTAAACAGTTCGGGACCTGCCTATCTTCGTGACCGCATTGTCCCCTATGAACCCACCCGGTCACTGAGATCTTCCAGGGAGGCCCTCCTCTCGCTTCCGCCCTCCTCACAACTGTGTTTGGGAATGAGAGAGAGGGCCTTCTTGGCCGTGGCTCCCCGACTCTGAAACTCCCACCCTAGGGAGATTAGGTTGGCTCCCTCTCTACCTTCCTTCAGGAAACAACTGAAGACTTGGATGTTTCGGCAGGCCTTTGGAGATACAGTCATTAATTAATCAGCCCCAGAGGGTTTTTTTATAATCTATCCCATTTTTATTACGATTTTACCATTTATGTGTTTTAAATGCAATTTTTTTATCCTGTATTTTTGTTTTAATTGATATATTGTATTACTGTTTTATCTTTTTATAGTGTGATTTGTATTATGTTGCCTATGTTTTGTTCTATGTTGTTTGGGCCTCTGCCCCATGTAAGCCGCCCCGAGTCCCCACGGGGAGATGGTGGCAGGATATAAATAAAGTTTTATTATTATTATTATTTTATTGTATGACACTGCAAACAAGATAGACATGCTGGATTTCGTATCACAAAATCACAAGTCGAACACTTCCCAAGTGTCTAGGGCTGTGTGATGTATTTTCGGATGATGCGTGCAGATCCCAGCAGGGTGGCCTCGCATCATCCGAAAATACATCACACAGTCCTAGACACTTGGGAGGTGTTCGACTTGTGATTTTGTGATACGAAATCCAGCATGTCTATCTTGTTTGCTGTGTCATACAATATAATAATAATAATAATAATAATAATAATAATAATAATAAGAAGAAGAAGAAGAAGAAGAAGAAGAAGAAGAAGACTTTATTTATATCCCACCACCATTTACACAAGTCTCTAAAGAGACTTCTCTGGATCTTGCTGCAACTGCTTCTTTCAGTGCTCCTCGCAACTAAAAGATCACTACAGTCATCATTTTCCAGATCCCTGATGTGCCTTTCCTCAGAAATCTTTTAGCTGAGGTCCTGCTTGACTTAAGAGATAGTTTGTTTGGTCATTAATGTGAATCCCAAGAGCTTTGAGATTGTAAGTCTAGTTTATGCTCTCATAAATATTGAGCAGGATGCCAGCCAGCAAATTTGTTGCCTGAGGTAAAAAACAAGATAGAGCCTTTCCTCCCCTTCATGTACAGAAGTTGGCTGGACTTCAACTAGAATTTTTCCCCAAAATTGTCAACAGTAGCATTGTATTAAAATATCCTTCTCAGCATCACACAGCGATGAACTAGATTCCTGCAATGCACACATATACATCTACTTTCTTACATTAGGGCTGCCCACAAGGAGTCAAGAGCAACCTAATTCTAAGCATCCCTTTCTTATACAGTAGAGTTCCGGTTATCTGAGTTAAACAGGCAGGACGCGTCTTAGATAACCGGATCTGTTGGATAATAGGGAGGCCCGGCCTAGGGAAACCCGGGGCACGTTGTTGTTTAGCAACACGCTCCTTGTTTTCCCAAAGTCTCAGGCCTTTACAGAAGGGAGAAAACTCTTCCCTTCAGTAAAGGGCTGAGACTGGGGAAATGCGGAGCAATGCCTCCACATTTCCCCAGCAAGCGCCTTTACCAAAGGGAAGAGTTTTCTCTTCCCTCCGGTTAAGGTGCTTGCCTGGGGAAATGCGGAGCAACACCTCTGCATTTTCCCAGGCAAATGTCTTTATTGAAGGGAAGAGTTTTCTCTTCTCTCCAGTTAAGGCACTTACCTGGGGAAATGCGGGTTCACTGAGGGCTCACTGAGGGACATCTCTCGGTGAGTCCTCACCCCTTGGCAAGTGCCTCGTGATCACTGCTAAGCAGCAGCGATCACGGGGCGCTTCCTCCTCCCTCTCCCTCTCCTTCTCTTGAACCTGTTGGCACCTCGGATAATACGGACACTCGGATTAGTGGAGCTCGGTTAAGCGGGGCTCTATTGTATCTGCATTTTAAAAGTTGTGGAAAACTTTGAAGCTTCCTTGACAGTCTGGAGCTTGTCCATATTTTTGGCTAGTGTAAACAGTTAGACTGCTTCCTATTCAGGAAGCAGCTATGTCTGTTAATACCACCACCCACTTTCCCTGGCCATTGGCAGTCAAGAGATATGGGGTGGCACTTACATTGCCACTGTCATTCTAGGCTTCACAGTGCCCACCAAACATGAAAATTGTGGTGTTTGTTGCTTGGCACCTGAAATGGCACTAGCTGGGGCAAAATAATCAACCAGAGAAGGGAGAAGTGAAGGGAAGAAGGGATTACTACTTACTCCTACACCCCAAAAGCCATTTTCATGCTCTTGGGTACCACAAAGCCTAGTATGTCAGGGTTAAAGATAAGAGTGGCAGCCCAGTGTGCTGAAGTGGTTCTGGTGCTGCAGGGCCTTGTAGACTCCAGCCAGTTGCCAGGCCAGCTTGGAGACATGCTGCGCAGACACCCACAAATCCCTTTTTCTTCTGTTAAACATAACTTTCCCTTCTGTCATGCTCAATTTTCTGATCTAACACTTCTCCTCTGCTCTTCAACATGAAGCTTGTCCCTAGTAAAGTAGCACTTATATAAAGAACATTTTATTCCTTTTATGGACAGTGTCAATTAAAAAAGAAAATAAAATAAAGCAAGAATTGCTGCCATCATGGTCGTATATGCAAGCTGAAAGCAAAGTCTCTGTTGAATTAAGCCCTGAAAACAAGGCAAGTGAATATTTCAGGAGACTTTACAGTCAGTTCTTGCATGGGGTAAGCTTCACTAGACAGCCAACAAACTATTATTTACTTATCTCTCTTTGCTCGATACTCTGAATTATTAAGTACGAGTCATCCACACAATGTCTGAGAGAAGAAAGCGACCTTACAGCTCAAGGTAACGAAACAGCAAAGTATGTGTTGCCAGAAGAATCCCCCTCCCCACTTTCTCTTGAGATGGCAAGCTACATTTCAAATATTAAGATGATGAATAAAATTGGGAAGCTATAGTCACATTCTTGCCATGGAACCCACATAACAGAGAATGCTTCACTGATGTTGAGAAATTCAGAAGATTCAAAAGATATTCAGGAATAATATATTTGGACATAACAATCCCTAAAGGCTAATTAAAGAGTGTGAAAAGGTGATGGAATATCTACTACTGTACACACATACAAGGAAGTAGCCTAGAGTGCTTGACACAGAATGTCTCTGCAATGTCAGCTATTGCAGAGTTTTTCTAAAGATGCAGAAGAGTTTCATTCAGTCTTCATTTGAAGCAAACCAGCCAAATTAGTTCCTTCCACAGTGAGATGTAAATATGAATAGTGTTCCTTAGTTTGTATTTAGAAATGTGTTCACTGACCTGGAGCCATTGCAGAGAGTTGGAAGGGAGAAGAACCATCTAGTACAAACTGCCATTCAGGAATACATAGTTAAAGCACCCCAAAATATAACCATGTGATTTCTGTGAAGGAGAAGGAGAGTCTACCATGTTCCAAAGCAGTCTAATCTACATTTAAACCACTCTTACCACCAGGAAGCTCTTTTTAATGCTTCAGTGGATATTTGAGATTTTTTGGTCATTTGTATGCATTGATGTTTTAGTTTTTGGAGCAGCAGGAAACCACCTTGTAGCATCTTTTGCTTGACATCACTTCAAATACAGCAAGATGGCACATTTGAGCCCTCCCATCCCCTCCACCCTTCTATGTTTTTTGCAAAGTACTTACTTAGGCGATCCCTTGTAGTTCAAGGATGATGGTCCTTCATTCCTTGGAAGACGCCTGTGCGTGATTTTTTTAATATGTGGAGGTCGGTGTATGGCCAGTCAACACACAGTCTTCACAGATTGAGGTCCCAGCAGTGCTGTGATTAACACAACGAGAGTGGCTTCTCAGTCTGTTGCAGCCTTCTTCCACCTTCACAGCCATTGTAACATATACCATGTTATCCTCCGCCTGCTCCGCTGTTGAGGTCTTTGGGTCTTTGGATTGTTCTTGGTCTGAAACCTCCCCTGTGGCCACTCCTGGGAGTGCGTGACTCCGGTGGTTGTGCCCTCAGGTTCATTGGAACACACAGGCCCTCTCACCACGGCAAGGTGACAATCCATCAAGTGATTCCAGAGGGTTAGCCTATCTCTGAGGCAGGTTTAGTGACTTACGATTGGATACTGGGGAAAAGGAGATTGTACATCTTCCCAGTTTCACTGGAGGAAAGCAGTTTGTGAAATGAGCGTATTGGTGAAAATACATTTCAAAATGTGTGAAAAAAACATCTGAAATATATTTTTAATCATTTTAAAAATACATTATTTCTCGAGTGCTAAGAAACCCTGGTGAGAAAAATCCTAGACTGATAAGAATATTCACAGTTCAAATGTTACTCGTCACAAAATTCATTTGTGGCTTTTTGTGCAGAAAGCAGCATTTTCTGTGAAGTAGAAAAACTATTTTCTGCTAAGAAAATGCTGCTCCTTGCACATATGGCATTCTGTATAAAATGCCATATGTGAATTTTATACAGAATTATTTTTGACCTATAGTCTGTGCAGCTTTCAAATATTTTTTTACAGCAGAAAGAAAACTGAGCACTGCCATCTCCTCCAGTCCCCTATGTTTTATCCCATTCTCTGAAGTATAGGAATTTACAGCTGGGTACTGTGGAAAAAAGATTGCATGTATTCTCAGATCCACTGATAGGAAGCATTTGTGGAATGACACTATTGGTTAATATTCAGGCACAGAATATTTATTATATTTCTAATTGTTCACATTGTCACCATTATTCAAAAGAAGCAGAAAACAGCTGCATGGGGAGTTGAACTAAAATAGTGAAATAGCAACTTTGATTCAATAAAAAAAAATGAGCTAGCAGTTTTGGCAGAAAGCTCAGTTTTAGACAAGTAACAGGACATTTTCCATCACAAAGTGAAGATATTTCCCCTTAGGATAGCTAAACCTAAGCTTTGCAAAATGTTACTAAAAGATGTGCCTGCTGAAAGCAGTTCTGAATGAATTATGACATTGTCACCAGAGGATGAAGAGTAATTTAGCATGCAAAAGCTAATCAGCGTGAAATTTGAACTTGCATTGAAAAGCAGGTTGGGACTCTTAAGTATCCTAACTAAGTAAAATGGCAAAGAACAACACTGCTTTATTTTTAAATAAAATATATGCCTTGCCATTTGACAATTCCCAAGGAAATCTCTTAACTTTCCTTATAATGACTTTCTTGATTGAATCTATTAGGCATGTGCAATTGATAAAAAATATTTCAAAAGTTATTACAAAATTAGGGTACACTGGCATTTCATTTCTAAAGTGTTTCTAAAGTATAGTTAGTGAAAATTTCATTACTATAATGAGAGTAACGAAATTTCATTAGATTTTGTTATAGCAGTTGGGCATTAAAAAGCCACAACAGCTATCTCATTGAATGTCTCTCTTACTAACCAAGAGAACTTCCATTTAGCCATTTCTTTCCAGCCCAGCACAGAGATTTACTTACTAGAAGTCAGTCCTTCTCTTTGCAGATTCAACAATTTATTGAAACTCTGGTTGTCTGCCACTATGGAGGGAAATAGCTATCTCCTCTCCTGATTTGGGCCTTCTGATGCTGAGCAGAAATGTAGTTTAGGGCAGGGCCTTTTGAAATATCTGATATAGGGCTCTTCGCCTTCCCAAACTACATTTCTCAGAATTCTGTGTTTTCTTTCCCAGCGAACTCTGGTTTCTCCCTGCTGCTTCCCTCTCCTAATAGCTAGAGACCATTAATTTAAAAAGGAAAAACAGCCTTTTTGGCTTTGCTTTGTTTCCTTGCACTGAAAATGAAACTGGCTATGGGAGGCTTCCAAGATTTACAAAATGCAAATGAAAAAGTATTGGGTAAGTTTTGATTTTTAAGTTTTTGGCATAAACCACACCCACATGTCAGATATCGACACGTAAATACAAATTAAACAAATTTTATCCGACTTTATTTATTACAAGGACTAATGTAAAAACTGCACACCCATACTATCCATAAAATCTTTCTCCAGTACTGCACTTCAAATGAGTGGATTTTCTTTCTATCAGCTTTTTTCATTGTGCAGACTTCACAACCATACATAAAAATGGGGAATAAGATATGTACAATCATAAGTGTATTATTCAGTGGCATATCTTGGCACTTCAGGATCTTATCTAGTTCCCTCACAGCTGCTTAGTGTAGGTTACCAACAGAATTTCTCAGAATGAGTGGACTTTCTGGAATGTTATGGGATATGCCACAGAGACTTTTAGAAGATAGGTGGTGTCACCAAAACAGACATAGTCATGCTGGATGGAAATAATATTAGTAAAATTATTTTTGTTAAATAGTACACCTGGTAAGAAAACTAATCAAACTGCTAAACTGAGTTCTTGGAGCAATGGTAAAAATCTCAGAATTGTTCTGCATTTCTGGGTCTGTCAAGGGGAAATCAATCTGAGTAAGCAATACTGTTGAAGAAACAAGTTGGAATTTTTTCAAGAGTTTGTTTTTTACCTATCTCCCTCCATTACCAGATGGGCCCCAAGCTCTGTTGTACTATTATAACACTTGTATGCACAAAAAATGAGCAAAGAGAAAGTTTCGACTACAATACAGACTGAATTTATCACCACAATAGGGTTGCCAGGTTTCAGGATCTACACCACTTTTTCTGGTCTTCTGCACAAGGGACAAGAAATCTTAGGGTGAGAGAGCTGACTTGAAAAGTGTATGTATGCATGTAAATGTGTTCGTTGGTTTTTATTCATTTAGTTGCTTCCGATTCTTTGTGACCCCATGGACCAGCCCACGCCAGAGCTCCCTGTGTATGCATATACCTATATATTCTCATTTGTTATTATTATTATTATTATTACAGTAGAGTCTCACTTATCCAACATAAACGGGCCGGCAGAATGTTGGATAAGCAAATATGTTGGATAATAAGGAGGCATTAAGGAAAAGCCTATTAATCATCAAATTAGGTTATGATTTTACAAATGAAGCACCAAAACATCATGTTACACAACAAATTTGGCAGAAAAAGTAGTTCAATACACAGTAATGCTATGTAGTAATTACTGTATTTACGAATTTAGCACCAAAATATCACGATATATTGAAAATATTGACTACAAAAATGCGTTGGATAATCTAGAACGTTGAATAAGCGAGTGTTGGATAAGTGAGACTCTACTGTATTATTATTATTATTATTATTATTATTATTATTATTATTATTATTATAAGATAGAATAGTGTACTGTGTGTAACTGTGGTTCATTCTTAATTGTTCATCTTTAATGTCATCACCAGGACCTGCCTCTTCTAACAACACTTTTGTAACATTGCTGGATCCTACTTCCTGTGATATCACAAATGATTGTTCTTAGGTCTGGGACAGATCTAACCTTGCTACTGAGTCACAAGTCACCATGCTGCCCTTCCTTGACCTACATCTCTGTACAAAGGAGCCCCCATGGCGTAGTGGACTAAAGCCTTGTGACTTGAAGGTTGGGTTGCTGACCTGAAGGCTGCCAGGTTCAAATCCCACCCAGGGAGAGCGTGGATGAGCTCCCTCTATCAGCTCCAGCTCCATGCGGGGACATGAGAGAAGCCTCCCACAAGGATGGTAAAACATCAAAACATCCAGGTATCCCCTGGGCAACGTCCTTGCAGATGGCCAATTCTCTCACACCAGAAGCAACTCAGGTTGCACCCGACACTAAAAAAAAAATAAAAAATCTCTGTACAAAGCAATCCAGAGAAGGGCTATTGGTAATGCAGGGATGACATCTGAACTTTCTCCTCACCCAATTCTGGTTTTGCTGGTAACAGCAGGAACATGCCTTCTAGTAAGAGATACTCTTGCTAGAATATCTTCTTGTCTAATAAATTTAGCTGCAATGCTTGAATGCAGAGAATACAGACATGTCCTAAACCAAACAGGATTTTTAACAATTCTTATCCCTGCCATAGTCAACCACTGAAATGATAGTCAGGGGGGTAAGAACATAACCATCAATACAGAGAGGCTCCAAAGTCTTTTATCCATACTCTAAAACACAGCAGTTAGAATTCAGATGCTGGGCGCACTGAAATTATCGGTGTTATATTCCTAGATCTAACCAATCACAAAATGATATTACAACTCAGCAAGAGTCAATAAATTAGAAGTTCTCATCTCCTTCCCACATTCATTCAGCTTCCATAAAAGCAAAATTTCATTTAAGCCTAAGTGACATATACTATGAATTTGCTTTTCTTACAGTGGATCTAGATTAAGGCTGAACTTTGGGTTAGATTGGGAGTCATTTCAATGCCTCTCAAACAGCTCTGCTTAAGTTTTTATATGATTTGGGGAATGGTAATCTTGGTCTTCTCTCTGAATGTTCACTCTCTTGCTCACTTCCAATCACTTCTCCATTCTCTGAATCTTACTGAACTAAATGTAATGCTTTCCATTCACTTCAATTCTAAGACACCTGGAGTTTTTACAAGCTTTTACACCAGAAATTCAGAATCAGCTTTAAAAAAAAAAACAGGAAAAAATGCTTTCTGAGCAAGTTATAATGCTTGGTCATATCTAAATATATTATGTCCTTATAAAGAAAAAAAATCATTTGCAATTTTTTGCTGGTTAACGTCTTCTCTCTCTATCTCTCCAGTGTACATAGTAATTTGTCTAATTCTATTATCTATAACTATGCCCTCCAACTGTGTTCTAGGAACATCTAAATTTTCTTGGAAGCTAGTAGGAGGTGCCTTAATGGGATGATCAGTACTGGCAAAGAGGCCTCTATGAAAGATAACATGTCCATTACTGCTGATCTTCTTTGCTATCAACAACTTTAATGAAATGTTGAGTGTGATTCAAGTAGGGATTGGAAAAACAGTTTATATCTTTATGGCAGTTTTTCAATCATAAGTCAGTTCCACACCACTCATGTGTATGTGTTTATGTAATAGGGTTCCAAGTGTATTTTTATATATAGGTAAATGTAAAAGTTTTCCCCTGACATTAAATCTACTCATGTCCAACTCTGATGGTCGATGCTCATCTCCATTTCTAAGACGAAGAGCCGGCATTGTCTATAGACACCTTCAAGGTGATGTGGCCGGCATGACTGCATGGAGCACCATTACTTTCCTGCCTATTGATCTACTCACGTTTGCATGTTTTCGAACTGCTAGGTTGACAGAAGCTGGGGCTAATAGCGGGAGTCACCCCACTCCCTAGATTTGAACAGGTGATCTTTCGGTCAGCAAGTTCAGCAGCTCAGTGGTTTAACCCACTGCGCCATCGGTGACTCCATTATATATATAGTTCTCTAATACATGCATGTTAAAATCATCAGTATCAAACAAATATTTTGAATAAAACGTTGCATGCCTGAAATATACATATTTTGTGAATAACTCCTCCTTTACAATATTGCATTTTACATGCATTTTGTCAATTGCACAATGAAACTCAGAAAAGTAAAGAATCTGAAAGATAACACTGTTAATCTGAGAAGTATTAGTTTGCTGCAAAATACAGACCCAAAGTAATTCCCCTGTGTCTCCAATTCAAAAGGGGTGTATGGCTGATGTGGCAATACAGTACTTCTATTCATTTAAGTCTAAAACAGCAGCAACAGCAATGAAAGCATTTTCACACAATTTATGATGAAATAAGATTTTGTGGGCCAGAGCTGGAGCAATATGCCTGGGGAACCACAATTCAGGATGCTTCATAATTCTCAAAATACATGATAAGTTCTAACTTCAGTTCACTAAAATTTAGTGTTTTTGTAATTCATATTAAGAACACCTACAGGTGAATTTATATTTTCTGTGCCTACATTAATTGCATAGTTCACCTGGCAAGGCAGCAAAGCTTTGCCATCTTCTTCTTGTCAACATCTGTTAGACATTTATGTTCTGCTTTTGCTTACTTGGTATCTGCAATTCCAGCAACTGTCTTGGTTAACCCACTTTTATTAAGGGTGCAATATATACAAAACATTAAAAATCAACTTGAGAAGACATCAAGTAAAAAAGAGTGCCAGACAAAGAATTTTGGACATAGAAGCACAGAAAGATATCGCTACTCTCAGTGGGGTTGCCAACCTAAAATGGCTGAGTCAATATAAATGTACCTTCCAAATTGCCAACTATCTAAATATCCAAATATAGGGAGGTATTTACTCGAGCTAGATTTGATCAGCTTGATACAATGGTTAGATATGGGAGATTCAACAACATCCCTTATAACGAACGATTCTGTATCTGTGGAGCACCTGAAATTGAGGATTTAGCACACATATTATTTTACTGTAAATTGTATCAGAAGGTGAGAGATTTGTTCCCTTCCCATGTCATGTCCCAATGCATTGGGAATTGCACATCAGAACAACGTACTTTTATTTGCGGTCAAGATCCAAAAATAACATATAAAATGGCTCTGTACTTGAGCAAAACAATACGATTGAGATCCACATATGTGGGGCTGATTGGGGTAAACTGTAGGGGTGACAGTGACATATGATGTACACACTCAGTTTTATTATATTTATTTATTGTTTGGTTTTATTATTATAACCATACTATTTATTATTGTATGGTTACAAGTGTTTTATTTAATATTTGTATAGAATGTATTTTTGAGCCTGGTTGTTTGGCTTGGTATTTTGATATGGCCTAAGCGCTAATCAATAAAATGTTCTTCTTCTTCCATCAACTTGAGAAGACATATGTTAGACATTGTCATGCATCAGGTTAAAAAGAACAAATATGATAAACATTACATTCCCAAGATATACTTGGGTGATGTGTCAAAATTGCTTTAACATTTCAAAATGGAGAACTTGGGTTCAAGTTAACAACTTTGTAACTGTTAACATGAGCCCCATCTACACAGCCCTAAAAAGCAAGTGGAAAACAGATTAGCCTCAGGCTAATCCAGTTTAACGTGGAGTAAACCTGAAATCCATGTTTACTCTGGGTTAGAGAAAGAGATGACGGCCGACAGGGAGCTCTGGCGTAGACTGGTCCATGAGGTCACAAAGAGTCGGAGACGACTAAACGACTGAGCAGCAGCAGCAGAGAAAGAGGTGTGTGAGGACTGATTCTTGGGATGACCATCCACAATCATGAAGGGTCAATATTCATAGACATTCCATCTCTTTGCCATGCTGGCCACCTTCATCTTTCCACCCCACCCCCCATTTTACTCTAAAATCTACCGTTGATGCCTTTTTTGATTTTTAAAAAACAGGTGAAAAAAATGGTGATTTCTTTTGGTTCTGGCATCTTGCACTGTAATTTGTTGTTGTTGTTGTTGTTGTTGTTGTTGTTGTTGTTGCTGTTGTTGTTATATTGATTTATACTCTGCTTTATCTCTCCCGAAGGAGACTCAAAGCAGCTTAACATAAAAGCATTAGCATATAATTTAAAATATACAAATGTGGAAACATTAAAACAGAATTAAATATAAACAGTATTTTAAAATTCACATTAAAATCCACTACAGCAGTGGTTCTCAACCTGTGGTTCCCCAGGGGTTTTGGCCTACAACTCCCAAAAATCCCATTTTACCAGCTGTTAGGATTTCTAGGAGTTGAAGGCCAAAACATTTGGGGACCCACAGGTTGAGAACCACTGCATTGGAAAATATTCAAAGTTAAAAACCAAAGAGAATAGCTGAAAAATATTGCACTATATGCAGCAAACCCATAGAAATGTATGTCTATTTGAATTAAAAATAAATAAATAAATAAATAAATAAATACCATAGTGCCCACTAGCTTGATCTTAAAAATCTTCATCTTTAAAAGCCTTTCTGAATAAAAAGGTTTTAGCTCACCACTGGAAGGACAGCAGAGAGGGGACCATTCTGGCTTCCCCGGGGAAAAGAAAGATCCACAGTCATCAAGAAGGTCTGCTCTCTTGTTCCCACCAACCGAGCTTGAGATGGAAGTGGGACTAAGAGAAGCACCTCTCCTGAAGGTCTCAGAACCTGGACAGGTTCATATAAGGGGATGCGGTCATCCAAATAGCCTGGACCTGAACCATCTAGGGCTTTGAAGGTCATAACCAGCACTTTGAATTGTGCCTGGAAACAGACTGGTAGCCAGTGGAGCTGCTACAACAGGTGGTTGTCTGCTCCCCGAAGCCAGCCCCAGTTAGCAACCTGGCTGCAGCTCTTTGGACCAGCTGAAGTTTCCAAGCACTCTTCAAAGGCAGCCCCATGTAAAGTGCATTACAGTATGGGATGTGACTAAGGCATGTACCATCGTGGCCAAATCTCGCTTCTCAAGGAACGGGTGCAGTTGGTGCACAAGTTTTAATTGTACAAAGATGCTCTCGGCCACTGCAATTATCAAATTCTTTATCGAGTCCAGGAAGACCCCCAACTGCGGACCTGTGTCTTAATGGGGGAGTGTGATCCCATCCAGCACAGCCTGGATCCCTATTACATGATATGCCTTTTGACTGACAAGGAGCACCTCTGTCTTGTCTGGATTAAGTTTCCATTTGTTTGTCCTCATCCAGTCCATTAATGATGACAAACACTGGTTTAGGTCAGGAAAGCTTTTTGGCTTTAGGTGGAAAGGAGTAATAAATAACTAGTTCGTGTCAAAAACCTGGGTAGTCTTTATTCCAGGCTTGTTGCTATATAAAGTAGCAAGCAAAGTTGTAGCAGCAATATCAATAATGTTATAGTTCTAGCTGTGCCAGTGAAGTTGTTTATTTTCTTCTGTACAATCTAAACTAAGCTTCTCTTACCTGCGCCTTTGAAAATGATTTTCATGCCTGGACTCAAAAATAAGTCAAGCCCTTTTCCAGTCAGCTTTTACAAAAAAAAAAGACCAAATAATTCAAAGTTACAGTAGACAGGGGGAGAAAATCTTGATTCAGCCCCTAGGCAAAAGGCACTCAAGGTCATTTGGTGATTTCCTGCCTTTTGTTGCATTTCAGAGATTCAGAATAGGAATTCCTTCACATTTAATAACCAATGAAACAATGACTTTCTCAAAGTGGCAATATGGTACCTATGAAAAATGCATAATTAATCCTCCTTTCCCCTTCTTCATCAGCCCTTGTAAATAATGTCCTTACAAGGCATCAAAATCAGGCAAAATAGCCTTTGTCCTGAATGATTATTTATTTCTACTGACTACCTCACCGATTGATTCCCTTAAGAAGTCATCATTCTTTGTGGTAACACTTACAACTGTAAAAAAGAAACTAGTGCCATGTAGAGAACAAATTTGATTTTGACTGAACTGAGAGAGCATTGCATTGGTTCTAAGTGTTGTATCACTCTTTTCCTCGATAGCTAGGGAGGGTTGAATGACTTCCTCCTCGTTTAAAAACAATTATTCTGTGCAGAAACATATATTTTTGGACAAACCCCCCACTATTTCCAGATGGTGGTGTGGGATATTTTTTCAACATTGTTTGTATGAAACATTTTAATCAAAAATGCATTTTTCCAGAAGTATAGTAAAATTTTTAGAACTTAATTTCTCCTCAAAATAATTTCTCAAGAATCTTTCTGATGTTTTAAAATTAGCTAAAACCTTGTAAAATTCTTTGTTGTTGTTTATTCATTCAGTCACTTCCAACTTGTTGTGACCTCATGGACCAGTCCACGCCAGAGCTCCCTATCAGCCATGGCTACCCCCAGCTCCTTCAAGGCTAAGCCAGTCACTTCAAGGATACCATCCATCCATCTTGCCCTTGGTCTGCCCCTCTTCCTTTTTCCTCCCATTTTCCCCAGCATCATGATCTTCTCCAAGCGTTCCTGTCTTCTCATGATGTTGCCAAAATACTTCATCTTTGCCTCTAATCTCCTTCCCTCCAGTGAGCAGTCAGGCATTATTTCCTGGAGTATGGACTTGTTTCACATATGGTGGAAAACTTCTTTTTCCCTTTTATTTTCAGGATAGGGGATGTGAAATGATGTCACTACTTGAAATTGGGCATCTCAAGGCATAAAGGCAAGTACTATGGGCAGTCTTTGCAATGTGAGACCAAGGGACTTTTCATTACACAGTGACAGTGCTATGATTCCCCTTTATTATGACTCACCCCGCTCCCCAGATTCAAACAGGTGAATGTGTTGTCGAAGGCTTTCATGGCCAGGATCACAGGGTTGTTGTATGTCTTTTGAGCTGTGTGGCCATGTTCCAGAAGTATTATCTCCTGACGTTTCGCCCACATCTATGGCAGGCATCCTCAGAGGTTGTGAGGTATGGATAAACTAGGCAAGGAAAGGGGAAAAAAGGAAATATATATATCTGTGGAGAGTCCAGGGTGTGACAAGAATCCTTTGTCAGTTGGAAGCCAGCATTAATGTTTCAGTTAATCACTCTAATTAGCATTGGAAAGGTTTGTCTCTTGCCTGGGGGGCATCCTTTGTTCAGTCATTAGCCATCCTTGGGGCTCCTACAGACCCACAAAGAAAATCCAACAAATGCTACGGTCAGCAAAAGACAAGAGGGATCCTCTCTCCTCTGCAGAAGTCTACCGGATACCATGCAGCTGTGGACAAGCATACATAGGGACCACCAAACACAGCGCCCAAACAAGAGTCAAAGAACATGAAAGGCACTGCAGACTAATTCAACCAGAGAAATCAGCCATAGCAGAGCACTTGATGAACCAGCCTGGACACAGTCTATTATTTGAGAACACAGAAATGCTGGACCACTCCAACAACTATCATGTCAGACTACACAGAGAAGCCATTGAAATCCACAAGCATGTGGACAACGTCAACAGAAAGGAGGAAACCATGAAAATGAACAAAATCTGGCTACCACTATTAAAAAACTCAAAAATCAAAACAGTAGATGGGAAGCAACACTCTGAGGGCAGAGGAGCCCCAAGGACGGCTAATGACTGAACAAAGGATGCCCCCCAGGCAAGAGACAAACCTTTCCAATGCTAATTAGGGTGATTAACTGAAACATTAATGCAGGCTTCCAGCTGAAAAAGGACTCTTGTCACACCCTGGACTCTCCACAGATATATATTTTTCCTTTTTTCCCTTTCCTTGCCTAGTTTATCCATACCTCACAACCTCTGAGGATGCCTGCCATAGATGTGGGCGAAACGTCAGGAGAGAATACTTTTGGAACATGGCCACACAGCCCGAAAGACATACAACAACCTCAAACAGGTGATCTTTCAGTTAGCAAGTTCAGCACTTCAGTGGTTTAATCCACTACACCACCGGGGGCTCCAGCAATATCTAGTGCCACATAAAAGGCTTGAAAAAAGAGGGAAAATACCACTTTGCTTTTTCATGGAGCTGATTGCCTTGCACCTAGTTCAATTAAATGTGGAGTTTTGAGTGTCTATGCTAAAAAGAATGTCCCTTTAAGTCTGTATCACCAGAAACTGAAAAATGCAGAGCACTCACTTTATATGTCTTCTTCAAAGAGGAACGGCTGTGTTAAAACAATTTCTATTGACTTTCCTTGTTAAGTGTGACAGTGACAAACACAAGGTATTTTAGCTCTGAAATACTAACAGGGTCTGCAGTAATGTTTTCCACAGCAACCGAGACACAAAGGCATTTTGACTCTAAAATAGTAACAGTTGGAGTATTGATGCTGGTAACATTGCTATTAAACACTCATCTGAAAAAACAATCTCAGGTTGTTTTATGTATCTTTATAAATATTATTATATATATAAACAATGAGTGAATGTTCCTGGATTTGCATGACTTAAATAGTCATGTGTTTGATAAAGAAAAAGCTTTGATATAAAGTACTACAGGCTGGCAGAAGTGGAAACACAGTATACACTGCAACTGAATAAAATAATTGGTGATGGCATCCCTGGGCATGGCCTCTGTAATCGATTAGTCATTTACTCACTGATCCAGGGATCTGTTCACTCCATTTCCAGAAAAGACCTCCAGATTACTCCTCTGCAGCCTCAGCCTATGTCATTTGCAAATCTATGCGCTGGTTAGAGATGTCTGCCACCTAGTGAGTAGAGATAGTACAGCAAGCTTCAAACACCCAGACTTATTAAATTTAATTTAACAATTGATGCTTTAAAAAAAGACAACTAAAATGAATAAATAAATATAAACAAATGAATAAATGTTCTTTTTAGAAACAACACAAAACAATATTTGTTTTCAGTTTTGATGGTTGCAGTCCTGCTCCCATTGAAGTCTGCAGCAACAATCTCAGAGATTTAAATGCAAAAAGAAATTGGAAGTTTGTAGTCTAATCTTTCTTATCCTGAAATAAATTGCAACTGAAATGAGCTTACATTTCAGTAAAAGTGTTCTGAGAAAAGAGAAATGCTGAATTTCACTGCTGAAATTAAGTGAGGAAAGAAATGGGATGGTATGAAGGTAGAAAACAATACAGTATTGATAGATCTATTTCTTTCCTTTCAAGCTGGTAATCAAAACTCTTTTAAAAGATGTAGCAGTATAATTAGCATTTATATAGCACTAGAAAGTACCCAAAATGCTTTACAGGCATTATCTTATTGCAATACATAAAACTATAATATTATATATTTGACAGTTATTGATCCGTGTTGTGCCAACTGCATTAACAAAGAGGGTTGCATCCAAACCTGCCCTTCTGAAAACAGAAAAGCCTCCATTTGAAGATGTGATTAAGATCCAAAGGATGCTTTCAATGGAAGAAGGGATGGAGGCAATTTTAGTTGATTCCTGTTTCCCTCTAAAGTCCTCAATGCCATTCCCATACTCTTAAAAATAAAATTTAAAAAAGATTGCAGGAATTGCAATGGAAAACTAAGGGGAAATGTCCACATTTTCTATGCCGTCAGGGGGTCCTGCAAATAGGTCACTTATGGGACAGGCTGTGGCACAGCTGGCTAGTAACCAGCTGCAATAAATCACTACTGACCAAGAGGTCATGAGTTCGAAGCCCGGGTCGGGTTAAGCCCCTGACCATTAAATAGCCCAGCTTGCTGTTGACCTATGCAGCCCCGAAAGACAGTTGCATCTGTCAATTAGGGAAATTTAGGTACGCTTTATGCGGGAGGCTAATTTAACTAATTTACAACATCATAAAACTGCCAGCAAAACACGAGGAATGGAATGAGGAAGTACAGCCACTACTGGACAGTGAAGCAACAGCTCCCCTGTGGCCGGAATCGTGAAGCTGGAAAAAAATGTTAAATGCCTCTGTGTCTGTCTATATATGTTGCTTGTCTGTTGGCATTGAATGTTTGCCATATATGTGTTCATTGTAATCCGCCCTGAGTCCCCTTCGGGGTGAGGAGGGCAGAATATAAATACTGTAAATAAATAAATAAATAAATATGGAAAGTTAGGATCCCACATGTTTAACAACAACAACAACAACAACGATCTGTCAACTGCAAAAGGCCACCTTACTGGGATCTGCACGCATCATCCGAAAATACATCACACAATCCTAAATGCTTGGGATTGTGTTCGACTTGTGATACAAAATCCAGCATATATATCTTGTTTGCTGTGTCAATAATAATAATAATAATAACAACAACAACAACAACAACAACAATAACAACTTTATTTTATATTCTGCCCTATCTCCCCGAAAGGGGCTCGGGGTGACTTTCATGAGGACCAAGAACAATAAAACAAAATTAAAATATATCACCATAAAATACATTGCAGTTACAATGAATTAAGCATTTAAAAACATACAGATAAAGGTAAAGGTTTTGTGCCTTGGAAAAATACAAACTAAACCTCACTTAGATATAAAGGAACTACTTCTCCAAAGGGATGCTTTCTGGATTTTTAAATTTTAAACTCTGTTTCCATAAGGCCTTAATGACAAACTAGATTTCACCTGTTACTTGTAACATGTATTTAAGGTCCACTAGAATTATCAGTAATTGCTTGCAATAGAATTCCCTAAAGAGAGCCAGTGATTTCCTATTGAAATGTAAGTCATATGAACATTGCTTAGTTTATTTTGTATTGGTCGTATATTGATTTGATGTTAACATAGTGCAATATAAGGGGTGCTTTAGCATATCTATTTTATGTATGTTAATTTTCCTTTTTATACATGTAAATGTAGTGGCAGAGACCTAACTCCTACTGGAATACCAAATAACACCGAAAAGAACAGAGAAGAATGAATTACCTAAGGAAGGTGTTTGCACTACAAACACCAAAACAAAGAAATACGACCCAAGATACCTTGTAGCAACCTTTGTAACCTCGAAGAGTACTTCTCTGACACTACTACAACTTTGTATGCAACAAATGGTCCTCTAAGAAACTTTAACTTGACTTTTTGAATCATTAGACATATCCTGTCAATATATGGGACAATTGTGTTTATTAAGAGGAGATTGATGTCTCCCATCTGAAATTTATGTGAATACTGACATTTATTTAAGATAGAGAGAAGATTTGTACCTTTATGTTATATATATAAGTTAAAAAAAACCTGTCACATGATAACACATTTGATGTTTCAAATATAACAATAGCATACTATCTCTTGTATCTCAGTTATAGATATCTGTGCTCTAAGTAAAAGGTTTTCCCCTGACATTAAGTCTAGTCGTGACTCTGGGGGTTGGTGCTCATCTCCATTTCTAAGCCAAAGAGCCAGCATTGTCCATAGACATCTCCAAGGTCATATGGCTGGCATGACTGCATGGAGCACCATTACCTTCCTGCTGGAGTGGTACCTAATGATCTACTCACATTTGCATGTTTACAAACTGCTAGGTTAGCAGAAGCTGGGGCTGACAGTAGGAGCTCACCCCATTCCTCAGATTTGAACTGTCAGCAAGTTCAGCAGCTCAGCGGTTTAAAGGGGTACTTTTGTGATGATTTTCTCCCATCAGTTGCTTTCAGCTGACATCTCTCTTCCCTACTGCAACTAACTCACAAGGATTTTCAATGGTAGATTTGAGGCTGTCGTCTTTAATCATTCCTTCCTAGCTTTTGCCAGAAATAAAAGTAGCCTTTGGCCCATGATGGGCACACATGTATCAAATGGAAATCTATTATAGTATTTTTGGTAACTGTAAAGGCAGTGTTACATGTCTAGTATAATAAATGCACCTGCAATTACAAGTTCATTGCTCAGATATGAAATAACATGCAATCTTAATACAGTGCTTCGTTTTGTTTATTGAAAACTACAGAGAGAGAAATAACAGAATAAGCTTATATAGCATGCACATGCACACACACACACATATATAAAGCAAAACTTCAGCAACTATTCAGAATAATAATCAATTGGTTTAATAACCAATACATGCAATGAGGAGGTCGAGTCAGAATATTATTCTGTATACACATTTTTCAACATGAAAATAAAATCATCTTTCTAGAACCATTTAATTTTGAGTTGTTCCACAAAAGTTAATAGAAATGCTAGACTCATTTTTCTTCTTGCTTTCATCTTGTATTTATTATACCAGTTTCACATGAGCTAAATAATGCCAGGAAGTACATGACAGATATCTGATCTCCATGATTCATCAAGAATAACCATTTCTATCTCTTCCCCCATTTCATGTTCATTCTCTTCTACTTGCCCATTTATAACAATTTCTTCTCTAAATTAACGCTGATACATTAAGAAAAAGGTATTGTAACACAAAAGTGATGAAAACATATCTCATGGTCTGCGTTCAATTGTTACTTTTAAATAAAGTAAAACCACTGAGTAAATCGAAATAATATAAATATCAATTAATAAGCTTCAGTGAATTCCGTGTGTCTATTTTAATTGGGCCTAACAATTGTACAATTTAGGGGAGCATAATAATAAAGTGGTTCTATAGTAAAATCAATGCTATGCATAAAAAAGTACAGGAAACTGCTTGGTATTGTGATCTGAGTGTTATACTGCAAATGTAAATGTCTGGATTTGAATGACTGCTTGGCCATGGAAACCCACTATGACTGATCATACTCTCAGAGGAAGGCAAAGACAACCATCTCTTAACAAATCTTTTTAAGAAAACCTCATGATATGTCCACCTTAGAATCATCATAACTCAGAAAAAGCTGGAAGGCACACAACAGCAACAATAAGAATTCACAGTGAAAATTTCCTCAGTTAAAGCTAGTACATCAGTTTGCCTCCAGTACTAGGCCCCTTCCACACATCTGAATAAAATCCCACATTATCTGCTTTGAACTGGAATATATGGCAGTGTGGACTCAGATAATCCAGTTCAAAGCAGATATTGTGGGATTTTCTGACTTGATAGTCTGGGTTATATGATTGTGTGGAAAGTACCCTAGAGATGTCTAAACTGGTCAAGGTGACACATTCCCTAGTTCCATGAAAATGTAAACGCCATAAATGAACAAGGAAGCAAACAAAAAATATACTATTTTTTACATGAGAAAATGCCTCTGTAACAAACTGTAGGTCCTCTAAAGTGACGCTATGGTCAACCTTCACCAGAAATTGACCATATTCATGTTGGTTTACAAATGTACAGCAGAAGTTAACCTGATGTATCTAGAGATTTGTAGAGAGAGCATATTAATTAAATCTGTAAATAATCAAACCTACAAAAGTTAAACCCACAAATATAGAGGGCCAGTTTTGTTTAAAAAATATTCACCAGACAGCACATATCAACAAAACTTCATTTCTTTATTAACAAGATGAGATTCTTACTTTGAGTTTCTAAAGTACTTTTCCATGCTTAATTAGAAATGAGCCCTGCTTGAATCTAATAGAATCTCATGTAATCCTTTTGAATAAAAAAGGTGCTGCTGAATGTTAAAACCCTGTGACAAGTTTATTTCATTTATTTAGTTGCAATAGTTACTTTTTCTTGAAAAGAACACTCCCAGAAAGATCCACATTAAAATCATATGTAATATCTAATCCCTAAAACTGAAAGAAAATGAAACAGAGAGCATTATGAGACTGGTAGTTATGAAGACTGTAAAGCAGCAGAGTCAGCTGCTGTCTGACCAAGACCCAAATCTTCAGTTTACAGTGGAATGACTCTGTTTCATCTACTTCCAAATTTAGAGCTCAAAAGGAAGTGAGAGAGACAAGATATGAATCCCGACAAAGACAAATTCTGAAATTCAGAAATTCCAAGAGAACCCTACTTTTAGTTGCTGCATTTGTAAAGTCTGAAAGTAATGATGCCTAGTGCAAAGATACAAATGCTGGACTATTCTATCCTTTCTTTTCTCCCTGCTGATGAGAAAATTAATATTTTTGTTCAGCTCTTGCCAGTATTCACACATAACAAATTTACTGAGATATTACAATATCCAGAAATATACCGGGGGGGGGGGGATAGAGAGGGGGGGGTACTGCAAATAATTACATGAGGAATTTGTGTGCATCTTTGTGTGCGTGTGTTTTGTATTTACTTTTTTGCTCAAAAATTAGAAACCTTTTACAAAAAGTCACATTTTTGTACAGGTTTGCTGTTATTTTGAACAATGCCCCCTGCAATCTCTGTCTCTCACACACAAAAAAGCATGCACCTGGTGCACAAGATTGCCTAATTAGAGTACAAAATCTGCTAACTTGTAAAAAAAAAAAGGTCTAGTGTGCCTATCTTAAGATTTATGTATGTGGACTCTGTGTGTGTGTATGGAGGGAGGCATTGCACAAAAAACATGGGACTTTTTGTTCAAAACCCCATACTTGCTCATTCAAAGAAGTATTTCTGCATGGCATAATTATTTGAAAATTTCATGATACTCAAATGATTCATGAAATCTGCACAACATTCTCAACACTGCATTAGGGGTTGTGCAATAGTGATTTTTTTTTTTCCATATCAGGAGCACCCAGAGTTGCTTCTGGAGTGAGAGAATTGGCCGTCTGCGAGGACATTGCCCAGGGGATGCCCAGATGTTTTGATGTTTTAGCATCCTTGTGGGAGGCTTTTCTCATGTCCCCACATGGAGCTGGAGCTGATAGAGGGAGCTCATCCACGCTCTCCCTGGGTGGGATTCGAACCTGGCAGCCTTCAGGTCAGCAACCCAACCTTCAAGTCACGAGGCTTTTATCCCCTAGGCCACCGGAGGCTCCTGCAATAGTGATTATAATGTGAAAAGATGGGTATTTTGTTTTGTAATTCTACATCTGTAATGTGATTGGGGATGACATTTAATTTCATTGTATGACATACAATGACAGTAAAGTTATTCTATTCTATTCTTCCTGAATAGGTTTTCCAAATTTCAGGAAGCTCGCTTCTCACAGAGGACATGAATAACAGTGAAAATTGTTTCCATATGACCCAGAAGTGTAGAACTTGGCTATGTGTAAAAACCATAAGGAGGATTTAGGAATTGGTTTCCCCCAATTATTGGTATTGAAGTATAATAACTGAAGCAGGCATTGAATTTGCTCTGGTAGGGGCAGCTATGGATTTGAAGGATGGGAACCCCTTTTTAGTTGAGATGTTAGGTTTTCAGTTTTAATGGCAGATCCACCATTGCTTCCCTCTGAATTGTACAGGAGCTGTCCAAGTTCTGAAATATATTTTCTCCATAGCTCCCACACAATCTGGAGCTACCTTGGAAGAACTGTACCTAAAACAAAAGAGCTAATTTTAAAACTATGCTCTGAACTGCATAGAGTTCCATGTAGGAGAAAGGTGGAGTGTAAATAAAGTAACAAGAAAGCAAAAGTGATCCAGCAATTCTAGACATTAGCCACCTCTGCATGCAAGGTTTCACTCTGAACTTTAAAGCAGTTATTCAAGGTGCTGAACTCTTTTCCTCAAATAGGTTAAGCATTATTGTATGACTCCTTCAATGTTTAAAGACTGAAGTAGATTCATTACCCCACTGACATGAGGGTTGCCAGGTGCCAGTTTGAAGAGCATGACATTCTTAGTGATTTCCCAGGACTGAGACTGTTCAAGGCTTTGAAGTCCCACACTTGAAGACAAGGTAGACTATAAATAGAGTGATTGAAAGATAGATGGATGGAAGGAAGGTCACTTTGAAATCCTACCTAATATGTAGTATCATTTATACCACAACCACATTGGTGTATTTGTCCTCAGACCAGTTAAACTGATTTTCATCCAGGAGAAAATATGTTATACTTGAAGGTATGAATATTCAATCTGACTCCTCTAGAAGAACATCTAGCATAGCCATGCATAAGCTGTAACTGAACATTTTTTAAAAATGCACCATTGTGCAAAAGGAGGTCAAATGAGCTTCATATTCTGTCTTTAGATGTCTCAATGGCTCCAATTATTCCTGCCGAATTTAAGATATTATATTCATGTCTATAATATGTGTATTAATTCTGAGCGGATTGGAACCTTTCATCAGCATGGATGCTTAGTAAAAGGGGAAGTATCTTGTAACTTGCAGACACCTTGATGAAACATAAATGTCTTCCCTTTCCTCCTTTGCTATTTTTATGGCATTTTTTTCATTTCTTGTAAAATTAAAGTGAAGGACTCTAGTTTAATTGCCATTTAATGATCCATCAGTGAATTATAACTTGATCATGTAAGTTTTTTTCCTTTTTCTCCTCTCATTTTAAAAATATTTTTATAGTACCAGAGAATGTTAAACCAGATCTAGATTTATTTGTATGTAAAGCTGGCCCACTGCAATTTAAATTTGACTAACATGTCCCAATGATTTAACCAGCCAGCTCAATGTATGAATCAGCCTGGGTCTTATCTCTGATCTTTAAGTTTTAATTTGAGATTACAGTGAAACCTGATATACTAAAGCAGAACAGTTGTACACCTAAAAGAAGGTTCCATGACAACTAAAGATCTTCAACATTCCTGTTTCCTTTGGTAGGCAACCTGACAAACCTTTGGTTTCCACAGTTCCCTTCAATCACAGTATTCAATCATTAGTGGCTTATGAATATTTGTAAATAATCTTAAAAAGAACTTTTGTAAGAGACATCACACTGGCAACGAAGGTCCACATAGTGAAAGCAATGGTATTCCCCATAGTAACCTATGGCTGCGAGAGCTGGACCATAAGGAAGGCTGAGCGAAGGAAGATAGACGCTTTTGAACTTTGGTGTTAGAGGAAAATCCTGAGAGTGCCTTGGACCACAAGAAGATCCAACCAGTCCATCCTCCAGGAAATAATGCCCGGCTGCTCACTGGAGGGAAGGATATTAGAGGCAAAGTTGAAGTATTTTGGCCACATCATGAGAAGACAGGAAAGCTTGGAGAAGATCATGATGCTGGGGAAAATGGAAGGAAATAGGAAGAGAGGCCGACCAAGGGCGAGATGGATGGACGGTATCCTTGAGGTGACTAGCTCAACCTTGAAGGAACTGGGGGCAGCAACGGCCGACAGGGAGTTCTGGCGTAGACTGGTCCATGAGGTCACAAAGAGTCGAAAACGACTGAACGAGTGAGTCGACGACGATAGGCCAAACATCTGGGTAATCTAAGTTGCGCACATACCTGCCATAAGAAATACCAGGACAAGACATAAATGGGGACAAGATTTGTCCTTTGGTATAATTTTTTCAATTCCATTATTTTCTGATTCACTCCAAGTTTATATATAGAACTCCCATTTTTGTCACAAATAATAATGATGGGTACTAATATGTTACAAAGGGTCTCAAACAGCAAAATGTTGTAGTCAAGCATAGATATGAAGAAACTCTCCAACTACAGTGACAAAGAGGGGCACCGGGTAGGTGCAGAAAGGTAAATTCAATCAGGAAAACAGCAAACAAACAAAAAGTATCTACAACATCAACAGTGAAGAAATTGAGAAGACTCCCATGTTCATGAGACAGTGTGAGTTGAGCATTCCTAAACCCTTATGATAACCTTTATGGGGATGAAGTGAGCATCTCCATCTTCTGGCTGACTTAAAGGTAATTACACCATTCGTTTCTCACAATTACACATTTAAAAAGATGTGGGTCTGCCTACCTTTATCCATATAAGAATATTTTTATCCACAGACCAGGTATTATTTCCCACAGAAAAAATAGCATTGGAATTCTGCACATGAAAAAGTGGCATGTTGATCTGAATGAATAGAATATGAATATTTAATTACAGGTAAAAGAGAGGCAAAACAATTACAAATTCCACTCCAGAAAACATTTAATTTCTCCTACTGCAATCAATAACATTTCAAAGTGCTTCACATTAGCTGCATTATTTGTGTTTGGAAGTTTATGCTTGTGTGATATTTCAGTGACTAACAAATTAACTACGTGAGACCTTCCTGACCATCCTGAATTATTGATAGATATTGATAAAAATGGTATAATCATACGTTGCATGTCCATATCACAGCTGCTTTTATATGTCTGAAGATGTTATTGTTCACTAAGTTTCTTCTCAAGGCAAGTAATAACTAAGTTTAGCTATTTTCCACAGTGCTTGATAGTCTTTGAAAACCTGAAAGTTTGAAAGTAATTTGCAATTCAAGATTTCTTCTTTGCAAAATTCATGTGTGGCACTGGTTACTTGAAGAATAATAAAGCATTTCCTGTGCAGAAAATTTTCCAACACAGAAAATGCATTTTTCTGTGCAAAATAACCACATGAAAATTTTGTATAGAGTAAGCCCCAAATTGCAAAGATTCTCATCAGTGCAGAATGCTTTTCAGCAGTGATTGACACATGAAAACATGATTAGAATAGTTTTGAATATTTTTTCAAACCCCTTTGTATGATAGATTCATTGAGTGTTTGGGTGTTTTCAAGTGCCACTCTTTGCTGTGCCAGTCATTTTAAGAATAGGCACATGAGTGAAATAGAAAATTTAAGTTTAGATTCAAAACCCAGTGTGAATTCATCTTCCCATTGACATGGGAATTACCAGCTACCACTTGCCAAAAGGAATTAGTTGCAAATAGTGTGTTGCACTACAATGTGTTATCTGTTGGCTCTGTCTCCTTCCGTATTCACTTCATATCTATTATCCAATGCTTAGCCAATCATCACATAAAATTGGGTTTAAGACCCAATGTGACATAATAATTCTCCTTGGCATTATTTTAGATGAATTTCAGAAAAATGTAAAAACATAAATCTTGTGCTCATAGAGCTTCTCAAATTTCACACCAGCTTTCTCATTTGATCTTATCTCCGCATTGATTTTTTTCCCTTTTTAAAGAAAATGTGTGCCTGCTGTTTGTACATGTTTTGTAGTGTATGGATTTCTATGTCCATCTTTTTGCGTTGTTCTAGAGAGTCTGCCAACCTAGCAATTCGAAAACATGCAAATGTAAGTAGATCAATAGCTACCGCTCTGGAGGGAAGGTAACAGCGCTCCATGCAGTCATGCCGGCCACATGACCTTGGAGGTGTCTATGGACAACATCGGCTCTTTCGCTTAGAAATGGAGATGAGCACCAACCCTCAGTCGGACACAACTGGACTTAACGTCAGGGGAAAACCTTTTCCCTAACATAGAGAATTTGGTGTGCATTTCCCCAAAAATTCATATTTTAGTTGTTTCCATTTTTTCAAATGTATGATTGGTTTGGGGGGGGGGCGTTTTCTATCCAAAAACAGATCACAAAACTCACAAACATATGAATTTCTGAACAAGATGAGTTCCATTCTATTAGTCATCTCAGGAGGTGTGAAATGGAAATTTCTATATGAAAATACTTAAAACATTTATTTTCCATTTCTAATTTCTGTTATGTGTGAGAGGGAAAGGATTTTATCACGGTGACATAAAAATAAAGAAATGCTCAAACACAACCAAACAAGTAAACAAACACCCTTATGGTTTTAATAATGATATAAGTTTAATAATAATTTACCTTTCCTTCATGGGAGAAAAAAATCCAGTGTACAGAACAAGCTATGATATTAGCTGCCACTTTACCTGTTGCTTTACAATAGTATAGTAATAGCCAACAAAAAAACGCTGTTTGCTTTCAGTTGGGTCTGACTTAGCATTTTCCTTCTGACTCTTTCCTTGCAATACTTTAATCATTCCTCCATATACAGACAGTGAGTTTCCTTTAGGATCTCTTGTGGCCAAACATTTAAACCTTAGCAGATTCAGTGCTTTAGAAGATATGGCAAGAATATTACCAGCTAGGCTTTTGGGAGGGAGTCCCTAGTGCTTGCAGATGGCAATCTAACACGAAAGGCTGTCAGTTCTGCTAAGCTCCCTCACAAACACAGGTCAGCTTTTCTCTGGGGCAGATCCTCAGTTCTATCATCCAGCCAAACCTTTTTACTAAGATTCACTTTTGATGCGAAACCGATTGAGAAGAAAGGTTCCGAGTTCAGTAAAACTGCACATTAGCGGTTTTAGCTCCAGAAAAAGAACAGAAGTGATAGCAAAATAAATCAAGACATCACCTCTCCCGGATTATTGTGAGAAGGCTACTAGCTACACTTGAAACAGAAAAGCATTGACTTTGATGGCAACATCAGTACTTGAGAAAGAACCAAGTTCTGGGACATGTAATTTCTCACTAGAAAGAATATAGGGAAAGGAAACTAACAACTCAGTGGCGGAGTGCATGTTTTTCATGCAGACCAGGTTCAATGTTTGGCATTCTCAGATAGGCTTGGAAATAAAACCTTGAAAACTGGGTAAAGTTGACAATAGTAAGCACACCATCTATAGCAGTGGTTCTCAACCAGGGATCCCCAGATATTTTTGGCCTACAGCTTGTCTCCCAGAAATCCCAACCAGTTTACCAGCTGTTAGATTTTCTGGGAGTTGAAGGCCAAAAACATCTGGGGACCCCATGTTGAAAACCACTGATCTATAGGGCCCTTAGCAGAATAAACTCCTCCATACAGTCCTAATATTTTTCCCTAGGACTGCCTGTACATTCCTCCATATAGAGACAACCATATGAAAATTGAAGGAGGAACAAGGCCATTCTAAAACTCCATACAGTCAGGGAAGTCTATGTGTCCAGAGACACATTGTCCACATCTGTCACACCTCACAGGATATTCATCATGTGTTCCACACATTCCCATTTGATACCTAATCCCATATGGCCGCCCTAAGTCCCTTCAGGGAGAGAGGTGCTGGTTAGAAATAACCAGGTGCTGGTTAGAAATAAAGACAGTAGAGTCTTGCTTATTCAACATAAATGGGTCGGCAGAACGTTGGATAAGCAAAAATGTTGGATAATAAGGCGGGATTAAGGAAAAGCCTATTAAACATCAAATTACATTATGTTTTTACAAATTAAGCACCAAAAACTTCATGTTTTCCAACAAACTGACAGAAAAAGCAGTTCAATACATGGTAATGCTATGTATTAATTACTGTATTTATGAATTTAGCACCAAAACAGCACAATGTATTGAAAACATTGACTGCAAAAACATTGACTACTAAAAGGAAGATTACGTTGGATAATACAGAACGTTGGGTGAGCAAAGATTGGACAAGTGAGACTCTACTGTATTTTAAATCCACAACAATCCTGTGTCTTATGCCCCTGAAGGTATGTCTTCAGTTTAAGAGGATATATGCTCATGCAGAAATAAATATGGTCTTCTAAAGACCCCCATTCTCTATGACCACACAGCTTTTGCAAAATTGTCCTTTTAAAATTTGTTATTTGGTTTGTTTACCTAAATAACAAAGTTATTTACTAGGAAAAGGTGAGGAAGGAACTGATGTCCGAATTTCCACACTCTGCTGAGAAATTCACATGAATATTCACTTGCTTGAGTATTTTTATTGGATGCTTTGTCACTAGGGCTAAGATGTTTTTACAGATGTTCCTCCTCATATTGAGGAGATATAATATGCCATTGATATGATATCAGAGTTTGACATCAGTGGAATCTGTATTTAAAATGCTTTCCTCCTCTAATCTTCCAAATAGCAATGAAAGAGCTCCTGGTCATGGTTCCTTCATATGATGTATAATTTCTCCTGTAGTGCAGTTTAAAGGTCTTCATTTACATTTAGTAGAGATCTTCCTCACTGATGAAAAATGACACTGCATGGATAACCCAATTTATTTCTGCCTCATGTTACTTTTTTACGTATTTACTTGTAAGTATTTTCTCATCTGTTACCATATTCTTCTAAAGTTTTTTTTAACTTTGCACAAAAAAATGTATTTAAACATGCATATTCAAATACAAAGAATATAAATATAAATCTAGTCTGGAAGCAGCCAGGCTTTGAATCTGAAATGCTATTCAATGCTAATCAAGCTGGCCAATTGCAACATTCACACATTTTCTTTCTCCCACTCTGGGCATTGCTGTCCATTCCTGGAAGGTGTAGGACCCAAGAAATAGGCTCACACCGCTGGTCGCAATGGAAAACTTTATTGAATCCGCCTTGCCAAGATGACTGCAAAAGCTTTTACTGACTCTCTTCCGCTTTTCCCCTCAGTATATGGGGTTGTTGCCTTCCCCCTCCTCCTTCTCCATCCACACCTCCCTTTCCTTTTGTCCTTTCCCACGTTTGAAGACCAGACCCTGTCATAAATCAGCCTATCCCGCCAAATGGTCTCCTTCCTCTGTCCTCTTGTAGTCAGGCTGCGAAAAGACCAGCTTTGATGATGCTGTTCTTTGTTGCACCCTGACATGACTCCCCCCTTCAGACGACGACCCTGCGGGGAGAGACAAAGTTCCGACAAGCTAAGGGCAACAGCAGCAGAAAAAGCCAGGAGAAGGAAAGAAGAAGGAGAGAGAGAGTCCAACCCCCCCCCCCCCTTTTCGGGATCATGGTCCAGGTTTATAGGGAAACTTTGTGTGAAACTGTTTTCTCAACTTTGGGGCTTTAACATGCTCTGCTGCTACCCATTCCGGGTGTAAGGTCTGTGAAGACCATTGGACCAAGTAGTACAGTTTCCCCCGAGACTTCTTGGAGTCCAGGATATCCTTGATTTCAAAATGGGTGTGTGCCCCCACCATAATGGGGACCGGATCTGCCCCCGGTTTACTCCATCTGTGAGTGTTTGGCGCTGGTTTCAGCAGGCTAACATGAAACACTGGGTGCACCTTGCGCCATCTATGAGGCAATTGTAACCGTACTGTCACTGGGTTCACAACGGCCGAAATGGGAAAGGGACCAACATATCGTGGGCTCAGCTTCCGGGATGGTTGTGTGGATTTCAGGTGCTTTGTCGACAAGTACACCAACTCCCCCACTTTGTAGTCCGGTGGTGCTGTTCTCTTTCTATCTGCATATTTCTTGTAATCCACTTTGGCGGTGCGCAAGGCCTCCTGAACCGAAGGCCAAGCGGCAGCGATCTTCTCGCCCCAATTCCCTGGCTTCTCGTCAGAAGGCAACTCCTTTTGCAGTGCGGGGAATGGCGGAAAATCTCTGCCGTTCACAACTTTAAACGGCGAGACCCCAGTGGACGCGTGATCCGAATTATTAATGCAATATTCGGCAAGTGGTAGCATCGAGGACCATTGATCTTGCTGGTACGTGCTGTAGCAACGGAGGAACTGCTGAAGGGTCTTCTGAACCCGTTCGGTGGCTCCGTCTGTTTCTGGATGGAAGGCCGTGCTCAGGGCCCTTTCAGTTCCTAAAATACCCAGGAAAGACTTCCAAAACCTCGATGTGAACTGAGAGCCCCTGTCACTTATGATCCGCTTGGGACACCCGTGCAGGCGGAACACGTGTTGCAGAAACAATTTGGCCAACTCGGGTGCCGTTGGAAGTCTCTTAAGGGCCACGAAGTGAGCTTGTTTGGAGAACAGGTCAATTATAGTCCAGATTGTGTTGAAACCATTGCTGTTGGGCAGGTCTACCACAAAGTCCATAGCTATATCCGTCCACGGTCTCGAGGGGTCTGCTACTGATTGCAACAATCCTTCCGGTCTGCCCACCTTTTGTTTTGCCATAGCGCACACTGGGCATTCCTGCAAATAACCCTTTACATCCTTGCGTATGGTTGGCCACCAGAATTGTCTATTCAACAGTTTCAGAGTTTTTGTAAACCCAAAATGACCAGCGAGCTTGGAGTCGTGTGCTTGGGCCAGCACCCTCCCCCGAAGTTCCTCCGGTACATAGTATTTGGAACCGTGAGTCCACAATCCCCCTGCTTGAGACAGTTCATCCCTATGAGACTGGAGCCAGGGGTCTGCATCTGCAGCTAGCCTCAATTCCTGGGACAGTTCGTGTGGTTGGCCACTAGGTGGGGGCTTTTCCTTCGCTGTGGCTCTTGTCTGCACCATCAAACCCAGTTGTTCTTCCGTGAACACAGTTCCGACTTCCCCCAGGGCCGAATAGTTTGCATCGGGCATTCGAGATAGGGCATCTGCCATCCTGTTCTGGGTCCCCGGAAAGAACTTCAGCTTAAAATTGAAACGGTTAAAGAACTGTGCCCATCGCAGTTGTTTTGCATTCAGCCTTTGAGGGGTACGTAAAGCTTGCAGATTCTTGTGATCAGTCCATACCTCAAATTGGGCCTCGGTTCCCTCCAAGAAATGCCTCCAATGGGATAGGGCAGCCTTCACTGCGAAGGCCTCCTTCTCCCACACCCGCCAATTCCGTTCCGTTTCCGTGAACTTTCTTGATAAATAAGCACACGGTCTTAGAGCACCCTCATCATCGGCCTGCAACAGTATTGCTCCATAGGCCGCCTCTGATGCATCACAATGAACCACGAAAGGTTTGTCCCGTTGGGCATGAACTAATATGGGTTGACTTGTGAACCTCCTTTTTAATTCCTCAAACGCCTCTTGGCACTCAGGCGTCCAGTTCAGTTTCGCACCCGGCGTCTTAGTCTTACGAGTCTCCCCCACTCCCTTAGTCTTTAGTAATTCTGTCAAAGGCAAAGACAGCTTGGCAAAGTCTTTGATGAACTGTCTATAGAAATTTGCAAAGCCTAGGAATCCCTGCAGCTGTCTTCGAGTCCTTGGAGGCTCCCACGCCAATACATCCTGCACCTTGGCGGGGTCCATAGCTATGCCTTTTGTGGAAATGCGGAACCCCAAGTAGTCTAACTCCGTTTTGTGGAATTCACACTTGGAGAGTTTGGCATAAAGCTGATTCTCCTTTAATCTCCGCAAGACTTCTCGAGTCAGCCTAATGTGTTCAGCCAGTGATTTACTGTACAAAAGAATGTCATCGAGATATATAATAACCCCCTTATATAGCATGTCACGAAAGGTCTCATTTATGAACTGCATGAACACCTTTGGACCTCCGCACAAGCCAAAAGGTAAAACTTTAAAATGGTACTGCCCAAGGTGACAATTAAAAGCTGTTTTCCAACAGTCTTCATCTTTGATTCGAATCCTATAAAAAGCCTCCCGCAAGTCCAGTTTGGTAAAGATGCGTGCCTCGCCCAATTGCGCCAACATCTCTGACATTAGGGGAAGCGGGTATTGGTTTGATGATGCTGTTCTTTGTTGCACCCTGACAATTGCACAGCTATATAAAACCCACTTGCCTATTTCCCACAGACCCCACAACGTCTGAGGATGACTGCCATAGATGTGGGTGAAATGTCAGGAGAGAATGCTTTTGGAACATGGCCATACAGCCTAGAAAACTCACAGCAACCCAATCTAAACCTGTTTTCTCTTTTGTCTGCAATAATAGGAAAAATGAGAAGATTTTTTTAAATGAAATTTGTAGTTTATTTTTTTCCCCTCTGGAAATGTTTGTGCAAAATGTAAGAATTGTTCATTTAATATGTAAAACATTGAATTTTTGTGGAAAAATAACTATATTTTTCAAGAAAATAATAAACATGTCAAAATATACAAAATAGGAATAAAGCACTTTTATTTTTGCTACTTCTGAAGAATGGAAAAATATGATGATCAACAGTTTCATTGACATTTCTAAAAATGAGCAAATCTGGGACTGCCTTTCACATCCATACCATAGAGAGAAAATTAAAATTAATCCTACCTAGAGTAGATCCAGTCAAAATCCATTGTACCTTTCATAGTCCTGATTTTCATAGTCCTGATCACCAAATCCTATGTGAAAGGTTCTGCATTTGGCAATACCAAGAAGTTTGTGTTTTTAATGTCATTTCAAAAACATTTTAAATCAAGTCACGCTTCTGAAAATCCAGGTGGTATGAAAATCAGTGGTAAAACTAAGCTCTGATCCAGATATTTAGATTGGGAGTGAGGATCATGTCAGCCTATATCTGAATTCACAAAGATCAAAATCTTCAACCATCCCGATCTACATGCAACATTTATCTGTGTAAGTGGATGTGTAATTTTTGCAAGGATTTGATTTTCTGAATGATTAGTTCACATACTAGCATAAATGTTTAAAGTATTGACTGACGTACTGTTTCCTACTGTGCTAGACTGGTGATTCTCATAATTCCCCATCCCAAGCTTGACTGGCTCACTGCTGCTGACTGTTATTTCCTCCCACAGTGCTCACAGTTTCTACTATATATATATTGGGACTGTTGTACAATGTCTAATGTAAATATACTATTGTGCAACCTCTAATATCAAAATAGCCCCCTCTCACTTTTTTTTAGAAATCCCATATATATATATATATAAATTAAATTATACATTTAAGGTTTGTCTGTAAAGTCATTTTGCTATTTTCATTTTCTATAAACTACATGTTTTCCCCTCTAGCTTTGATCTTAGCATTCGAAAGTCATGCCATGACCAGAATACACTAACAATCTAACATGGAATCTACATTCTTTAAACTAATCCTTACTTCAAGTGATATATTAATAGTCTTGTTAGTCACAACTAACTTAAGTACAATTGTACATTAGGTAGAACTCATTATTATTTCTTTTCCCTGGATGGCAACCATGGCTTAATACTCCAAAATCCTCGGAGTTGGAGTTTGGTGAGGCACCAGCCCTCTTTGACAGGGAAGGCTGAAAACCTTATAAAATTACAAGTCCCAGAATTCCATAAAGTGGTGTCAAAATGCATTTGTTTTACATCAGTGTTTTTCAAACTGTGCTTCTCCCGGTGTTTTGGACTTCAGTTCCCAGAAATCCCAACCATTTTACCAGCTCTTTGGAGCTGAAGTCCAAAACATCTGAGAAACTCTGTTCTACAGTGTAGATGCACTCTAGTTCAGTTGAACAAATGGTATTATTGAAAGAAACTTTGTTTTCAAAGCCTATTTATAATTTTGGACTTTCTCTGCTCCAAATTTGCACATGGTAGTTTGAGACACCCATGAAATGCCACATAACACCAGTGCTGCAGCATCTGCATTGGCTCTATATAAGATACTAGTTCTGACCTTTAAAATTCTTTAAGGCCAGGGCCCATCTTACCTTAGGGACCGTCTCTCCTTCTTCCATCATCGGAGGTCGCAACGACCATCCCAATGCAACTTACTTTATATACCGGGTCCTAGAGAAGTGCATCTGGAAAGGACCAGACGCAGAGTTTTTTCTATTTCTGCCCCTGCCTTATGGAATGCCTTACCACCCTATATGAGAGCCATGCGTGAGTTAGGGTCTTTTACCCTAGCACTTAAGATCTGGCTTTTTACTAGAGCTTCTGATCTATGTTAATTTTATCAATATTTGTATGTATGTATTTTTATCCTATACAATTTAGCTTGTAAATCGCCTAGAGCATCTTGGATGGAGGGTGATTAAATGATGATGTAATTAAGTAATTAGATGATGATGATGATGATGATGATGATGATGATTTTGTGTACACGAACCAAAAGGATTTTATTTTTGCACAGGAAACTTAATTTCCTCTAGAGGTTTGCAATTCAACCAAAGGCATGCCATTTTGGGGTCCATTGTCTGATGACCCCTCATTCTATTTGCCCGGAAGTTACTCAAAAGGGGAGGGGTTTCACCGTTTTCATCCGTCAAAGGTTGTGCCCATTGGCTACACTGGGAATCTTTAAAGGGTGAGTGCTTAGCCATTTTAAGACCTATGTGCATGAAACCTACTTCAGTTTTAGACCCCATTTACAACTGCAAGCCTATCAAGTTTCAAAACAATCCACCAATCTACTATTTTTTAAAGAATTACTTTAAGTTTTAACCATAACATTTTTAAAAATAAGATAAATGGGAAGAGAGCTTCTGGGATTGTAGTTGTGTTCGTTCTCAGCCAATCAGAACATGGGCACAACCAGGCTTTTTATTGGATGAGAAACAGAGAGAAAGAAAAGCTTCAACTGGTTCTTTACTAGAGCTTTTGATCTATGTTAATTTTATCAATATTTGTATGTATGTTTTGGGTGCTTTGAATGCGATTTCCTGCTTCTTGGCAGGGGGTTGTACTGGATGGCCCATGAGGTCTCTTCCAACTCTACTATTCTATGATTCTATGATTCTATGTTTTTATCATTTACAATTTTATATTGTAAATCGCCTAGAGCATCTTGGATGGAGGGCGATTAATAAGTAATTAAATGATGATGATGATCATGCTCCAAGAGGAACTTTTCAATACCTGCTGTATGCCAGTGCTGCTGGGAAAGCGAGTTCCCAGGGCGCTCTCTGGAGGAAAAGAGAACTTTCTAAGAAAAAATGGATGGAGGTTGCGTCTTCCAGGGAATACAGCAGATCGCTGTATTCGCTGTAACTCTTTCCTCTTCGGTAACCGATAAAATCTGGCTCTCTTAATCCGTTTTGCCAGGCTTTTCGTCTCCCTCCTCCCCATTCTGTTTTTGGATACTATATAAAATGGCCCACTGAAAACTACAAATCATTTTCTTTTAAACCTAATTTCTTCTGCATAAAATGCTGTTTTTATGCAGATCAGCTACATGCAAAAATTACACAGAACAAATCCCTAATTTTTATGTAGAAAATATTATTTCTATATTTTCTCAACAGAAAGTTCTGCAATTGGGGATATATTCTTCACAAAATTCTCTCATGATTGATTTCTGTAGGGAGGAAATACGTGAGTTTTTTGGCACAGGAAGCATTTTTCAGCATTAAAAATGTTGTTCCCTGTGTAGAAATATTTTTTTAAAAAATAAAACATCATGTGCAAGATCCATGCAGAATAAGTCACAAAATGTGAAGCTTATAATTAATCTGGCTGTGCTCTCATTTGGGCTTTTCAGCACTAAAAACAATTGGGCTGGCTCCATTTCAGAACCAGCCAAACTGCTCTACAGGCCTCAAGTTGGGGGATAGTTTTGGGTAATGTTGGGCATTTCTGATTTCGGGAACACAAGGCAGGCCCAATCTAAGGTGGCCTGTGTAACCTGGCATCCCTATGCACCATTTGATCACACCAGAGCTGATCTGGCTCAACACCAACCTAAGTGGTCAATGTAGATGTGGCCTCAGTTGTGTTAACAGTATCACAAGATATTTTGATTTTTCACCAACCAATTTTAAGTAGCTAGGGAACTGAATGCATATAAAGGTATTTAGCTGAACTACGTTATACTTCTATCTCTGCCATGAAGCAATTTCAAAAGTTGAGACACAGCAGGAGGAAATTAGTATGCGACCCATTCAACTTCCCATGGTTTGTATTTGAATGATATAGTCTCTAGTGCAGACTGTGAATTTCTACTTAAAAGAATCTAGAGGGAAAATAACTTGTGTGAAACAGCAGGTTTTTCAAATGTGTGGCAAGACAAGGAATGTATATAGAGGCATATCCTAAAAGTCATCTTGATGAGAGATAATGCATTATTTGAAAGAAAAGACATGACTTCATATTTCATTTATATACTACTGGAAGCTGCTGGAACCATTTCTTTTTATGTGGTGCCAAACATTCTGCTTAAGAACCATCCAACATTCACTCTACCAAAATAACTCAATTATGGGGGGGGGGGGGGGGGGGGTTTCCACAAGGTAGATCTGTAAAGTTGAACTGGAGATGCTTTTTAAAGTTGATTTCATGCTACTGCTTTATCTTTCTTCTTCTCCTTCCTCTTCTTTTTGTATTTACAATTCACATCCTTGCACATCCTTCACCATCATGTTCCCCATGACAAAGATCTTTATTTTTAGTTATATAATACAAATCTGTACCATATTAATTTGCATAACTACGGTGTCAACAACTCTTTTTTTACCTTCCTCATTTATGCAGCATTCCCAGAAATGAAAGAAAGGCCATTCCAATTAGGTATGCTTGTCCTTTTATATATATAATTAAGAAAATTCTTGCCCTGGGTTTTATGTTTTCTTTCTATCTTCTCTGTAGCATGAGATGCCTCTTTCTGCATTTGGAACAGACCCCAATGACCTCAGAACATATTATAGCAATTTGCATTCATTTTCCTCTGAAGTTATTTTCAAAATGGCAAAAGGAAGTGATTCAGTGTCACATCCTGTTACGAGTCAGACGCCAGCCAATATAAACAACTCAGTTTATTGAAGAAGAAAAAAAACCACACACACACACACACACACACACACACACACAAAAGAGCCTAAGAAACAACCAAAAGGAGGCTCAAAACACTTTCTCTTCAGTGTGAGGTAACAATGTCCAAAAAGAACTCAAAAGACCCAAACTTGGGATATAATCTGGATTATTTGAAATAATCCAGATTAAAACAAATTTAGTTGAAAAGGCTGGAAACTCGCTCCACCTGCTGGTTGGAGCTAAACAAACACATGAAAGCTACCAGCAGTAACCCACCGTGACCAATGGCCACAGAATGCCATAGAATGTAAAGGAGAAGTCACAGCTGCCGCATCCAGTCTGCGTTGTTAGGGAGAAGTCACAGGCGTCGAGTTCCAGTCCAAGTTGTCAGGGAGAAGTCACAGTCATCGAATTCTAGTCCAGGTTGTCAGGAAGAAATCCCAGTCACTGAATTCCAGTCCAAGGTAAACACAAAGAGCCAAAGTGACGGAGGCAAGCCAGCAGGTCCCAAAGCAGTCTTCCAAACACGTCTTCTGAAACAGAGATCCCGAAAAGTGCCCAACAAAACACCTTGCCGATTGCAAAGTTACATTAGCAACAAACTTACTTTTATCTACAAGTCCTCTTCTGAACTTGAGCCAGCCAACGCCCCATCCACAGCTGGTTGCTGCAAATCCTCACCAGAGCTGGAGTCACCCAACGCCCCACCTCCAGCTGCAGCCCTTCTACGATCTCTCCAGCCAGACCACCTTCTATCCAAACCCATAACTCCCCAGGATCCATCTGTATTTTCTCTGTGCCATCTCTCAAATGTACCACTGCTTGTGGGCTCCTCAAGAATCTCCCGGATCTCCTGAACCTTAGTCCAATCCATCACCTCACTCCCAGAGTCTGACATCCCATCCTCCTGACTCCCAGTCCCACAATCCCCTTCAAAACCCTCACAGGAATCATCATCAGAGGGCTCCATAAGTATTTCCCAGATTTTCTTCCTTTGTTGCTCCTCATCAGAGTCTTGCTTATGAGCAGTTTTCCTGCCTCTTCTAATACAACTAGTAGGATCTCTACTTGAAGACTCCATTACAACACATCCTGACACCATTTTGAAAGGGACAACAGAAGAATTGAGAGGCGTTTTTTTATTTGCTGGTGGGAGGGGGGGCATCTGGGTTAGGGGTCCTGGAGTCTAGCACCTGAGTTTACAGATTGTAAATACAAGGATAGAAGGGGGGAAATAGTGGGATTATGTTCTTCATCTCTTACAAGAAAACAAAAATCAAGTATTTTTAAAAGAAATAGTTGGGAGGGGGGGGGTCCTTTCCCACAATTATTATGAACACTATTAGCATAGGAAACCTTCTGTATATACACATCTTCTTTAAGAAGGTCAAATATGGATCCGCTATAATATCCAAGTCTCCATCTCAACACCATAAATGATCCACACTCTTAAAAGGTTTTCACACAAACTTCAGCAGTTTGAAATTATCGCCTTTTTTAAGGCTGTCTGTAAATCACAGATATATAAAACATGTAGGCTGTGTAGTTTGCATAGCAACTGATAGTGGTTCTAACATAAAGGGCAGAATAATATATTTTGGAAAGAAGCAGATTTGTTATCAGGCTTTAGAAACCTCATATAATTTGATTCCAAATAATAATAATAATAATAATAGAGATTTAGGGTTTCCAGGAATATCTTTCTAAATGAACTAATTCATAAACAGAATGCAGAATATTTATCAGGGATCTACAATAATAGGAAACAATAGCAAGACAAGATTATTACATTTTGGCTGCTGTATATTAGGCTTGATCGATCCATGAAAAATTTGATTCTAAACTCGTTTCAAAACTAGAGGGGGCAGTTTTTTCGTTTTTGTTGCTAATAACGAATTTGGCCCCCAAAATTTTTCGAAATTAACGAAAATTCGTTATTTTCTAAATTAATTCGTTAATGGCGGACGCGCATGCGCGGTGGCCCAAAAACAGCCCGAAGGGGGGGGGACTTAGGGGGCTCTCCCGCCCTCATTTTTTGAGTGATCTTCTTCAAACTTGGTACAGTGGTAGAACACATTTAACACTGATAGCTCACCAAAATTTGGAACGTTTCCCTTATCCTCTGATTTTTGGCAAATTTTCATAGCTTTTATAATAAACCTTTTTTTAATAATTGCAGTAATCTGTTCCTGGTTTGAAAGTCTTATTTCCTGTTAAATTGGGTTGTCTTTACTGTGAAAGTCATTGTTCTACTTCAGAAACTTTGTTTTTGTGGCTGAAACTTTGTTAAATTGGTGTGTGTGTGATATATATTGTGTATATATAATATATATATAGTCCCTGCTTGTGTGTGTGTGTGTGTGTGTGTGTGTGTGTGTAGGTAAAGGTAAAGGTATCCCTTGACGTTAAGTTCAGTCATGTCTGACTCTGGGGGTTGGTGCTCATCTCCATTTCTAAGCCCAAGAGCCAGTGTTGTCCATAGACACCTCCAAGGTCATGTGGCCGGCATGACTACATGGAGTGCCATTACCTTCCCAGAAACACCCAGAAAATGGGAATTCCAGACAGGAAACAATCAGGGCCAGCTAATACCTCCCAACAAAGGATTCCCCCAGGTAGGAAGCAGCCAGGCTTTGAAGCTGCAAGGCTATTCAGTGCTAATCAAGGTGACCAATTGCAACATTCACACTTGCCTCCCACAGACAAGAGTTCTTTCTCCCACCCTGGACATTATTCCACAGGTCTATAAACCCCACTTGCCTAGCTTCGCACAGACGTCAAAACCTCTATGTCTGCCACAGATGTGGGTGAAACGTCAGGAGAGAATGCTTCTGGCACATGGCCATAGAGCCCGGAATACATACCACAACAGTGTGATCCCGGCCATGAAAGCTTTCGACAACACAACCACAGTATCCATTCAAGTTCATGTAGCGTAGTATGGACTGGAGACCTGTATTGGGGGGAGGGAGGGTGCGAATCTGGGCCCCTGGGAGCAGCCGAGGACGGGCCTGGCCCACACCCCCTCGCATCCCGGGCCTCTTCCTTCCTCTTCCTTTTGTTATTTAAACTATATATTGTGAAATTATGGTGTGTTTTTTTTCATGCGTGTTCTGTGTTCAAGATAGGGAGACCAAAGAGGAAAAGCAAGGGAGGGACGGAGGCCCCAACACTTCCGGCTCCCATGCGAACTCCCCCCTTGTGTGCCTTGGAGGGTGGAGCATGCGCACTGGCTCTCCCTTTCTCTATGGCTCTTTTCAGGTCACTTGGGAACCCGAAGTGCCTCCTCCCTTTGCCTTTGTGTCCAAGAAGGAGAGAAGGACGTTGCAAGGTTTGCATTGAGGGTGTTTCTCTGGTGGGTTTGGCTTGGAAGGGGGCTCATTAAGGCCCAATTAATTAATGCACTGAGCTGAGGCGAGGCGGCGGCGGCGGCGGCGGCCATTTCCCCCCTCCGTCTTCCTCCTCCTCCTCGGCCTCCTTCCCCCTCGCCCCCTCCCATTGGCTGAGCCTCCCATTGGCTGAGGGGCAAAAGGAAAGGAGTTTGGGTGCTTTGCAAAAGCTTTTTTTTCTTTTCGAAAAAAACGAAGAAATAAGAAAAAACGGCCTCTCGCGATTCGAAACCGCGATATCCAGACGTGTGGACAACCAAGGTTCGATATTGTTTCAAAACAATTGAAAAAAACGAATCAATAACGGTAAACGGGGAAAACGAATTATTTGAGCAAGCCTACTGTATATAGAGTGGTGATACTGATCTCAAAGGTTTGAAACAACATATTTAAAATCCTCATTGTATAAACAACAAAATATAGAACAAATATTCTCAGATAGAACACATATACTCATGGAAGAGATGGAAGTTAGTCACTTTCTTTCCCATAGCAATTATTTTTCTTTCCTGTGAAAACCCATATTGAGTCAATCTTTTGTAGAAATTGCATTTCTTTGTTTAAAGACTTCCGTTAGCTCTTTTTCATTAGATACTTTAATAGATATTATAAGACATGTCCCTTTACCATTCAACAATGGCCAGAATGAATAATACAGTTCATGGATTCTAAAAAAAAAGTTGGCAAAAAACTTATGATCTTCAAAAACCTAAAGCACACTTTCAAAAAGTAAATCCATATTTTATATGAAATCTCATATTATTTACTTTTTTTAATCAGTAGCCCTCTTCGTATATTTAAGCAAGGGGTATATATAGAACTTCTGTAGAAGTCTGCCAAATGACTCAAACCTCCTTTAGTTTCTTTTGCCATTCCTCTATTTTCCCCCCTCACAGTATTCCACAAGTTAGCATCATTATCATTATTATCACTATCCCATTTTATGCAGAATGTTCTCATGATATACAAATACGTTATTTTCAAACAAAATCACAGGGTTTCACCTTCAGATTGACAAGCATGATGAAATCTATTGTCTGTCCAGTTCATAGATAATCCTGAAAAAATTCAATATTCTTATTAATTAGGCACTGAAGCTTCTGCAGAAAGAGGATGCTACAAGGTCAGAGACCCACTAGATCCCAGTGGACCCTTAATGGATTATTCAAAAGACCCTGCACCCAAAGGACTCACAGCCTATCACATTCTTAAAGCACACATTAAGTCTTTCCTGTTGTTCTTCTTCCCATCCACACCAGCAGCAACAGGATGAAGAACCAACTTCCTGCCATTAGATCCCTTAAAGGATATAGATGTCTGCCATCCCATTTTTTCTTGCCTGCTTATCTAAATCTAAATCCATAATAAAAGCGAAAACCTGTATGTGTGTATGTGGCACAGGTGTCCGCTCACACAGACAACCTCCGGCCTCCAGAAACAGGCTACAATTCCCAGGGCTCAGAATCCAGCAAGTCACGCCTTTGCACTGACATTGCGGTTACAGCGAACTCCATGAACATGTAGCCCAGCCCCTGCCAATGTCCTTCCCAAACACTACGACCCATCACCCAAGGAATGCTTTCATTTGGGGACCATTTCATCCTAGATTTTGCTTTTTCTTCCACCACAGGCAGGCATCCCAGGGTTCTCCGTTGCTGTGGAATTTGCATGGCCCCACCCACTGCCCTTCCCTTTCAAATCTGTCTGCATAACAAACACAGCAGAACTGAGCTGCAACTAAACTTACTGGAGGAGTTTGGGGATTGACTGTACATGGTGGAAGTTGTAGTTCACCTTGCATCAAGTCACACCACTGTGACTCCTACTGGGAAATTTAGAGGAGTTGTAGTTCACCTACACCCAGAACACCTACACCCAGAACACTGTGGAGCCTCCGGTGGCCTAGGGGATAAAAGCCTTGTGACTTGAAGGTTGGGTTGCTGACCTGAAGGCTGCCAGGTTCGAATCCCACCCGGGGAGAGCACGGATGAGCTCCCTCTATCAGCTCCAGCTCCATGTGGGAGATGAGAGAAGCCTCCTGCAAGGATGGTAAAAACATCAAAACATCTGGGCATCCCCTGGGCAATGTCCTTGCAGATGGCCAATTCTCTCACTCCAGAAGCAACTCCGGTTGCTCCTGACATGAAAAAAAAAAAAACCAGAACACTATGAACCCAAACAATGATGGATCTGGGCCAAACTGGCCAAGCATACCTGATATGCCCAGATTTGAATACTGGTGGGTTTTGGAGGAGAATTACCCTAAACATTTGGGAGTAGTAGGTACTGGGATTTATAGTTTACCTGCAATGAATGAGCACTTCTAACCCTACCAATGATACACCAGGACCACACTTGGCACACTGAGCCCTCATAACCAATACAACATATTGCAAAGTTTGGGGAAAGGGAGATATAGTTCACTTGCATCCACAGAAATAGAGCCTCCATGACTTACTTTACATCCGGGCGGTGTTGGGAGGGGGATGGACTGTGTATGAAGGAACTTGCATATGCGAGTTGTAGTTCCCTGCACCAACTGAACCCAGCTGACACTGGATCTACACTAAACTTCAAACACAGGCAAACAATGCCTTTCTCAAATGACCCGGGCACCGACGGGTCCCCAAGCTAGTTATAATATAAAGTGGGAGGTGATAAGACTTCATGATACTTGCAGATTACATGATTAATTGTGAAGGTATTGTTTTAATGTGTTTAATTTTTTTATGTATTTTAAAATATCTTAAACGTTCATTTTAATTGTACATTGTTTTCAAGGCATCAAATAGTTGTCTATGTGAAAAGACACCTTAAGTTCCCTTCAGGGTTGAAAAAGGCAGGGTAGAAATGTCATAAATAAATGAATAATGACCAGATGAAGAAGCGCCTGTCCCATGACCTTATGGAAAATGGGATTTATCTACATGAACAAAAATACTTGAAGAGTCCTGGCTTCCTACACAATGCATAGGATCTTCTGATGAGGATCCCAGGTATTCTACCCTTAATGCAACTTTGCTTTGCTTTAGAATTTGCAAAAAAAAAAAAAAATCTGGAAAATTCTGTGGCTTGCAGTCATCCAGGCGGCTGGCTTGGGTCTGTTTTGTCCTAATCAGTTCTCCAGACATACATCCCTGCCATGACCCTTTCTCTGCATTGGTAAGTGCCGGGGAAGGGAATGGTTGATGTCTCTGTTGCTACCACTACATGCTGGTGGCCATGAGCTCTCTGTGAACATATGGCCAACATGGTGGCATCTGCTGATGGGCAGGTGATTTTTTTTTCTCTGAAAGCATCAGTTTCCTAAATGCAATCTGCATTATGCCAGCATTATGTGAAATTGCTGCAGTTCTATTCAGTGACACACTGGGGTCTGAAGCCTTGGGTTATTTCGTCCCCCTTCACACTTCTCTGCTGGATTTACAGTAAGTGAAAAGACATTGAAGGACTGCTTTGGTTCCTGAAAAAGAGAGGATATTAAGATCCTTTTGGATGCTATGAGTCATAAAGTAATCCAATTCAGCTTTTATATGAATGATAAAGGAAAACTGAAAAATGGATGTTTTATGTCTTTGTTTTATATAAGTCTGATGAACGGGTAATTGCTACATATTTCACATACACATTTATATGCAAAATAGTTATTGGCTAATGGCTATCAATAAATAGCTTCTTCAAGGTCATTCCACCAGCTGTGATAGCTTTGCTTTATAAGTTGGTGCAAGGGTTCATTGCAAAAAACACCACCTGAGTCAGGTTTGCAGTTACATGCCTATCATCCAAGAGCAGAGCCACATCCACTGGAACAACAAGGTCTGCACCTATGTCCTTGGATCATTGGATCTAAAAATTTGAGAACTTAAAAGCTTCCAAGAGCATGTAATGGCTGGCATATTTCTAGGTCTTAAAACACAACTACTCCTAAAGGACCATGACAAATATGAATGAAGAGTGACCATGAAGAGTGAATCCTCCTTCTATATTAAAGTAGCTAAAGTACTAAGGGTATCAGGATTATATGCTTACTTTTGAGTGAAAAGGTTTTATGCGGGAGAGAAAGTTATTAGCTCTGGCTGGAATCTTCTATTGAAATTATTAACACATAGCTTAAGGTTAGTGTTAGAGTTAGTTAGTGTGGGGTGTAGATTCTTATGGGAAATGTTTCATTGTTTTTAAAAACTTTTTTATGGTTTAAATTAATTTTTAAATTTGTTATAAATGGGGTTTTAATCTTTTTACTATAAACTATTTTTAATTTATTATTTCTGGAAGATGCCTTGGGTCCCACCCAGAGAGAAAAGCAGCATATTAGATAATTAATAAGATTATACATTGTGATTTTTACATATTCACAATTTCTATGTAGCCCCCTAGTTTAAGGACCCACGTAGGGACCACAGAATCATAGAGTTGGAAGAGACCTCATGGGCCATACAGTCCAACCCCCTGCCAAGAAGCAGGAAGATGACATTCAAAGCACCAGATCCCTCATTTCTCCAGTTACATGGAAGTTGCCACTCTTCACCACTCAATGAGAAAGTAACTGACTGATGTTCCCACCCGTCTTGAGTGAGTGAAGGATGAATTGTGACAGGGATGCTGATTCTGCCTTTTGTGCTGGAGATTGCCCATAAGAGTGGGTGGGAACATCACTTAGCTGCTTTCTGAGTGATGGAGGAACAGACCCCTGTCAACTGCAGAGGCTCCTTCCCAGTAAGTTGGGAAGTGGAAGTTAGGCTATGAACGACCGGAACTACAATGTTTATGCATGCATATATATCCCTCAAACAGTATTACAGTGTACATCTCTGAAATAACACATAGTTGAATTCACAAGGAATGCACAGGCAAGTGATCGATGTCTCACATTACAAGTATGAAGCAGAAATACAACACATGGGAACAAATCAGTCCCCTTTTTTTGTCTGTAGTGGAAAAATAAAGTATGTGGACTGGTGCACTTAGTACTCTTTCTGAAAACAAAACATACAGCATCTAGGGCTCAAATACCTGCTATGTGATGAGTAAAAGATAAATAGTGACTGTAGATATAATAATAATAATAATAATAATAATAATAATAATAATAATAATAATAACAATAAATAACAATAATGTTTATTTTTATACCCCGCCTCCATCTCCCCCGAAGGAGATGTCCACAATAACAATATAAAATACATCAATAGACAAAAAACATACACAATTATAAAATTTAAGCATTAACCAATAAGGATAAAACAAACTTAATAAAACATGAAATTAAAAATGGCAAGATTGTAATAATACTGGGTAAAATGCACCTTGTAAAAGTTGTAAACTGCAGATTCGTGGGAGATATTCATGCCTAATGATGAATATGTCTTCAGACTGTGTATGTGCTCATTCTAATACAGAATCTAAATCTATTCATAAGTTAGCTGAAGTGTAGGAGGACTCCAACCTCATCTACATTGACCATGTAATGCAGTTCAAAACTAATTCAAATTGTGGAAGCTGGATAACAACCTGCCATGAAAACCTGCTAAAGGAGAGTTCTTAATACACATCAGTGATCTGTGGTTTATGTAATCAGCATCTGGGCCTCAAACCGGACTAGGATTCCCTGTGTAATAATCTGTATAGCAAAATCGCTTTCTTCAATATTGGTTTGAAACTGACTTAAGTGGTCAGGGTAGATGTGCCTTTAATTCATCTAGGGCAGGGTTCTCAACCTGTGGGTCCCCAGGCGTTTTGGCCTACAACTCCCAAAAATCCCAGCCAGTTTATCAACTATTAGGATTTCTGGGAGTTGAAGGCCAAACACTGGGGACCCACAGGTTAAGAACCGCTGATCGAGGGGGATAGGATTACCTGTCTTGTCCACATCCTACTGATGTCTCAGGCCCCACAAACCACTCTCTAAACTCTCTAAACTTGCTTGATATGCTAAATTGCAAGATATTAAGGGGCCCTCTACTCATGTTTCCTTGAATACTACAGTAGAGTCTCACTTATCCAACATTTGCTTATCCAACGTTCTGGATTATCCAATGCATTTTTGTAGTCAATGTTTTCAATACATCATGATATTTTGGTGCTAAATTCATACAGTAATTACTATGTAGTATTACTGCATACTGAACTAATTTTTCTGTCAAATTTGTTGTATAACATGATGTTTTGGTGTTTAATTTGTAAAATTATAACCTAATTTGATGTTTAATAGGCTTTTCCTTAATCTCTCCTTATTATCCAACCTATTCGCTTATCCAACGTTCTGCCGGCCCGTTTATGTTGGATAAGTGAGACTCTACTGTACTAACATTCATTCAGCAGGGAGTCCCCTAAAAAACAAGACAGTCATATTGATTTGGTTCAATAAAATGGCATAAATAGCTTTCATTTCTCTTGTGTTGCTTTCTTTCTCTTCTCATTCACTTGCATACCTGTATGGGGCATCTTTGCTGGGCTGGGTTCTTCATGTTTCCCATCTGCATTTGAATCTGAAAATCCAAGGCAAAGTATGATGGCATAGAAAGAAAGTTATATATAAACACAGTTGCTGACATGGCTTTATTCTGATTGTGGAGATAACATTAAGGCATCAACCTTTGTTTTCCATTTCTTGGCTTTGTGAAGCTTGAGACAACATGACGTAGCTCAACTCTGGTCTTAAACCAACAAGACTTTTGATAACTGACTGATATGTATGTGAAAGTGTTTTCTCCTACTGACACTATTCTATAATAGTGATAGTGTTTTTATATTGTTTAGTTCTAAGTGAAAAGGCAAGCTAACACATAAAAATGACCTCCTTGAACAAAGCGAAGACCAACAATGGTGAGGGTCAGAAGAAGTTCAGAAGAAGCAACAGTTATCATGCCATCACCCCCTTCCCCTGAAAATCCTAGGACTTCATCAGACGGGCAGCAGGCAGAAAGCAGGAAAAAGTGGAGGGAACTGTCTTACATTGTTCTCAGGAGTCAATTGAACCCAACTCCTGAGAAAGATCCTTGGACTCTATTTCCATGCGCTTGGGAAACAGAGTTCCCCAGAGTCCCACTGGAAGTGCTCTTAGGTTGTCTGATGGCCTCCGTGAGGCTCCCATGGGGCCTCCAAGTACATAGAAAAGGTGCCCAAAGATCATGAAACGAAGTCCCTTGTTTATCTCCCAACAAGGAGTTTTCCAATCTCAAAAGTCTGGATTGGTTGAAGAAGCAGAAATAGGGACAAAAACAAACAGAAAATAATTAATGAGATTTTTTAAAAACATATTCAAGAACATTTGTGTGAGAAACTTACAAGAAATGATTGATAAAAGTAAATATGATAATGTTGTAGAGGAATAAAGTTTGGGTGTTTCCTTTTTCTTCATATGATGTTGTTCCACACTCACCTGCTTACAGTTGCTCAACAAATGGATTCACTGATTTGACAGCAGTGCCTGAGTAATGTCTGTGGCGAATTAATATAACTGCATATTCTCTGAAATTTGTTCTGAAAATATTGTTTACAACATGAAGGAATACAAAATCAATGTCAATATAGATGGTGTGCAAATCATCAAAAAAGCAGCTTGGGTGATTGGAAGTCATTCAGCGTCTGAAGTAAACAAAGAGTTTTATGTTGGCCTTTCTTGTCATTTAAAAATAAAGGTCACATTATGGATCTTATTTCTTCTTATCAAAAGTCACATATGTAAGTACAGATAAGTAGGCATTCATAGCATTTTATAAAATAACACATATTTCTTTCACTTCATCTTTTTCAGAGGACTTGTACACACATGGCCTTTGTCTCTCGTATCTTGTGCAACAATTTCATTCTGTAAGCTGTGCATGAATGGAAGGAGGCCTGTCCTCTCCTTTTGTATTGGGACCTTGATTTTCCAGGATAACTCTGCCTACTGATTTTAAATAAAACATATATGACAGGGTTGTACTAGATGTTCCCTGTGGTCCCCTCCAATCCTATAATTCTATGATCTGAAGGCTGGGAATAGGCACTGCCATCAAGGTCTCAACCCCTCCTTTCCATATGTATGATGGTGATAGTAAATTTGATTTATGACTCATCTTTTCCCCAAAAATCAAGACTGAAGGAAGTTAACAAATTAAAATAAATACAGTACAATCGATACAACCATATCAAGAATAACTATGGAAGAAATCCCTGAAATCAAGCCAAATAGGTAGAATTAGCAAAATGCAAATTTGAAAGGCCTACACCATCTCTTAGTGGAGCCTGCTTTGAAATGGTGCATGCAGCCATAAAGCATTGTTGTTGCTACTGTTGTGTGCCTTTAAGTCATATGATGACATATGATGACCCAAAGTTTACTTGGCAGAATCTGTTCAGAGAGGCTTTGCCCTGAGAAAAAGAGCATTTCCAGACAGCCCAGAAATCCACACCAAAGTGGGTTTTAAAAACCCACCTTGGCACAGATTTCTGTCCCCACTCCCACCCAAAAACCTGGGCTTTTCTTGGGGGAGGGGCAATATGCCATTCTGATTACAATCTGGGTGGCATACAGCCAGTGCCACCCTAGTATATTCTGAGGCTACCCAAAATTACAGGTATGAATGTCACTGGAAAGGTTGTGGCCACTGGAATTTAACAATGTCTTAATTATTGCAAACGAATGACTCCAAGAAATCTATTATTTATAACTCCTGGAGAAAATCATTTATAAGTTGACCTCGTGTATAAGTTAGGGGCAGGATTTGAGAGCAAAATTATGGATTTTGATATGATCCATGGATAAGTCAAGGTTCATTCTGTGGAGAGGGGGAAGCAGCACCATCTCAAGGGTCCACTGCATTTCCCCATCCAAGTATTCAAAAGACCAAAAAGAGCACCATGTCAGAAAGAGAAGAGGCAAGAGCTTAATTTGGGTTCTCATGGTATGAATAAAGTTCAGGTCTTTTGCCACTATACTCAGGTAATTCCCTTTTTGATAATAACACAATGCTCTATCAATAATTTAACCCAAATGTTTTAGTGGTTGATTTTTCAACAACATTTTCTAGACTTATACATTTTTTTGTGTCAGGAGTGACTTGAGAAAATGCAAGGTTTTTTTTTTGTGTGTGTTAGAAGCAACCGGAGTTGCTTCTGGAGTGAGAGAATTGGCTGTCTGCAAGGACATTGCCCAGGGGATGCCCAGATGTTTTTGATGTTTTACCATCCTTGTGGAAAGCTTCTCTCATGTCCCTGCATGGAGCTGGAGCCGATAGAGAGAGCTCATCTGCGGTCTTCCCGGGTGGGATTTGAACCTGGCAGCCTTCAGGTCAGCAACCCAACCTTCAAGTCACAAGGCTTTTATCCCCTAGGCCACCGGAGGCTCCTTAGAACATGCAAGTGACTTCTGGTGTGAGAGAATTGGTCATCTGCAAGAATGTTGCCCAGAGGATGCCCAAATGTTTGGTGTTTTACCATTCTTGTGGGAGACTTCTCACGTGTCCCCACATTGGGAGCTGAAGCTGACAGAGGTAGCTCACCTGGTCTCGCTGAATTCGAACTGCTGATGTGTTGGTATGCAGTCCTGCTGGTGCAAGGCTTCAACCCATTGCGCAACTGGGAGCTCTGCTACATTACTATAAACAATGATCTCCTTGTTTGTTCTTCTATGGTTCAGCCTAGGCTTGATCGATCCATGAAAAATTTGATTCTAAACTCGTTTCAAAACTAGAGGGGGCAGTTTTTCGTTTTTGTTGGTAATAACGAATTTTGCCCCCAAAATTTTTCGAAATTAACGAAAATTCGTTATTTTCTAAATTAATTCGTTAATGGCGGACGCGCATGCGCGGTGGCCCAAAAACAGCCCGAAGGGGGGGGGGGACTTAGGGGGCTCTCCCGCCCTCATTTTTTGAGTGATCTTCTTCAAACTTGGTACAGTGGTAGAACACATTTAACACTGATAGCTCACCAAAATGTGGAACGTTTCCCTTATCCTCTGATTTTTGGCAAATTTTCATAGCTTTTATAATGAACCATTTTTTAATAATTGCAGAAATCTGTTCCTGGTTTGAAAGTCTTATTTCCTGTTAAATTGGGTTGTCTTTACTGTGAAAGTCATTGCTCTACTTTAGAAACTTTGTTTTTGTGGCTGAAACTTTGTTAAATTGGTGTAGTCCCTGCATATGTGTGTGTGTAAAGGTATCCCTTGACGTTAAGTTCAGTCATGTCTGACTCTGGGGGTTGTGCTCACCTCCATTTCTAAGCCCAAGAGCCAGTGTTGTCCATAGACACCTCCAAGGTCATGTGGTCGGCATGACTACATGGAGTGCCATTACCTTCCCGCCACAGCGGTACCTATTCATCTACTCACATTGGCATGTTTTCAAGCTGCTAGGTTGGCAGAAGCTGGAGCTAACAGCGGGCGCTCACTCTGCTCCCGGGATTTGAACCTGGGACCTTTCAGTCTGCAAGTTCAGCAGCTCAATGGTCTTTGCCTTGGCTGCCTTCCAGATCAGGCTTATAACCAGCCTATTATGGGCCACAAATTAAAGAAAATTCAATCCCATTTAAGCACAACATGAACAGTTTTGATGCCAAAACCATAAACTCTGTTTATTAAACTCTACGATCCAAACTTTAGAACAACTTGCAAACAATTGAAGGTTAGACCACAGTAATAATAACCAATTCTATTCCTTTCCAAAATTTAAACATAAAATAGTATCTTTCTTTCCAATAGCATATAAACTTTTCCTTTGTTTACAAAACAAAATTCTAGACAGTAGCCATTTAGAAGATATTTCTATATTTTCCCTGCAAAGGATAGGGCTGCATCCCTCTGGAGACACACATGATAACCCGGACATGATATAAGGCACTTATATACGTTAAATAAACATGATGTCATTGCATATATAAAAGAAGCATGATATTAGGCAATTATAGTTGCAAATAATATAATTAAACATGTAAAAATTATACATCCATACATAAAAGAAACATGTAAAGTAACTGCATATATAAAACACAATATAAAATATGATATAAGGCAATTACAGATGTCAAAGGAACGTGATATTACATATGTAAAAAACATGATTATATGTATAAAAAAGCATGATACAAGGTGTCAGGATCTAGGCTGCTGGGCACCAATAACCATACACTGAGGCCAGATTCTATCTAATATCTTTATTAAAGGAATATATAAAGTCAATAAAAACAAGTGTAGAATAAAGTTCAGAAGCAGACCTTTCAAATGAGGCCAAATATAGTCCAGCAGATTATTGTCCAATATGAAATATTAGAGTCCAAAGATTATAATCCAATAACCGCAACACACGGTTTGCCAAGCAAAGCGTTGGGAAAACAGAAAAAGTCTTGAATCCAATGAAGCTTGACACAAGGCTGAAAGTTACTTGGAACGTGGCTGGAGCTGTGGCTAAAGGCAAAGCAACTTGAAGCATGGAACAAGATCTGTGGTAAATCCGTGAGACGAGGACAAGGCTTGGAACTAGATTCAGGAGGCAAGGAACAGGATTCGAAGTCCACACACACATGACCTCTCTCCAGGAGCTGACGAATTGACTCCGCAAGGAATCCTTCGCGCAATTTCCCTATATTGGGTCTCGTTTCCCCAAACAACAATCACTTTCCCTAGAGAACAGGGAGCGAAGGAAACCAGCTTGCAGGTGCAAGACTCCCCGTATTTTCTCAGGGGAAATACTTCTAATCAGTGGCATATTTGGCAGCAAGGCGAGCACTACTTCTAAATTTTTCTCTCGATCCTCTATCAGTCGTGTAAGCCTGTTTTCTCCCATAAGGGGGAGAGTTCCCACCAAGGTCAGGTTTAATTGGTTCTTGGACTAGAACTTCAGGCAGCTGCCAAGGCTCTGACTCCGACCGGAAATCTGGGGAAAACTCCATATTTTCCTCCTCATCTGCCACAATACTGTCAGGAATAGGACTGCAGGGCCCATGAGTCATCACACTAGGCAACTGACACATCTAAAAGAAACACAATATAATTAACCTAGGTACAACAAATGTGAAAGAAGGCAACAATATACATAAAAAAACATTTCTGGACTCACAAATGTAGTCTAAGAGAATTGGGCTTCCATTCTCCAAACCTGAAACAAAGTGGGAGGAAATGTAAAGAGTGTTAATGATGCTCGAAATCAAATGTTGTTCTTTTACAAAGTCAAACTAAAACTAAGAATAAATGCTTCGGTCTTCTCCTGATCTTCTTATCTCCTCACCTTGCGTCCAGCCGAGTTACGTCCGCACTTGCGATACAGCGACCTCTTCCCTTGGCTCAGTGGGCAGTATTTTAAAGTATGGGCCTTTTCGCCCGTGGCACCGCAGAGCGGACAGGTGTATTTGCGCAAGATGGGGCACTCCACGGTGCCGTCCATCCCCTTCAGCCGGTGGGACGAATAGACCTGCTTGGATTCCCCGTTGTGTTTGCAGAAATTGCAAATCTCCTTGTTTTGGGAAGCCTGGCCATTGGCACTACCTTTGGAGCTCTTGCTGCTGGAACTGCTTCCATTAACCCATTGTGATGCTGTTTCAAAGTTGTCCTCGTTGAGGACTAGCTGCATGTCGTACTCCATTGTGTCCCAACTCTGAGATGGAAATGGGACCTTCTTGCGTTCCGCGATGATCTCCGTAACCACTTTCGCAAGGCTCAGATAGCCCTTCCATCTGTCAAACTCCCTGAACATGGAAGGGGCATAATGTGGCACGTGCATGGCTGATCTGGAGAGCATGGTGCCAATTCTACCCTGGTGTGGACACACACTGAATGCCACATATTGGAGGCGGAGTCTTTGTTTTATATATAAGGGGAGGGGTTCCAAACCTTTCACATTGGACCCTCCCATCTATTTTTACCCTCCTTTGCCCTAGATTTAACCCCCACATGTCTAGACAATCACAGCTTTTCAAGGAAGAGTTTGGTTTTTCCAATTTTTTAACTTCGGAGGTAATGCCACAGTTTCTCCCTTGAGGCAGTGGTTCTCGACTTGTGGGTCCCCAGATGTTTTGGCCTTCAACTCCCAGAAATCCTAACAGCTGGTAAAATGGCTGGGATTTCTGGGACTTGTAGGTAAAAACACCTGGAGATCCACAGGTTGAGAAACACTGCCTTAAGGGAACGTTAGCAGTTGTGGTTCTGTTTGTCCATCCAAGAATGAGTTGAATTTCTGCCTTGGATGAAATAGCAACATTGCACATCCAACGTTTGCAAAAGTCCTGAAGGACGGATCCAGTAATGATGAAGCCTGCAAGAGTGTTATATTGCTTTTGCATGGCAGAATAGCATTGGACTGGATGGTCTCTTCTACCTTTATGATTCTATGATGTTTGGCGCCATGACTCTATGATTCTATCATTTTAGGATTCTAGGACTTTTGGGATGATTCTGTTACTTGGTTCTTTGAGTCTATGACTTTAGGGACCATGTTTCTATTATTCCATGACTTCTGTGACCATATTTCTATGACTTTTGTGACCATTCATGGGCCATCTGGCTAGTATTCCGGGACGGTAAATGATATATCGGTTACAGCACCAGATATTTCTGGATACAGTAGAGTCTCGCTTATCCAACATTAACGGGCCAGCAGAACGTTGGATAAGCAAATATGTTGGATGATAAGGAGACATTAAGGAAAAGCCTTTTGAACAGCAAATTAGGTTATTTTTCAAATTAAGCCCCAAAAAATCTTGTTTAACAGCAAATTAGACAGAAAAGGTAGTTCAATACGCAGTAATATTACGTAGTAATTACGAATTTAGCAACAAAATATCACAATATATTGAAAACATTGACTACAAAAATAAGTTGGATAATCCAGAACATTGGATAAGCGAGTGTTGGATGAGTGAGACTCTACTGTATATTGTTTTTGCATGGCAGAATGGCGTTGGACTGGATGGTCTCTTCTAGCTTTATGATTATATGATGTTTGGTGCCATGTTTCTATGATTCTATCATTATGTTGTCGAGCAATTTAGAACAGTATAGGATACCGCTAACTGTTTCTTTGAGTGGTGTTCTGTGGAAACACAACCCGCCCATCCTCCCCCGCTGATTTCATGAAAATAAAAGAAAAGAAATAATAAGCCACATCCGGCAAGGCCCACACACTGAAATACTAGGCCGGCCATCGTTGGCCGGCAAGCTTCCCTGAGTGGAAGAAATAGAGGCCGCCGCCCCAAAGAAGGGTTCTGTGCAAGATTGCACCAAGGGGTAAAGAACGACAGCCGCGAGAGAAGACAGAGGCGGTGCATCGTGGGAAACACGTCGACCACGTAGGCCGACAAGGCCCACACGTTGAAATACTAGGCGTGCCACCGTTGGCCGGCACGCTTCCCTGTGAGGAAGAAAGAGGGGCCGCCGCCCCAAAGGAGGCTTCTGTGCAAAATCGCATAAAGGGGTAAAGAACGACAGCCGGCGAGAGAAGAGAGAGGCGGTGCATCGTGGGAAACCCGACCACGTAGGCCGAGAGGCAGCAAAAAGAAAAGAAAAGAAAAGAAAAGAAAGAAAAAAGCCACAGGCGACAAGGCCCATACATTAAGCCGGGCCGGCCACTGTTTGCCGGCACGCATCCCTGAGAGAGAGAGAGAGAGAGAAAAAAAACCAGAGGACACCGCCCCAAAGGAGGCTTCTGTGCAAAATAGCATAAAGGGCTAAAGAACGACAGCCGGCGAGAGAAGAGAGAGGCGGTGCATCATGGGAAACCCGACCACGTAGGCCGAGAGGCAGCAAAAAGAAAAGAAAAGAAAAGAAAAGAAAGAAAAAAGCCACAGGCGACAAGGCCCATACATTAAGTCGGGCCGGCCACTGTTTGCCGGCACGCATCCCTGAGAGAGAGAGAGAGAGAGAAAAAAAACCAGAGGACACCGCCCCAAAGGAGGCTTCTGTGCAAAATAGCATAAAGGGCTAAAGAACGACAGCCGGCGAGAGAAGAGAGAGGCGGTACATCGGGGAAACTCGGCCACGTAGGCCGAGAGGCAGCAAAGACCAAAGAAAAGACAGAAAAAGCCACCGCCAAAAAGGCCCACACTATAAAATACTAGGCCGGCCACCGTTGGCCGGCACGATTCCCAGACAGGAAGAAAGAGGGGCCGCCGCCCCAAAGGAGGCTTCGGTGCAAACTCGCATAAAGGGGTAAAGAACGACAGCCGAGAGAGAAGAGAGAGGCGGTGCATCGGGGGAAACTCGGCCACGTAGGCCGAGAGGCAGCAAAGACCAAAGAAAAGACAGAAAAAGCCACCGCCAAAAAGGCCCACACTATAAAATACTAGGCCGGCCACCGTTGGCCGGCACGATTCCCAGACAGGAAGAAAGAGGGGCCGCCGCCCCAAAGGGGGCTTCGGTGCAAACTCGCATAAAGGGGTAAAGAACGACAGCCGAGAGAGAAGAGAGAGGCGGTGCATCGGGGGAAACTCGGCCACGTAGGCCGAGAGGCAGCAAAGACCAAAGAAAAGACAGAAAAAGCCACCGCCAAAAAGGCCCACACTATAAAATACTAGGCCGGCCACCGTTGGCCGGCACGATTCCCAGACAGGAAGAAAGAGGGGCCGCCGCCCCAAAGGAGGCTTCGGTGCAAACTCGCATAAAGGGGTAAAGAACGACAGCCGAGAGAGAAGAGAGAGGCGGTGCATCGGGGGAAACTCGGCCACGTAGGCCGAGAGGCAGCAAAAAGAAAAGAAAAGAAAAGAAAAGAAAGAAAAAAGCCACAGGCGACAAGGCCCATACATTAAGCCGGGCCGGCCACTGTTTGCCGGCATGCATCCCTGAGAGAGAGAGAGAGAGAGAAAAAAAACCAGAGGACACCGCCCCAAAGGAGGCTTCTGTGCAAAATAGCATAAAGGGCTAAAGAACGACAGCCGGCGAGAGAAGAGAGAGGCGGTACATCGGGGAAACTCGGCCACGTAGGCCGAGAGGCAGCAAAGACCAAAGAAAAGACAGAAAAAGCCACCGCCAAAAAGGCCCACACTTTAAAATACTAGGCCGCCCACCGTTGGCCGGCACCCTTCCCAGAGAAAGAGAGAGAAGACCAAAAAAAAGGAAATGTGGGCCCAAGCCCCTCAGACCCGGGGGGCCGGCCACCGTTGGCCGGCCCCACGCCCACACGCCGCAACCCACGGGGAAGGGCAGGCTTTCTTCACGTCTGCTTGCAAAATGTGGGCCCAAGCCCCTCAGACCCGGGGGGCCGGCCACCGTTGGCCGGCCCCACGCCCACACGCCGCAACCCACTGGGAAGGGCAGGCTTTCTTCACGTCTGATTGCAAAATGTGGGCCCAAGCCCCTCAGACCCGGGGGGCCGGCCACCGTTGGCCGGCCCCACGCCCACACCGCTGGACTCACAGGGGGAAGGGCATGCTTTCTTCACGTCTGCTTGCAAAATGTGGGCCCAAGCCCCTCAGACCCGGGGGGCCGGCCACCGTTGGCCGGCCCCACGCCCACACGCCGCAACCCACGGGGAAGGGCAGGCTTTCTTCACGTCTGATTGCAAAATGGGGGCCCAAGCCCCTCAGACCCGGGGGGCCGGCCACCGTTGGCCGGCCCCACGCCCACACCGCTGGACCCACAGGGGGAAGGGCATGCTTTCTTCACGTCTGCTTGCAAAATGTGGGCCCAAGCCCCTCAGACCCGGGGGGCCGGCCACCGTTGGCCGGCCCCACGCCCACACCGCTGGACCCACAGGGGGAAGGGCATGCTTTCTTCACGTCTGCTTGCAAAATGTGGGCCCAAGCCCCTCAGACCCGGGGGGCCGGCCACCGTTGGCCGGCCCCACGCCCACACCGCTGAACCCAGAGGGGGAAGGGCATGCTTTCTTCACGTCTGCTTTCAAAATGTGGGCCCAAGCCCATCAGACCCGGGGGGCCGGCCACCGTTGGCCGGCCCCACGCCCACACACCACAACCCATGACACAAAGATACACTCCATAACAGCAAACCGTCTATCCTCTGGAAAAATCTAGCCATTTCTGTAGTCAATGATTCCATTATATTGTGATATTTTGAAGCTAAATTCATAAAGTAAGCAATAGCAACATATCATTTCAGCATATAGAACGACTTCTTATGTCTCCTTGGTTGTATAACATGCATTTATGGTGCTTTATTTGGATAATAATAACCTGATATGATGTGTTATATGCTTTTCTTCAACAAGTCCAATCCAAGAAATCTGCTTATTTCAGCAGTGGTAGGCCCGTTTGGCTTTGATCAGTGAGACTCTTCTGTGTTCATGTTGGGTCAATAAGACATAAGATATAACTGAAGTCACAGTCAGCATACAGCATTACCAGCTTAAAAAACAGTGGTGTAAAAACACGGCTCGAGTCCGAGGACTGAAGAGGAGGTAGTTTGACAGTTAAAAAACTATACAGTGCGAAATACTATTGGCCTGTCAAGCTATTCTTAAATAGGCTACAAACGACCACACAGACCTATAATGCTTTTTGGAGGGGGAAGGTTTTAAGGCTCTGATGTTAGGCACATGTTTCCATGCAGTTCCACTGCAGGTAAGACTACTGTGTTCTTCAGGGGTTATTAAAGTTCTCCTGCAGATGACCTGGATAGAGGGAAATGACTTCAGTTGGTTGGTATACATACAGTTTAAGTAAACTTGAGGAAGTACAATTATGAAAGATATAGTGTGTAATGTAGTAGAAAGTAATTCAAAGTAGAAACAAAGCAGAAATGTGGATTCCAAAGGAAACATGAAGGCATTATTAAGTAATTGTTTTTAATAGCATAAGAGATTCTGAGTGGATTGATTCTCTACTTCTTACTCTGCGTAAGATTATCATCACATGCTCTCGACTACACCCGCACAAGGCAATGGTACAGTAAAAGAAGACAATTTTGAGAAGTGGTAAAGGCCAAGGTGTCCCACTTCTTTCAGTGATTCCGCGTGCGCGGCCAGAGGGCGAGGGGAACAGCAAGAAACAGTTTCCACGAGACGGAACTTGCGCCCACTCCTTGAAAGCAGCCGCAAAGGCACACGCCCTGACGGGCAATCGGCAACGTCTGTGTGCGCGGACAGTGGGCAAGGGGAACCAAAGGCGGCCGTTCTGCCGCCACATCGTTGAGTACACTTCCTTTTAAGGTGAATGGGACACTGTCCCACAGTCTGTGATCACTCCACCCTCGTTATTACCAACAGACCAGCAAGAAACAGTTTCCACGAGACGGAACTTGCGCCCACTCCTTGAAAGCAGCCGCAAAGGCACACGCCCTGACGGGCAATCGGCAACGTCCGTGTGCGCGGACAGTGGGCAAGGGGAACCAAAGGCGGCCTTTCCGCAGCAACAGCGTCAATCACAACCTCTCAGGGTGATGGGAGACTGTAACACTGTCTTTGATCATTCCACCCTCTTCTATTGTTTTACCCACAGGCCAGCAAAAAACATTTACCACTCGGCGAAACGTTCTGCCAACACCTTGAAAGCAGCCGCAAAGGCACACGCCCTGACGGGCAATCGGCAACGTCCGTGTGCGCGGACAGTGGGCAAGGGGAACCAAAGGCGGCCGTTCCGCAGCAATAGCGTCAATCACAGCCTCTCAGGGTGATGGGAGACTGTAACACTGTCTTTGATCATTCCACCCTCTTCTATCGTTTTACCCAAAGGCCAGCAAAAGGCAGTTCCCACTCTGGGTAACCTGCGCCCACACATTGCAAGCAGCCGCAAAGGAACACGCCCTGAAGGGGGAATTGGATATACCTCTAGAGTCTGGCGTCACGTAGTCCGAGAGGCAGCAAAAAGAAAAGAAAAGTAAGGGAAAAAAACAAAGGGCAGCAAAGACCCCACCCTGTGCCAGCCGGCCACAGTTGGCCGGCATGCATCCCGGAGAATTCGGCACGGCCCTCCCACAAAGTTTTTTTTTTTCCGACTTAAGCCTCTACCCACAGCAACACTCCACCACCCCAGGGGAAGGCCGTGTACCTCTTCTATCGTCCTGCCAACAAGCCAGCAAAAGGCAGTTCCCACTCTGGGTAACCTGCGCCCACACATTGCAAGCAGCCGCAAAGGAACACGCCCTGAAGGGGGAAGGGCATATACCTCTAGAGTCTGGCGTCACGTAGTCCGAGAGGCAGCAAAAAGAAAAGAAAAGTAAGGGGAAAAAACAAAGGGCAGCAAAGACCCCACCCTGAGCCAGCCGGCCACAGTTGACCGGCATGCATCCCGGAGAATTCGGCACGGCCCTCCCACAAAGTTTTTTGTTTTTGTGACTTAAACCTCTACCCACAGCAACACTCCACCACCCCAGGGGAAGGCCGTGTACCTCTTCTATCGTCCTGCCAACAAGCCAGCAAAAGGCAGTTCCCACTCTGGGTAACCTGCGCCCACACATTGCAAGCAGCCGCAAAGGAACACGCCCTGAAGGGGGAAGGGCATATACCTCTAGAGTCTGGCGTCACGTAGTCCGAGAGGCAGCAAAAAGAAAAGAAAAGTAAGGGGAAAAAACAAAGGGCAGCAAAGACCCCACCCTGAGCCAGCCGGCCACAGTTGACCGGCATGCATCCCGGAGAATTCGGCACGGCCCTCCCACAAAGTTTTTTGTTTTTGTGACTTAAACCTCTACCCACAGCAACACTCCACCACCCCAGGGGAAGGCCGTGTACCTCTTCTATCGTCCTGCCAACAAGCCAGCAAAAGGCAGTTCCCACTCTGGGTAACCTGCGCCCACACATTGCAAGCAGCCGCAAAGGAACACGCCCTGAAGGGGGAAGGGCATATACCTCTAGAGTCTGGCGTCACGTAGTCCGAGAGGCAGCAAAAAGAAAAGAAAAGTAAGGGGAAAAAACAAAGGGCAGCAAAGACCCCACCCTGAGCCAGCCGGCCACAGTTGGCCGGCATGCATCCCGGAGAATTCGGCACGGCCCTCCCACAAAGTTTTTTGTTTTTGCGATTTAAGCCTCTACCCACAGCAACACTCCACCACCCCAGGGGAAGGCCGTGTACCTCTTCTATCGTCCTGCCAACAAGCCAGCAAAAGGCTGTTCCCACTCTGGGTAACCTGCGCCCACACATTGCAAGCAGCCGCAAAGGAACACGCCCTGAAGGGGGAAGGGCATATACCTCTAGAGTCTGGCGTCACGTAGTCCGAGAGGCAGCAAAAAGAAAAGAAAAGTAAGGGGAAAAAAAAAAGGGCAGCAAAGACCCCACCCTGAGCCAGCCGGCCACAGTTGGCCGGCATGCATCCCGGAGAATTCGGCACGGCCCTCCCACAAAGTTTTTTGTTTTTGCAATTTAAGCCTCTACCCACAGCAACACCCCACCACCCAAGGGGAAGGCCGTGTACCTCTTCTATCGTTTTCCCAACAAGCCAGCAAAAGGCAATTTCCACTCGGCGTAACCTGCGCCCAAACTTCTAAAGCAGCCGCAAGGCACACGTCCTGAAGGGGGAACGGCACCCTCTGCGTGCCAGGTCAAAGGGGGAGGGGACCCAAAAGCGGCCGTTTAACGACCACAGCGTAGACCACGGCATATAAAGGAGAAGGGACACTAGACAACCATTTGGAGAAATGCTGGCAAAGGCGGAGGAGTACCACTGTCTTTGATGATTCCCCCCTCCGAGTTATAAAGGCACCCTCCGCGTAAGCGGGCAGAGGGCTAGGGGACCCAAAGGCGGCCGTCCCATGACCACTGCGGCAACCACACCCGCTCTAGACAATGGGACACTGAAAGATGACAATTTAGAGAAGTTCTGTCCCAAGTCGAGGTGTATTAATTCCAGTTGATAAAGACATCCTCAAAGGTTCAGATGGACAGATAGTATACCTCTGTAAAGTGAGAGTCTGGCGTATTCCTACACCTGAAATGATTATCTGAAGTATCCACATCAAATATAACAGTGCTCTTTCTGTACAGGAGCTGCGAGGATCTGTAGAAGACCAAACAGTCATGGCTCGTGATGGTAATATTTCCCCCCCCCCCCAAATAAAAAGGGAATTGAATGAAATCCGAACAGAACACAAAGAGGAAGCATTATCTACCTTGGCTTTTATGGTCTAATTTTCCACAGAATATCCTTCAACCTCTACAGAGCCAGTATTACATGAGAGAAAACGTTTTGTAACTTCCGAATACAGAGATGGGCCAAAAGTATATTAAGTTCAACAGGGACAAATGAAAGATAGTACTTCTCTCCGCGATGGTTGTTCGGGAGTGGAACTGTCTCCCCCGGACTGTGTTGTAGGCCCCTTCTTTTGAAGCTTTTAAGCATAGGCTCGATGGCCATCTGTCGGGGATGCTTTGAATGATACTTCCTGCGTCTTTCTTGGGGGAGAACTCGATGGCCCATGAGTTCTATTCCAACTCTACTTTTCTATGATTCCATGATTACATGATTCGTGAAACGGCCCCTTGAGATGGATGAACCCAAAAACGTCAGTGGGGCAACGTCGAGTGATGAAAAAGAGGAGAAAGGAAGGGAAAAGAGAGAGGAAAGCATTGTAGGATAGAGGAGAGAGTTGTTGGACAGAGTCCAAAGGGGCCACCCCCCCGCCCGGACGCCCAAAAAAATTGGCCAAAGTTACTCTGAAGCAGAGTTGGTTAAAGGACGAGAACTGTTGCTCTAGGAGCAGTCGGTCTCAAAATCCAAATCTGGGAAATTCAACACAGGAAGGTTGGCCTTCAGGAAAACAAGTTTCTCAACTGTTTGAGGGTCCAGCAAGCTGCGGTGGGGCGTGACTACATCTCCCGCTATGCTGAAGACCCTTTCGCTCTGGACGCTGGTGGGAGGACAGCTGAGGAACTGGCGGGCTACGTGCGACAGATCCGGCCACATGTGTTCGCGTGAAGCCCAATAGGACAATGGATCACAAGAAATTATCTCCGGAGGCTCCTCAAAGTACCTGTTGACCGAGCATTCGGCCGAGTCTACCTTTTGAGCAGAAGCCAGCAAAGAGGATTCTTCAGAGCAGGCAAGTATGGCCACCGTCTCTGCAAAGAAAACGTTTCCTGTTCGCGGCTGGAGATCCGTATCCCTACGGCAACCCCCTACCGGCTCCGCGGGACTTTCCGTCTCGCCACTAGCGCTAGTGCTTGGGGTGACAGGCAGTTCTGGAAGAGGGGCCGCTGTGCCCGTTTCCTCCACCCTGGCAGCAAAGACCTCCCTCACAAGGTCAACAAGTTGGGCCTTCCACATGGTAAAGTCTTTTGGGCAGACGTTGTACTTTAGCCGTGGATCACACAAGGCCGCCAGCATATGGACCTTGCTGGAAAGAAGTGGCTCTAGCCGTTTACGTACAGCAAAGGACAACCTCCTCACCACCTCCAGGACCGGCGGTGTCAGCGGTCCAGCCAGGGAGTCAATTGTTCGACCGGCACCAAGCCTTTCTAGGTGCCTCCTTAGCCTCAAGACCATGGGCACTGCCTGGCTCAGAAGAGCTTTTGATTCCGAAAGTGTCTCAGTGGCATGTTTGAATGGCTTTAGTACGTCTACTAGCTGGGAGATGGTGTCCCACTCTTGCTTAGTTGGAACAAGCTTGCTAACAGGCGCAACCAAAGTGAGGGAGATGCCGTGTACCGCCTTCTGCTGCTCGACCATGCGTTCGAGCATTTTTAAGGTTGAATTCCACCGAGTCGAGACGTCCTGGAGTAGCTTGTGCTGCGGGAGGCCTTCAAGGCTCTGCCTGTCTCTCAGCTGCCGGGCTGCCTTGATGCTCCGGTGGAAGTAGCCCGCAATCTTTCTACAGCGCTCGATCAGCAGGGAGATGTTTGTGTTGCTGCCCGACTGCTCTTCCTGGCTCTTTAAACCTTCCTTGACGGTATTGTGAAGCAAGTGGGCCATGCAGGACACATTCTGAAACCCGGCACTTTCAACCGCTTTGATCATATTTTTCCCTGCGTCCGTCACCATAAAGCCCCTCCTCATTTCTTCCGGCCTACACTGCATCCATTCCCCCATCATGTTTTCCAGATAGTTGCAGATGGTCTCTGCCTTGTGATCACGATCAACTACCTCCAATGCGAGGAGTGCCCAACGATGGGATGTATCCATAGTGCCTTCCTTCTCCCACCAATGTGCCGTGAGAGAGAGGTAGGAGTGGCCTCCTCCCAAGCTTGACCAAATATCAGAGGTAAAATGGATGTGTCCTCCCATGGCGCTACGCAACATGTGGATAATGCGTTCCTTACAGCCCTCGTACAAGCCGGGAATTACTTTTCTGGAAAAGGTGTGACGGGAGGGGATTTTGTAGCGGGGGCACAGTCGTTTCATAAGGCGTACAAAGCCTTCTTGTTCTACCAGGCGGAAGGGATGGTGATCTAGGGCAATCATCTCTCCCACAGTTTGGGTTATCTGCTGGTGTGTGAGCAATGTTTCCCCCGTTTTCTTTCTGGGTAATGGAATGGCCCAATCCTCCATGGTGGACTGTGTCCGCCTTCCACTATCTTCACCTGGTGAACTTTGCGTGCTAAGGCTGCCACTGGAAGGGCTTGCAGTTCCCCCTCTCAGCGAAATGGAGGGATGGTGTCGCTTCATGTGAGAGCTCAACCCCGAGGTCGCAAGATGTCTCGTGTCTCTGCCTCTGCTGATATTTGCCCCACAGTGTCTACAAACTGCCAAAGTAGAACTCTGAGAGTGGACATGGAAATGGTCCCAAATAAATGACCTTGGCCTCCCCACAGCCACTGTGGCGACGCCCTCAGAGATGGGAGTCGTGGGCACCCTTTCAGCAGCATGAGGAAGTCTACGTTTTGATGGTAGTACCTCCTCTACCTCCTCCTCACTGTCAGTAGCGGGTGGAGGGGTGGGGTTATCTATATCCTCACTATCCACCACCTGTAGTTCCAGGACGGCAACACCTGTATGTTCCAATGATCGTCCAGTTGTCTCAGCTCCATGCGACAGCCGGCTCCGGGTGGATGCCTGTGAACTGTCTGCATTAGAACAGCCTGGTTCTTCATCAAGTCCACCCACTCCCATAGTTCGTCGTTCCAGACGTATGGGACCCACCTTAACTTTTTTGGCCCCCCACAGTGTCCTGGCCGTGGCTTGACCACTACTAGGACTTGCTCCCCCAGACCCGCGTACAGCTGAGCGCTTCATGTCAAGGGGAGTGTTTTAAGGTAACAGAAGGGATGATGGTTAGGTGTTGTGTTACTGGTGGGAAATATTTGTTGAATCTTGATTGGCAACGTGTTATATTCTGGCCAATGTACTGTTGCAAAAGCGTAGTCTATAACATTTAGTTAGTTTTATTTATTTACAAGGGGATACCTGTACTTTCCAGTTCTACAGGAAAGTATGGGATATGCAACTCTTTCCCAAAGTTGTCTTGGGAAAATCAGGAAGCGTCCCTGGCAGACACACACACAAGGCAAGGCAGAAAGGCAGGCTTTCCTTTCCCCAAAGGGAGTTGTATTTTGAACTGGATGGGATATGCAACTCTTTTTCAAAGCGTCCCTGCAGACACACACACAAGGCAAGGCAGAAAGGCAGGCTTTCCTTTCCCCAAAGGGAGTTGTATTTTGAAGTGGATGGGATATGCAACTCTTTTTCAAAGCGTCCCTGCAGACACACACACAAGGCAAGGCAGAAAGGCAGGCTTTCCTTTCCCCAAAAGGAGTTGTATTTTGAACTGGATGGGATATGCAACTCTTTTTCAAAGCGTCCCTGCAGACACACACACAAGGCAAGGCAGAAAGGCAGGCTTTCCTTTCCCCAAAGGGAGTTGTATTTTGAAGTGGATGGGATATGCAACTCTTTTTCAAAGCGTCCCTGCAGACACACACACAAGGCAAGGCAGAAAGGCAGGCTTTCCTTTCCCCAAAGGGAGTTGTATTTTGAAGTGGATGGGATATGCAACTCTTTTTCAAAGCGTCCCTGCAGACACACACACAAGGCAAGGCAAAAAGGCAGGCTTTCCTTTCCCCAAAGGGAGTTGTATTTTGAAGTGGATGGGATATGCAACTCTTTTTCAAAGCGTCCCTGCAGACACACACACAAGGCAAGGCAGAAAGGCAGGCTTTCCTTTCCCCAAAAGGAGTTGTATTTTGAAGTGGATGGGATATGCAACTCTTTTTCAAAGCGTCCCTGCAGACACACACACAAGGCAAGGCAGAAAGGCAGGCTTTCCTTTCCCCAAAAGGAGTTGTATTTTGAAGTGGATGGGATATGCAACTCTTTTTCAAAGCGTCCCTGCAGACACACACACAAGGCAAGGCAGAAAGGCAGGCTTTCCTTTCCCCAAAAGGAGTTGTATTTTGAACTGGATGGGATATGCAACTCTTTTTCAAAGCGTCCCTGCAGACACACACACAAGGCAAGGCAGAAAGGCAGGCTTTCCTTTCCCCAAAAGGAGTTGTATTTTGAACTGGATGGGATATGCAACTCTTTTTCAAAGCGTCCCTGGCAGACACACACACAAAGAAGGCAAGGCACAAAGGCAAGCTTTTCTTTCCCCAAAAGGAGTTGTATTTTGAACAGGAAAAACACCCACAGGACAGCCCTTTGCAAGTTTGCAACAACAAAAGAAATAGAAAGACCTAAGACCCACACCACCAAACTCAGCCACAGACCACCCCACCTTTTCTCCTGTCCTGGTCTTCACACAGCCATGCTGTGACGCAGCAATGTTTCCTGCCTGCCTACACCAATGAATCTCTACCCTTCCACCCTCTCCAAAAGTCCCAGTGCGACTGAGCCACGAGGCGTGTGCACGCTGTTTTCATTAAGCACGTCCTACCAGCCCCTCCCCCTGGTTAAACGTGCTCTCTGATTGGCTACAAGGGGCAAACAACACACTAGATTGCCCCAGTGGACTTAAAAAAGTTTGGATGATTTGACAAAGCATTTTTTAAAAACGAAAAAAAAGGCGCCATTACGGAAAACGGCCAATCGCGGTTCGAAACCGCGATATCCAGGCGTGTGGACAGCCAAGATTCAATATTGATTCAAAAAATCCGAAAAAAACGAATCAATAACGGTAAACGGGGAAAACGAATTATTTGAGCAAGCCTAGTTCAGCCCTGCTCTTTCTCTCCTTCCATAAACAAGATCACACTGCTACATAGAAAGCTACGTTATTTTTCATGGCACAATTTCAGCCATTAATGTAACACAAAAGTGTGAAAATAGTTAGAATGTGAGAATGAGATTTTGCTAACACCCTAGCATGACCCAGATAGAAAGTAATGAATTTGCTTTGTAAATGAAAAGTAGGGGACATGAGAAGTTGGGATGGGAATGTAATCCTTGGTTCTCAAGACATTTATCGAAATATAGCCCAAGCCCCGGTGGCGAAGTGTGTTAAAGCACTGAGATGCTGAACTTGCAGACTGAAAGGTCTCAGGTTCATATCCCAGGAGCGGAGTGAGCGCCCGCTGTTGCTCCAGCTTCTGCCAACCTAGAAGTTTAAAAACATGCCAATGTGAGTAGATCAATAGGTACCGCTCCAGCGGGAAGGTAACGGCGCTCCATGCAGTCATGCCGGCCACATGACCTTGGAGGTGTCTACAGACAACGCCGGCTCTTCACTTAGACATGGAGATGAGCACCAATCCCCAGAGTCAGACATGACTGGACTTAACATCAAGGGAAACCTTTACCTTTACCTTTTTAGCCCAAGCCATTCCTCTGCATCACTCATCATTTGAAAATTCACCATAACTTACTAACGACCTCATCAGACAGGACTTTTTCCGGAGGCATATACCAGTTGAGCCCTAGATGATCCAAAGAGCCTGCTGGATCCCAACAAATGACACATAGGAATTTCTGGTGGGGCTCTGTGGGTCATTTAGAGCAGAGCTGGCAAATGCCACAGTGGTGGCAATACGGGATGCTTCCCATGTTGTGCAAGAAGCAATGTGAGAAGCCATGCAATTGATGCTTCCCGCCATGGAATCAGCTTCCTCTCGAGCTGGGCAATGTGTTCCACATGCCCCCGATGATGGTTACTGGATTCACCATGACATGTGGAGATTCTAGCGGCCCATGTGACAAATATATTCTGTGACATTGTATAAGAAGAGAACATCCAAAACCTTTAAAAATACACTTTCTTTTCAACTTGCATTTTTCTTATGTGAACAGTATCGCTCAGTTGATTAAATCTATAAAAAGAACAAAAAACATTCCCAACTTTTTCTTCTAGACTGACTTTATTCATAAAATCTGCAAATAATTTATTTAATACTGCTTATGACTCAGAGCTACATAATATTTGCTGACTTTTGTGAATATAGAAAGCCCTACCACTACTCCCTAGATAATTCCTATAACCTTGTTGCCACAGGCTATGTCAGAAACACTCCCCTCCCTACATGCATATGTGAATACTCATATATTTATGGCAATCATAATCTGAAGTAAACTGGAGAAATCTATCACAAATATATGAACATGTGGGAAGACCAAGTAAAGAAAGAAAAATTGATTCCATCTGGTGGTAAAATAACAAGTAGGTAAAGCAACGTAACTGTAAGGGAAGTTATTACCCTGTGCAGTAAATATTAAACATGATCATATCCAGGGTTTTAAAAATAATCCTTATTCAAAAATAAATGCTACAGTACAAGAAGGTAGAACTAAAGGAAATAAAAAGGCTAGTCATGGGTCAGAGCCATTGAATTTTGAATATATTTTTTATTTTTTATAATTATTTATCAAGAACCTAATGGCACTAGATCTTCTCTTATATTGCTAATCAAGCAGTGTCAGCCCTGCTTAGCATTTGGTAGGGAGACTTTCGGGGAATGTCAGATAATGTGGGCTATATTTCAAAGAAGGAATTACCAAAATCCCTTCTGAGTGTATCTAAGAAAATGCTTTGAAATTCATAGGGTCACCAAAACTCAACAGGTGACTTAAAGGAACATATGAATACATTATTTAGCAAGAGTCTAAAACATCTAAAGTAGACCTGAGCCCTCAGACACTGGAAAAATAATTTGTGTTCAGGTATTATCAAGGATCATGGGACTTGTAGTCAGAAATGAATGAATATGTTAGTTTCGCTTTCTCCCAGATTTCTTTTTTTCCCCCAAAATCTCAAGTTCATACTATGTCCTATTAAAATATTTTAGCAATCAAATTCATTTCAGTGTTTTCTAAGAAACCATCCTTTCATAGTTGATGTGACATCTGTGGGTCTAAGCTTACGATGATTTAATCAAAAATGAATATGGGTGCAGCTCAAGATTTCATGGCCGCCATGACAACCATAGGGCTGTCCCAAATAATATCAGGGCCCACTCATCAGGCGGGACATACACTCAATCTAGTCTTTGTGGTGGATGGTGAAGTAGTTGGAGTGGAAGTCCAAAACATTCTTCCATTGTCATGGTCCAACCATCATCTGATCAGTTTAAGGCTAACCACAACTTCCAACCTCCGTAGGGGTGGTGGACTGATTAAGATGGTCCCCTCCAGGAGACTAATGGATCTGGGTGTTTTCCTGAAATCTCTTGGGGATCTTCCTGTCATGGAGACTGACATTCCTCTTGACACCCTGGTGGATCGCTATAATGGCAAGATGCTCAGGGCGTTAGGCATGATCGCCCCCGAACGTCCTCTTGTGGTGCATAGAGTTATGTCAGCTCCTTGGTTCTCTAGAGTGCCGCTGGAGGAAAACTCATAGGTCTCTGACCGAGCACGGCTAGAGCCGCAATTAAGGCCTACTCTGCGGCTTTGCGGGCAGCCAGGAAGGCTTTCACAACTGCCCGCATAGCGTCTGCAATCAATAGATCTTCAGAGTTGTTCCAGGTTGTCGGGGAGCTCTCCAAGAACTTAGCAACTCGGTTCAGCGAGTTCGTGCACCACTTTGCAGACAAAGTAGCTCGGATACGTTCCGACTTGGATACCAGTTTAAATGCAATGCCAGAGGAGGTAACCGAGGCACCTGTCTGTCAGATTTTGTGGGATTTGTTCTGACTTGTTCACCCTGAAGACATGGACGGGATCCTTGGGGCTGTGAGGGAGACCACTTGTGCTCTGGCTCTTGCCTTTCCTGGCTAATTAAATTGGCCAGAGTCGGGTTGGCTGATTGGTTTGTGGCTATCATAGTCATCTCTTTGGTCCAAGGGAAATTCCCAATAGGCCTTAAACAGGCTATAGTGAGACCGATATTGAAGAAGACCTCCCTTGACCCTTCAGTTTTGGGTAACTACAGACCAATTTCTAACCTCCCGTTTTTGGGCAGGGTGCTAGAGCAGGTGGTCACCTCCCAGCTCCAGGGATTCCTAGAGAATACCAACTTCCTTGACCAGTCACAGTCTGGTTTCAGGCCTGGGCACAGTACCGAGACGGCTTTGACTGCCTTGGTGGATGACCTCCGCAGGGAACTGAACAGGGGAAATGTCACCCTGCTTGTTCTCTTGGACATCTCAGCGGCTTTCGATACCATCGGCCATGGTATCCTTCTGGGATGCCTCTCCAGAATGGGCCTTGGGGGTACGGTTTTGCAGTGGCTCCAGTCCTTCCTGGAGGGCCATTCCCAGTAGGTGAAGCTGGGGGACTCCTGCTCGGACCCCTAGCAATTGACCTGTGGGGTCCCGCAAGCTTCTATCCTGTCCCCCGTGCTCTTTAATATCTACATGAAACCACTGGGAGAGGTCATCCAGGGTTTTGGAGTTGGGTGCCATCTCCACGCAGATGACACTCAACTCTACTACTCCTTTCCACCGAATTCCAAGGAAGCCCCTTGGGTTCTGGACCAGTGCCTGGCTGCTGTGCTGGGCTTGATGAGGACGAACAAGCTGAAGCTTAATCCTGACAAGACAGGTCAGTCACTCGGCTGATCAGGGCATAGGATGGCTACCTGTGCTCGATGGAGTCGCACTTCCTCTGAAGACCCAGGTCTGCAGTCTGGGGGTCCTCCTGGATTCATCACTGATGCTTGATGCTCAGGTATTGGTGGTGGCCAGGAGGGCCTTTGCACAATTAAAACTTGTGCACCAACTGCGACCGTACCTCATGAAGTCTAACTTGGCCATGGTGGTCCATGCCTTAGTTACCTCCAGGTTGGATTATTGCAATGCACTCTACGCGGTGCTGCTCTTGAAGACCGCCCGGAAATTACAACTTGTCCAATGATCGGCAGCCAAACTCCTAACTGAAGCAACTTACAGGGAGCGATCAACTCCCCTGTTCAAGGAGCTCCATTGCCTGCCGGTCATTTTCTGGTCCCAATTCAAGGTGCAGGTAATGACCTATAAAGCCCTAAACATTTAGGACCCATCTACCTTCGTGACCGTCTTTCCCCCTATGAGCCTGCATGATCTCTTAGATCTTAAGGGGAGGCCCACCTCTCATTCCCGTCACTATCATAGGCATGGCTTGCTGGAACAAGGAAGAGGGCCTTCTCTGTAATGGCCCCTCGGCTCTGGAACTCCCTTCCTAGGGAGATCAGACTGGCCCCAACCCTGTCTGTCTTTATCAAACAGCTGGCACTGCCAGCATGTGTTTGAATAACCACCAATTTGACAGATCCCTACAACTGATGCATACTTTCCAGCACTTTATTTCCTTCCTATTTATCCTACCCCGCATTATCCCAGCCGTCTCTCTGACACTTGTCTATGCACTTTATCAAAAGCCCTTGGAATAATGTATTTTCTTGCACTCGACCCTTTTATCCATAGTGGTGATGTTGGTATTATTGCCTTAACTTATTTGGTCATTCTATGTTTTATGATATGGTATGTTTTTAACTGATTATTTTACTTGATTGTTGTACTCTTGTTTTTAGTTATTGATATGTGTTTTAATTTGTTATTCTTTGTTTCTGTGTTGGGCTCTGCCCGATGTTAGCCGCCCCGAGTCCCTCCGGGGAGATGGTGGTGGGATAGAAAAATTTATTATTATTATTATTATTATTATTATTATTATTATTATTATTATTATTATTTACAATTTTTTCCAATCTAGTCTGAGATAGGTGTATGATCATCTTTTCTGAGATTAGTGTTGTGTTAATAATGACACCTCATCAAAGGCTTTTTATGATGTAGAATAATTTTTTTAAAAAGTATCAACCTGTCCTATGATAAAGTAGATTATTTAAATATATCAATTTATTTATTTTAGCAATATTAGACTTGGGACTTCATCAGATAGAGCTGGGGAAAATGGGAAAGCAGGAGAAAGCAAAGGAAACTGTCTTACCCCATCCCCTCCCATCTTTCCCTGTCTTCTGGGATGGCCAGCAATCCCACATCCTTTTCTCTACTGTCTCCCATTTTAAGGTTGTTTGGAGCTGGGTAACACCCAACTCCTGAAGACGGGTGTAGGGCTCTATTTCCATGTGCTGCGGAAATGGAGTCCCACCGAAAGTACTTTTATGTCATGTGATGACCTCCATGGTGCTCCGTTTCCAGAGTGCATAGAAACAAAGCCATATACCACCCTATTGAGATCTCAGTTACTCATCAGTTACTCTGAATTTTCATTCCAAAAACAGAACTGGATTCTGTTTTTCTTTTTCAAGTTAGTTGGTGATTTAGTGATCAATGTTTTTCTCATAATCTCTTTCAGATCTCATTTAATAGATGTTATTTTTTCCCAGTTATCTTCTGATAAAAATCTGGAACAGCAGGATAACATTATTGTTTTGTTATGTATTTTCCTTGTTTTTCACACCACTAGGATCAAGAAGGATCAGACGTGAAAGAAACATTTAATCTTTGGGACAGTACTGGCCAGACACTTATTGGGACCTACAGCTGTTAAACCCTCTTGTAAAGCCCCGACTTAATGCAGTGATTCCAGATGACAATGAAAAGATTGCTTTCAAAGCCTTATTATCTATAGCTAAAATACTTCGCTCTTTGCACTTCCATAAAATTTTGCCTCCTCCATTTGATAAAACATTACCTCTGTATGACAAGCAATCCCCACTCAAGGTCTATCATGTCTTTTTATGTGGCCCACAAGGTCCGGGTGTATTTTGGAGCATTTTGAATAGTTGCGTTTGCATTTTGTTTTATGTTTGTTGTTATTTTCAGAACAGGAGCAATGAATGAGGATGGTGTGTGATATAGTGTCTCAGGTTATTTAAAATTTGTTTAGGAGGAATTGTGGTGCTTATATACTCTTACAATTACAAACACTCTTTGAAGGCAACCATAAGATTGATGTGGCCCTTGGTGAAAAGTTTGACACACCTGACTATACCATATAGCTCTGGGTTGTTGTTTTTTTTTCACTTTTGAGAAATGAAACCAAAGAACCTTAACTATATTTTGTGATCTCTGAAATAATAATGGTAACTACTTGAATTTGAAAAGCAATTTTCTAATCACTGCACAGTGTGGACACCTGATTTTGTAGCAAGTGTCAGATGTTGAACCATGAGTACAGTAGAGTCTTGCTTATCCAACGTAAACAGGCCGGCAGAACGTTGGATAAGTGAATATGTTGGATAATAAGGAGAGATTAAGGAAAAGCCTATTAAACATTAAATTAGGTTATGATTTTATAAATTAAGCACCAAAACATCATGTTATACAACAAATTTGACAGAAAAAGTAGTTCAATGCACAGTAATGCTATGTAGTAATTACTGTATTTACGAATTTAGCACCAAAATATCACAATGTATTGAAAACATTGACTACAAAAATGCATTGGATAATCCAGAATGTTGGATAAGCGAGTGTTGGATAAGTGAGACTCTACTGTATTTGACATGGAAATTATAGGATTTTTAAAAAGTTTCCTTGCATATGTTCTGTCTGATTTTATTTTGTGTATGTTCTTTAAAAATGCCCTGTTTTCTATGCCCTAGAGATGAGTTGACCTTCCATAGCCACAGATTCTGTATCCACAGATTCCACTATCAATGGATTGACTTTCTTTTAAAAAAATTAAAAACAAAGGCTTCATGTTGCCATTTTATATAAGGGTTACCATTTTATTGCACCACTGTATATAATGAAACTTGATTATCCATAGATTTTGGTATCTACAGGAGTCCTGGATCCAAACCCCAGAAGAATTTTTTCATGTCAGAGTGATTTGAGAAACTGCAAATCAAGTCTGATGTGAGAGAATTGGCCGTCTGCAAGAACATTGCCCAGATGTTTTTTTTATGTTTTTACCATCCTTGTGGGAGGCTTCTCTCATGACTCCGCATGGAGCTGGAGCTGACAGAGGGAGCTCATCCATGCTCTCCCCATGTTGAATTCGAACTGGCAACCTTCAGGTCAGCAATCCAACCTTCAAGTTATTCTGCCAGCACAGGGGTTTAACCCACTGCACCACCCGGGGTTCCTTCCCCAGCAGATAACAAGGGCCCATTGTATGAGCTGTCATCAGCAGTAGGGATTTATTTATTTATTTACAGTATTTATATTCCACCCTTCTGTGATGCCCCATGGGCCTCTGAGTTCTGACCCTAGCGCCATCATGGATCATGATGATGAAGACGTGGGATTTCTGCCGTCTCAGCAAGAGACTGTTTCATTCCAGATGCCTTTTGTTGACAATTCTTGCCAAGAATTCATTAAAACGGACCTTGAACAGGCTATTCCCAGCGCTTCTCCCCCTTTCGCGAGAAGGGAGTTTTTTGAAACAAGTCGCTCACAGAAAGCGCAAACTAGGAAAAGCGCGAGATTAGCAGCCAGACAGAGTGCTAATTAACTCGTTTCTCCTGAGAGTTTTCAGGGAGGAACGCATCTGGATGAGGATGTGTTTCAGTTCTTTTCCCTTGGGAAAAGAAGCACTGGACACCTGTTTGTAGAAAGATTTGAAGTTCCTTAAAAGCTTCCCGCACGGGCTAGCCCGCACAGAGTCAACAAGTCAGCTCAAGGATTAACTTCGGTTCCAGCCAAGTGTGGACTGCGTTTTGAGTCCGCTAACTCCAGTTCCATCGTGCCTTGCCTTGTCGTGTTCTTGACCCGTCTCATCGTGTTCCCAGCCTTGTATCTTGTGCCAAGTATCCTGTCTTGTCTCCAGTTCCTGCCTTGGACTTACTTTGAACTCTAGTAAAATCTTGGACGTTTTCCCCACTCAAACTGCTTGGAAGTTGAATGTGTTTTGGTTTGGGATTATAACTTTGAACTCTAATACTATATACTGGACAATATATTTCTGGACTAAAACTGACCTTTCCTGAAAGGTCTATTGATGAACTTTATTTCCTATCTGTTTTTATTCTAATTATTCATTTCCTTAATAAAGATATTAGACTGTTATTGGCCTCCGTGTGTTGGTTCTAGTGCTCTGCGGCCAGGGCGTGACACCTTCTCACTCCAAAGGGGACTCAGGGCAGATCATAGAAAATATATATATGTAAACATTCAATGCCGATTATAACAATAACAAGACAGACAATCGATAGAGGTATATTTAGGCTTTCCCATCTTTTGGCATCCTTGGAGGCTGTGCTCGATTCCAGCCACCAGGGGGTGCTGTCGCTCCATCTCCCTGCCAAAGAGCTTTCTTTGTTCATAAACGTCTTCCTTTTTCTAATCAACGCTGAGCTGAAATACCTCCGTTTTAATGCAGTTCCCATTTATCTACTCACATTTGTTTTTGAACTGCTAAGTAGGCAGAAGCTGGGCTAAGATCAGGAGCTCACCCTGACCCAGGCTCCGACTCTCAACCTTCCGGTTGGCAAGATTTATCGCAGCTTGGTGATTAACCTGCTGTACTAAAGCCCAAGATGAGTTGCCATCTCATAGAAAAGAGTCATTGCACCAAGTTTTATTCATTACACCAAGTGTGCAGTACTCCATTATGCTATAACTGAGGCTTTGGTTTGATTTCTTTTCATTATGTAGCCAGAGCAGGGCTGCATGTAAGTCTCAGCAGTCATCAAAGTACTAATTGCATTTTTATGAAGGTTAAGCAATTGCCTTTAATTAAAAATACAAAGAAGAAATAAACTAGCCAAGCAGGCTACAGCAGGAGCAATACAAATGGAAAGGAAGAGAACAACAATAACCATGAAACAAGGCACAGTAGCTCTATTCATCTTCCCACTTTCCCATTTTCAACTTCTCATGTTGTATCTTTGTGATAGGTACTATTATTAAACTACTTTGGGGACCAATCTTAACTCAAAAGTGGGATATAAAACAAACAAAAAACAAAGCAATGCAATATATGTTTAGCGCTCATGAATAAACAAAGATGGAGTTCTTTTTTGTTTAATTAAGTGGGTCCTCTTTGCATGGTCTTTGTCTCCAACAGTTAGCTCAGTCTCTACTACTTCCTTGAAATCTTTCTGCAGATCTACTAAAAGCTTATTGATTCTCATGATAGGTGAAGAGTTTGATTGCCAATAGAAATCATCACAAACAGGGGGAGGGGGAAAGAATCAATATCACTTAGTCGCTCAAAATTGCTGGAGCTGTTAAATGCATAGCTCTGAACTGAAATGATAACCACAAGCAATACCTCCTATTGACCTCCAAGTTGGACCATCTGAGCAGGCATCCACTTTAACAATCCCCAAAGGAGATGAGAAGCAACCACAGCTTCTCAGAGGAAGAGCTACCCATTCTGCTTTTAATCAGACACAATAGATATAGCGATGCTATTATGTTTCAAGAAATCTTTGAGGCTATTCTAATGAACCTCCATTTCAAAGGAGCAGAAAATGCACAAGTACACACAAGCAAAGCTTGAAGCAATTTAGACATCTTTATATCCATATACACAATAAATTACACCATACTCTTAAAATGAAAACTTTTTGTGGATCACATATACATTGTTTCTCCAAAAAATATATGAAAGGAAAGATATTTGTATAAATCAAGAATTCACATTGTCAACTACCATACAATCATGTACTTCATCTGTAACCTGCACATTTAAAATCTCAGGTTACTCTATTTCTGAATGTATCTAATACTGTAGTATCAGAAGGGGAAATAGCAGATAAATAATTTAAACCCAAACCAAAATATATTGTTAGCATCGTCATCATCTTTATTTTTATCCCACCTTTCTCCCCATGAGGACTCAAGGCAGCTAATAGTGACATGACACAGGACAATTGTAAGTAAAGTATTGATTTCCCCTGACATTACGTCTAGTTGTGTCTGACTCTGAGAGTTGGTATTCATCTCCATTTCTAAGTGGAAGAGCCAGCATTGTTTGTAGACACCTCCAAGGTCATGTGGCCAGCATGACTGCATGGAGCACTGCTACCTTCCCTCCAGAGCAGTAACTACTCACATTCGCATGTTTTCGAACTGTTAGGTTGGCAGAAGCTGAGGCTAACAGTGGGAGTCCATCCCCAAATTCGAACCACCAACCTTTCAGTCAACAAGTTCAGCAGCTCAGCAGTTTAACTCATTGCACCCCCGGGGGCTCCAATATACAATATAAAAAGGTAAAGGTTTCCCCTGACGTTAAGTCCAGTCATGTCTGACTCTAGGGGTTGGTGCTCATCTCCATTTCTAAGCCAAAGAGTTGGGGTTGTCCGTAGACACCTCCAAGGTCATGTGGCCGGCATGACTGCGGTACCTATTGATCTACTCACATTGGCATGTTTTCAAACTGCTAGGTTGGCAGGAGCTGGAGTTAACAGCGGTCGCTCACGCCGCTCTCGGGGTTTGAACCTGGGACCTTTCGGTCGGCAAGTTCAGCAGCTCAGCGCTTTAATGCACTTTGCCACCGGGGCTCCTGTAATATATACAATATATACAATATAGTTGATTAGAAAAATCTAATATAGTACAATATAGTTAATTAGAAAAATCTAAACCAACAACTCAGGGTTTGACTACACTGATCCAAACCCCTAAATTCACTCTAAATCCTCTGTTGACTATCTTCATGACGCACAGTCATTTCCAGTGAATATTTTGGTGTTTTAGGCTATATTCTATTTTTAAAAGTTGGGGATGTTTTAGAGTTTGCTGGAAACTGGAGTATCCCAGGGCTTCAGAGCAGTCTGGACAGATAAATCAGATCTGATTTAGCATGCTCTGCTGTCCAGATGGACACCTTTCACTGATCAGTGAAGGAAAAGTGGATGGATCATGACAGTGCCACAGCTGCTGCCACTATAAGGCAGCCACAGAGCTCTGTCCAAGCTCCTGGTTGCCATGGTTGCTTCTGTTGATGTCAAAATAGAGTTCCCATGTGAAAAAAAGGAGGAGAGATGAATTCTGACATCAGCAGAGGTGCCTACAATGGCCAGGAAATCAGATGGAGCTCCACTGCCAGCTAGGAGCAGTGGTAGTGGTGATGTGGAGGCGATGACAGTGAATTGAATACAGTCCTGGAAGATCAAGCCCTAAATTCACCATATAATATGCATAAGAGTTTGGGTCTTTTGTTTTGAGAACACACACATACACAAAAAAACTAATGCTGGAAGTATATGACCTGAAATTTGGGTGGCGTGTCTATTTAGTATACAGAAAAGAAAAGAAAAAGGACACTAATTTTTAAAAACATATGATAAGAAACAATCTTTTCAGAATATGGGTTAAATAAAGTTTTAAATATTTTGAAAATCCCAAACTGGACATCACTACAGGAAGTATTCCACAAATTACAATACAAATATACATATAAAAACCTACTGAAAACAGACAATAATAATAATAAAAAAACTATTAAAATCCCTATCAGAACTCCAAAGTGATGGCAATCCGATCTCCTGGTTCCAATATTTTCAAATGTATTGGAGATGGAAAGATGATTAAAAAAGTATGTATTCAAATGCTTCAATGCATTAAAAAACCCAAATATAAATTTTCTAGAGTGCGGACTACTGATCGGTAAAATTGTGGTGGGGGGAGTTGAAATTATTGAAGAAAGGTAGAAATGTTTTTTCGTGGACTGAATTAAAGTAATTCCATGTGAAGAGGACTGTGTCTCTGTCATGTAATTGTTAAGAAATGTGGAGCTTCCTATGAAAAAAGAGTTGACAACCCTTGTTTAGCACAGCATGGTTAAATATATATGGATTCCAACTCAGACTTTGAAGAACTGAGTGCTCAGTTGGGCTTGTCTAGATGAAAACATTGGTTTCAGTTGCCTTCACATTCAAATTGTTCTTTCCATTGTAAAAATGGTGAGATTACTACTGTACAGTTTAATCAATTCTTAGCCTAAATTACCTTGAAAAAATTAAAATTTTCATCCAGTGCCACCTCAGTCACAATACTAATCAACATACACGTCTCTGATGAGTAATCAAATGTTGATCAATTCAACCATTGGATATAAGCCATAGCTGGTAGAGGTGCATAGGTGAATCAGGAACCAGTGTCAAAAGCTGACTAATATAAATATATAGTGAAGCTTTCAAAAACAGAGAAAGGTAAGGCAAAAATGAGACACAGAAGAAAATTAGTTCTCTGAAGCTGGAGGATTTAAAACTCCAGCTTTCCTCACAAAGACTTTATAAAAATTGGAGTTATTGTTTGCAAACAGAAGCAAGCAGAAAGCAGCCATTATTTGGTTTGGCTCTATGCTTTTGCATGCAGTCTTTTTTAAAAAAACGTAATAGCTGCAGGAAGCAGAGCAGGGAATAATAATAATTGCTGCCATTTATATTCCTATTTTCATCCTCAGACATCCTTTGGAGCTTTATAGACTTTCCCAGGTGAAGCAAGCATTTGTCTGAAAAAGGAGGGAAGAAATGGACTCATCAAAATGCAAATGACATATAAGAAGGATGTACACAAAGTGAGGCAAGTTGGTCCCTGACTTTTCTAAAATGGTACCAGATGGCCCAGTGCTGGATAAAATGGTGTTAATTAAATCACAAAACTATTACTAATTCTCTGTTATTCACTCAACACACTGAGTCTTCCTCCCCCAATTTGCAGTAATACAGCACATTTTAATTAAGTCTCATAAAGCCGATTCTATCAATAATGAATAGGGAAAGGCAAATAACATTATGCTGTGCTGTTTTTTGAATACAAGGCTATGCTGGCATTTTCCTACACAGCCACTTCATCTTGGTGAGGAGACGATGAAGGGGATAGGAAGCATTCAGTGCTATTTTAAAACTAACAAACAATCATCTTCATGCAATAAAACACCAATGAGAGAACCTCAACAGAGAGGTGTTATACAAGCACTGGTTATCTGGTGCTGTGTTCTGCATCAACTTTTTCTGAAATCAAGAAAAAGTTGGCATTCCCATAGAATCCTTTCATATTACAAAGGGTCCTTTCATACTACATAATAATAATAATAATAATAATAATAATAATAATAATAATAATAATAATAATAACAACAATAATAATAATACAGTCAAATTGATGAAAAACAACAAGAAAAATTGAACCAGTACAGGTGGTCCCACTAGTAATTGGCACACTGGGTGCCATGCCAAAAGATCTCAGCCGGCATTTGGAAACAATAAAAATTGACAAAATTATGATCTGTCAACTGCAAAAGGCCACCTTACTGGGATCTGCGTGCATCATCTGAAAATACATCACACAGTCCTAAACGCTTGAGAAGTGTTCGACTTGTGATTTTGTAATATGAAATCCAGCATATATATCTCGTTTGCTGTATCATACTGTGTCTTTGTGTTAATAATAATAATAATAATAATAATAATAATAATAATAATAATAATAATAATAGCTGGCACAACAAAACATTGCATGGAAGGTTCCTTGACAAAATTGAAGGAAAAGTTGATAAGGAGAAGACCTGGCTATGGCTCACGAGTGGGACCCTGAAGAAAGAGACAGAAGGCCTGATCCTTGCAGCCCAGGAGCAAGCCTTCAGAACAAATGCAATTAAGGCCAAGATCGAAAAATCAGTTGATGACCCAAAATGCAGACTGTGCAAATAAACTGATGAAACCCTTGATCATATCCTCAGCTGCTGTAAGAAAATCGCACAGACAGACTACAAACAGAGGCACAACTATGTGGCCCAAATGATCCATTGGAGCTTATGCCTCAAGAACCACCTCCCAGCAGCAAAGAACTGGTGGGATCACAAACCTGCAAAAGTATTGGAAAATGAGCACACAAAGATACTGTGGGACTTCCGAATCCAGACTGACAAAGTTCTGGAACACAACACACCAGACATCACAGTTGTGGAAAAGAAAAAGGTTTGGATCATTGATGTCGCCATCCCAGGTGACAGCCACATTGTCAAAAAACAACAGGAAAAACTCAGCTGCTATCAGGACCTCAAGATTGAACTTGAAAGATTCTGGCAGAAACCAGTGCAGGTGGTCCCGATGGTGATCGGCACACTGGGTGCCATGCCAAAAGATCTCAGCCGGCATTTGGAAACAATAAACATTGACAAAATTACTATCTGTCAACTGCAAAAGGCCACCTTACTGGGATCTGCATGCATCATCTGAAAATACATCACACAGTCCTAAACGCTTGGGAAGTGTTCGACTTGTGATTTTGTGATATGAAATCCAGCATATATATCTCAATTGCTGTATCATACTGTGTCTTTATGTCAAGAATTATAATAATAATAATAAACAAAATCCAGTATATATATCTCGTTTGCTGTGTCATGCTGTGTTTTTGTGTCAGTAAAATAAACTTCCAGAGTGTTTGTATGTGGTGTGAAGTCAATGGCAAAAGAAGTTGAATTCAAGGGCTTGTTTGCACAGATGGAGTGTCAGTATAATAATAATAATATACTTTATTTATATTCTGTTCTATCTCCCTGAGGGGACTCAAATAGGATTACAAGTATATATATGGCAAACATTAAATGTTGTTATACAATTGACAAAGACAGACAGTACATTAACAGAAGCAAGGTTTCCCCTCTTTTTTTAGTTTCCAGCATCTGGAGGCTGTGCTTGACTTGGCCATGGGGAAGTGGTGTTGTTTCATTTTCCACGCAGAGGAGTCTATCGTCTATGGATTTCTTCCTGGTTGAATTTTTGTCAGAATGTTTTTCAGGGGCTCTTTTACCTCCCCGCCAAAGCTGTACCTATTGATCTAGTCACATTCTTGTTTTCAAACTGCTAGTTAAGCAGAAGTTGGGCTGATGGTGAGAGCTCATCCCAACCCGCGACTTGAACTAACAACCTTCCAATTGGTAAGGTCTTCTGTAGCTGTGCTAGCTGCGGCCCCAAGGCACTATGATTCCACTTTAACTTTCGTTGCAGCATCCTATGGAATCCTGGGATTCGCAGTTGAGGGAAGGATATTTGGTGTTCTCAACCAGAGCTCTTTTGGTAACTTTGACTGGATGCAGTCAAGACCGCTAATTGGTTAGTATGAAAGGGCCTTGGAGTGGGTGACTTGGGGCCTTCTGAATGCTTTTCCCTTCATTCCCTATCCAGTCCCATAATTCCCTATCCAGTATGCCATGAAGAAAGCCTGAATAGAAACATTTTTAATGCATATGTAATTGCTGTACTAAAAACTTTTTTTAAAAAAAAGACTGATGAATCTACTTAAACCAGATGCATCAATTTTCAAAGCTTCTCGGATTTCTTAAGTGCTACACACTGATTGCAAAGAAAACAATCTCTGTTTGCAAGCTCTCAGTGTAAAATACACAACACAAAATGATGCATGAGATGGAAAGATGCAAAGATACAAACTCAAGAAGCACACTTCTCCAGATTTCCAAAAAGAGTAGCTTTGCCCTCTCCAAGCTATTGGACGAATGGTGCATGAAGGTGCGCTTTTACACTGGTGCTGTGTTCTTTAAGGCAGCGCTGTGCCCAACTTGGCATACTTGTTATTTCTGTTCTCCACCCTCCCACCTCTATTTGAAAATTTCCAGTCGCCTTTTGAGAGTTGAGTAGGAATTTATATCATGTCTGGTGACATGCTCCCCCCCCCCCCCCCCCCCCCGCGCACTTAACACTATATATCAGGGGTTCTCAAACTTTTAAAGCCGCTAAGCCCCTTTTGAAGGAAAAGTTTCTCATGGAGCCCCAAGAAACTTTTGGACATAGCATTTTAAAATTTGACAGATGGGCCTGGTCAATGGCCAATGGATGGAGAATGTTTGTGTGAACTAATTGGAAAAAATGTACAAATTCCTATGCACACTGTACATATCTTGTTTGTAGTGTGAAAGAAAGAAAGAAAGAAAGAAAGAAAGAAAGAAAGAAAGAAAGAAAGAAAGAAGGAAAGAAAGAAAGAAAGAAAGAAAGAAAGGACAATACAATACAGACTTGGGTCCTATCTCCAAGATATAATGCATAGGCAAATATTCTGAAATCAGCCATCCATACGAACAATTTTAAATAATGTTATGTTCAACGTTATGTGTGTGTGTTTGTGTGTGTGTGTGTATGGAGCTCCTAGTGGTGCAGTGGGTTAAACTGCTGGGCTGCTGAACTTGCTGATCAAAAGGTTGGTGGTTTGAATCCAGGGAGCTGAATGAGCTCCCGCTGTTAGCTCCAGCTTCTGCCAACCTAGCAGTTCAAAAACATGCAAATGTGAGTAGATCAATAGGTACTGCTCCAGAGGGAAGGTAATGGTGCACTATGCAGTCATGCCGGCCACAGGACCTTGGAGGTGTCTATGGACAATGCTGGCACTTTGGCTTAGAAATGAAGATGAGCACCAACCTACAGAGTCGGACACAATTGGACTTAATGTCAGGGGAAAACCTTTAACTTTACCTTTACCTGGCTCTTTTTGAAAGTTTTTGGCACAACAAACAATTCACCTATTTCCCTATCATTATCAGCTGGCTTGAGGAGAGATGTGTAATGGGTCTTGTTCCAGGATAACTTCCTCAAATAAATTGCCAACTGCCACTACCGGGGGAAAATCCTTTTGGATTCTCTGATCTCTTTATAAGATCTGGCTAGAATGAATTGCAGATTATACAACTGGATTTCTAGCTCAGAAGACTAGTTTTCTAAAGATGTATCTCCATGGGCCATATAACCTGGTTAGAATCGGCCTCATGGTGTTCATGCATTCACCAGCTCTTTTTGACTCCCAACATGGGACAACACCACTAAACATGTTTTTCCTCATGTTATCCAGAGTCAGGGAATGCTCCAGAGCTTTCCCAAGCTCTGAACCAAGGGAGCAAGGGGATGGCACTCACCTTGGTGGTCCTGTCATCATTGTCATGACCCTCTTTTCTCGCTCCTCTTCCAAAGTTGCATCGGCACTTTTGCAAGCACTAGCAAGGGCACCCTGGGTTAGCTTGGAACTCTTTTTTGCTCTGTGGCTTCCACAACAATGGCAAAAGGACCATTGGGGAGTGACAGCCCTGCCATCGTGGTGGGATGATGGTGGACAATAAAGTTGGCCTTAAGGCTGATACAGAGTACTGCATACTGCAGCAATTCCAGAATTTCCTGTCTATGAAGTATAATTATGCATCCTAAGAAAGGGTTATGATAATGGGCTTGACATCACAACACAGCATCAATGGTTACAGTGTACTATGAATAGTCCTACTGAACAGGGGTGAGTTCATTCTGGAAACAAGGTGATCACACTACTTGATCTCTAAGCTATCCTGTGACCCATTCACACTTCTCAAATATAGAGTTACATTTCACTTTGGCAGCATCCCATTGAATCTGGGATTTGTAATGCAGGGAGAAGTTTTTAGAATTCTCAGTCAGAGCATTTTAATACCTCCCCAAACCCAGGTTCCCATAGGTTGAAACTGTGGTTGTTAATGTGGAACAATAGTCTGTTAATTATGTAGTGTGAATGGATCCCTGGTCAGGGTATGAAAGCATTTTGGATAATAGGTTGAAGGGAATATACACCTAATAATTATGAAGAAGCCATAACCTTGCAATGAACCTTGGGAACCATTTCACCTCTGAATGCTGATCACTATTTTTAGCACTTTAATAGGTTTCATCCCTCCTTTGTTGAGGAACTCTGAACTGTAGCCAGCAGATATGGAAGTCCTGAAATTTGTTTACACTATCACATAGTGTTATCACAGACTGAAAGGTGAGTCAGAAAGATCTTGTTAAGTTTTGTTAAGTCAGCTTCCACTTGCTTCAACCTCAGATTCACCTTTGAATACTGTAAACAACCTAAAGCTAGGGGACCCAATGTCAGTTTGACCAAGGCTGAATCCTGAAATTATTTCCAGAGGGTAGCTAGATGTTTCCACAACTGAAAAACACAAAACAACTAAAATCCAAATGGCATGTTTTTGCATGTTTGAATTTAACTTAGGCAATTAAGCTTTCTGTCTGCATTATAATAATTTTTGCTTCCCCTGGGATCTTTAATTAAATTTGTATGCATGTGTGCATTGTGTACTTAATCTACAAACTTTAGGATTTGCTTGCTAGTAAATTTTGCCAACTCTATGAAACAGACTTATAATAAGACATGTATAGGATTTGTCTCTTAATTTTGGTAAGGCACATTTTTACACAAGGCAATCACAACCTAATGTGAACTCAGGTAGTAAGACTCCCTACGTTGAATTGAATTTACTCCCAATAAAATGTGCATAAGTGTATAACTGAAGTGGATGATTGTGGTGGTTTAATATTAGTCCTTGTCAAATAAAATTGTACCTAACTGAGGGAATGTTAATAGACTTACAATATAATATTCAAGAGTGGAAAACTGTCTACATTCATATGAAAATGGCCTCATCTGTGTGTGGAGAGGAGACACCTAAATTGTCTTCACATACAAAACTTTAGGTTTATCTATGGAGATATAACTTGCCCTAGACTGAAAAGGACATATTCTCAAGTCAATGTGTACGATGTGTATGTAATATTATCAATTTAGTATTGCAATATTATTATACAACACTGCCAATGGGCCCATTCACATTACACAATGTGGTATTATTCCATTTTAATTGCTGTGACAACACCCTACAGAAACCTGAAATTAATAACTTAGTCTCTCCCTAAATTTCCAGTCCCAGGATATTATAGATTGTCTCTGTGGCAGTTAAGTCTGTTGGTCTATTCCATCTGCCTGTACAGAGCTCTCTTGCTAGACTCCTCTTTCTGAAGCAGAGCTACAGTGACAGAGGCTTGGGCATTGTCTGGTAATCCTAGGCCCAAGCAATCCAAAACAGGGATCCTTAACACCTGCATTCATATACCACCAGTCCCACAGACAACAGAAGCTTTTGACCTGCTTAAGCTTTACAAGAAAGAAGACTGAGACAGCTTATGGGCACCAGCTTGTACACCATTGCTTTGCATCAGAGGCAAGACTTCCAAGGACCCCAGAGAGATGACTGCAACTAGCAAAATTTCCTTTTGTAATGTATTGTCCTAAGCTATCTTATAATAGGCCCGGGTGAAGTTAACCATTTATTCATCTTGTTTTCAGTAAACTCATTCTGGTTATCTTCTCACCTTGTCTAAAGTGTCTCTGTGTGTTAAGGGTCTTGATCTTAACAGAAGGTATACAGATAGCCCCCGAGTAAAGCCAGACACTATAGTTTTTCCCAATGGCTCAGGCATGCCATCGCAATAACACTATAATTGTGCTGTGTGAATAGGTCTCCCTTCTTTTCAGAAATAAGTCTATTTGAATCCAAAGACATTTTTAACAAGATCCCTATCTTCCAGCAACTATTTTTTTATTAGCAGAAAATATGGCTAATCTTTCAGTCCATATCATACTCAAAATGAAAATTTTGCATCCTGTCAACTGCCAGTAGTAGCAATTATACTTCATTGAGTGAAGGGTGTAATATGCTGGCACCCAAGGACTGTTTCTTCATTTTCTCCATCCTGCTTAAAGTCACTCAGCTGATTTCTAGCTGAATAGGTACATAAATTAAAAATCTAACTAAATTATTTAAATCATATGATTTAAATGTCTGAACCCTTTAGTTTATCAGAGATGGAACAGTAAGAAGGCATGAATATGTCTTAATCAGAAAGAGGACTGCTGTCTAGGTTTGACATTTTCTGCTGTCTGTACCATGTAATTTTTGTAAGGCATAATTATGTTTTTGTTATTTTATAAAGGAACTAATAATATTTAAAAGCTGCTGCTGAGGACTATGGCTGAATTCTGTTGAGTAAGACAGAGAGTTGTGGGTAATGCTATACCATATGCAGCAAGAATGTCTATTTTCATTTGTGAGCGGCACATCATACAGAACTAAAAATACCAATTATAATTAAAATAATTTCTCAGACCTGCTGTTTTTATTGTATTGCAGCCATTTGCATTATTAATCTCTGATCTCATAAGCCAAAATGTCACCTGTTAAATTAGCTGACTTCTGTCTCCTGCTGATCAAATTGTTTTATCCATTGCCTTGCTTTGTTTTTTCTCTTTAATTCCAAATGGATCCTTCAGATACTCTAAATAAACTAAAGAGTGAAAAACATGACAAAAATAGATTAAGGGCAAATCTGAATTATTCATTGCATCCAAGACTTCGGTGCCAAAGAAATACAAGTCAACATAATTAATGTCATTTGTCAGAAACAATTATGTGAAATATATCTGTTAATAGAGGCTTTAAAAATGCAGAACTAATATAATGAAGTACAGCAGATTGTACCATGAGCAATGTCTTACACCATTTTATGAATTTGCATGCTACTTAACAAATCTTAGACAAAACAAGCAGTGAGTCTAAAAAGTGCCGTTCTGGCTTAATTTCAGGTTGGGTTATAAGTGATCTCCACACCTTCCATTTTATGGGTGACACTGTGTGCCCTTCATCCAGCTGTTAGAACAGGCTGTACATACAGCAAGATTTTTCAAACATAGGTTTCATATTTGCATGCGTATTTAAGCAAATAATTCATGCATCAGTCCAACACCTGATTTCTTTTAAAAATAGCATGCATTAGATGTCTTACTTCATTCAGATTATGGCATCCAGCTCCACCCTAAAATTACCATCTTACAGGATCTGATTTCAATGGTCGAATGCAAATGTTTGTGAATTGGAAGACTGCACAAAACTGTATATGTGAAGTCATCCATGAGGTTGCAAAACCAATCATATGGGGTTCCTGAATTTGTGTGAGGATTATATTTACAGATATAAACACAAAGCTTTCTCACTTGCTTAAGTTTGTAAACTGGTGGGGCTCCATCTCTTCCTTGTACACTCCATGACTAGGTGAGTCATGGAGGGGGTGCCAGATATCAGTGCACAGATTAATTCTGTATAAGTTTCATTGAATCACAGACACCTTAAAGGACCAGACTTAAAAAGTGACTTCAAAACAGAATTTATAATCCAGATTAACTGGATGCAAAGAGCAACACGTCAAACGAAGTGCTCTGAGGCAAAACAAAAAGGCACAGTACACAAATGGTTAACAAAAGGAGTCACAGGAAGAGAAGCGTTGTCAGCCGAAGTCCAGAGTCAAAGTGGGAGAGATCCAAAGCAGCGTTGCTCCAGTGTCCGCAGAAGCAGCATCTTTAGCCAAACTGGTCCAGGTCCAAACTGCAGATCCGAATTCAACACCGAACACGAAACGGGCAACAGCAAGTCTACAAGAATCTTTCCCAATACACAGCACCCAGCACACGAACGCACATCAACACCTTGCCTTCTGCAAAGACCCCCTCACCCCTGAACCCACTTTTATATACAAATCATAATCAGAAGATGAACTGACCACCGCTCTATCACTATCCCCTGCAGCTGCTCACAACTCTTCACGTGAATTCCCTTGACTTTCCCTTCAATTCCTCCATCTCCTGTCAAGACTTAGATCCCCTAAGACTCAGTTGGATCCCCTGATTGCCAGTCTTCACCACCAGAGAACCCCATAAAGGTATCACTAGTTGTTGGCACCTCATAAATAGCTTGCACTTCTCTTATCTTAGTCCAATCCATGGTGTCTCCTTCTTCTCCTTCACTCATTGACCCATCATCCCCAGAGAATCCCTCAAACGACTCCTCATTTGTAGGTGCTGTAAGTATGTCCTGGATCCTCTTTCTCGCTGCTCATCATCAGATTCCTGCTCCCAAGTAACCCTTTTTCCCCTTCTGGCACCCATACTACTTTTTGTAACGTTACTCACAGGCTCTACTACAACATGTGGAGCTCACCCTTTGTGTAATCTGGACTGGTCAATCAAACTCATCACTGACTGCATATTGACCCACCACATTCTATTGGTCTTTACCTTTCTTAGGATGGATCTCCCAAATTACTCAAACTTCAAATCCATGAATGACAGCTATTTATTTTTCTCACCATGGATGAAACCTTGACCACCAGTGATGTTAGGAGGAATCCTCAGCCAATTAATGGCCAGATCCTAGCCGGACTGGCTTTTCAGCCAGTCAAAGGAGGGTGTAAGTATTTTAAATAGCTGTCAAAGTGAATAAAATGTTTTGTACTTTGCTGAGATATGTTAGATCCTTTGAGAGCACATGCTCTGGCATTCTTTCAGGGCTGAAAGTAATAAACGTCTGTTCCTGTTGTCTTCAAACCTGGTTCGTGTCTTGAATCTTGATCACTGGCAGTAGCAAAGTGTGCCAGGCTCGAACCCACTTTTCATGGTTAGCTGAAATCACTCTTCTGTTGTGGAATTTCGTTTGGACGCGGGGAAGAAAGCAGACTGATAGTAGAAGTTGTCTTCAAGATAGTTTATTTTTGGCCAAGAGCAGGTGACAATGTTAACTAATGCCCAGAAATCGCAATGCCACACCTTGCTTTCCAATTTATACAATTTTACAGAAGCATGCGCAGAAAGCTCTGTAAACCTCATTCTGGTTATCTTCTCACCTTGTCTAAGGTGAGAAGATGGAATGGAATTTGCTGACTATTATAATCCTTTTGGACATGCGTAGTTGCCTTGTAACTTATATAACTCATTACTCATCACATCAGGTGAAGTGTCCATAGTTTGCTCCACGTATGCACTATCCTCAGGTGACATGTTCATAGTTCATCCCACGTATGCATCATCCAGCAGCCAAATCATTATTGCAGTTTGCATGACCTTATATTGTGAGCAAAGAGCAAATGTCAGGCAGAACATGTCCTGTCAACACTTTCGTGGAAAAACAAGATTTTTGAGTAAGGGTCATCTAGGTAAGGGATTTTTAGGGTCTTTAAATAAAATATTCAAGAGCTGCTCCATTACTTCAATTTCATAAACCTTGAATTGGTTACAGGATATGCAGTATCAATGCCTTAATAGCTGCATTAAATGGTCCATGTAGACAAGGGCTCAGTATGCATGATGAATATACAATTGAAAAGGCAGACTGGGAATTCCACGTGAGTGTAATCCAGTGTGTGGTTTACATGCTTCCTAGGGGTGGGTAGATCACCTGCCGCAGAACTGATCACCTGCCGCAGAACTTCACTCCAGGCACCATTCCGTAGAGCCAATTTCACCAGCTATGTGGTTTTCATTGGAGTATACTGATGTGCATGAAGGACATTTAGCAGGGAAGTTTGAGGGGTTCCATGAAATTATGGATCAAAAGAGTGTCCTGTTGCATACATGCTAAGATAAAACTAAAGGTACACTTCCCTGTATTCCAAGTTCTTCGGGAGCACTAAAAGAATTTTAAAAGAAACCCATTCCATCAGGTCACAACAGAGGTAAGAAAGGACTAGAGCCATGGCATCAGTTCTGCCAGTGAATGTGAAACAGCCTACCCTTCTTTAAAAGAGTTTTATTGTTGTGAAGAATTGCATTACACCATGAAATTCATCCTTTTAGAGCAGAATTTAGTTTCTGTCTCTGTCTTGTCCCTCTTTCACTCTCTACAATGTACATCTACATGGTAAAATTAATGGATCCTGATACCACTTTGGGCCCCTGGTGGTGGCACAGTGTGTTAAAGCACTGAGCTACTGAACTTGTGGACTGAAAGGTGCCAGGTTCAAATCCTGGGAGCGGAATGAGCGCCCGCTGTTAGCCCCAGCTCCTGCCAACCTAGCAGTTCGAAAACATGCCAATGTGAGTAGATCAATAGATACCACTCCGGCGGGAAGGTAATGGTGCTCCATGCAGTCATGCCGGCCACATGACCTTGGAGGTATCTACGGACAACGCTGGCTCTTCGGCTTAGAAATGGAGATGAGCACCAACCCCCAGAGTTGGTCACGACTGGACTTAGCGTCAGGGAAAAACCTTTACCTTACCTGATACCACTTTAATTGCCATGGAATTAATGGTATTTGAAGTTTTACGAAGTATTTCGCCTTCTCTGCCAAATAGTGCTGATGGTTCACCAAACTACAACTTCTAGGATTCCATAGGATTAACCCATGGTAGTTAAAGTGGTGTCAAACTACATTAATTCTACAGTGCTGATGCAGGCCACATAAGAGAGCAAAGTGTCTGTTATGTGATCTATACACACACACACACACACTTGTTGTTAGGCCTTAGAAGAGTAGACCCAATCAATCAGTGGGGTTTTACCTATGTGTTGACTTGTCATACAATAATTGATTAACTAGGTCTAGTCTAGTTAGGATGACAGTGCATATATACTCTCCCACATTCTCTCTCTTTCTCGTCTCATAATACATATAGATCTAACTGTCTGTCTATCATCTTATCTCTACCCATCCATGCACCTGTCTTGTCTTTCTAACCCAGGCATTCTCATACTACGGCCCTTCATCTGTTTGGGCCTCCAAAGCCCAGAAGCCCTAGCCAGCTTGTTCAATGGTTTGGGTGTTGGAGGCCCAAACAGCTGGAGGTCCACAGTTTTAGTATGCCTGGTCTAACCAGGCAAGAAAAGGGGTGCATCTCCACTACAAAATGAACACAGTTTGACTTCACTAGCTATTATATCATGGCTTGATGCTATAGAATCACAGGAGTAGTCACTTTATCAGCTCTTTCGCCTTCTGTGCCTAACAATATGTCATGCACCAGGGCAGCGGAGCACCAAGAACCCAACACGGAGGCCAATAAAACTATCTAATATCTTTATTAAGGAATTATATAAAAGTAATAAAATCAAGTGGAGAATATAGTTCAGAAGCAGACCTTTCAAATAAGGTCAAATATAGTCCAGAAATGTATTGTCCAATAAATGATATTAGAGTTCAAAGGTAAAATCCAACCGAAACACACACTATTTGCCAAGCAATAGTGTGGGGAACTGTCCAAAGTCTTTCGAGGCTCAAGGTAAATCCGAAGGGAAACTGGAAAACAAGGCTTGAATCTAGGAAGCTAGGTCCGTGGTTTAAAACAAGGCAGGTAGTCCAAAACTTGTCTCAAGAAGCATAATCCGTGGCTAAGAACGAAGCGAGGCAATTCTTGGAAACTTGGAAAGGCAAGGCAAGGAAACTGGATCGCGGACTTGGCAAAGGCTGGGAACATGGAATTCACCCTCGAAGCTGAGCTGTTGTCTCCGCAAAGAACTAACAGAGCCCGATACTTTTATCTGGGTCTCGTTTCCTGCCAAACAGCGTCCAGCGATCCCTTTCCCTAGAGAACAGTGAACGAAAGACCCAGCTTGCAGGTGTAAGACTCCCTGGATTTTCCCAGGGGAAACATGGCTAATCAGCATCTTGCTTGGCAGCAATACGGGCACTCCTCCGAATTCTCTCTCTCGCTCCCCTATCCGCCGAGAAAGACTGTTTTCTCTCAAAGGGAGGTGAGCATTGACCAAGGTCAGTTTTAATTGATTCTTGGACAAGAACTTCAGGCAGCTGGAAAGACTCAGACTCTGGCCGTAAATCTGGAGAAAACTCCATGTTTTCATCCTCATCTGTCACAATGTTACTAGGCACAGGACTACAAAGCCCATGAGGCATCACACAATATCAGTGCCCCACCAAACTACAACTCCCAGGATGCTATAGCACTGAGCCATGGCAGTTAAAATGGTGCCAAACTGCAGTCATACAACAGTAGAGATGCACCCAGAAAGAGAAATCACAGTCTGTAAGCGACTGTGCCTAAGGGTGGGCATACTATCAGAAAGAAATCCTGACAAGTTTTTCTTAATTAATTGGTTCAGTGATCAGGCTTTAATAAAATCACCTATCTTCCACAGTGATGCCCACTCATTTCAAAAGTTTTATCTTTTTGATTCAAATTTACATTGCTAAATGGGATTTGTGAATCTGCTGTGACACCAGTGTTGTACTATTGCTTTTCATCATTCTCCCCCACTCCCCTAACATTGCCTTATAAAACAGTTGAAGTGCATCAAAGTATTTTAATTATAATTCTGGAAAAATTAAAATACCAAAAATTAACTTTTCCCATCCATTATTGTGTGTATAATTAGCTTTATTATCTGTCAAATTAGCCTCGGCTTGTAAGGAAAAGATAAAGGAAGCTCATATTTTTCATAGACAGAATTATGACTATATGACAGGTGTATGTATAATACAGGCAGCCCCCAAGTTACGAACAAGATTTATTATTATTTATTATTTACAACATTTATAGCCCGCCCTTCCCACCCAAGGGGACTAGGGCGGCTTACAAAAATTGGCAAAATTTAATGCCCAAAATGCAATCATAAAAACAAAACAATATAAACAAATCCATTAAAAGCATTGTTAAAACACATTATAAAAACCTTAAAATGTATATATAATTATACAGGCTTGTTCTTAAGTTGAATTTGTTTGTAAGTCAGAACAGGTTTTTTTTTCAGTGTAATACCAGAGATAGATAGATAGAGAGAGAGAGAGAGAGAGAGAGAGAGAGATGATGATGATAGATAGATAGATAGATAGATAGATAGATAGATAGATAGATAGATAGATAGATAGAAGCTTTGGATAGCATAGGGAAGAGTTAACACCCTTGTGATTTTTTGTTGTTGTTGTTGTTGTTGTCTGGCCCCTGTTCAGAAAATTTTTCCTCACTTTCTGCCCCTGCGATAATTGGATTGTGAAAACTTTGGCTTGTTGTAGAAACAAGAATTGGTTAAAAAGCTTCAGTTGAGATCCCTTTTCCCCATGATAACTGTTCCAGGAGTGAATTTCCCTTTCAAGGAGTAGTTTTCTCTTACATCCTGTTGCCTCACTGCCGTTTTTAGCTATGAGTCAGATATTTGTAACTCAGGGACTGTGTGTGCATGACTCAGTTTTCCACCTAAGATGAGACTAATCATGGAAGGTGCAGTTACTCATTATATCAAGCAATGTAATAGGAAGATAATTCAACTGCAACATAGATTTTCTAATGCACCATTGAATCTAATGAGCACCTCAATTTTCAAAACCTTGAAACCCAAAAAAGTATTTACCATATTAAGTGAATCTAATGCAGACCTTAATTTTGGGAAGGTGATTCAGACAAAAAAAGGTGAGCATTAGAATTGAGTAAATACAGCATTTACTTGGACATAAATTGCATTCAATGTAATGTATTTAGTCCTGAGTAAGAATGTACCGAAACACAGTGGGTAATCCTTTTCTATTGCACAACTCTATCTATCTTTACCTAATTGTCTTTGTGAGTATGAATTATAGCTTGAGGAATTATTTCTTAAAGCTGTTTGTTTCAACCATAGTGCCAAGGACCAAAAAGCCATTCATTTCCATATAGTTACATTAATAAAAATGTATCTGGTTCTCAATAATACTTGTTTGCTTTGAATACTGCAAGCCTTTGAACTGTCATAGAATACTGCAGTTTTCCCCATTCATTTTGTTATTCCCTCAACACTTACCAAAACACACCTGCCAGCATCTGAGTCATGGGATATTCTTCCATCATTATTTGGTAAGAGCATTCCCTTGGATTTATTCATGTGACAAAAAAAGGAGTGGGCTACTTCTGTATTTTCCTCTTTCTACAGAAACAAAAGATAGACTTAATTCAAGTAAGTCTGATCACTTCCAGTTTCTAAAGCTCGTCATTTGTGTGTGTGTGTGTGTGTGGGGGGGGGGGGCAATACATACATGTAAGCAAACTATAGAATAAAAATCTATACCCCTCCTATATGGTAATTTCCATTAAAAGCATGACATAGACTAGGTTGTGAATTTCAGCTGATCCACAATTCGTTTCTGCTATCCAAATTTCAGCAGCCCCCAAATCTGTTTTTGCGCACCTCCAAAAAACATGTGAGAATTCAAAAAGCCATTTTCAGTCAGTAGCCAAAAAATGTGGCAAGATCTGGCCCATTGTTGTCATTTGGGGTGGGGGGGCTTCCAATAATTTTTAGGGCTATCGGGATGAAAATGGCCACACTTGGAGGACACACCTATTGCTGTTAGCCCACCAAGTCTCATCCCTTGATTTTTATGAATTTATTTTCTTTCTAGAAATAAAATCTCCTTTAAACATTCCCCAAAATGTATCCCCGTTGGCCCACTCTGTAACTTTTCCAGAAGCAGTAGCAGTTTTATTATTATTAGGCAACAGCCAAATTATTATTATTAAATGAAATTAAAAAGGCCGAGATTGCAAAGGATAGGATTAGTAGAGGAAGGCTGGTAGAACTTGGGTTGGTGGTGTTTTGCTGGTATAATTCTTATGAATAGTACTAATAATAATAACAACAATATCTTATGTACTGATGAAGGTTGGAGTCCTTGCTGTTAAGGGCATCCGAACAAGCTGAACAAGCCAAACAAGCCAAAGGCAAACATCCAAAATGAATCTGTGCACAAGTCTACCATAGAATTGCTTGGAGGACCTGGATAATTCCTACAGAGCAGAGCTTCTTATACCTTATGTACTTGCATCCCCTTTCCTCCTGAGTAATTTTTTGCAATCCCAGATACATGGGTATATAAAATAAGTATAAAAATTCAAACATTTATTGATAATAAACCAGTATTGGCAAGGCTCGCTAAACAGGTTAGCTTTCCTTTTTTATGAAGTACAGCCAGGCCTGTAGCGAGGAGGCGGTTTTAGGGGTTCAACCCCCCCCCCCCTGAAATTTTTCAGGTTATAAAAAAACCTGGTTTACTCATGAATTTTAACTGGCTAACCAAATCCCCATGCTAAGTCTATGAGACACAAAACATTAAGAGTCCCTCCAGGCACTATCTCAAGCAGATATTGACAGGTTTGTAGCGGGGAGGGGTGTGTGCTAGGGGTTAACCCCCCCCCCCCCGAAATTTTCAAACCCCCCCCCCCCCATTTTTTTCTGGCTATGGCCCTGAGTACAGCTGAACCATTTTCTGCAAAAATTCACTGTAAACAGTGAAAGTTTTTTCTAATACACTTGTGTCTAGGTGACATTCAGAAACATTTTACTGTTGACAAATTTTTGGGACCCCGTGCTCATAGTGTATTTGCTTGGACAAAAGATACATTTATAATTGTGTGAATAATGGCATAGTGCTTACTGACACTTTTAGGGGCAGTTGACGTGGTATCATTTTTTCTTGGTGGCCTCTCCTTTCTCCTAGCTATAGTATCACTAATGTGTTTGGCAATATCCTATAACAACACAGTCCATCTGGTTTGCTTTGGTGCCATATTTCTGCAGGCAAGTATAGTCATTCCAAAGTGTAGTCAATGCATCCCAAATAGATAGACAGGAAGAACTGTAGAAATTGGTATAGTTTTCAATATTGTTAAAAAAATCTCATCAAAATAATAAAAAAACAAAGAATTCTTTCAGCTCAGTCATACACAAAAGTTTACTGTATTTCAAAGTGACTTATTCCAAAATCAATATGCATACAATTTCAGGCCCGTTTCTAGCAGAGATGTAAAATTGCACAATTCAGATCTACTCCAAGTATATTGCCATTTTCCACTAGTTGTTTCAGGAGGATTATGTGCATTACTAGCCTTGATAAAGATGCCTATGGTTTATTTGAATTGCTGATGGCTAAAATTTGTTCCTAGACACATTTGAATAGAAATGTATGTTCTGAAATGTACCGATATTCTGAAAGTTAAGAAAATGATCCAGCAGCAACTTTAAGCACAGTGATGTTTCATTGATTTCAAGGTTTGAAAAATAGATAATGCTTAAGAATGCAATCCTGTGTCTGGTGTTGGGAGAAGACTTCTTTGAATTGCAGAAGTGCCCACTCAAATAAGTAGCACATAATTACAAGTAATGTGCATGACACTAAACGACAGAAGTTCTTAACTCTGGATGTTTGGTGTTCTCCACATGTACTTGAGAAATTTGGCTAAACCCAGAATCTTCTAGGTAAGAATCTCCAAGTTCTCTGTGAAACCTCTCTGAGGCCCCTTCCACACATCTGAATAAAATCCCACATTATCTGCTTTGAACTGGAATATATAGCTGTATGGAATCAGATATCCCAAAACAAAGCAGATACTGTGGGATTTTCTGCCTTGATATTCTGGGATATAGTGCTGTGTGGAAGGGTCCTGAATCATCACTATGAAATATTGTATTGTATTGCATTCAATCACACTACAATGCTAAGCAAAATATGAATTTAATCTAATAACACACTTGCAAAGGGCTTTTCTTAAATCAGAGCACTGTTTCCCAAACTCTGGCCTTGCAGATGTTTTGGACTTCAACTCCCAGAATCCCTGATCATTTGTCAAGGCAACTGAGACTTCTGGGAGATGAAGTCCAAAACAACTGCAAGTATTTTCGATATATAAATTACCAAGACTATACATAATACTTCTACACTACAACTAAACTATAAAAAAACTAAAAACTTCCCACTCCCTATTCTGTTTCCTTTAAACATTAATGCAATCATACTTCTTCTTAATGTATTCCAAAATTGATAAATGCCCCCATTGTTGTTGTGAGAAGGTAGTGAACAGATCTCAATCTTTCTTAAAATGCTCAAATATGTCTTTTTAATCAATGCAATACTCTGGATTTTAGTCTATATTTCAGCAGAGATACTTAGCTTTACCCTCAGATTTACTTCAGCACCTTGGATAGTTCCTCAATGTACAGCCAGAGCAGATTCACCGTCTTTCTGACATGGGAAATACGGAATATCCCCACTTACTATTGACATTTAATAGAGTAAGTACGTCCACTGGAACTCAGAAGAACTAACTTTTGGGTAAATAGGCTAAGGATTTTAATGCATATCTCTCACTCCTCAGAATCTGTTGAAACATATCAGAGAATGAAGTGATATCATCATCCCAGGTGACATGATCATGTAAACAAGCTTTGCCTTCGGGGTGCAAGAGGAATCAGAAAGGAGATATCTGAGGAATGGTTGTGACATTGCAGCCTTACTTCGGAGTCACTTTGTGTTAGTACATTTTCTTGATTTGTCATTGTACTTCATATTTCCAATAAAAAAGACAGGGTGCTTGGGAATAGGTCAGAAATCTAACCAGATGCTTATCAAAAAATTTCCATGCACCCATAATCAGATTCCTAATAAAATAAGCATTGGATCATATACATCCGGTAATAACCTTCCACCTTGAATAATCTTTTTTGGATATTAGGAGGAAAATCTATGTTGCAGTTCCATTATCTTCCTATTACATTTCTTGATATAATGAGTAAATAATCCCTTCATCATTTTCCCTGGATTTGGTTAGTATATAACATGTATCAACTTGCTGAGATGAAATCCATCTTGTGTTGCTTATAAAGAACAAAATTACACAGAACAGCTTTATTAAAAGTCATAGCATACTTTGTGACTTTTAATAAACCTGTTCTATGCAATTTGATACCATAACAACTCTTGAGAAATAGCAGTGCTTTCGGAATGGGTGGAGTTTATTTCCCTGTCTTTTCCTCCTCGTATGCCCTTTATAACAATGAGTATGGCCTAAATCCAAAAAGAAAGAAAGCCACTGTCAAGAAAAAGGCCAACAATACTGGATGAGTTAAAACTTTTCAGTGATGAATTACTTCCTAATTTGATTTTAGCTTTGTCCTCTCCTTCTCATTTATAATCAGCAAAATAATTGAGCATGTCATTATTCATTTGTAAAGTTGAACTAATATTTAAAGCATGTAGAAGGGATCTTTGGAACCTAAAATATCCTAGGCACACATTAGAAGATCTTCCTCTAAAGTAATATGTGCCTTTGCCATCCCCATAACTCAGTGGATGAGGAGGAATCTAGGGTTTCTTAAGATATACATCTGACCATGGATATGACCTTCTCACAGTGATTGGCTTACTAAAGTGAAATGGATGACTGGATATGTAATATTCCTTATCACAGTCCAGATCTTCATTCTACACTTTTGCAATTTTATGCAATGCAAGTGGTAAATAGGATGTCATCCCTAAGCCTGGTGACTTCCATTAGAATTTAGATGTGATGGAGTTTGTAACTATAGTAATTCAATATGAGTGAATTGTGTTTGCGACATATAGAATACACAGGTCCAGGGAGTTCCTATGCATGCTTTTACACTTATATGCTTCTGTTGCTATAGTTGTTATTGATGGTGGTATGAATTGTCTTTCATCTTAAGCAGGGCTGAGTTAAACTTACTATTATTCCAACTTATAGAGGGAGATTGTTTGCTGGTTCCTGCAGCTTGGAGAAGGAGCATTAGTCTAGTTGCTTTCAGCACTTCTTCACCATCATACCTCTAAACACTGATGATGGAGCAAGATTAGTGATATGCATAGTGCAAAACAACCAGGGCACAAAAATGATCATTATGCCTGGCTCTTATTCCACACTCTGAGGGTGCATCTACACTGCCAAATCATGCAGTGTAGAAATGCATTAGCCTGTTCATGTTCACATAACACACACACAAATGCTATTCAACCTGAGCAAAGCCACAATGAGGCTGCACCCCAGGCTAAAACAAAACTACAGAGGAAAATCTAAATCCTTCTCCAGGATTTTGACTTGTCCCTATTTGGGACAGTGGGGCAGCCATCCTGGATCCCGATGTGGGATCCAAGATCATGTCTCCACAGCCATTTTAAGCTCTCTGAGCTGAAAGGTGGAATGGCACTTGTTTCCTGCTCCACCCCCCTTGCCAGGATCCCCCTTCCAAATAAAAGAGTAAATCTCTACTTATCAGAACTCCATGGTGTTTACTTTTTGTTTTATCATCATTAAATGAGCAAAGCAGCTTGGAAGGATAGGAGAGAGCTCACTCCTCCCAAAATTACTTTGCTCACTTAATGATGAAAAAAAGAAAAAGAAATTGGAGCATGGAGCTCTGGGAAGTGGTGACTTCCTTTCTGTTGTGTGGGGTTTGGGATGCTGAGGGTTTGAATTGTGCCCCATTCCCAGCTGTAATAAATCACTACTGACTGAAAGGTCATGAGTTCAAAGCCAGCCCGGGTCAGGGTAAGTTCCAGCTACTGTTGACCTATGCAGCTGAAAGACAGTTGCATCTGTCAAGTAGGAATTTAGGTACTGCTTATGCGGGGAGGCTAATTTAACTAATTTACAATGCCATAAAATCTCCAGCAGTATGCAGAAAGAGGATGGTTTCCATCAAAGGACTCAGTGTCGCAGTGGATGATGAAGCAGCAGCTCCCCCTGTGGCTGAATTGAGCATATCCTCACGAAGCCAAAAGCTGGAGTGTTAAATTGCCTCTGTGTCTCTGTCTATATGTGGTTGTCTATATATGTTGTTTGTCCAATGGCATTGAATGTTTGCCATTATATGTTTATTGTGATCCGACCTGAGTCCCCTTCGGGGTGAGAAGGGTGGAATATAAATACTGTAAATAAATAAATGAGGAAAGTGGTTTCAGCACAACAGGGCTGTAAGGACAATGTCCTGCGTCCAGACATTGTGTCTGGCCATTATGTGGCTCAAAACTGAAATTTTTCATACTGTTTCTGAGCCGCATTATGTGCCTGTGTAGAAGGGTCCTTAAAAATTCACTGGTCTCAAATGAGTTGTAAGCTTCAACAAGTGTAAACCCATTGAATTAATCAAACAGAATTGCTAAACACACTAGCTGTGACCAACAGTTTGACTGAGGTCCCATTATTGACGAACTATGGCATAGTGTGATCCAAACAGCTGAACTCTATTTGCAGCAAATGTTTGCCTTTAGCCAAACATATTTACAAAGAAATGCAAGCGTGTGAAAATCTCCCTATTATTACTCTGTTATGTCTTTCCCCCACAGTGATTACCATTTCAAAGAATTGGTTGATGTTAGTGTGCTTTCTCCCTTTGAAACATAACTCCCTTCAGAATTCAGTCTTCCTGGAATATGGCTTCCATTCCATGCATTCAGGCCCGCTTATTTTCATTCCTGAGAAACCCTTTGGGCTTCCCAATCCCCATGTGAACCCTGTCTTTTGGAGGAATACACATTGGCTGCTCCTATTGTTCATCTTGAAACAGTTTGCATAGAAGCACTTTGTTAGCTCTAGGGACAAATGTATTGACTTCAGCTAAACCGGAGACCATTAAAATCTGAAAACATTAATCCTTTTGATTCACTGGTGGCTTTGGAAGTTAACATAAATAGATACCTAAGTAGAAAAGAGCATAAGACAGTTCATTGAAATCATTAAAGTCTTTGCTTGGGAAACTCACAGTGAATTTACTTTATTTACTCACTTGGTTGTAGATAGGGAAAATATAGCCACCAAAATATCCCAAGATTAATGGCCATTTGGAACCCCTCCTGAGAAAAGATAAATGAGGTCATGCATGGTCAGGAAAAATATAAACATACTAATAAACTAAAAAATATAAACATACTAATAAATTCCAAGACTATGTTTTTTAATGGAGAAGTCATAGGTATACCAATAAGTTAGGTAGTTTTTTTGGCCCAGGCCATTCAATAAGGCTAGCAGAACAAGATGGCAACTTCTGACATTAGCCAAGGCCCATATGTTAGTAAGGGGCCCACTGTTGTACTAAAGAGTCTTCTGGTCCTACCTATTGTGACTCAACAACAGCCTCGGAGCAAAGGGGATGGTGGTGATGAGGATTTTGGGATTCAAGATGGGTTTCAGGATGATTCTGATTATGTGGGGAATTATGGGATTCAGACACAGTCTGGTTCAGAGATGCAGCCTGTTGTTGAAGAGAACCAGATGCAGCCTGTCACTGATGAAAACCAAGGAAGCGTTCCCATGGGAAATAATGAGGATGACGTGTCTCAGGTTCAGGTTCAAGATAACATTAACAAAGGCACCGACCTTGAATGCCAGGCCAAGGTTGAGTGTGAGGCCCCATTGCTTTCTCAAGCTTCTCGTTTACTGTTTAAAGGAATGCTGCATGGAAGCCTTAGATTAGCTAATAAGGAGGCGGCTAGTGAAGGGAAAAAGAATGCTTTCATGATTTGTTTTTAAAAACAATTTGCTGAGAGGCAACTCTTTGTCAAAGCAAATCATCACTTCAACAGAGAAATTGGTCTGTTTTTCCGTGCTATTTTTGCCTTGGATATATTCTTGTTCCTGGATCTTTGTAACTCACTGAATGGACTGTTTTTGTCTATGGGGATTTGGATTTCTGGAGTCTATTTTGCACCTATTATTGGAACTGTATTTCTGCCTGCTTTGCTACGATATATATATACTGCTTTTGCTTAATAAACTACAAAAGACTATCATCTGTGTGCTGCTTGGTGTCTACAGCAAGGTGAATCTATTCTGAGGTGCGACACTACCACTGCTTTTTTGTCCTTTTTATTATAAGAACCATAATAAGTATAAAGTCAAGGAGCAGCAATGCTTTCTGTCCAAGTTCACCCACTCTGAGCAGTGTGGACTGGAACTAGAGCAAAGGTAAGGGAAAAGTAGCCTTTTAGCCACAAGTGGCCATGAAGACCACATCTATAACTTCACTAATCATCTTGATGATCCAGAACTCCCTGGGGTATTTAATCAAATATATTTATTTACTCTTACTCATTTTTGAGCAATTCTACAATAAAAAATTGCCTCAAATAACCCAAGTTATCCCCCCCCCCCAAAAAAAAACAAGGCTTTCCCAGATTGTCAAAACATTTTTTAAAGAATGGCTGAAAATCAGCCTAATTAGGACTGTTCTCAAGAACATTATCAAGTGATTCCTGTATGAATATTGCTGTGTATATTCACACTGTATCTATAATAGGTATTTCTTTCCACATATCTACAAGCTAAGATGTTGTTGCCATTTTGATTTCCCAATGCAAATCAGGATAAGGTGCAGAAATTTAGGTCTCAAAATTGTGATTGAGATTTAGACCTAAATTGGGGCAGATTATGTCTTAATCCACATACATTAAATGAGGGTCAAAACTGAAAAATAGTATGTTAAGACTTGCACATTCCTACAGATTTTGTTTTGTTAGTTTGTTTATAATAAAGAAGGTTCAAGTACATATTTTTGTAACTTCAAGGTTATAAAAGTTTTGAGACAGAGGTGGGAATGACAGCTTAGCAACTTTCCCACTGTCATGTTAAAGATCATTTGATAGAAAAAGTGAAAGCTAGATCAATAACCATATATGTGTATACATGCATGCAAATCCACCTATATATACACATATAGAATATGATTTGGCATGATTAGATTTCTGTTTGATTTTTTTTTTAAAAAAAACAAGTCAAACAAAACACACTACAAGTTATCTAAATTAAAATGGGGCAAACAGAAGTTAATGAACACAGTTGCCCAAGTTATTAAAACTTTCTGCATGAAAACATCTAAACCAATTTGCCTATATTTAACACTACTGGCAGCACTGGTGCATGCAGTTCAATAGTTCAGCTTTTCAAGTTTTCTAATTGCTTTCAGCACCTTCAAAAAGCATTTATGTTTCAGGATATAACTAAATGGAATAAATTACTTGCAATCACTTCAAATGCAAACAACAATAACAACAAAAACAAATAGAGGGGGTGTTGCATGCAACGGCATTGGCTTCTCTTCCCCTTTGAGAAGTACAATGAAGAATTAAAAGGAAGCATAGTTAACTAAAATGTGAAACATACTTCTGTGATCTAAGCATTAGGAAACCCTAGGCTTAATTTAATTGGTATATAAAAGGTGAGGGGAAACGTCCATCAAACTGACATTTCTATTCATTTATCTTGACAGCAACTAATTCACTGAGTGGTAGCAGTCTAAATAATTCATAAATAATAATGTGTGTTCATAATTTTGTTTTATGTAGAAACATGGAATATATGTACACCTGCAGAGACTGATAGAAAGATGCTTTCCACATTAAGGAATATGAGTGCTATCTTTGAATGGAGTTCTTATTTGGAAAGTTGTCAACCAAATGTTTATCTTGCTTTAATCTGCATTAAAATTCTTATTATGCTGTAATCTAAGAAAGCAACCAATTAATAACGGGAAAGGAGATAAGATGTTGGAGTCCTTTGTGTATGGTTGAAGTTATGTGGGATTGAACCAAAGGATGCTCCTTTTCTCTGTTTGTCCCAGGAAGATGTCTTTTGTCTTTCAGTACAAACGAAATGATTTCATATAAGAATAAACGAAAATGTTGCCCTCCACCATTTCTTGGACTACAACTGATATCATTCCCCATGGCTAGTTTGCACTTATGAGAATTGCAATTCAACAATCCCCATAGAACCACTATTATTTAGAACCACTATGACACCATAGATTGTTATGCTGGGTAAAAAGCAATTCAAATTTCTCAGATTATTTTTCTGTTTCTTATTCCTCTAAGGAAAGATGTTTTTTCTGCATAATAAAACTTTTTAAAAATATTTTTTTCATGATGTTCTCAGAATGTGTTGTGTGGTCACAGAAATCCCTCTTCCAACACACAATGCTTCAATAATCAGATGTTCTTTTGGAAGCCATGCAGAGCAGAAGAAACCTTCTCATGCCACTCTGTGAATCTTGTAGTTATATGAAGAAGCCATTGAGAGAATCCACATCTGATTTGTCCCTTTATAACAAGCAAAGACTACATGGGAAGATTTCGTTCAGTTGACCTTGCCCATGTGTTTCCTAGTAGCTGTATTGGTCATACAGAAAAAGGTAACAATGTCTAAAATCCACAAAACAGTGATACCTCTGTTAGACCAACCAAAATGCATAAAATACAAGCTTCAAAAGTTCCATTGGTTTTTTCACCAGGCAAAATGTTAAAAATCATAAGATTATTACAGTAGAGTCTCATTTATCCAAGCCTCGCTTATCCAAGCCTCTGGATAATCCAAGCCATTTTTGTAGTCAATGTTTTCAATATATCGTGATATTTTGGTGCTAAATTCGTAAATACAGTAATTACAACATAACATTCAACTGTCACCTGGTATGGCAACATCAATAATCCAAACTTTTTTCTTTTCCACAACTGTGAGGTCTAGAGTGTTGTGTTCCAAAACTTTGTCAGACTAGATTCAAAAGTCCCACATTAATAATAATAATTATTATTATTTTATGACACAGCAAACAAGATAGATATGCTGGACTTCATATCACAAAATCACAAGTCGAACACTTCCCAAGCGTTTAGGACTGTGTGATGTATTTTCAGATGATGCATGCAGATCCCAGTAGGGTGGCCTTTTGCAGTTGGCAGATCGTAATTTTGTCAATGTCTATTGTTTCCAAATGCCAGCTGAGATCTTTTGGCATGGCACCCAGTGTGCCCATCACCACCGGGACCACCTGCACTGGTTTTATTATTTTATTTTATTATTTTAACAATTATATTATTTTATTATGACACAGCAAACAAGATAGATATGCTGGATTTCATTTCACAAAATCACAAGTCGAACACTTCCCAAGTGCCTAGGACTGTGTGATGTATTTTCGGATGATGCGCGCAGATCCCAGCAGGGATTATATTATTATTATTATTATTATTATTATTATTATTATTATTATTATTATTATTATTATGCCTTATATGTGATTTTTATTACTTTATTTCTGTATTTCTATAGCCCATGGAAAAAAGACAGGTTATTAATAAAAATGGTGGACTGATTACCTGGTGTTTATCACTAACTCATCTCTATAGCAGTCCATGAAGAATCATTTAACAATGAGGCACATTCCAAGCAGTTTCACTTATTGTGATTCTCAATGGCAATTTTATTTAGATGTTTTGACAGCCCATTTGGAAGTGTTCCCAGAGCACCTATCATCACTGGAATCACAGCTGAATTGTTTTATTTATTACTACTCTTAGTAAATTGTCCATGGCTTTTGTTTTTATCTGAGCATACTTCTGTAGGCGATTCATGTTTGCAACTGGGAAAGGAATAGCCAGTGCTGGACACAAATGGCCTCCCTTTTCTGTATATTGATTTCTCTCAGGTTGTAATGGGATTAATGTTTTGAGCTAGAGTGAATCCCACTTATAACATGTAGTACAGTATCGGTAGCATGAAAGCCCAAAGCTAAGCCTCCCAAGGGAGATGTTTCAAGAGTAGAGCAGAAAAGGATATAATCCTATCTAAGCTTTCTGTGCTGTATGTCCAGGTAGCAAAAGAATAGCAGCTCTTTAAAAGGAGAGTAGTCAAAGGTCTTTGCACTTAGCAAACATGTGGGACAGTAGTGAAAAGTTACTTTAGCACTTGAATGGTCAAATGTGTGTGAGGGACTCCAAAGATACAAAGAGAAATCTTAAGTGTGATTGAAAGACACTGGAGTGGTTTTTCAGAAACCTGCAGAGGGATCATTCAGAGCATTTCCCCCTCTATCTCCCAAGAAGCATTCAGCAACAAGCAATAACAGTTCAAGAATGACAATGACTTTGGTAAGATGATGCTATGGGTTTAGACGATGGACATTGTAGGAAATGGTAGCAGCCTTTTGCTTACGCCACGGTATTACTCATTCTATTCATCTCTCTTCAAAGGTTCTTGGACAGAGAGAAGAAGACATTTTAGAGCTGATGGGGAACAGTTGATAGGGTTAAAAAAAAGTTTTTTCAGTCAAAAAGAAGAAAACAAAGTAGAAGAGAAAATAAGGAAAGGAATCCCATAAGAAAATGTCTAGGATTTTTTTTAAAAACAAAACAAATCTTCCCTCTAAAAGAAGGCTGCACTTTAATATGTTTTAAACATTCTCAAGGAAAAAGAAAGGAAATTTTTTTCACTGGGAAGGGGGGAACTGACAAGAAGTCTGGATAACAGCAAGGAAAGAATTGAAGCCCCAGCTGAAGACAGACCTTAATGTCAAGAGCTTTGAAATGAGGACAAGGTTTTTCAAACATGTGGAAATTCACATTATGTACTTTCCTCATTCAAAGTTCATTTTCATAATTTGTCCCTCCGCTTTATACTCCAAGGTCACATATGGGATTTTTTTTAACCTCCATTATTGTTGTCCTAAATTATTGTGAGATCCTTTACACTCCAAACTCTGGGATTCTAATGGACCATTCAGATATGTTGAAATGTGAGAAAGGCTATCCATTCCAGCATTTCTAGTCTGTAAATTTCAGAAATCACAATGACTAATAATAATAATAATAATAATAATAATAATAATAATAATAATAACTTTATTCTTATACCTCGTCCCATCTCCCCGAAGGGACTCGGGGCGGCTTACATGGGGCTATTCCCGGACACAACAGCACATTACATCATGGAATGCTTGCAAAGTTAAACATTCCCAATGTGTGGACAGTCTGATGTTTGGAAATAATGCTTCTTGCTAAAATAGATAGATTTCTATTAGCAATGTGTTTATTTTTTATTTTAATGCATGATGACATCCCAAAAATCAATTCCCTTAGCTTTTTTAAAAAAAAAATGAAACAGAATATCTAAGCTTTTGAACTAAGACATTCACGGGGCTAATGTGGATAGTGTCATTATTTAGTTTAGTCACTAGATGGCACTGGACTCAGTTTAAAAAAACCACTTCAGCACACGTTTCAGCCCCCACCCAATCTGGGCTTTCCTGGGGGGTGAAGTAACTACTGGGATGGCATGCATGCATGTTGAAGCCCCCCAAAACAACCCTTAAAAATAAAAAAAAAACTTATCCGGCCACCATTAAGTTACCCCTTGAGGAAAACTACTGCTCGTCCTCCCTCCCTCCCCATCTCCTGGTGCATGCATGAACCTTAAAGCCCCCTAAAATAACCCTTAACATTTTTAAAACTTACCCGGCCGCCATTAAGGTACTCCTTGAGGAAAATTGCTCCTGCCCCCTCTTCCCTTTTCATCGCCTGACACATCATTTTTTCACTTCAGAAGGACTCAAGAATTTTCTTGATGGTAGCTGGGTAAGTCTTTTAAATTTTAAGGGTTATGTTGGGATGCTTGGAGGGAGGGGATGAGTGCCATCCCTCACCTTTGGGCTCCAGGAGCCCAAAAGGTGTGAGATGGCTATATGGAAACATATCCCAGGTAGTCCGAGGACTACCCGGTAATCAGCCCCCATATGCCCAATACCCATTACACCTGGGCCTTTTAGGAAAGACCGGATCTAATGGAGTATCTAATTAATTTGGATCAAACCAAGGAAACCCTGATTAGATCTGAATTAATTTGGTTTTACCAAAGGCGTCATCTGGATGCCTCTATTAAAGACGGGACAGGTTTAGGTTTAAAGTCCTATCTGGATGGGCAGTTTCTTGAATTTAATCTCATGATTTGAGAGAGATAGTAAAGTTCATGACTGGTGTATCCTCTAAGCTTTCCATGGCAGAGCTGTGTTATCTCCTTCCACACCTTTATCTGTGACATTTTTATGACACAAGCTGTCTCAATTACTTAAACATACTGATCATTTATGACACCATTTTGAATGTACAGTCCATTATTTCTTCTAGTATTGTTTTATGAATATCTGAACACTGCACCTGGTTTTTGTCATGTAACAATGTGACATCTCTGAGAGTACCGGACATACCAAATCATTATAATGAATGCCTCAAAGTGAACAAGTTAGCTTCACTTTGGAAAAATATTCTCTGCAGAATGGATTGGAATAATGATCTCCTTTCTGAAAGAGGAATGCAGCACCTTTCCAAGCAGGTTGTTCTCTGAGCAAAGGCTATCAGTATGCTTTTTAACTGTTTTCAACAGTCATGACAAAGTTATCTCAAAGCTTACATAACGGCAGTAATTGCTGATACGCTCTTCAGTATCTCCAGCTGAGGCGGCTTTTCTAATTCTGTTATGGATAGAGTTTTTTAGTCCAATGATACATTAAGGATGGGCAACAATTTAACATTGATTTTAGAGATTAAAATGTGCAAATATGTTCATTTTCAGAAAGGAAAGAACTTGTCATGAAAAACAAATAAAAGGAGGCAAAATCTAAAGGATGGTTTTGTCAACCAAGCCTCAAGACTTTCAGTAATTAACTCCTAACTGGTAGAGCTTTGGATGGATTGTGCCTTTTATTTTTCTTTATCAAATGGAGCTTTAGACTTTTGCATCCCACAATTTAATATTTACATTAAATTGGCACCTCTTTGTTTCCTGAAACACTACCAGGTAAGCAACTACAGCATGGTTCTTCTTTTTAGTATACAGTGTTCCCTCACTTATCTCAGGACCACCCGCAATAAGTGAAAATCTGTGAAGTAGGGACACTATATTTATTTTAATATTTATGTCAGAACCCTGCTACTAGAGCCTGTATGTGGCTCTGAGTTTCAGGGTCACTGACATTGATAAGACACCTGCGTCTCAGGACTCGGAGAAGAAACGGCTGCTGGACTTGGCGGGGAATTTACGCGGGGTTTTACTGAGCGGGAAGAGACTTTTCAAATGAGGGGGAGGGTATATAAAGGATGGTTGGCCGGAGTCTCCCATTCTTGGCTTTTCGGATGTTTATGTTTCCTGCAGTAAAGTTTCTGGTGATATCACAGAGAGTCTCGTGTGTTCATTCAGGAGCGGCTGTGGTGAGCTGACACTAAGCCAAGAATATAGACACCATCCCGCCGTAGCGGTGAGGTGTAACATGCAAGTGGAGGATGAAGAACTCTTGGGCGCAGGAGGAGGAAGGTCGGGAAGGGCCACTCCCGAGCCGGACACTGAGTTCCACCAGCTGGCGGCCCTGGCGTCATCCACCGCTTATGCCCAGCCAAATGGGGTAACCCAGAGGCGTAGAGTGGTGCGGGGAGACAGCACCGGAGGAGAGGAAGGTTCACCTTCCCCAGGCCCACAAAGGATGGTGTTTCTGGAGGAGAGGATGTCGGCGATGGAGACCACCCTGGCAGTAATGTCGAGGGCGATGGAGCGCCTGGCGTTTTTGGCGGAGCCAGAGAGAGGAAGGGAACTTCGGGCTGGCTCAATGTGGGACGTGAGCGTGGGAAGCAGCCAGGGCTTTGCAGACCTCCCAGCACCGAAGGGAAGGGAAATGCGAAAGGAGCCCGGCGCCCGGCCCAAGACCCAACCAAGCCTGACGCGGGTGGAGGAGAGTGACGACGAAGGGGAAAAGCCTCCGAGAATCCCGGCTACGCTCCCAGCTGAGACCCTGGTGCCCCTGGCGAATGCCGGGCGTGGCACAGGGCCAAGAGAAACAGCAGCGGGGCCCACTGGTCCGCAAGGGGGCTTGCGACGGGCGGAGAATTGGGGATTGCCACCACAGGGACCCCTACCGAGACGAGAGGAACTAAGGATCGAGTTTGGGGGAGAGTCCTCTGAACTGGATTTTTTCCTTACCACGGTGAGGGGCTATATGGAGGACAATGCTCACACTTTTAGAACGGAATCCAGCCGGATACGGGCCATTGGCGCAGTGTTGAAGAGGGGAGCGGCTAGCTGGTACGTTCAGCTGCACGCGCGGCGCGACCCATGTCTGGGGTCAGTCCGACGCTTTATGGGGGCCCTGGAGACCCGTTTCTGAGATCCATTGGAGCAGATCCGGGCGAGGGAGAAGTTGAAGACCGTCTCCCAGGGGCAGAGGTCGGTATCTGAGTATGCGGAGGAATTCCAATGCCTCGCCGAAAAGGTGCCGGAATGGTCTGCAGTGACAAAGATGGAACTCTTCAAAGAGGGGCTCAGGCGGGAGATCCTCTCCTGGGCGGTGCATCGTGATGAGCCTGACACACTGCGCGGATGGATTCAGCTGGCGGGGCGCGTCGAGACATCGCTGGCCCAGGCGAGGAGGCACCGAGGAGCGCTACAGCAACGGCCGCAGATGAAAGAGGGGAGCCGGAAGGAGGGATCAGCCCCAGCCGGGAGGAGAGCGGAGCCGACAGGGAACGTGAGCGCCAGCAGGAGTGGCTGCTTTGCGTGCGGCCGGTTGGGCCACAGAGCTGCCGAGTGCTGGCAGAGAAAAGGGGAAAGCGGAGGCCAGCCCAAACCAAGAGCCGTGGCAGGAAAACGCGCCGAGGAAGAAACACCGATGAGGCACCGTTCGGGGGGGTTGGTAAGTCAGGACAAAGCTATGATAGTGGTCCCCATTCAGCTTGAAAATGGCAGCAAACAAGCAACCTGCAAAGCGTTTGTGGATTGTGGATGTTCCAGGAACATCATTTCCCCTGAATTAGCCGAGGGATTAGGATGCGAAAGGACGAACCTAGAATCCCCAATAGCATTTTCCCAGTTGGACGGATCCACAGCATCAGGATCGTTAGCTAGGTACAGTGCCGAAGATGTAAAGTGTAAGATAGGGAGTTGGGAAGGAAAGGTGTCATTTGTGATATCACAAATAGCCAGCTATAATGTTATACTAGGCATGCCGTGGCTGGGGCAGGCCAACCCGCAAATCAACTGGGAGGATAAGAGCATGATTTTCGGGATGAGTTTGGAAGGAGGGAGCCAGGAAGTTGAGAGGGAGCCGGGGAAAAGGGGGGAGGAAGACTCTATCAGAATAGCAGAACTGGCAGATAAATTACCCCCAGAGTATCGGGATTTTGTGGACGTGTTTGACGAGAAGGAAGCAGACAATTTCCCACCGAAGCGGAGAGTTGAAGTGAAAATAGAGCTAGTCCCAGGAGCAGAGCTTCCCAAGGCAAAGATATACCCGATGTCGGCTAGGGAAAAGGAGGAACTGAGAAAGTACATTGATAAAAACCTAGCGAGAGGTTTCATAGAACCTTCGAACTCCCCTTTAGGGGCACCTGTGTTGTTTAGGAGGAAAAAGGACCAAACGCTGAGGCTCTGCATTGACTACAGGGGCCTGAATGCAATCAGTACTGTAAATAAATACCCTCTACCCTTAGTGAAGGACTTGATCGCCCAGTTATCGGAGGGACAGATATTCACTAAATTGGATTTAATTGAGGCTTACCATAAATTGCAGATCAAACCAGAGGACAGGTGGAAGACGGCCTTCTCCTGCGCCTTCGGATTATTCAATTATTGTGTGCTCCCATTCGGTTTATGCGGGGGAGGGGCCGCGTTCATGCAATTAATCAACGAAGTGTTGCATCCATTATTGTACAAGGGAGTCTTTATTTTTTTAGATGACATATTGATAATGTCTCGGACCAAGGAGCAACACGTAGAACTAGTCCGGGAAGTCCTACAAAAGTTGAGGGAAGCGAAGCTGTATGCGAAGCTTGCCAAGTGCGAGTTCAATAAAGACCAGATAGACTTTCTGGGGTATAGGATTTCCTCCCAGGGAGTGGCGATGGACCCTGCGAAGGTGGAAGACGTAAGGGGGTGGGAAGCCCCCAGAACACGGAAGCAGCTGCAATCCTTCCTGGGGTTCGCAAACTTCTATAGAACATTTATCAAGGACTTTGCGCGCCTCACTTTGCCATTAACGGATTTATTAAAGACTAAAGGCAGGGGAGAAACAGCCAAAGTGAAGGCCCCAGGGGCCAAACTGACCTGGACAATAGAATGCCAGGAAGCTTTCGAAGCCCTAAAAAAGCGTTTTACCGAGGAGCCTGTCCTACAGCACCCTGATATGTCTAAGGCCTTTGTACTACATTGCGATGCGTCAGACAGGGCATATGGGGCAGTTCTGCTGCAGAAAGACGAGGGGGGGAACCTGAAGCCATGTGGCTATCTGTCGAAAAAATTTAGCGATACAGAAATAAACTGGCCGATTTGGGAGAGAGAAGCCTTAGCGATTCTGAAAGCACTAGAGTGCTGGAGACACTTCCTGGAAGGAAGTGGAACACCGTTTGAGGTGTGGACTGATCATAGAAATTTACAGTATCTGAGATCCCCTCGTAAACTATCAGCGAAGCAGATTAGATGGGCCCAATATTTCAGCCGTTTTGATTTCAGACTCAAGTTCTTCCAGGGGAAACACAACATACTCGCTGACGCTCTCTCTCGGATGCCTCAGCACGGGGGAGGAATTCAGGAATCTGAGGGGAGCCTTTTCCTAGATAAGCAATGGGGCCTGGCAGTACTGACTCGAGCACAAGCAGCCAAAGAAAACAAACGCACTGCCATTTCCACGGGGGGAGGAGAAATATGGGAGGAAGAGTTGAAGCGAGCATATGGAATGGACAAATGGTTACAAACGAACAAAGAACAGGGAGAACTGTGTGGGGATTTGGTGTTTGTTAATAAGAAATTGTATATTCCTGAATGTTTAAGACAAGAAATGTTAAGGAAATGCCACGATAACAAGGGTGCAGGTCATCTAGGCCCCACCAGGACTATTAAACTGTTGGCCAAACAATGCTGGTGGCCCGGAATGAGGAAAGACGCCAGGGGGTACGTCACGCAGTGTGAATTATGTGCAGAGGGCAAGACACCACCTGGGAAGCCCCAGGGGCTATTGCAGAAGGTGGTGGAGCCCATGAGGCCATGGGAATGCGTGGCAATGGATTTTGTAGGCGAACTACCCCCCAGCAGAGGCCACAGATACATTTGGACAATATTGGACCTATTCTCAAAACAGGCACACTTTGTGGCCCTGCCAAAACTCCCCTCGGCTGAAAAGCTCGCTGATTTGTATGTGAAGCATGTATATCGCCTACATGGGTGCCCCGACAAAATAATTAGCGACCGGGGAGTCCAATTTACTGCAAAATTTTGGGGAAAATTCTTACAGCTGTTAGGAGCGGAAAGGAATCTGAGCTCGGCTTTTCATCCCGCGACCAACGGGGGGGTCGAACGTACCCAACAGACACTGTGCCAATTCTTGAGGATGTACACCAATTATAGACAGGACGATTGGGCGGACCTTCTTCCGTTTGCTGAGATGGCTTTTAACGGGGCCGTACATTCGGCCACAGGTCGTGCCCCATTCGAAATAGTATACGGACAGGAGGTGGTACCTTTCCCCAGGCTACCCGAGTGGAAGGAAGGAGAGGGCCAGACCGACAAGGAATGGCCGGCCAAAATTAAACAAGGGTGGCAGACCGTGGTGGAGGCATTGAGGGAAACACAAAAGAAGTACAAGCTCTTTGCAGATCGTAGGCGCCGAGAGGGGGACAAATTGGGCGAAGGAGATCTGGTTTGGCTGAGCACAAAAAACCTGAAATTGGGGTTCCCATCTAAGAAATTGGCTCCACGCTATATAGGGCCGTTCAGGGTAGCGAAAAGAATAAACGAAGTGACCTATGAGCTGAGGCTACCCAAGGACCTAGGGAAGGTACACCCGGTATTCCATTGCAGCCTGTTAAAAAAGTATAAAGGAACTCTGGACAGCGGAGAACAATAGTGGTGTTTAATCTTTTCCTTCCAGGACGAAGGGGAGGAGGACGCCATGTCAGAACCCTGCTACTAGAGCCTGTATGTGTCTCTGAGTTTCAGGGTCACTGACATTGATAAGACACCTGCGTCTCAGGACTCGGAGAAGAAACGGCTGCTGGACTTGGCGGGGAATTTACGCGGGGTTTTACTGAGCGGGAAGAGACTTTTCAAATGAGGGGGAGGGTATATAAAGGATGGTTGGCCGGAGTCTCCCATTCTTGGCTTTTCGGATGTTTATGTTTCCTGCAGTAAAGTTTCTGGTGATATCACAGAGAGTCTCGTGTGTTCATTCAGGAGCGGCTGTGGTGAGCTGACAATTTATACATTATTTTAGTAGTTATACACTATTTTAAGTCTTTATCAACCAATTGTGTGTTGATTAATCGCCTTCTTCTCCTCCTGTTGCAGCTTGGGCTCCTTTTCTCTTCCTTCGGCTTCTCTTTCCTCCCTTCCTTAGGCAGTAAATTGTAATTTTGTGTGATTTATAATACTCTTTTAGAGTTTATTGAAAACCTGCAAAACAGCAAATCCGTGAAAAGTGAACCGCAAAATAGTGAGGGAACACTGTACTTACTACATGACTTGTGTGGACAAGAGATAATTTTATTACAATTCATTTTAAAAGTATTGATAAAAATTCACACATGTCTTCTTATTTGGGATGAAAACAATGTAAGGATTTTAAAAACTGACTGTGGTTTAAGGTGAAACAGACCCTTTTGCTTCCCCAGTCAGAGTACATGTCTTGTATGTAAATGGCCCTGGGTTCATTGTCCAGGAACCTACATGACCCTGGATGGTTGGATGAATGTTGCCAGTTGGTGCTGCAGACGAATGGCTGCAGTCCTAAACAAACATTGCTGGGAATTAGTTGCACTGATTTCAGTTATTTCATTTACTTGTGAAATGTTTCACAGAAAAAAAACTGGGATTCATTTAATGTATTTAGACTTGAACTTGCATCTTTATAGATGCAAATGATGGTCCCTATCATTAAATTATTGTTCTTCCGAACCAAAGTTGGACAAGCGTCGCAAGCTCCATCCAGTACAGGAAAATAAAAGTCGCAATTCACCAAAAGCTCTACCAATTACATCTTGATGTTCTACTAGTTTAAGTGGGACTAGGAGCTGAACATACTTGAAGTGTGGAACTCTAATGACCAAGTTTTGATAACAAGAGTTGATGAAAGACAGCAAGAACAGTGTCACCAATTAATGAGCTTTCAGAAAGTGAGATATTCCCTGCTGGTTTAGCTTTTCATATGTGGCACCTTGCAATGATAAAAACAGACAGTTGTATTGGAAAAAGTGCTATCTTAATTATTATTATTCATTTGTATTGCAGCAAAACACCAGGGCCCCAAGGAAGTGTGTTTAGAATTACACTCTAAAATTCTTTTGCTTTGCTGATTTTTTTCAAGATGAAAACTTTTGAAATAAACAAAGAAAGGAAGAAAACCTAATGATTTTTTGAATCCCAACATGAGGAAGGCAAAACTGTTTGAAATGGGAAGTGGCTATGAATTGTAGAGGTATTCTCAAGGTAACTGGATATGAACTTGAACTAATTTTGATTCTTAATTAAATCGGATTTGTGTCAGTCCCTTCCAAATTAGTTTTAAAATGACACAACATTGTCAGAACCAGTACGTGATTTGTGAAGATACTAAAACTTATAGATACTTAAAGTTGCAACATATACTCCTCATTATAAAAAGAATGAAAATAAATTGGGGTAAAGCATCTATCAATTTCCTTCATATATCTGCCTTCAAGTTGCCTATCGACTTCTAGTGATCCTGTGAATTTTATAGGGTTATCTTAGACATGTAATACTCAGAGATGGTCTTTACCTATTTTTTAAAAATAACAGGCTTGTTTGTTATTACTGGAATGCTTGGATTATTGCCAGAAAACAATGGTTTGTGTTCTATCATAATTCCCTACTGCTAGGCAATCATTGGTAGGTTGTATGTGAACACATACATAAATCACATCAATTCAGTAGATTTACTCTAGCTGGAAGTAATAATTAAATAATTTAATTCACATTTATAAAGGTTTATGTAGAGCTAGCATTTTTTTTTTCAGAGAGGGCAGCCCTGTACAAACCCCACTAAGCATATTTATTTCTGTCTTCATTAGCGGCAATACTCTAATAAGCAATCATTTCATTTTTTTAAAGTAACCAATTCATTCAAGAGGCAGATAAATCCCCATTTCTACTGATTGTTAATCAAGAAGCTTGAAACAAGGAGCAATCTGTATTGCAGAGTGCTGAAACATGTTTTTCTGCTTCTGATGTAAGCAACAAAAAGGCAGAAGCATGACCTCATCCGTGACAAGTGACATAGACTAGCAATAGTCAGCTACTTCATAAAGCAAAACAGGGCCAGGGGGACTGTGTCAAGATACATTTTTATTAGATTCAGATGCTCCATATTTCCTATTCATTCTGAAGAGGCAAGATGAATTGTTAGTGCATTGACGACTAAAGGCTCACCTACACCAGGAAACCCAATACAAATCTAGCTTTGGAAAAGCCCCAGATAATTCTGAACCCAGGACAGTTGTCTAGACAGGTTGAGACTGCATGGCCCTGCTAGGGTGTTACCTCTGTGTCACCACCGGTCCCAGTTTGGCCTCTGACCGGATCTGAGCATCTGGCTGCTGTGGTCACATCTACTGAAATGGGTGCCCACACAATCAGCAAAAATAAGGCGATAAAAAAGCGTGATGGAAGCAGTGTCAATCTGTTTAGGAAATCAGAGCAAATTGGACTTGAGGCAGCTCTCCAGACTGCCCTTCAGTCACTCAGTACTCTCTGACTTTGCCTAAAGCAGAAGGGGGGAGGGAATATTAATGCAAAAAACAAACAAACCTTGTGAAGCCATTGTGCATTATAAAGTTAGCCACCACTGCAGTTGTAAGTGAGTACAGGATTTTTTAGCCTGTGTAAACATGTTCAAAGTAGTCAACAATGGTGACATTGTGATCATGAAACATGTATTTAAAACATCATCCTTCATCATTTATTTCCTGGGGTTGTGGCAAACATTTAAACGATATTTGCAGATTATCTCATCCACAAAGACAAGCAACAAACCAAGACACATCTTCCTTCCCCCCTTCTCCCTCCTAAAATGTCAGTTAAGATATTATGTCCCTACATGAGGGCAAATATCAACATCAGTTTCGCAAAACGCTTTTTGTTGAAAAAAGTAGTTTTTTTTCACAAAATATGTTATTTAAGCAAAAGAAGAAAAAACATTTTATGCACCCTTCTTTCTCTTAAGATAAATGAAATTGCTATTCCTAACTATAGTTGCCCCAGTGAATCAATTAAGTCAGCTTCCAATTCCATTATATTTTCTCATTTTGGTGCCCTCCCTTTCAACTCCACTTTGGATTGTGACCTGATCACATTAAGCATTAGGTTTGGACCCTAATCAGTTTGAACGAAAATGATTTATAGCTTTCAGTGGGTCATTTTATATAATACTGTTTCTACAATTCCCAGAACTCTCTCTTGTAATTTGCCTTATTTTTAAAAAAATGTTATGGTTAAAATTTAAAATATTTCTAAAAAATCATTAGATTGATGAATTGTTTTGAAACTTGGCATACCTGCAGTTGTAAATAGGATCCAAAACTGAGGTAGTTTTCATGCAGATAAGTCTCTAAATGGCTGAGGACTGACCTTTTAAAGTTTTCCATTGTAGCCAATGGGCTGAATCTTTGCCAAATGAAAATGGCAAGAACCCTCCCCATTTGAGTAACTTCCCAGTAAACAGAATGAGGGGTCAGCTGACAATGGACCCCAAAACAGCATGCCTTTTGGCTGAATTGCACACCTCTATTAAGCAATAATCTGTTTCTGAGCTTGTTTGCATATGAATCTTGATGGGTCTTATAAAAATACAAGTTGACAAAAAAATCATAAATTGGCTTTTTAGAATTGCTGAAATTATTATTTTCTTCTTTTTCATAAAATGCCATTTGAGCCAAATGTTCAAGCTGTGAGTATATTTCACTTAGTACTGATAGTAAAGTAAAGAGTAAAGCTGTGATTATATTTCACTTAGTACTGGTAGTAAAGTACAGAAAGACATGCACTGCCTGGAGAACCCATGATCTGGACCTCTGAGTTAGAGTCTACAAAACAAACAAGCCTGTGTTATAATTTACTAACTCTCCCTCCTGTCAAAGCCTGTCATGTCTTTTAACAACCTTCAACTTATAGTCATCAGGTACTTAGGATGGCACCTATAGTTTAAAGTATTTTACAGGAGACAAAATTTTACAGGATCATTCCTCTTTTTATTTTGTTGTTTTCCAAGGTTCACCTGCTTTCTGTACGCAGAAACATCTATGCTGTTTTCAATGTGAAATCTCAACTGAAATTTAAATATTTAAGTAAGTTCCTTGATAAGTATGTCTTGAACATACTTCTTTTTTGAGGGGGTGGGGAGGAAGGAAATGGTATTCCTTGGGGGTGAAAAAAGAATTCTTGCATTTCTAGACTAAGGTGCTCACTCAAATTAAGTACACAATGGGAAAAAAGAAGAGGTGATGAATATGTCAAGCAGAACACAAAATGCACCAATCTGGTATGGCTGAACAGTGATAGTAGCAGCGAGGGACCCTCTGCTGATGAACAAAAAGGTCACAAATCTCCACAGAATGTCTTGAAAATTGCGAAAATGCAGACAGCAAAGATATAAAGGTGCTTTGGAGATGGGAAGCCAATTCATTGTGTATCCTTTAAATTACTGTTGGCTTATATACTGGTATATTTTAAAAGAAAGACAGACAGAACTACTCTCTGTTTTATTCTCATGTTACCATTTATTCATTTTCATGTATTTGTCTTATTTATCTTTCCATCAATAGATATATGGATTTCTTCTCTTATTCTCATAGCAAACCTATGGGAGAGGTCAGACAGTTGGTCTGACTGAAGGTCACCTAGTCAGGAGAAACTTGCCTTAGTTTCCTTGTGTATATCCCAGACTAGCTTTAATCACCATGTCACATCTGTTTCTTTAACTGTTTTATCTCCAGTGGTTGATGCTGTATTATTATTCATTTGTTCTGATTTTATATGATTTTATGTGTTTTATTGTATTTTTATAATGTTTAAATTGTTTATTTTATTTTATTTATGTTTTTACTGTTTTGCTTTGATATTCGTTGTAATTGCTTTATTCTGTTTTGTTTTGGGCATCAGCCCATGTTAGCCGCCTCGAACCCCTTGGGGGAGATGGTGGCGGGATAGAAAAATAAAGTATTATTATTATGACACACTGGATCATTTAATCTAAAGAAACCAAATACATTCACCTTGATCCAGTGACAAAGAAGACCACTACCTTAACTCTCTGTGTAATTCCAAATACAGGTTGAGTATTATTCAGAAAACCAAACTGCTTCCAAATTGTCCACATGGGTGACTGAGGGCTCTTCTTCACAGATCATATAATGCAGTTCGAAGCTGGCTCGAGGTCAGGGTGTCCACAAAATGTTCACCTCCAATGTGTGCTGCATCACACTTCAAAACAGAAACAGTGTGTTTAAAAAAAACTCACCAGAATGTCTGGAACAAGCCAGATAATGCTCTGAAGCTGACTATAGTATGTACCCATGCATGGCTCAAAAGTATGAATACATAGAGCTTGTCAGGGCACTGTTAATGCTGAATCACTTTGAACAACACTGAAACACAGATAGCTAGAAAGTAAGTGCTCTTGGGCAAGGACACGGTGATGAATGACTCTAATGGGAGAGAAAACAACATCATTCACATGGGAACTCTTATATTTCCATCCCTTTCTCCTCATTTCCTGTCCCCTGCCATGATGCAGCACTGATCAAGAACAGACATGAATGTGAGTGTCAGCACATCTCCAAGGTCTGTCTAGTTGTGGATAACCAGTTACAGCACCTACTCAAACACCCCAGGAACTGTGTTGTCGAAGGCGTTCATGGCTGGGATCACAGGGTTGATGTATGTCTTTCGGACTGTGTGGCCATGTTCCAGAAGTATTCTCTCCTGACGTTTTGCCCACATCTATGGCAGGCATCCTCAGAGGCTGTGAGGCATGGAACTGTTTCAGGATAGGGCAGTAGTGGGTCTGAAAAAAAGTGTGGGTCTGCTCTCTGCTGTACACAGGAAAACCAGTTCATTTTAATTCCCCTCTAAACTGGATTATAGTGTCTGTGTAGAAGTTTTCTGAGATAGTATTTCATGCACATAACAATTACACATATTTCCAATAAATTTGCCTTCACAAGTGTGTGTGTGTGTGTGTGTGTGTGTGTGTGTGTGTGTGTGTGTGTGTATATATATATATATATATATATATATATATATATATAAATGTGTATATGAAACATAAGTGAATGTCATGCTAAATTTGGGTCCCATTTCCAAGATATCCCATTATGCATCTGTAAATTTTCCAACATCTGGGGAGGGGGGAGCCCCAGAAACCCAAAACATTTCTGCTCCCAAACATTTTGGATAAAGGATACTCAACTTGTACTCTCCTAGGCACTATGAAATAGCAAAACAGATTTGTCAGTGAGGATTTTTTTCCCCATGTCAGGAGCAACCAGAGTTGCTTCTGGAGTGAGAGAATTGGCCGTCTGCAAGGATGTTGCCCAGGGGACGCCCGGACGTTTTGATGTTTTACCATCCTTGTGGGAGGCTTCTCTCATGTCCCCGCATGGAGCTGGAGCTGATAGAGGGAGCTCATCGGCGCTCTCCCCAGGTGGGATTCGAACCTGGCAGCCTTCAGGTCAGCAACCCAACCTTCAAGTCACAAGGCTTTTATCCCCTAGGCCACCGGAGGTCAGTGAGGTCAGTGAGGATGGGAGATACCCACCACTATGGTGAGTTGTGGTGCACAGTCAGCTAGAACTGGGCAAGTCTAGTACCTAGTTTTTTTAGGAATAGTAACACATATCTTAGAACCAATAAAGAACATCTCCTTAAGAAAAATAGCTCCCTGCTGTGATGACCTCTGTTTGGTTTGAAGATGCCCATTCAGATAAGTACAGGACTTTATGCTACATTGGGCAAGATATCACCATGGCAGTTGTATCATAACTCAATTCTGGTGATGTCTCCGCCTCTTCTATCATATCCGAAGATACAAAGAAATTTTAGGAAGTGTGTGGGAAGTTACACAGCAAACATAACTCTTTTCTTTTGACACCTGGCTGCTGATCCCTGCTACCAAATATCTATGAGCTAAGGAAGCTCCTTCACTCAGTCTACCAGTAGAATTTGTAATAGATTTATGTCTAACATGAAAGACCTACTATTATTGGTGTTTGCATTGCAGATTACAGTGGAGGATATGCATTCTTGTATGATTTTCTGTGTGGATAAAAAAGCATATCCCCAGCCAGGCCTGTAGCCAGGATTTTGATTCGGGGGGGGGGGGGCTTTTTTTTCCGTGTCAGGAGCGACTTGAGAAACTGCAAGTCGCTTCTGGAGTGAGATAATTGGCTGTCTGCAAGGACGCCCGGATGTTTTGATGTTTTTACCATCCTTGTGGGAGGCTTCTCTCATGTCCCCGCATGGAGCTGGAGCTGATAGAGGGAGCTCATCCGTGCTCTCCCCGGGTGGGATTTGAACCTGGCAGCTTGCAGATCAGCAGCCCAACCTTCAAGTCACAAGGCTTTAATCCACTACTTCACCGGGGGGCTCCGGGGGGGTGGGGGCTGAGTCTGGGTGAGAGAGGATCTACCCTAGCAAACCTTTTCTATCGTTATCCCAATACCCTCATTCATATGGGATATATTGAGCATGGTGATCAGATAATGATATGAATAAACATAACATATTGAATTATCATTAATGCTGAACATTGATAATAGTTTAAGAAGCACTAGGAAGGAAGAAGCCTGAAACTATGCAGTGAAGGTTGAATTTTTTTTGTTGATTTATTGGTTCATTGGCCAGCTATTTTATATCTAAGCATTTTCTTGAGTAAGCTTTGATTTTGAATTACAGCCCCCTACCAAGGGTTATGCAGGGTGAAGCTAACCAGAACTGTAGGCCAAAACATGTGGCAGCCCCAAAGCTCTCAGCTCCTGATCTGGATCACAGTAAGCAGTTCAATTGCTTATGTAACCGGAGGCACTTTCTACACTTCTGTTCATGCATACAAGTCTCAGAGGTTCTGATCAGACATACACATACAAACAAACAAAGATGGATATTGGATACAATTATTTCAGTATCCCTATACTTAAGTAGCTGGAGTTTCATGGGACTGAATCTACAGCTTTCCATATCACCAAGCACACAGGGACTTTAATTATCATGTGAGTTCACTGGATGGCAACAAACAGAAAACCAAGAGCAACAAATGACTTCCATATTATTTTCTGTTATAGTGCAGATCTTTTTGCATTGGTTAGAAACCTGTCGATTTCCAGATCTGAATTATTTGATTTCTAATGTTTGTCGGGGCTGGAACATTGGATAAATGTCCTTAATCCACGCTGATACTTGTAAAATTCTATGCATCTAATTATCTTCAATCACCACTCAGTACCTCTAATCATCCTCTCAGTAAAGGTCTGAATGCCTCCCACCTAGGTTGTGTTAAGCTCCAGGGATTTCATTTCATGATTCAAAAAAATCCCCAGGAAGCCTTTAACTTGCATTCAGCATGCCCATATATAGCTGCATTGCTGTTCAGTTCATTTCAGCCCCACTGGCTGAAAAGCGAACATCTCATTTCGTTTCTTTTCCTTTTTAATTTTTAGTCTACAAGTTTTGACAGATGACAAGTAATCTTATCTACTTGCTTTCTGTTATTTCCATTTCTGTGAGTCTCCAAATCCTCGGGGTCTGATTTCGTATCAGCTTGACATACAACTCTACCATTAAAATCTTCTACTGGCTGATAAAATGTTATGGGCTAATGATTTCGTTCAGTTTACAATGCACCCATCTGCATACAAGGCAGGGCATTGAATACAATGTCACCTCATCTGGGAATAATGCATTTATTTATGTTTTTCCGCAGGCAAACATTTGATGTGTGTATGTGTATATATGTGCTTTCAAGTTGCCTGTCGATTCATAGGGGCTCCTTAGTTGAGGAATTCTCAGAGGTGGATTTTTATAGTTTCTTCCTCTGAAATATAACCTACAGCACCTGGTAAGCATAAGCAGTCTCCCATCTAGATAGTAACCAGAGTTGACCCTGCTTAGCTTCCAAAATCAGACAAGATCGGATGTCCAAAAGGAATTTATATTCAAATAAACTCCCACTTCTGAATGCTTGTATTTTATAGTGCATGAGCTCCATTTCCAAAAAGGTGCCACAATATCTCAATAGTGTAACACAGGACTTGAGCCTCGATCCAAAAAATAATGTACATTGCATGCAGAGTAAAACTATTAAAGATCAATTGTAGCAAAAACAGCTGCCATGAAGGTATGGCACAATGACACTATAGTGACCAAATATAGTGGCTGTTGGGGTGTTTTTGCAGGTATCGGTAATAATAATAATAATAATAATAATAATAATAATAATAATAATAAAACTTTATTTATACCCCGCCACCATCTCCCCACGGGGACTCGGGGCGGCTCACATGGGGCAAGGCCCAACTAGCACAATTTACAAAAACAACAGCATAAATACATTGAACAATATACAAAAAATAATAAAACACAGTAAGACAATAAAACAAGAGTTAATACAGCAGTAAGCCATCTTGGCCTCCCGCCATCTAGTTTCTATATTCTGCTAAGCTTTTAAGCCAGATCCTGTTTTCAGCCATGTGAACACCCAGACTTCACCTATCATTCCAACTACATGCCACATCGGCTCTCACATGTTGCTATAATGTTCCTGCATTATGCTAATATGATGTAAAGATGAAACGGATCATAGTGTGTGGTTTTGATTCATATGAAATGACAAATGTGATATATTAAGATTCATTTCCCCATCCCTGGCAGTAGTGAACCCTGCTTTTTGTTTTGGTGTTACATTACCCTGAGCTGGCAATTACAGCCTTCAAGAATGTTCCCTGCATTGGCAAATTATCTTAAAGATGGTGATGGATGACAAAGAGAGTAAGGAAAAATGGAAATGTCATAGTTCTCCCCATCATTTTCAATGTAACTGCAAATCTGTCATGAGTGATCACAAGAGAAACGGATCAGACTTGCCGTATCAGTAGAAGGCACAGCTAACAGGCCCAGGTGCCATAAATAAAACCAGCTATGACAATGAGCTTTCACCTCTGACAACTGGCACTAAACTTTAAGTGGGACTATAATGAGGCATTCCGTTGGAGGATTTAGAAAGGGAAAGGAAGTGACAGACACAGAGGACTTGTCACTTGCATGGAGTAAGCTACCCAGATAAAAAGAAACTGTACTGTTTGGTTTCCCGTAATGCAACCTCATTCAGATAATGGAACTCAATACAAAACAAATTAATTTTACAAACCAGTACAAATCAATTTATTTTAAAATATCCTCCTTTTTTCTAACAAATTCAGGCAAGTCGAGAGAAGGCAGAACAATCCTCTTGCAAGGACAGAATACTCCAAAATGACTGCATTTCCTTAACCCTGCCAGGGATCTACTTTGAAAAGAAGAATGACGTCCCTCACTCTTTTTGTCCTGTTTCTCTCTTCTCTGTCCCTTGTTGTTTCATTTAGAAGGTGATCTGCATCATCCTCTGTATTTGAAGAACATTGGAGGACTAAAAGGACCCCTCCCCCCAGGTAGATTGCACACAGGATCTTCCCTTACATACATGTCATACATCTATATCATGGTTCTCAACCTGTGGGCCGTGGCCCAGCAGTAGACCGTGTGAATGAAAATCTGGTCCGCAAACCTCCTTCCTCTTTATTTATTTTATTTTATTATTTTGATTTCCGCTTCTTTCCGCAGAGCTGACCATTGCATTGGATAGACCATATCAGGTCTACATTATTAAATATGGTTTTCTGTGGGCACGCAGATGGTGACTACTGGATGGCATATGTTCTGTGTCAGAAACTATGTGGTCTATCCAATTTTCTGAATCAGCACCCCAAATAACCAAATCAAATGATATAAGATTATAAATATAATATATAAATATTACTGTGGTATAATAAAACAGAACAATATAATCTCTAAAATCAGGACAGTAAATAAAGAACAACACTCTGAAAACAGGGGAATTCCAGACAGGAAAACATCAGGGCCAGCTAACACCTCCCAACAAAGAATTCCTCCAGGGAGGAAGCTGAGGAAGGAGTGTGTATTATCAGAGTTGTTGTTGTTATTATTATTATTATTATTATTATTATTATTATTATTATTATTATTATTATTATGTTGCTGTGAACCATGAAAATGAGCACAATCTAGTTTCAAGTATTAAAAAAACTCAAATCAGAACAGTAAATAAAGAACAACACTTTGAAAACAGGGGAATTCCAGACACAATTAGGACCAGCTAACACCTCCCAATAAAAGGGAAGAAGCATCCAGGCTTTGAAGCTGAAAGGCCATTACATGCTAATCATTCTGGCTAATTACAGCATTCATATTTGCCTCCAACACACAAAAAAGGAACAACCAGAAATATTGTATATTCACAAGCTTTAGGAAATAACATATACTAACTACCACCAATTCCTCAATACTTTATTCCCCATACCATCACACTTTGCCACAGCAACACGTGACCGGGCACAGCTGGTATTGTATAAGATTACCTTTGTGCTAGGTAGATAGGATGGATGGATGGATGGATGGATAGATGATAGATAGATAGATAGATAGATAGATAGATAGATAGATAGATAGATAGATAGATAGATAGATAGATTTGGGTCCTATCTACATGTTATTTTATTATGTATGCATGTGCAGCTAGTAGCTACAGGTATTCCAAAATCCCTGTGGGGAAAAATATAAATCCAAACTACACAGCTGTTTACTCCCTACTTATTTGTATATGTTGAATCTTAAAAAGTCTGTTGAAAAATCATTGGGCATGTCAGTGCTTGTCTTAACTGCTTACCCTTGCAATGGCTTGTTTGTTTCACATTGTCATTTTAAATTTAAATTATCAATTCAACACAATATTTCCCCCCTATGTCTCAAGACCTTATCTGTTACAGATCATATCTTTCAGCATATACAATGTACTACAAAGCCATGACATGCTTCAACAGTTATTAAGCTGTGCATTTTGATCAGTATAGAAACACCTCCTCAACACCTATTAACAGCTCTTTATGAGGCAGTTAATGTATTGTTCTAGTAAAGACAAGTATAATTGTGTTATCATTTACAATAATAATAGACTTTAAAAATGATGGGCAACTGGGAAAATCTCTTTTCATAACTCCAATGGTATTTTGCCGCTTTTTATAGCTCCTGCTGCTGATATTAAGTTATTATGATGCTGCCAAGTTCATTTTGCAGAGTGATTATGATGGAAATTGTTTATTTTTTTACAAAGTAAAGCTCATCCAATGGGGTTTTTTTCCAGCCGACTCCTGTACTCATGAAATTCATGCCATCTTTCTAACTAGAAAAGCTCTCATGCAATACAAAAAAAAATGGAATGCTGCCTAATACATGAAACAACTATGCTTTCTTTCATTTAGGAAAAAAGTGATCTGGGACATTACAAAGATTGAAGTTTGATGCTTATTTGATTTATGCAAATATACTGTAGGAATGGCCCAATGTCATAATTGTGACTCCGTACAGGATGGCAATAATTGGATTAGACCTATATACTATAGTGGGGTATACTTCTACCAGTCTGCACATTTTCGGCCAAGAAGTTTAGTAAACTGGTTTTCTCATTTCTGAATCACCCAAGGACGATTATGGACTGGAAGGGAAGCAGGTGGTATAACAGACCAGTATAAATTAAAACTTGTGTACTAACTGCGCCCTTTCCTTGAGAAGTTAGATCTGGCCACAATGGTACATGCCTTAGTTATATCCTGCCCAAATTACTGTAATGCGCTCTACGTGGGGCTGCCTCTGATGAGTGCTCGGAAACTTCTTGTGACGGCGCAACTTCAAGGCCTGCCCATTCCTCAGAAGTACAGCAAAGCACGGCCGGGAGAGTGCCATAATCTCTGTCAGAGTCCATCCCTGTACTTAGGCCTCAGAGATACCACTTGTCTACTTGGGAACGAAAGGATGACGTCTTTCAACAACATCCAGATGTCCATTCACATTGGCAAGGCATGGCCGGGAGTGAACCACCACATTCATCCCTGCATACCAAGTCAATTCTCCCATCGCTGAAGATGAAGGCTTCAGAGGTGTTGCCTGCCAGCAATCTGCTGAACCCAGCATTGCCTACCATCATGAAAAGATGTGTTCAACCGAAGAACATTGACTTCGTCGGGCCACATCACACTCCTCAGATGTACCCTTACACACTGGAGTCTCAATTGGGTTCCCTCTGGAGAAATCCAAGAAGAGACATCCGAGACAAAGGCGTCCAGAAATTCACTGACCGACCGGATGACTACCTTCTGTGGAAAATCACCTTCATGAGGGCCATTCGAGATTTCAAGCTAGAAGCGGATGAAGAACTGTCCCTTCTTATGGCGTGGCTTGGACCCAGCTCAGCCGAGCAAGTAAAAAGACTTTACGCTGCTCATGTAGCAGACCCCCAAAGAGCTTTGTCCACAGCGTGGTCTCGCTTGGACCAGCGCTTCGGTGCGAGCACTGAGATAGAAGCGTCCCTCATGGATCGACTCAACAGGTTCCCATCACTGAAGATGAAAGATTGCAAACAGCTTTGGGACTTTAGTGATCTTTTACTAGAGCTAGCTTCAGCCAAAGGAAATCCAGAGCTGCCAGGTTTAGCATGTCTGGACCAGCACACGTCGCAGAGTGCCATTCTCTGCAAACTTCCTTTTCCTCTTCGAGAAGCTTGGGGGAAACAGGTGTTCAAGTACAAAGGGGAGAATGCAAATGTATACCCGCCCTTCACCTTTTTGGTGGATTTCGTCACTAGAGCAGCCCGTGAAAGGAATGACCCTCAAACAGGTCTTCTCGCTTTGTACCAAGACCAAAAGCCTACAGAACCTCAGGTAGCCCTCAAGGCTCCTGCGGTTGCCTGCACCAAGCTTTGTCAAAATAGCCACAAGCCCAGGATTTGCCACCCAATCTGCCTGGCAGAGGTGTATCCAGACAAGCAGCCGTGGAATAAGAAAAGGGTCTACGTCACCTTGGATGCCCAAAGTGACACATCTCTTGCAACCCCAGAGTTCTTTGACATGTTTGACCTTCATACAGAGACAATAGAATACATCATATCCACTTGTTCTGGAAAGAATAAGATGAATGGCAGAGTTGCAACAAAGTTCAAAATCTCACCTGTCAGACAAAAGGTCAGGTACGATCTTCCTGACCTTATAGAATGCAGCCTGATTCCCAGGAACAAAGAACAGATAGCCACGAAAGAGGTGGTACAAGCCCATGCTCATCTCAAAGGTATTCAAGATCTAATTCCAGCTTTGGACTTGGAAACAGACATCGTCATGCTTATCGGTGCAGATTGTCCCACACTGTTCTGTGTTAGCAACCAGATTGAAGGTCCTAAGGGATCACCCATGGCCCAGCAGTTGCCTTCAGGATGGACGGTGTTAGGCCCAGTCTGCCTGAACAAGATGTTCCAGCCTGTCACTAAAAGGCCTTCACTAATGCAAGGATGTGCCAGTCACATCTCAGTTTGCTGCCAGGGAGTAATGCCCGATTACTCTTCCATCATCGAAGTCACAGAGAGAGATGAGCAAACAGCCTTCTCTAAAAATGAACAGAAGTTCCTTGAGATGATGAACAGCCAAGTCACTCAAGACTCTGAAGATAATTGGATAGCACCTTTACCTTTCAAGCCGGTAAGACCATCTCTACCCAACAACAGAGATGTTGCCCATCATCGTCTCCTGTCCTTAAGAAGAAGGATGCTAAAGGATCCGAAGGTGAAGACCCAGATCACCCAGTTTGTGGAAGACCTCTTCAGAAGCAACTACGCTGAACCAGCCAGCATGTGTGTGAAGAGAGAAGAGCAGTGGTTCCTGCCGTACCACAAAGTGACTCGTCCTCAGAAACCTGACGAAGTCCGTATTGTTTTTGACGCTAGTGCAGATGGCCAAGACTTATCAAGGCAAGGTTTAAATCCAGCCAAGTTTGAAAGATTTTCAAAATGGACTAGACTTCAGGCAGCCATTGCCAGGCTCATACATTACATCACTACAAAAAACAGTGGTGCAATTCAGCCCCAAGATCTTTCAAAAGCCTCAACAGTCATCCTGAGATCCACTCAAAGACAGTGTTTTTCAGAAGAAATAGCTTGTTTAGAAAGAAAAGCATCCTTGCCCAAAAATAGTTGTTTAAAGGACTTGAACCCCTTCCTGGACAATGAGGGTCTCCTTAGGGTTGGAGGTAGACTAAAAAGAGCAAAGATTAGATCCTGTGTTAAAAATTCTGTTATTTTGCCACACCATAGCCACATAGCTCTGCTGTTGACACAGCATTTCCAAGCAAAGGTCAAACACCAAGGAAGGTCATTTACAGAGTCTGCCCTAAGAAACTATGGGTTTTGGATTGTTAAGTGCCAACGTAAAGGTTGGGGATTTGATGTTACTTAAACAAAAGGATGCTCATAGACACCAATGGGCTAAGGGTATTGTGTCAAAATTGTATCCTAGCTCTGACAATAGAGTGTGCAAGGCCCAGGTTAAGGTCGTCTCTAACGAAAATGTTTCTTTATTTGACAGGCCTATTAGCAACATGGTCGTATTATTTTCAGAAGACATACAGTCTTAAAGTTATTAGAGTTAAAGGTATTTAACTCCATTTTGTTTAGATTTCCGAAAGTCCGGAAATCTAGGCCGGGAGTGTGACGGCACGAGTGGCGCCATCTATATGTCAAACTATAAGTTTCAAGATCTGAATTGTTGTATCATGCCTGATTTTGCCCTTACCCTGTAAATGTAGTTGGATTGGTTATTTATATCTGTCAATCAATGTTGTTTGTACCTGTTATATTGCTCACTCAGCAAAACTGTTTGGCTCCACCTCTTCTCCGAGTAGGACAGTGTTTCCTCTTTTCATTCCACCAGCAAGCTCTCTATCGGATGGACGTGAGAGAGAGACTTGGCACTAAAAGACCTTCAAAAGTTACCTCTCAGCACCAATTCTGAGGTTCTTACCCTTGGGACTCACACTTCATGTTCAGGGCCAACCTGAACAACGTTGAGGAGTCTCAAGCGCCTTCACATCAGTCCTTTGGCAACAGAGGAAGACTTGTCTTCAGATATAGGTCATTGGACTGAGGCTGAGTTTGCTCCGGCATTCACAGCCAGAGAAAGAGGGATCTGGACAAGCTTCATGGACTTAAACAATCAAAGACTGTAATGTATATTTTCTTTTACCCCCTTTGTGAACAATAAACCCAGTTTTTGAGTTAACTACAGTGTTTTGGTCCTTGGGAGTTCCAGTTTCCCTAAAGGAGGGCAAGAAGCAATCCCCTGGGGAAAGATGTCACGTCCATGCCTCTTTCACTAAGAGCTATAGCCCCAGGCGCGACGGCACACTTCTGCTGGTCCAAAGAGCTACACTGGTTGCCAATCTGTTTCTGGGCACAATTCAAAGTGCTGGCTATGACCTTTAAAGCCCTAGATGGCTCAGGTCCAGGCTATTTAGCTGACCACATCCCCTTGCATGAACTGGTCCGGACCCTGAGAGTTTCAGGAGAGGCCCTTCTCTTGGTCCCACCTCCACCTCAAGCTCAGTTGGTGGCAACAAGAGAGCAGGTCTTCTTTCTCAGTGACTGCCTTTTCCCCAGGGAAGTCAGAATGGCACCCTCTCTCCTGTCTTTCCATGGCAGGCTAAAACCTTTTTATTCAGGCAGGCTTTTAAAGAAGAGGGTTTTGAAGATCATGTCAAGGATTTAAGGATGAAGCATGAGGATCTCGGATGAATGGAATTAACTATATATACGTTTTTAAGGTTTTTATAATGTGTTTTAACAATGTTATTAATGGATCTGTTTACCGTATATACTCGAAGATAAGCTGAGTTTTTCAACCCCTATTTATGAGCTGAAAAAGCCTCCCTTGGCTTATATTCAGGTCAAGGTCAAGCCAGCAGAGGAGCCTGGAGGCCACAGTATGTTTTCCAAAACCTCCCTTCTTTGCTTCTCCTCCCAGGCTGGTTATCTTATTTTTTTGAGAGAGAGAGAGACAGAGACAAGAAGCGAATGTTTTCAAAAGTGAAAGGAGACTGAGAGAAACGATTGCAAGCCAGATTGCATGGGTAGAAGGGGGAGAAACAAAAAAGATATTCTTGCAATTTGCAGGATTCATTACTATTTCAGTAGAGTCTCACTTATCCAAGCTAAACGGGCCGGCAGAAGCTTGGATAAGCAAATATCTTGGATAATAAGGAGAGATTAAGGAAAAGCCTATTAAACATCAAATTAGGTTATGATTTTACAAATTAAGCACCAAAACTTCATGTTATACAACAAATTTGACAGAAAAAGTAGTTCAATACGCAGGAATGTTATGTTGTAATTACTGTATTTATGAATTTAGCACCAAAATATCATGATATATTGAAAACATTGACTACAAAAATGGCTTGGATAGTCCAGAGGCTTGGATAAGCGAGGCTTGGATTGAGACTCTACTGTACTATTATTATTATTACTACTACTACTATTATTGCAAGAACATTTGAGTCCAAAGGGAGGAAAGGAGGGAAAAGAGAGCAATGGAAGGTGTGTATTTCTTTTTATTCCTAAAGAAACAAAAATGGGGTGGGGTTTTTTGGGAAGGGGAGAGAAGTTTTAAAAAGCCTTTTCTGGCTACTTTTAGAGTTTGAAAAAGGGAGAAAGAAAAGAGGTGGGAAAGGGCAGGAGAAAAGAGGACAAAGTTGTTTTTAGGGGGACTTTGCTTGCATTTCTTCCTTGGATAAATGCATGCCCCAAAGCTTCTAAATATTTATATAGATGTTCCCCCTACAAATACATTAATATATGAATTTTCCCCTCATATGTTTACAGGTTTTTGCAAATCCTATGTAAATATAGATAACTAGAGATTTCTATGTACCTGTATATCTGTTCCTATATGTATACATTAATTTTATATATGAATTTTATATGAATTTTACCCTCACATGTTTGCAAGTGCAGAGGGAAAATGCACATAAATAGGGCTTGGAAATATTGTAGGAGGAAAATTCACATAGAGAGAGGATTTGCAAAGGTTTCAGGGGGAAATACACATGTGAAATTAGTATATATAATGATAGATCTATATCTAGCCCTGCATTGTTTATGTAGGCATTATATGTTTGTCTGCTACTATGTTGGAAGCTGGCCTGAGTCCCCAGGGGGAGATAGATAGGGCAGGGTACAAATGAAGCTGTTGTTGTTGATGATGATTATTATTATTATAAAGTTATTGTTGCTTTTCCACTTATAGAGTTAGTTTACTGTTTTTCTTTGAAATACAGCAAATATTCAAAACATTTAACCCACTGATGCCTCAATTAATGTAATTTTATTGGTATCTAATTTTATTTTTGAAATTTACCAGTAGCTGCTGCATTTCCCACCCTCGGCTTATACTCGAGTCAATAAGTTTTCCCAGTTTTTTGTGGTAAAATTAGGTGCTCGGCATATATTCGGGTCGGCTTATACTCGAGTATATATGATATAGTGTTTTGTTTTTATGATTGCATTTTAATAGAAATATATATTCATACCTGTTAAGATTATGATACCAATATGTTTAAATATTGGTACAGAGCAGTAAAAACGCAGAAGACTAGGGGTTTATGTGAGCAGAGGTAAAAAGGAAATAAACAATAAGACAAAATATCCAGCCTCCCTTTCCCTTTAAAAAGTCATGCGCATAAAATAAACATCAGAGACCCCAAAATAAAATAGCAAAAATATGTTTACTCACAATCTTGTATGATGATGGTCATACAGGCAAAAACAACAGTTCAGGATACTACATATCTCTTAACAAACAGGAACATCAGCATGGCATGGTCAGGCAGGAGCGAAGAGAAAGAGACAGGAAGAGGCATCTGTACATCACTTCCTGTGTGTCACCAGAAAGGATACTCCCATTTCCCATTTCATATGCAAAAACCCCTAAATGGTGTCATCAGCTCTAGAATGAAGCTTGGCTCAAGTTACGAAGCAACAAACATAACAAACTACATAAACCATCCCACATTTAAAATGCATGCATGATTGCTTAGATAACCCAACACATTTTGGGCATTAAATTTTGCCAATTTTTGTAAGCCGCCCTGAGTCCCCTCGGGTGAGAAGGGCGGGGTATAAATGTTGTAAATAAATAAATGAAATAAATGTCAGGGGCCGCTTTGGTTTTTTATGTTTTTATGTATCTAATCTGAATTGTTTATAATAATGATGATGTTTACTACTGTTTTAATGTTTGTAAGGTAAAGGTAAAGCTTTCCCCTGACATTAAGTCCAGTCATGTCTGACTCTGGGGTTGGTGCTCATCTCCATTTCTAAGCCGAAGAGCCGGCGTTGTCCGTAGACACCTCCAAGGTCATGTGGCCGGCATGACTGCATGGAGCGTCGTTACCTTCCCGCCGGAGCAGTACTTATTGATCTACTCACATTGGCATGTTTTCGAACTGCTAGCAGCGGCCACTCACGCCACTCCCAGGGCTTGAACCTGGGACCTTTCGCTCTGCAGCTCAGTGCTTTAATGCACTTTGTCACTGGGGCTCCTATTTTAATATTTGTATATCTATATATATTAAATTGCATTGTAATGGTTTTAATATTAGCCACATTGAGTCTACTTGTGAAGAGAAAAAGTGGGATATCAATAAACATAATAAGGATAATATTAGTAATAATAATAATAAATTGGAAACTGTGGACTTAGGGAAGCAAGATGAGAAAGAGAGAGAAGAGCCTACTGTAGTTGACTGAATTGGATTTTAAAGACTGAAACACTAGCAAGAGTGAAGGAAGTCCTTAAAATACATGAGGCAGGCTTTATGAAAAATGAAGAAGGGAGAGAAAGAAGGAGGGAAGGAGAAATAAGAAGAAAAGTCCGGAATAGCGGAAAATAGAGAAATCCTGCAAAGTTGAGTGGAAGTTCATTTCTGGTAGAAGGAGGTGTGGGCTCTTTTCTTAAATAAGCACACTCCTCCTGGAATGAGGTGGAATGCAAGAACATGCAAAAAAGGCTACATGCTTACTTTGGATTCTGTGGTTTCCCGGATTTTTACTGATAGTAATTATCAGGGAAATATTACCTATGGGAGGAGCCTCCGGTGGCGTAGTGGACTAAATCCTCATGACTTGAAGGTTGGGTTGCTGACCTGAAAGCTGCCAGGTTCGAATCCCACCCATGGAGAGCACGGATGAGCTCCCTCTATCAGCTCCAGCTCCATGCGGGGACATGAGAGAAGCCTCCCACAAGGACGGTAAAAACATAAAAACATCTGGGCGTCCCCTGGACAACGTCCTTGCAGACGGCCAATTCTCTCACTCCAGAAGCGACTCCGGTTGCTCCTGAAACGAAAAAAAAGTGTAGGTGTGCCCTGAACTCCGTTGGGTAGTGGGGCTACTCAGTCCCAGTGAGGTCACTACACTGTTGGGGCACATAAGAGAGTCTTCTCAACTGTGGAACCTCAATTGTGTCTTTCACTTTCAGGCACATTTGGTGCCTACACTGGTTTCATTCAGGTGTCAAGCTAAACCCTGGCTTTGGATATCATTAATTCATCTGAAATACTGAGGCACACAACTTTATATATTTTTAATCTTTCATGTATGTTTTTTTTTGCTTGAATAAAATATTATTTAAAATATTTTACAACTTTTGATCCAGGCTGGGATATATATAGTTCAAATAAATAAATACAATTAGTGTTGGCACTAATTAGGCTTTAAAGGAGAAGGCATTAAAAATCAGGATACCATGGCTGAGAAGGCCCTCTCCCACATCTTCACACAATATATTGACTATGCTGATGGGACAAAGAGGAAGATTCCCCCAGCAGGCTTCAGCCCTACGTGGAGAGGTAGTGATGTGCAATCCATAAAAAATGGTTCAAAAGTCATTACAAAACTTCATTTCTAAAGTCTACAACTCACCATGCTTCGCCCAATATCCTTGCAGTGGGCCTTGAGGTTTTTATCTAACTGCATAAGTTGGGTTTCTGGAGCATGTCCCATTAAACTTCCTGCACTCGTCTGAAAGTGTGTGGCTCTAGAGACTAAAGGGTGTATCTCAACATTATTGAAAACACGGCTTGGGAAAATGCCTTGTGCTGCAAGTTTTGGTCTTTGAATGTAGAAGCAGTGAGGGTATGTGATCCTATGAGAAGCCTAGTATGACCCTTGTTTGGTAGCTGTTAAAGTTCAACATTTCTACTGTATGGAGATCAATTTGTTTTGCTTCTCTCTTGAGTAGGACTTGCAGGTGCTTCCTGGCATGTTCCGAGTTTGAAAGTGTTCTTTCCTGTTCAATTGTGTAGTCCTAACTTTGAGAGTAGTAGTTCTACTCCAAAAACTTTGTTTTTGCACCAGAAACGTTGTTGTTGTTGTTGTTGTTGTTGTTGTTGTTACAACCTTATCCAAAACTAAAAAGTTTTCACCAGCCTATAAAGTGATAGCGAGTAGGGTGAAATTATACAGAGTATGGGAGCAGCCAGAGGGTACAGGATTTATGTATGTATTGTGGGATATGCAAATGCTGTTGTACACCAGGCTTATGAAAATGGCCTAAGACACAGAAAGATGCTATCAAAGGGCTCAAAAGAATTGATATCTAGCTGTTTGAATATGAATGCAAATGCATCCTACCAAATGCTGCCTTCTAATCAATTGTGGGAATGACCTCCATCTTCTGTTGGCTCTATTAATCTGTTTCATTTGTAAGCATCTTTTGTTGGGGCTGCTTGGTCCTATCTTATGGCATGATATATATTGATTTACTTTTAAAGCTGAATAGCTTTTTCCATTGTGAATAGTGCCCAGAGGCAAACAGAAAATATCCCTTGTCTGGTTAGGACAAACATGTAATGAGTTTTGGAAGAAGAAATAAAAATAATATATATTGCTTTTGATTCTTTTTTAAAAATGCTAATCCATACCCCATTCTTTTAAAACTTGAATCCAGCCATATATTGATATGGCTGGTCATTGATCATAATGATAAAGATTGACTAACAGAGCCATATATTGGATTCTTTGTCATTATTCCCATTTGTCTTTCCACCCACATTCTTATATTCATTTACATCATGCTCGTGAGTAAGCTCAAAGTTCATTTTAAATTGCTGCTATTCTTGTTATTACAAATTCTATGGAACTAGTTTTCATTGATAAATGCACGTTTTTAGGGTGCATCTAGGTATGGGTAAATTTTGGTCCTCCAGGTATTTTGGATTTCAGCTCCCACAATTCCTAACAGCCGGTAAGCTGTCTGGGATTTCTGTGAGTTGAAGTCCAAAACACCCGGAGGGCTGAAGTTTGCCCATGCTTGATCTACAGTGTAGAACTATGTGGTTTGACAGCACTTTAACAGCAATGACTCAATGCAGTAGAATCATGGTATGGTGAGACACCAGCACTCTTTGGTAGCGAACACTAAAGATCTTGTAAAACTACAACTCCCTGATCCCATAGACCTGAACCATGGCAATTAAAGTGGAGTGAAACTGCATTAATTTTACAGTAGGAACCCTAAGTTTATGCACAAAGATAGCAATGAATGATTCCAGCAAGTTTCTTCCCACTCAAATGTCTTTCAGAATTACATGACATTAATTCTATCACAACTCCTTGCACCAAATGGGATCTCTTAGTTCAAAATTAGGGCCCTGAAAGATTTTTCTGAATGACACCAAGTGGCTGTTTTAGTCATTTAGATGAACCTGTTATGCTGCTGTGTTTACAGTGGACTCTGCAGAGAATGCTTCAGCTGTACTTCATTAAAAAAAAACCTGTTTAGCAAGCTGTACAAATGCTGCTTTGTTAAAAGTAAATGTTTGATTTTTTAAAAGAAAATTTATATATCTATATACCTGGGATAATGCCAAAATGTATTGGGCCAAAAAAGGTCCTGTGTGGAAAAGATTAAGGCCCCTTCCATGATGCCCCTATATCCCAGGATTTGATTCCAGATTATCTGCTTTAATCTGGATTATATGAGTCCCCACTACCAGAAAACCTAGGATAAGCTGATAATCTGGTATAAGATCCTGATATATAGGGGCAATGTGGAAGGGTCATAAGAAATGTCAGAAATGCAAAGGACAGGCCAGAATCCCTTTTCATCTTGAAGTAATTCAAGGTGTATTGCAGTACTTGGGCGAGGGTGTATTTTAGCAGCAAAGTACCAAATTCTACAGGTCATTCTCTTTTTCATTGGTAGAAAAACACCCTTCTGTAATGCAATTCCAAACTAGCCCTTTGAATTGATTATGGCAGGGCTAGCCTTCTGTATTTCAGTATACAAGATGAATTGGCACATGCAAAAAATTCCTGGTATTTTTCTCTGTGTTGAGTCATCATGGAGCAATTGAATCACTTGGCTCTTATTATGTATAGATTCTGTATCCACATATTCATCCCTCCCCTGGTGACACAGTGTGTGAAAGTGCTGTGCTGCTGAACTTGCAGACCAAAAGGTCCCAGGTTCAAATCCTGGTAGTGGAATGAGCTCCCGCTATTAGCCCCAGCTCCTGCCAACCTAGCAGTTCAAAAACATGCAAATGTGAGTAGATCAGTAGGTACCGCTTAGGCGGGAAGCTAACGGCGCTCCATGCAGTCATGCCGGCCACATGACCTTGGAGGTGTCTATGGACAATGCCGGCTCTTCAGCTTAGAAATGGAGATGAGCACCAGCCCCCAAAATCGGACATGACTAGACTTAACGTCAAGGGAAACCTTTACCTTTACCTATAGTTAAAAAATGGGGTTTCTCCTAAAATAATTGAAAAGCAAACCTTGATTTTGTCATTTCATGTAAAAGAATTGACATTTAAAATTACATAAAATGTTATACCATTTTATAATGCCATTGTACATAATGGGACATGAGCACCCACAGATTTGATACCTATGAGTGGTCCTGGAACAAATCCCCAGCAGATACTGAAGGCTCACTGTACTCCATTAGAATCACAGTCATAAAGTTGGAAGAGACTCAAAAGACCATTCAGTCCAGCCCCTGCCATACAGGAACATACAACAAAGTACTCTCAATCGGCCTCTTGTCTACAAATCTCCAAAGAAGTAGACTCCACCACACTACCGACAGCATATTCTATTGTTGAACAGGTCTTACCTTTAGGAAGTTCTTCATAATGTTTCACTGGAATTATCTGGGGGACTAAATAATAAGATTCAGGTATTCTTGTTACATATATTTGGGTCCAGTATAAGGAGAAAGGTAGGCAATGAATCAAACAGAATGTCACATATTAAAAAAACAACAACATTCCACTACAAACTCAGAATAAAAGAGGCATCTAATCTGAAACCATGACCTATCTGCATGAAAACATGTGATGAAGTTAAAAAAAGAAATCATTATTTTAGAAATCATCAGCACAAGTTTCCTTGCCTTTTCATTCTCCTTTGGTGGAGGAGTAGTATATGACTTTTCAGGATTTTTTTAAATGCGCAATTGCATTGTAAAGCTTTGCAAAGGTTGAATGGCTCAGAAGCACGGGTTCCCCTTTCAAGCAATAAGGAATTCAATACTTTCAAAAAGGAAGCTCAGCTATAACTGGAACGAGCCATTGTGTTTTCCTTTCCATCATTTTTATGGAAAAATGTATTTTCTACACAATGGGCAATTTATAGATTCAGTGAGCCCATTCGGGATTGTGAGTTTCAAGTCTGTTAAACTCAAAAAAAGGACACAAGCAGAAGAGAATGCTATAAAAGTGGTGGGGAGAAATGTAAGCCTATGGGATGTTTATATAGATTTTAGTGGAAACAAGCACGGGGGATAAAACTGGCCTTGAAAGAATTGTAGAAAGAGTATATACAATCTGATGAACATCACAAAGCGGGCAGAAGCCACAGTATTTTTTTAAAAAAAATGTTATTTTATTTTATTAAGTAAACTTCAATTTTAAGTATACTATTGAGATCTAGATGCTGCCTGGAAATACTTCTTTGGGTTTATTTTCAATAAACACACATATCTATGAGTGTATCTTTGTGTTGTTGTGAGTTTTCCAGGATGTATGGTCATGTTCCAGAAGCATTCTTTCCTGACATCTTTGTATGTTTGTGTCTGTGTCTATCTATGCACATGCACACATAATGTACATAAACACATATTTTGGTTGAAAAAGTAACAAAAAGCAATAATATTATGATACCACAGATTTATTTCTCACACACACATATATACAATGCACACATACATAATTACCTCAAGTGGAGAGCAGCCACATTGCCTTCTTTTAATTCCTGAAGATATACAGTAGAGTCTCACCTATCCAACGTTCTGGATTATCCAACGCATTTTTGTAGTCAATGTTTTCAATGCATTGTGATATTTTGGTGCTAAATTCGTAAATACAGTAATTACTATATAGCATTAATGTGTAATGAACTACTTTTTCTGTCATATTTGTTGTATAACATGATGTTTTGGTGCTTAATTTGTAAAATCAAAACCTATTTTGATGTTTAATAGGTGTTTTCTTAATCTCTCCTTATTATCCAACATATTCGCTTATCCAACGTTCTGCTGGCAGTTTATGTTGGATAAGTGAGACTCTACTGTAGCTGATACTACAGTAAAACTGAGGGGCACCCTAATTTAGGGCTATATTCATAAACTATGTTTTGGCAACTGAAACCAAGTTATCAGTAGTTTGAGATTCTCATCAAAGATGCTAATAGTATTTTCTTCCTCATTTACAGTAGGGGCATTTAAGCCACAGTCACCAAACCGATTCAATGAATGTTCACTAAGATATCACGTGAATGGCATGACTGGGAAATTTGTCAGTTTCAGTTAGAATAGATCCACTGAATCACAACTATTGAATGACACGCTTACATATAGGACCTTATCAGATGATCAGGGGTAAAGTGGGGACAGCAGTGAAATTGTGGGGTAGTGGAGGGAACTGTCAAGCTCTGTTCTGTCAGAGTCCATGGTCTTTCTTCCCATGTAGCTTTCCCATCTGTCCCCACACCCTCTTTGCCTCCTCCTCTCTTCTTCAACTGGGAGTCGGGTAAACACCCAACTCCTTTGGGTGCCACTGCCACAATGCTACCAGAACGAAGCCCCGAGGATTCCTGCCAGAAGTAGCCCTGCATCATGTGATGGGCTCTGTAAGACTCTGTTCCAGCAGCAGAGAGAAGCGGGGGAAAGACACTCTTCTCTCTGCATCTGATAAGATCATAAACAATCCAACTGACTGTGCAGATCAATTCTTGTTTGGATTAAGTATAGGTCTAGATGACAATTCTTCCCTTTCCTCAGGGATTATCCATCTACCATTATGCATAGTGGAAAGGCCACTGCAGGAATAAGAGTTTGAATAGCATTTTAAAAGGAGCAAGTTAAATAATTAGTTAATTGATTCTTATTGCATTTTTATTGCTGGAACATAGAGACCATCATCTGTGTGGTAATGTCTCCAGATAATTCACAATGATTATATCCAGTTGATTGCAGTGGAATTGGAATGACATGTGGAGAGCCATGTATATGTGGTAGTACATGGAAGTATTTAGTGCACAATGGGAATGCACATTGCCTCTGTACAGAGCCAGCTCTAGGTATTTTTCAAGTGTAGGCGAACAGAATTTTGGTGCCCCCCCAAACTAATCACTGAAAAATAAAAGCGTTGGATAAGCGAAAATGTTTGATAATAAGGAGGGATTAAGGAAAAGCCTATTAAACATCAAATTACATTAAGATTTTACAAATTAAGCACCAAAACATCATGTTTAACAACAAATCAACAGAAAAAGCAGTTCAATACCTTGCGGAGACAGACTGCAGGAGACAGGAGTTGCCTTGATGGCGCCCCCAACAAGATGGCGCCACAGACAACTGCCTAGTTGGCCTGGTGGTTGAACCGCCTCTGCCCCTGTACATGGTCCATTGCATTTGCTCCGTGGCCTGTCAGCTATGTGCATGGAGCATTTATCTACCTACATTGTGTTACATTGGTATTCCATTTAGAGGCTACATAATGGCAGAGTTATATACCAACTCAGAGAGATAGCCTGGTGTAATGGTTTGAGTAGTGGACTAAGACTCTGGAGGCCAAGGCTCTAATTCCTGGATGGGCATGGGAACTCACTAGATGGTCTTGTGCAAGTCATACTCTCAACCTCAAAGGAAAGCTGGTCAAAACCCTCTTTGTTCAAATTTTGTCAGGAAAAAAATTCCTGAAATGTTCACCTTAGGGTTGCCATAAGCCACATATGATTTGAAGCCACACAGAAACAACACTATAACTGTGCAAGTGGATATTTATGCAGTGCTGAAATGGTGCAAGTTTTCAGTGAAAGAAATGTGCATACTTTCTGCCTGATGATCCAAAATAACTTAGCTGGTTTTACCTACTTTGTCTGTGGAAGAGAAATGCCTTTGGCTGCTGTTCCTCTGCAGGCAAGATAATGTCAGTCAAGTCAAGCTCTTCTCTGCAATCCCAAATTTATTCCATGAATGTTCAACACGGAGATCAAATGTGTCCCCCACTCAGTTGGAAAAAATATATAAGACCAATGTTATCTCATCGGAAATGACTTTCTGTTCTCTATTTCCAAGTACGGAGCAAGACCTTTCATTTTGGGTTAGGAAGAAGAGTTCCAGGGCTTGGATAAATTCCTTTGTGGGGGGATATGATGGTTCTAAGAGATCTGGGAATTATGGATATAATCCAAAAAAGTAAGTTTCCCAAATTTTGCACAAACCTCCCTGACAATGTAAGAGGGATAGTAAGAAGAACAGTTCATTAACCTCATTATGACTCCAGTAGCCATGCTGGCTGAAGAAGATTCATGCTGTAACCCAAGTAAATGGCTTCCCCAAGCAAGTAGGGGCAGTGCAAGCTCCCAGTTTAATGTCATGCCCAGTCTGACAAGGGTCTGGAGTTGGCTCACAATGGAACCCAAGTTACAAAGCAGTAGGGAGATTGATTTTTTTTTTTTAGGGATTAGGGAAATGGCATTAAAAGTGTTAACAAGACATTAACAACCAAACACAATATGGGTGATTAAGGCTCCTAATTAAATGAAAAACCATACTAAAGCACAACAAATGCAAGCAGATGTTGTTGTGCTCAGGGGAGGATTTCTGGACCACAGTGGGGGAAGATGCAAGAAAAGGAAAGTAAAGTCCCATTGCAAAAGTGGAAATAGGCTTGCCTAGATCAATAGGTACCGCTCCGGTGTGAAGGTAACAGCCATACAGTCATGCCAGCCACATGACCTTGGAGGTGTCTACAGACAAAGCCGGCTCTTCAGCTTAGAAATGGAGATGAGCACCAACCCCCAGAGTCAGGGGACACCTTTACCTTTACTATTGAAACCAAGCCACCTATTACTGTTGATTTCTGATGTAAACTTAAAGCAAGATTAGGAATTGTGAGGATGATGGAACATTTGTCTCTGTAGCAACAGATAAAGGTAAACTTATTGGGGGAGAGGGCAAGATTGATTGTTTGCATTATTTGGAAGCTTGTGGGTGTGTGCCTTTATAGCTGCGTGCTGCTTCTGAGTACATGGTGTAAGAAGGTAACTTTTTATTGTGAAAGAAGCAAATTGGGTCGCTTCTGGTGTGAGACAATTGGCTGTCTACAAAGACGTTGCTCAGGGGATACTCGGATGTGTTACCATCTTGCTGGGAGGCTTTTCTCATGCCCCTAAGAAAGTCACTGAGCCTGGTTGGAACCTGAGCAAGCAGCCACCAGTTCTATATAGCTGTTGCCACCATCTCTCAAGTTTGGCAAACCAGAAGAAGAAAAAGAGGTGTTTGGGGTGAGTGTATCATAGAAGAATTTTGGGCGGGGGGGGGGGGGGAGTCTGGAGAGCTGTGCCACTGCCAATATAAGATAACAAACGTGGATGGTGTGTCATGTTTGATTTCATTACAGAGATTCTGACAGCCTATACAGTAGAGTCTCACTTATCCAAGACTCGCTTATCCAAGGTTCTGGATTATCCAATGCATTTTTGTAATGCAATGTTTTCAATATATCGTGATATTTTGGTGCTAAATTTGTAAATACAGTAATCACAACATAACATTACTGCATATTGAACTACTTTTTCTGTCAAATTTGTTGTATAACATTATGTTTTGGTGCTTAATTTGTAAAATCATGACCTAATTTGATGTTTAATAGACTTTTCCTTAATCCCTCCTTATTATCCAAGATATTCGCTTATCCAAGGTTCTGCCGGCCTGTTTAGCTTGGATAAGTGAGACTCTACTGTACGTGCTGAAAGCACAAGCTGATTGTGCTGCTGCTCAGCATCTTGATGAACTAGGAAGACAAGATTTTCACATGGGTGTTTTAAAGCAGTATTCATTTTTGACTTGTGGCCTTTTCACCTGAGAAATTTTGATACAACTCTGGGGATATACATATATAAAATAGGTATTTAAATCAAACATTTACTGATTCTAAATTATGAAGAAAATTATTTTTAAACAATTCTTGAGTATACATAAGTTTTATCATGTAGTAATGATGAAAGAAAATTTGCATATTTATGAGATGGATGTGCTTGTTTATTTTTACATAAAGAAATAAAATTTGACAGAATATTTGCTACTGCAGGATGTAAAGCATCTCCAACATTTTTCACACTATGCTGGTTTGCAGACTCAAGTGGCCGAATATTTTCTATTGGTTATCCCTCCCCCCTTGAATTGGGGATCATAATGGGATGTTTGGGGAATGGGGGTTCCATACCTCCCACCTCCCAGGTTACAGAGCTGGCTATGTGCCTGAGATGGACAAGTGCCCAACTCTCTCTTGCTCCCATCATGGTCTGTTCATGTCCCCCCCCTCGATGGATTGTCACCTTGACATGGTGAGGGGGCTTGCGTGTTCCAATGAACCTGAGGGCACAACCACGGGAGTCACACACTCCCAGGAGTGGCCACAGGGGAGGATCCAGACCAAGAACAATCCAAAGACCCAAAGACCTCAACGGCGGAGCAAGCGGAGGATAACATGGTACATGTTACAACTGCTATGAAGGCTGCAACAGACTGAGAAGCCACTCTCATTGTGTTAATTACACCACTGCTGGGACCTCAATCTGTGAAGACTGTGTGTTGACCGGCTGTGCACCAACCTCAACACATTAAAAAAAATCACGCACAGGCGTCTTCCAAGAAATAGAGGACCATCATCCTCGAACTACGAGGGATCGCCTAAGGTTCATGTCCTTTTCTCCCCCTCAAAACAAATATTGAAAAATGGACAAACACATTATGTTAATTGAGGATAAATCTGTAATCAGTTTCAAGAAAGAATCGGACCTATGTATTATGTTTCTACAGCAAAGATGGAGTCAAACCTCCATTACTTGTTTTTTGAATTAGACGAACATCATCTTATAGAGAAATAATGTATTAATGTTTTTTTCCTCTTCTAATGGGTGCGTAAATTGAGAAAATAAAACCATCAGGCAGAGAATGTAAAGTTCTTAGACCAAAACTTTGGTAGATCAGTGGTTGTTTTATGTGTGATTTTTTCCCCTTTGTCTGTTAATTTTGTGTTCTGTATAAGTGTGTGTTTTATTTTTAAGAGGCATGAAACACCTCATCACATAGCCATCAAAAAAGGTGGACGTCGCTTCACTCGGTTCCTCCGGCTGTTGATCCCATGGGGGAAAGCATGGTGCGTGCATGGAACACATGACTTCCTCCCATTAAAGTCAATGGCTACACAGAAAGCTGGCCATGTTGCTGTTGTGGCAGCAGTGCACCAATTCCAACCCCCACCCTTTATCCAAGGAGCCAGCACAACATTGTATAATGGGACCTGGCCTGCTCCAACGGTGACCAAGGCCAGATCGGCACAGGCCATTGATTTTAGCTCCATGTGATGAGGAAGTTAGGGCACTTCCAGATGCAGGTTTTAAAAGTGGGGCAAAAAATTCCTGGGACCTGACAGCAAGTCCACACACAGACCTTTCAGTCCCAGGAAATTCTCCCCACTCTGCCCACACCTTCCTTTGAAGTGGATCAAGATGGAAGACATCCAGCAGAAGTTTTTTTGAAAAATCCCTCTGAGATGCGCTGGACCTCATATGTGCTCATATGGAGATCCTAAAGTACACACAAGCAGAAGTCTTATTCTCTCCACACACACCTCTAAATTCAAGTGGTTGCAGAGAGTTCTAATTGTTTTCCCATTGTATTTCCCTTTAGCCACCTGTGTGTCCATGGCTCCATTTTTTTGGCAGCCCTGGTCAACTGTTTTAGGCTTTTGAAATGCACACATGCACTGTAGCAGTCTACACAGGGGGATGGAAAGGAAGTCACATATTTTCTATGACTGCAGAGATATATAGTAATGTGAAGATACACATTTTGGGGGAGGAATTGGTTTTAAGTGCACCTTTTAAATGTGTGCTTTTCAGCTGTTAACATGATTCCACCTGCACTTTCCCCAAACATTGTTTAGCCAATCCCATTTTATCCTAGTTGCTTTCAGGTTTTATTGCATGTGTAGAAGAACCCCTAGTTACAGTGTTTGTACTTGTAGTAAGTTAAATGTAGATGTGTAGTTTATAAATCATGTAACTTTTAAAAGAACCTTGTTTTTATGTTCTATTATTTTTGTGTAAGTTTATAGACTATATTTTTATTTTGCTTTTCTCAATAAAAATATTTTTTAAAAGAAGCTTTGTTTTTGAGGATAGCTTGAGGAGGAGTTCCAAAGTGCTGTGAAGCTGTCCATTTAGGATGATGGAACATGGCTGGCGAGTGAGCTGCTGCCATGATCCACAACATCTGCACTATATGTTGTCGAAGGCTTTCATGGCCGAGATCACAGGGTTGTTGTATGTCTTTCGGGCTGTGTGGCCATGTTCCAGAAGTATTCTCTCCTGACGTTTCACCCACATCTATGGCAGGCATCCTCAGAGGTTGTGAGGTATGGACATTGTGAAGGTTGTGAAGGACCATTCTTGCAGCAAGTAAATGCATACTGTAGTACTGGAAGAACAAATACAAGACCTTAAGTGGTGGTAGTGGGGGCAGTGGCAGTGATTGTCAGTGAAGAGGAATAAAATTAATGAAATTCTATTAAGAGATCATGGAAGTTGCACATTTTCTAACCCTAGTTTAGACTAATGGTGCTTAGCCTTCTAGGTTTACAGAAAGTATTTTATAAATATTATGATCTTCTAAATTATCTAATGACACATTTTAAGCAAAGTAATAAAATATTGTAAAATAAATCCTTTAATGATAAATACAATTTTCAAATCAAATAACAATATCCTCAATTCTTCTGTAGATTGAAATGGCTAAATTATTCCCCATATCTTCCTTTTCTTGTCCATTCAAAGCAAAATGTCTGCATAATTAGTTATCAAATTGCTTAGAAATGGATTAATTTTTGTACCTAAGTGCCACTCTCAGTTGGAAATGTATCTCTTTCCCCCTAAGGCAATTTTACAAGAATAACAAAACTCTGATAGTTAAAAAGGCACAGAAACCTTCATGAGACAAAAGCAAATGGAGAAAGCATTCTAATCAAATTGCGGTTTCTTCTTTCAAGACAAAAGGTGGCCAGTGCATATAAAATTGAGGCCATTAAATTAGCTCATGGTGGGCCATGAAATATATGTAAAAATCCACTTTATAGCATTTCATTATTTGAAAATTACACAGGCACAGGCACAGGCACAAGTTGAGAATTTACCAGACATCTTGAAAATGCCAATAAAACTGGCTGGAAATAACTTTCAACCCATACAAGCAACGTACTGAATAGCTGCTCATGCCTACTATGTTAAGTTATTGTTCGGCAAATGGTTGTTTGTATTCAGAAAATATTTTTTTAAAATGGAGGATAAAGGAGGATGTCACATTCTCTCTTGCATCCATGTATTAATGTTTAGACCTTTGATTGTTCTACGGACTCTAGGATCCAACTACAAAAAAAGTCAACCCACTCTGTCATTTTATAATTTAGCATAAAACATCCAGGATGATCAGATGATTCCTATCTGAGAAATAACCAGACCAGACACAGAGAAAGGGGTTGAAAAATAGGCTATTTAATTAAAGTTATCTTATTCTCTGATTCCCTCTTGATAGCTGAAACAAGGGAAGCAACTTTGTGGAGGAGTAGCTGAAGCAAGTAATCTATACCCTAATATTCTTCACTGCTTTTCCTGGGCAAAATTTGTAAGTCCCCAGGATAATGGAAAGTTGCCTGTTTAGGTCTTACAACAAGCTTTCCAGAGAGATTAAAACCAATAAAAAAGGGGTTATTTGGTTATGCCAGTAGAAAACGGAAGAAAAAGGAAACAGTAGGGCCTCTATGTAGAGAATGTGGTGAAATGCTAACAGGAGAAAAGGAAAAGGCAGAGCTGCTCAACACCTTTGTTGCCTCAGTCTTCTGAAAGGAGATTGGGGTTCAACCTGAGCAATGCAAAGCAGACAAAGTAATTAGGGGAAATGCAACCCAAAATAGGTAAATAAGTAGTCCGGGAATACCTGGTTATTCTAAATGAATTCAGGTCTCCAGGGCCAGATTAACTACATCCAAGAGTATTGAAGCGTTGGTCAAGCCTTGCATGTCCTTTGTCTCTGCCCCTTTCTCCTTCGGCATGACAATGTATGCCAAGATGCCTTTTAGCTTCTTTCCAAGAGGTCAGCAAATATGTCTCCCATTCTTCAAGGCTTTGCTAAGCCAACTCATCTCCTTCCTTTTTTGATCAAAAGTGTGCACTGAGGTTTATTCCACACTTCATTCTTTTTGATAAAAAAGCATTGTACTAGCTCAAGGTCTGTTGTGTTAGAGGAAGTATTAGATATGCATTCATAGAAGGCAATTTTTCTTTACAACCATCTGGAAAAAAATCATTTTTATGACTAAAATTCCCAGAATGCCCCAGTTAGCACGGCCAGTAGCTGCTAGTGGTGTTCTGGGGACATGGGGATAAAATAAATAATTTTTACCAAGTTCTGCTTTATTTGGTTTATGTATGCTGTTTTCTGCACAAATGATTATACCTAGTGCAACAATAATCGTTAAGAGTTTTTCACTCCGCTTGAATCACATTGGACCTCAGCAAAAGTTTCTAGCTAAAGCTAAATAAAGCAGGTGTGCACTTATTTGCCTTGTGTGTTTTTGTTTACTGTACTCTGCTATCTGGTATCTTCAAAGGGCTAACACAATCAGAGATCAAGAATTCACAATATTAGTAGGAGATCAGCTTTGCTACATTCCATTTCCCTCAGTGGACCTGACAGCTTACACCGATATTCTGTGATAGCCTATCTTTAATAAGAAAACTGTATTGACACTGCACATATGAAAGAGTAAAACACTCAGATGCTCTGAAAGCATCCTGCGACTTGGTTTTCTAGAATCATGGAACAACGGTATCAGCAGAAGCCTATTGCTTTTTGTCTAATAAGAATGATCAAAACTGTACTGTCACAACCCCTGGAAAATCAGCTGGAAGGCTAAGGCAGAATTGCTGTACTAAGCTGCAAGAGTGCATGTTTTTGAAGACACAGGTCAACATCCTCTTGGTTATTGACACATGCACACATGCAGCTTAGGCATATGTAAATCCTTTTGTGGATAGAGTGTATACTAAGATCCGTGCGTCCATGTGAGATGTTTCCAAATAAACTACAGTTACCTGGAATCATGGAATCATGACTAAATGACTTTTAATTACCTGACTTCTGATCTTAACAATCCACAGAGTTGCATTGGAGGATGTAAAGATTCCTAGAGATCTATCCTCTCTAGGAATTTACTAGATCCTGCAGCATGACTTTGTAGTAACTTCTGAGGGAAGAATTGTCTAGAGCAGGGGTTCTCAAACTGTGCTCTGCAAAACCCTTGGGGTTCTGTGGGTGATAGTGAGGGGCTCCATGGCACCATGCTGCTTGCCACCTCCTCTTCTCTCCACGCCTTAGAAATACAGGGAAATTAAAGTTTTGAGCTGCCAGAAACAGCAGCAGCATCCTCCCAGGGAACAGACCTTTTCTCCACTCAGACCATTTTTCTTGCCACCCAGACCCTCCCCCTTTCTTTGCTTGCAAACACCCCCTCCCCCCCCCCCCCAATTGTTCAGGGTGTGCTTTGATTGTGTTTTTCCTTCATGACAGAAGGAGGTTGGACTGGATAGCCTTAGGGGTCTTCCACTGAAATACTGTTAAGTTTATGTTGGTTAAAATTGTTTTAAATGTTGTATTGTTTTTCCTTTCTTTCCTTTTTTTGGCACTGTGTGAATTAATTCACACAAGCACACTGCATCCATCTACCACTGGCCCGGCCTATGCCCAGGCTCTATGGCTGAAAATATTTGAGAATCCCTGGTCTGGAGCACCTAACAAATTCCCATAAAGAAGATTTCTTCCCTGATACAGATAAGTGAAACTATGGATATGGGTTCTATGATTGAAGGACTGGTACAGGTGGAGATTATTTAAACAATGAAGTTCAAACTCATCTCAGCTCCTAGAAGGGGAAAAAGCAAGTGCACTCCATTTGGGAGTACAACTTCATTTCTTAACAATAAGGTAAAGGTAAAGGTTTTCCCCTGACGTTAAGTCCAGTCATGTCTGACTCTGGGGGTTGGTGCTCATCTCCATTTCTAAGCCGAAGAGCTGGCATTGTCTGTAGATCCCTCCAAGGTCATGTGGCCGGCATGACTGCATGGAGCGCCGTTACCTTCCCACCAGAGCTGTACCTATTGATCTACTCACATTGGCATGTTTTCGAACTGCTAGGTTGGCAGAAGCTGGAGCTAACAGCGGGCGCTCAATCCGCTCCCGGGATTTGAACCTGAGACCTTTCAGTCTGGAAGTTCAGCAGCTCAGTGCTTTAACACATTTCGCCACTGGGGCTCCTTTCTTAACAACAATAACAACAACAACAACAACAACAACAACAACAACAACAACAACTACTACTACTACTTTATTTCTAGACCGCTCTCTCTCCCCAGAGAGACTTGGGGCAGTTAACATACATATAAATGGCAAACATTCAATGCCACAACTCCTTCATTTAATATCAAAAGTATAAAATGATGTTAACATACTCATTATAATAAAAATTCCAAATTAGAAAAAACAATAAATTCAGATGACTCTGAGCGCATACCCAGAGTCATCCCATAGCCCAATTAAGACAGGTTGCTTGGCCATTGTGTGAAAAGAGCTGACATGAGCTGAGAACTATATTCGGTAAACATACAAAGGGAGAGGAAGAACACTGGAGGCCTGGGAAGGTTAATGGTGCAGACATTAGGGAGCATTTGTGCCATGTATACAAACCTACATTATTTTCTATAAGCCAATTTTAGAGAATGTTGTGCCTTTGATGACCGAGACCCCGGCTTTTAAATTAATTTGAACCCGCAGCGGAGAGTTCCGCAGATCCATCACCAAAAGGAACGGAGCGGGACCGCAGCAGACTATTATTAAAAGATCTTTTTTCTTCACTTTCCCCTTCCCTGAACTATGTAACAAATCCCCAATAAAAGTAGCATTCACTTTTAACAGTAACACTCTCTACCTGGTTATTTTGTGTCTTTCCCTGACTCCTTCTTTGGCATGAAATCCTCTCTCTCTCTCTCTCTCTCTAACCCGTCCGTCCTTTTGACTCTGGCTGAGGCTTCTCCGCCATAGATTAATACGGCGGACGATACAAATTGGCTCATATCTTTATCAAAATTACCTCTGGCACACTCTTCTTTTAGTCCTAACCCTTTCTAAGGCTCCTGACTCAAGGACCACCAGCGGAACCAAAATCGGTCCAGTTCTCGGCACCTCATCAGCTGACTGTCAAACGGGACCGACTGCTCTTTTCAAGCTGGACTGCTCTCTTCCAGCCTTATCCCGGACTTTCCTCTCCCCGCGACCCGCGGAATGGTTTTAGGAGATCCCTGGCCCCTTTCTATGAATTGGGGATGGGGGATCGCTCTCCCGCTGGGGAGACATAGTTCTCCAAGGACCCTCACCCTCTCTACAGCTGCCAGGAGGGTGCCTGGACGGGCGCCCTCCACGTTTCATTCATACCTTCATAATTTTATGAAGAAGAAGAACACTCTTCCCCAGACCTACCCCTGAACTTATGAAATCTTATACTTCCAAAAGACTGCAACCCACATGTGCCTCTTCCCCAGGCCCTCTCTATGAATTCCTTCCACCACAGATGAACTCTTTTCCTCATGTATCCGTGAATTTTCATATTCTATGTACCTGGACACCCTCATGACTCACTGTTGTATGAATTTCTAATCGTTGGGCTAACTTCATGAATTGTGAAATCATGCTGCTAGAACTCCACTTCTATGACTTTCCATATTGGGTTCCCCAGATGTTGTGAACCTCGTCCTTATCAAATGTTTTCAATTGTTTATATCATCCATGATTCCCCTTTATGCAATGTAACCCACCTCTATGGATTCTCCCTTACTTCCTTGAAATCTATCTATCTGCCCATATGTATTTGTACTCTTTGGGATCCCCGGAAAATATGTGTTTTTCCCAGCTGGGTTTATGTTCCAACTTTATTTTATTTCTCATTTTATTTCATATAATTGTCAAATCATGAAATCAAATGGGAAATATTTTGACCCCAACATGAACCCCAGCTCCTATGACCCAGGTTTACCTTCCCCAAAACAAAAGGTTAATCCGCTGCCGCATAACCTAATCAGAATCAGATTGCATGGACAATATAGGGCTTGAGTCGCCGAATTAAAGGTGATTCGCCCTCAAGGCAAACATTGTCATATCTCCTCCAAAAGGAAAACCAGGACGTCTCAGGAAGGCGCCCTGCTGAGCCCATTGCCACCCATCTTTACTTCCACCTCTGACACCCCAAGGCATATCTGAAATCAGTGTACGTGACAGGAACCCTTGATGGCTGTCATTAATCCCTTTAGAATTCGGCCGGGCAGGAGCTAATCCGATCCTTCCTGCTCAGTCACTTCATTGTTTCAATAACTCCCGCCTTCTCCTCTCTGATTGGCCCGAGTGGGGACAAAAAGCCGCTCCCTATTGGGCCAGCAGAGCAAGGCGGGAAACGAAAGCCCGCCTCATTCAACCTTCTAGCCTATCCGCGATCAGATGGGCGGGGGAGCGGGGCGGGAAATTCAAGGGGCTGTCAGACCGAAACATTGTATAAATATGGCTTTATTTTGAATATATGAGATGCTAGTAGACTGAATGATCGCTACTAGTGTCCTTTTCAGCTGAATCGCTCAATAAAGACTCCTTGGCGGATTTTCCTTCAACTTTGGCGGACCTTCTTCATTTCGGCTTCAGGTTGTATTGCGGCTCATATTCTCCTATTGGCTCCGCCAAGGTCCGTTCTCTCAGGACCGGATCGGCTCTCTCCTTAAGGGGCCCGATCCCCTAGAAACGCGGTCGACAACACCTTATGATTACTTTAAATAAATATTGTTACTGTTTTAAGAAGAATTTAAAAGTGGGTGGGATATAAAAGTTCGAAGGGAAGTACCCTGTTACTTTATAATCTAAGCCCCACAAAAGTTAACTGTGAAAATAATGTTTTTCATATGTTCTCCACTGTATTTGTTTACAGATGGGTGAGGAACATCCATTTATTTTGAACTTTTCAAAATTTGCACATTTATTTATAAATCTGGTAGAAAGAAATCAAGATAGGAGACTGTAAACCGCCCTGAGTCCCATCCGGGAGATAGGGCGGTATATACATAAAGTTTTATTATTATTATTATTATTATTATTATTATTATTATTATTATTATTATTATTATAGGAGAGAGAAAGGAAATCACCCATCCATCTTGAAGTTGTTGATTTCGCACAGACCTTTTTACTGAATATTATCAGTACCTGATTCAAAACTGCTTCACCCACAGAAACGTCTTTCCACAGAAAGGATGCCACCCTGTGGAGTACATAACATTTTAAAATGCAAAACATTCTCCAGCCATGTGCACCTGTCCTTCCTTTGGCCTAGACTATTTACTTGCAGCTAAGAAAGAGACCTGCCTGCACATTAGCTCTATCTCGGGTGCTTGTTAGCACTCTCCAAGTTTGAGGGCAGAAACACAAGCCAGCTGCCAAGGTTTCTCTTTCCTCTCTTCCAGTCATCTGCAGCTGGCGCGGATGTTGCCGTTCTTCTGCACTGAGAAGAGCAGATGGAATGAATTACATATTTCAACAGTCCTTGACATAGTATCAAACACCTTGGCTTTTAGCTCAAAAAGAGACCACTCCTGGGACACCGGGGTATTCCACTACCCTGCTCACATTTCCATTTTAGCTTCCCCTTCCAAATAAAAGTCATATGCCATTATTTCCCTTCTTTATAGGCCAATATAGCAGAGCCATATGCTGTAGATTTGCAAGTCCTGCATAACAAAGAAGTACAACAGCAGGAAAGGGAAAGAAGGTAACACATTAGCCTTTCAGTCCATCGTAGTGCATTGTGCTCTCTAGGTTATAAACATGGCTTAGTTAGATTTCTTTCTCTTTCTTTCTCTTTTTCTTTCTCTCTGTCAAATATTAGTTGCTTTCGTACCAGTAGGGCTCTAAATTCTACACTATTAATAAGTAGGCTAAGTAAACAGTTCACTTTTGATTCCCCAGCATGTCCTTGAATTTAATTCATTTTTATTTCTAATAGGAAAGAGGAAAAGGTTGCAGGGAGGTGGCAGCGGGAACATCAACAGATGCATTGTACCTTGAAGCATACAGTTCATGCTGATAAAGATTTCCCCACCTCTGCTACCCAGCCTGTGGCCTTTGCATCCCATTGCCTGATTTCATTTTTTTGTTTTGTTTTGTGGCCTTTTCAGGATGCACAGAGATTATAAAAATATAATTACGGATATTACTCAGTGCCTCAAAATCAAATATTCTCCAGACGCCCTAGAGCTGAAAGACAAAGGGCTTTTCATAAAAAATTCTCTCAGCTCTTCCTGCCAGCTGCTCATTACTCCTGTATCCCAAAGGTCTAGAAGAAGGAAGGGTCCTAATGCATCACTAGAGAACCATGGGGAAATCTTGCAGAGAAGCATGAATGGAGGAACAAAGGATTTCAACAAAAGCAGACAATTTTTCCATCCAATGAGAACCATCTCTACATCAGGCAGAGTAGAACAACCACAACTATGTTGTAAACCACATCGTTGTTGTAGTCTGGCAAGCATCAGAGGATTTTTCTGAATGTTTAGAGGATGGGTCTGCTGGGGATGATGGGTTTCAAAGTGAAGAGTCTGTGTGTTGTGACTCAGCAGCAGTGCCAGAGTGAAGATGAGGAAGGGGATTTTGGGTTACAGATGCAGGAGTCAGATGATGGGATGCAAAATGAATTCCAGGATGATGTCATGGGGATGGGGAATCATGGAGTTACACAGGCTGGTTCAGAAGTGCAAGAAGCACACTCCTGAACCAGCCTGTCACAGATTAAAACCAGGGAGACATTCCCATGGGAAATAATGAGCTTGATTTGTCTCAGGCTCCTGTTCAGGTGCAAGATAATGAGCTGTTTGGCCTTGACAGTCAAGAAGCTCCATTGCTATCTCGGGCAGATTGTAAGCAATGGAAAGGAATGCCTTGGCATAGCTTGAGATTAGCTGGAAAATGGGAGGCCACTGAAGGGAAGAGAAATGAATTTTTGGGTTACTTTTAAAACTGTGTGTTGGGAGACAAATCTCTATCAAAGCAAATTCTCGCTTCATCAGAGTGGATAGTCTATGTCTTCATGCTTTGAAAATTTTCCTGCTTGTGAATCCTTGTAACTGTGGAATATTGTATCTTTGGGAATAGACTTTCACTTTTTGTATATGGATCATTAGATTTATTGAGTCTATTTTACAACTACTTTGGGAACTATATTTTTGCCTGCTTTGATATTATATATATACTGCTTTTGCTCAGTAAAACTACAAAAGACTATCTTCTGTGTGTGGCTTGGTGTCAATAGCAAGGTGAACTAGTCTGAGGTGTGACAATGTGAGTGATCAGAGGGAATTGTGGGCAGATGAGGATGATTTTGGATTCTTCAGTTCATTCCAAGGCAACAGGGGAAAATGAGAGTACCAGTAATCTTGAGAAATGGCCTTGGGAAGATGAGAAGTTTTCAAGGGAGAATAGATTAGACCTGAGAATGCAGGGTGTGAAAAGCCGCCAAAATAGATTTTCTCAGAGGCTTCGAGATAAGGCCCAGAGATCCAGATTTGTGAGGCATGATGTCATGGGTGGCTTGGATGGCTTAAATTAAGTGGCTTACTTTCAGGCCTTCCAGAGGAGACAACGTTGCTAAAGGAGATCGGCCCCAGCACCCAACCCACGGGAGAAGGGGGGCACTCAGTTAGGCCTGGCCAGTGATTGCAGCCTTGGAAGCCTTGGCAACTTCTGGGTGGTGTTTCAACCCAAACAGAGGGGTGGAAGGGGAGCAGCAGGCAGGTGATGGGGCATTTAATGGGTGGATAACCTGTCTGGGCTGCAGGTCTTCTTTCAGCAAGGTTGGGACACCTCCCTCTGGTCCCATCTCAAGAGGAGCAAAGCAATGGGTAAAAGAAAGAGTGAGGCAACAGAAGGAGGGGGGCAGACAGCTCAACCACTCCCAGGATAGATCTTGGCCTGAACCACCCACAAAGGGAGAGAGGGAGGAGAGAGAGAGGGAGGGGATGAAGTGAGAAAGAGAGAGATCCATATACACCACAAAGCCAGACCAAACAACTTCATAGGCCTTATATGGCCAGCAGGCTCAACATCCCCCACCCCATGATTAGGGACTGGAACACTGTCAAAAATATAATTGGTTGAAGAGTGGAACCCAAGATTTTAAGTTGCAATTGAAAGACTAAACAGTAGATGATGCCAAGCCAATTCACAGAAAAATCCCAGCATGAAAAAAGGCAGCTGTGCTTGAAAGAGTGATTAAGGGTTTACATTCAGGACATGGTTTTAATTCGGATCTGTAGAAAAGTAAAATTTCCAAAACTGAGCAATCAAAAAGCAGCCGGTGTTCTTGTGAGCAGTCTGACTGCTATTGTACACTCTGTGTGAGGGGGATACCCTCTTCCACAATTTCAATAAAAATATACATGGAAGCCTACTGGAATGTTCCTGTATATGTTAGGTATCATTAGCCAAAACTCATTTTCATATTTCATCTGGAAGGTATGTGTTAGTAAAGTATTCAAGACCAGCACTTAACTCAGATTCAGGAACGTTCAATGGGCAACAATGAGTGTGTGTTGCCTTCCTGATAAGTCAAGTGAGAATATCAACTCTGTCAGGTTTGCCATTGATCAGCAAAGAGTTTTCAGCTGTTTGCACAGGATGCCATTAACCTTGAGAGTGCTATTTATTTTATTTCAAAACCCAAACAGAATGCAAAGAATTCATTTATTTATTTAAAGCACTAATGCTAACAATGTCTATGTGCCTTTGTGATTAGCACCCCTGGAACTTGCTGAGAGTTTAGTGTGCATTCATTATGCACACGGTTCTCCAGTTCCTGTTGGGAGTCAAGGAGAAATGTTGTCTGCCTAATGACTGAAAAGATCAGGCTCTGTGAGTAAAGTGGAGCTTAGCACTGAAATCCTGGTAAATGCTGAAACAAACAATATGTGACTTTGACTTCACTCCATGTAAGTTTCATAGTTGTGGTCCAGAGGGCAAAAAGGGCTGGAACTAGCAATGCTCTGTTGAAATGAATGGAGGTGTCCCAACTGTTGAAACAGAAATCCCAGTCGACAAGGCAGTTATTTGAGAGGCCCCCTTATCGAATGAAAGTCTCCTTCCCCCAAATGAAATAATCACTTCTCCACATCTATTGAAGTTAGGGGAAGAGGACCTCCACAAAAGTGGAAAAATGTGAATGGTCTAGATTTTCTGCCAGAGGTTAGCCATAAAAGGACACTACAAGACAAAGAGGTTCTTAGAGATGTGTTTTTTTTTAGTAATGAATGTCCAGGACATCTATCATGACTCTGTAATAGGGCTGTGCAATTGATTTAAAAAATGTTTCAAAACTCATTACAAAATTAGGGGGTGCTGGAATTTCATTTCTAAAGTGTTTCTAAAGAATTGTTAGTGAAATTTTTGTTACTATAATGAGAGTAATGAAATTTTGTTACTTTTTCATTAAAGTAATTGTGCAAGTGGGAAAACTTTCTTCCTCATTTTTACAGCTATTGGAGTGAAACTTGCTACAATGGTTGAACACATTTATCAATGTTAGCCCATATAATAATAATAATAATAATAATAATAATAATAATAATAATAATAATAAAACTTTATTTATACCCCGCCACCATCTCCCCAACGGGGACTCGGGGTGGCTTACATGGGGCCATGCCCAGACACCATACAATATAACAAAATAAAACAACATATCATAACACAATATAACAGTGCAAAAATAATCATATACATTACAGCACAAATCAGAGAAAACAGTAAAAAACAGGGCGGGCCACATGAACACTTAATTAAAAACTCGGGAGAGAGAGGCATACGAATAAAGGGAACAGGGATATAAAATGGTGGAGCAGTCTAAAGGATAGAATCCAAGGGGAATAACCAAAGAGGTATATAACATTTACTCCCCAAAGGCACATCGGAAAAGCCATGTTTTTAGATCTTTCTTAAAGGCTAACAAGGTGGGGGCCTGCCTGATCTCAGTGGGCAGTGAATTCCACAAGTGAAACCATCAAGTTGATTTCACTTTTCCACAGCTGGTAAGCCTGGGTCTTACCTAAGATCTGGCTCTTACCAGCTAGCTAATTAATTCAGAACAAAGCAGGGAAACCATGCTTTGTTCCAAATTAATTCGATTTTACTGCTAAAACTGAGACAGGTCTCAGTTGAAAGGTCTGCTGGATGGGCCCCTAGTGTCACCTTACCAATACATTGAGCTACATTATATTGAGTACAAACTGACCATGTAATGAAGTTTCAAACTGCATTGTAAGACAATGTAGATGGAACCAGAATCCTTTCAAGCAAATAATATGCTTCTTTCTCATTTATTCTCAATATTTAAAGAATAAGATGCCACCTAGAAACAGGTTTGCCATATGCTTCTTTCACATATATATCTTTGCACATGTATGTAGAACCAACCATTTGCATCTACATTCTGTTGGGTTATCTAAGCAATCATGCATGCATTTTCAATGTGGGATGGTTTATGTAATTAGTTTTGTTTGTTGCTTAGTAACCTGAGCCAAGCTGCATTCCCAAGTTGATGGCACCATTTTAAGGGTTGCGCATGTGAAGTGAAAAAGGGGAGTATCCTTTCTGGGGACACACAGAAAGTGATGTACACTTTTAGAATTTGGGGCATAAAAAGGGGAGACTCTCTTCCTGTTCTCTCTCTGCTTCCTGTTTATTGATCCAGTCATGCCATGCTGATGTTACTACTTGTTAAGAGATATGTAGTATCCTGAACTGTATTCTTTTGGAACTAAGATGTTTTTACCTGTATGACCATCATCATACAAGATTGTGAGTAAACATATTTTTATTATTTTACTTTTGATGTCTCTGATGCTTATTTTATGCACACAACTCTTTAAAGGGAAAGGGAGACTGGCTATTTTGCTTTTTTCTCATCTCTGCTCACATAAACCCCTAGACTTCTGTGTTTTTGCGTCTCTGCGCCAATATATAACCATATTGGTATGATAATCCTATCAGATTATGAATATATTCCTAATACATTCAAAATGAAGATTTAAATTCGTCACACAGCATAAAAATATGGCATGTTCCAAATCAACTGAAACTTGTAGATTTTTCATAGTGCTTGGAAAAGTTTTGAACTGCACTTCCACCATCCTCCAGTGACTCTGGGAATTGTGCAAAAAAGTAACTTTTCTAAGCTTCAGTTTTTGAAAGTAGAACTGAAAGGAAAATAAGTGTTGTTTAAAGCAGGTTCCTCAAACAATCACTAAGATCTTGGGGGGTTAAAGCTGGGGAAAGTCTCCATTTGACACTTTGGAGAATTAGTGCCCTTCAGAGAAGATCAGGTGCTGGACTACCGGGGCCTGAGGGCTGATTCCATATAAAACAGCTTTATATGTTCATATTTCGTAGTTACACAATAGTGACACAGAACAGCTGGAAGCTGTTAACTGTCAAACAAGCTAATTGGTGATAAGCATCAAATGATTGAGCAAAGCTGTTTAACAATACCTGTCAGGATTGCTCATAATCACAATTGCAGCCACAGTTTTCTAGAATGCAAGCTTCCTCCTCATCTAGAAATATGAAGGCCAGAGAAAAAAAGAGTGAAAATATGGAAGTTTATTAATTTATTTGCTTTTTCCTCTAAGGACTTTAATGCACAGGGCAGGCAAACTAGCATTGAAACTGGGGCCCCTTCTACACTGCCAGATAATCTAGGTTACCAAGCAGAAAATCAACTCTTCTGGGTTTCAGAAAGGCTGTGAAAACATGGCTGTGTGCACAAACTTTTAACAAGTAATATAATAATGTCAACATGGTCCGATTGAAGGCTGAAGCATGAGGTTTTTAGACAAATGGTTCTAAATTACATATGTTTTAATTTTTATGATGTATTTTAATGATGTATTTTTATAGTTTTAATTGATTATATGTACTGTTTTTTGTTTTATTATTATGTTCTTGGCATTAAATGTTGCCAACTGTGGTAAACCGCCCTGAGTCCCCCCCGGGTGAGAAGGGCGGGGTATAAATGCTGTAAATAAATAAATTAATTAATAAATTATCTGATTTGAACTGCATCATCTTAGGCAACAGTGCCATATAATCCAGTTCAAAGCTGGTCATGTTGATTTTATATGACAGTGTAGATGGGCCCTGGGATGTCAGCTTGAAGTGACCCCGTAAGCCTCCCACTTCTGATTTGCCTCCTCTCCAATTAATCAATCCCCCACTATTGAAGAGAAAAACCCAACAGTAACCAATAATCCCATATTGTTCCTGTCATCTACCTTGTGTCATGAGTCCATTCTGCATGCCAGTATAAACGTGCCACCAGGTGTTGGGATTTTCCTCCTCCCTTACTCTTCTCCCATCCCCTCACTATTCCCAAGCTCTATATTTTCTGTGTATTTCATATATTTTAGTTCTGTTTGCCTTTTTTTAAAGCTTAACCATTGCTGAAACAGCAAAATTACTAGGGAAAAAAAAGAAATATGAAGCAGCAAAAGTATGGGAAGATGGCGTTATGGGGGTATATACAGGACTGCAGACTGGCAAATCAACACAATTGCATGAATGAAGAGAGGTGTGATAACAAACGTGCTCATCCTGGTGGGTAGCCACTATCTATGATAGCAGACTGCCATGGGATAGCAGCTTTGTGAGATAAGTCCTAAACCTACTTCCCCAGAAAAATAGGAAAAATTGGAAAAAGTGGTGGGGGTGAAAATAAATGATTTTGTGACATTTCTTTTTAGTGTGATTAATACAAAGGATTGACAAGGCGGTCACACACACTTCCAAAATTATTTATAAAAACTAAATCACAGGTTGAATTTTATATAAGACAATCTAATCATTCCAGCTCTTGGCGTTCTTTTCACTATTATTTTTATAGGCAGGAATACTTTATTCCTGCTTGACTCTATGGATAACTAAAAGAGAAAAATAATTTTATTTGTAATGTTAATTGGTTTTTACTTATTTGCTTGTTTGTTTTTCCTACAAGTGGCAAAATCATGGAGATTCCTTATGTTTCACTATCTTGTAACTATCTTTGTAACAAAAAAATACAATACAATATAATAAGAATAAAAAGTAGAATTCTATTTGTAATTATGGTTGACTGAACTTTATTTTTAACATTGGGAATTAAATTTTACAGCAAAGAAAATTATATAATTGTATCATGCCATTTATGAGACAATATACCCATGCTGACACTACCTTTCTGTAGTGGTGAGATTGTGAACTCCTGTGAGACAAGAGGCTGATAACTGTGCTGCTGGTAGGATCTTCAATGTCAGACAAGCTTTTCCTGAGGAGCAAGGATAAATGTGCCAAACAATTACTGGGCAGCAACAGTTGTGGGGTTGATGTTGGAGGATGATCTCTAAAAGAAAAAAAATAGCAGCACCATAGATAGCACTTGTTAAGGCTGCACAGAAGAAGGCAATAGTATACCACTCCGAAGCCTTCATCCTCAAAAACCCTATGATGAGGCTCTAAAATAAAATGACAGTGCCAGAAGATGGGATTCCCAGATCTGAAGGAATTCAAAATGCTGCTGAGAACAACTACAAGTAGCTGTATAGATGATGGTGCATTTGGACTTGATTTGATGTGCTCAAAAGTGAAAGGGAAGTCCAAAGAGGCACAGCAAGTATTACAGGAAGACAGATTGTCAGAAGCATGATTCAATGGAAGCAAGTCATGCTAAAATATTAAATATAAACATTATATTGCCAGGGATGGATGGGCTAAAGTGGACAGGTAGAGGACATTTTGAGTCAGATAATTACACATTGCTTTACTCAGGACATGGAAACCAATAATAATAATAATCATCATCATCATCATCATCCTTGCAGCCCAGGAGTAAGCCATCAGAACAAATGCAATTAAGGCCAAGATCGAAAAATCAGCTGATGACCCAAAATGCAGACTCTGCAAGGAAACCGACGAACCATTGATCATATCCTCAGCTGCTATAAGAAAATCGCACAGACAGACTACAAACAGAGGCACAACTATGTGGCCCAAATGATTCATTGGAACTTATGCCTCAAGTACCACCTCCCTGCAGTAAAGAACTGGTGGGATCACAAACCTACAAAGGTCGTGGAAAATGAACACGCAAAGATACTGTGGGACTTCCGAATCCAGACTGACAAAGTTCTGGAACACAACACACCAGACATCACAGTTGTGGAAAAGAAAAAGGTTTGTATCATTGATGTCGCCATCCCAGGTGACAGTCGCATTGTCAAAAAAAACAGGAAAAACTCAGCCGCTATCAGGACCTCAAGATTGAACTTCAAAGACTCTGGCAGAAACCAGTGCAGGTGGTTCCGGTGGTGATCGGCACACTGGGTGCCATGCCAAAAAATCTCAACCGGCATTTGGAAACAATAGACATTGACAAAATTACGATCTGCCAACTGCAAAAGGCCACCCTGCTGGGATCTGCGAGCATCATCCAAAAATACATCACACAGTCCTAAACACTTGGGAAGTGTTCAATTTGTGATTTTGTGATATGAAATCCAGCATGTCTATCTTGTTTGCTGTGTCATACAATAAAATAATAATAATAATAATAATAATAATAATAATAATAATAATAATAATAAATAAGAAAAAGCAAGAAGTGAAGGTACCATCACCAGGGGCTTGGAGGGAAGGGGCAGTGTTTGTTTCCCTTGCTGCCCCTGGCTCAGCTCCTGGGGACTCACTCCTGGCAGAACTGAGTCCCTGACTCTGCAAAACCAGCAAGCAACACCTGCTGCTCAGAGGCTGGAGCATAAAAAGGACGTCGCCTGCAGGGCCTCAGGCAAAAGCAAGAAGTGAAGGTACCTTCACCAGGGGCTTGGAGTGAAGGGGCAGTGTTTGTTTCCCTTGCTGCCCTGGCTCAGCTCCTGGGGACTCTGGCCGCTTGGTGCTGCCAGACTCCATCTTTACCCACCTCCGTTTCAGCATCCTGGGGTCAGCACAGAGATGCTGGCATTTTTTCTTCCGGCCATGGTCCTTGACTCACCTGGGCCCTCTCGAGTGAATGCTGGCACTGCGACACCAGTTTTGTCTCATTGCCTGATGGAACATCTGCTCCTTTAAAACTATGTTTTAATGTTTTATTGCATGTATATGTTTTAATTGTTTTATAATTTGATATGTTATATTTATTATTTGTTGTATAATGCGGCATTGAATTTTGCCATAATCTGTAAGCCGCTCTGAGTCCCCTTCGGGGTTGAGAAGAGCGGGGTATAAATATAGTAAATAAAAAATAAAAAATAAAAAATAATAATATGAAATCCAGCACATATATCTCATTTGCTGTGTCATACTTTGTCTTTGTATCAATAATGATGATGATGATAATTATTTATTTGTTTGTTTGTTTGTTTATTGCCTAACACTCGGGACTGCTCACAAATAATAATAATAATAATAATAATAATAATAATAATAATAATAATAACAACAACAATGCGACTGTCACCTGGGATGGCGACATCAATTATCCAAACCTTGTTCTTTTCCACAACTGTGATGTCTGGTGTGTTGTGTTCCAGAACTTTGTCAGTCTGGATTCGGAAGTATCTTTGCGTGTTCATTTTCCACAACCTTTGCTGGTTTGTGATCCCACCAGTTCTTTGCTGCTGGCAGGTGGTACTTGAGGCATAAGTTCCAATGGATCATTTGGGCCACACAGTTGTGCCTCTGTTTGTAGTCTGTCTGTGCAATTTTCTTGCAGCAGCTGAGGATATGATCAATGGTTTCGTCAGCTTCCTTGCACAGTCTGCATTTTGGGTCATCAGCTGATTTTTCGATCTTGGCCTTAATTTCATTTGTTCTGATGGCTTGCTCCTGGGCTGCAAGGATCAGGCCTTCTGTCTCCTTCTTCAGGGTCCCATTCGTGAGCCAGAGCCAGGTCTTCTCCTTATCAGCTTTTCCTTCAATTTTGTCAAGGAACTTTCCATGCAGTGTTTTGTTGTGCCAGCTGTCAGCTCTAGTTTGTAGTGTATCTTTCTTGTACTGGTTTTTTGTCTGCTGTGCTTTGAGGAGTTCTGATTTTTGACTTCAATCAAAGCTGGTTCTTCACTTTGCTTGACATATTCTGCCAGGGCATGTTCTTCTTCTTTGACTGCTTGTTTGACTTGCAAGAGTCCTCTGCCCCCTGATCTTCTAGGCAGATAGAGCCGGTCAACATCACTGCGAGGGTGCAGTGAATGATGAATGGTCATGAGTTTTCTTGTTTTTCTGTCCAAGTTGTCCAGTTCCATCTGTGTCCAATTTATAATGCCAGCAGTATATCTTATGACAGGTATGGCCCAGGTGTTTATGGCCTTGATGGTGTTGCCTCCATTGAGCTTGCTTTTGAGAATTTTTCTGACCCTTTGTGTGTATTCTTTACAATAGACATTGACAAAATTACGATCTGCCAACTGCAAAAGACCACCCTGCTGGGATCTGCACGCATCATCCGAAAATACATCACACAGTCCTAGACACTTGGGAAGTGTTCGACTTGTGGTTTTGTGAAACGAAATCCAGCATGACTATCTTGTTTGCTGTGTCATACAACGTCGTTGTGTCAATAATAATAATAACAATAATAATAATAATTTTTGTATCCCACCACCATTTCCCCAAAAGGACTCGGGGCAGCTAACATGGGGCCAAGCCCAGAAAAGACAAAGTATAAACAAGTTAAAATATAAAACCAAACAATAAAATAACAAGCAGAATAAAATCAAAAACTAATTCAAGCACAATTATACATAAAAACAAGATAAGAAGTTTAAAAACCATATCCATTTCACCACCAAGGGACAAAGGAATAAAAGGGAGTCGAGGTAAAGTGCATAGTAACTGGGTTATTCCATAAAGTGCCTGACTGAGTATTCCAAAAAATTTCCAAGATAACGTTAGGGGTAGGATGGGGTGGGTTCAGAGATAAAGTGCAGGATGGCAGCATGGTTGTCAAGGGGTCTATAGTTCTTGTTTAATCGAAAGTGCGCTGAAAGAACCAAGTTTTAAGTTGCTTAATAAAAACAGACAAGGTTGGGGCCAGCCTAATCTCCCTGGGGAGGGATTTCCAGAGCCGAGGGGCCAACACAGAGAAGGCTCTCTCCCTCGTCCCTACTAACCGAACCTGTGATAATGGAGGGAACAAAAGCACTCAAAAGTGCTATAAGCATATAAAATGATAAGAAGAAATGAGGTGGCTTTTCACAGCAGGAAAAAATGTAGCAAAAACAGATAATTGATATATCACAAAATCCAAACTTAACTTGTCAGTAGTCAAGAACAATATGTTATATGCCTCTCTTCACATGTTTCAGCCCATTCACTAAAGAAAACTTGTCAATTCTGCCTTTTCCCACATCCATTTTTTTCTGTTGCGCATATTAAGAAATTGGTAAATTTCTGTACATTCTTCAAAAACCAAAAATCACTTCTCTCATGTCAAATTAATTATGGGCAGCTAAACTTTGGAACTTCCATGCTACACCAGTGTCAACTGAGGTTAAAGTTGAAGAGCTTCTCAGAAAAAAGTAGCTGCTTTTCTTTCTTTCTTTCTTTCTTTCTTTCTTTCTTTCTTTCTTTCTTTCTTTCTTTCTTTCTTTCTTTCCTGCATCTCCTCATGGCTTGAGGTGGGTTACAGCATAGTTAAAACACATAAACATTGATAACATTCTATAAATATACATAGTAAATGTATTTCTATAAAATATACATATCAAGACATATTTTTATAAAATCCATATTAAAATACACAGAACAGAGATGAAAACACAGGACACAAGTTTAAAATTCATGATGAAAACTAGCTGGGTAGACCTGCTGGAAGGGATAGGTCTTCAGATGGTTTTTAAATTCCAACAGCTCATTTAGCTATCAGAGCTCTTCTGGAAGGTCATTCCACAGTTTTGGGGTGGCTGATGAAAAGGTCTTCTGGGTAACGGTCACCAGTCGAGTTCTGGCAAGCTGGAGCAGATGTTCCCCAGAGGACCGCAGTGTGCTGAGCGGATTGTATGGGAAAATGCAATCCTTTAGGTAACCTGGACCCAAATCATGTAGGGCTTTAAAAATCAAAACCAACACTTTGTACTTTGCCCAGAAACTAATTGGCAGCCAATGCAATGACTTTAGGATATGTGTAATATGCTCACTCCTAAATGTTCCTGCAACCAATCTGGCTGACTGTTGTATTTTGAAACAGCTGGAGTTTCCAAATTTGGTACAAAGGTAGCCCAATGTAAAGTGCATTGCAGAAGTCCAACCTTGAGCTTACCAGCATATATACTACCATCTTTAGGTCCTCCAGAAAGGGTACAACTGGCATATCAGCCGAAGCAGATAGTAAGCACTCCTGGCTGTCACATCTATCTGGGCTGATATTTGGAGAGATGGATTCAGAAGCATTCCCACACTATGAATGCAGTCTTTTGGAGGAGTATGACCCCATCCAGAACTGGTTGACACACCTCCACTCCCAGATTAGGGACCCTTGACAGCAAGCACCTCTGTTTTGTCCGTTTGTTTTTTCCTTGTCCAGCCCTTTACCTCCTTCAGGCATTCGTTCAGAGGAGACATGTTATTCTTAGTTGAGACTACTTTTGAAGGCATGGAGAAATATATTTGGGTATCATTTGGATACTGATAACACCCTGTTCCATGTCTCCGAAAGATCTCTCCCAGTGTTTTCATGTAACCCTTCATTCAACACTGACAGATTCCACAAAGAGGGATTTGACCCAGACTCTTAAGAGTTATGCACTCAAAGTTCTAGACTGGTAAGATTCCAGCCACAAATCTATCAATTTCTCTCACATTTGCAACTTTTAAATTTCAAATTGTTTCCACCTCTTGCATGTGATGATATTTAAAAATGTTTACTAGTTTCATATTGGACATGTAGAGAAACAAAAAAGAGCTCCCTAATGATGTGAAAATCTCCCACTCTGGGTTTTGCTGAATTCCTTGAACTTGATCTGCATTTTCAACTCATCCTTGCTTCAGACCAAGTTGCAAGGCTCAGTGCTCTCTTCACTCAAAAGGTTCACACGTATATTTCCGAATATGTGCATATATTTGTAACATTCCCCTGTTGTCCTATGTATGGTGTATTAGACACATTTTAGCCACAGCGTTCAAAGTATATGCAAAGTGTGTGTATTTTATGTCTTAGAGACACACCATATATCATGCAAATGTGAGAATGCCAAGGGAAAGGTGCTCATTTTTTTCATAGCCTGAAGAGTTGTGAAAATACTTCTTTAATTGAGACTGTTGAGTTTACCAGAAAGCCTTGTCATTCCTAATTCTCACCCACAACATATGGAGGGTGACTTGCAGAAGCACAGTGTGGAACTCTCATTTCCAAGATCCAATGTTTTTAGTTCCAAATTGCCTGCCATTTCTTCTAAAGAAGAAACTATGCATTAGGGGTCCTCTGAGGTTGGTTTTCTTTCAATTATTTCCCAGTTCTGCAGAGAGAGCACTGTGCAGTTTCCGCTCTTTCATTGCACTTGCTCTTTTCTCCCTTGCTCCATTAAATGTGGATCATTTCTTTCTTTTTTTTAAAAAAAACACACAGCAAAAATAAATAAATAAATCAGCATGTTTGTATAAAGTTTTTTTGTATAAAGGACTTTGTACAGAAAAAAGAAACCTGATGTTGAGACTGAGACTTGTGGATCAATATTTTTTCTGGACTGTCAGTTTTGTGGTCATTATCAACACTGTTGCTCCCTCATCAGTTCATAACCTCTTTAGATAAAAGGAGTAAATTGTTGTCTACATTTCACCCACAATTCAGAATAGCTCAATATATTTTAGGCCAAGCAGAAGATCACAGAATGGTGTACAAGCATTTGAAAACATCAGGCATTACAAAACAATGCTGTAGGAAATCAGAAGACGTTTACTTCTTGGGAGGAGAGCAATGGCCAAACTTGACAAAATAGTGAAGAGCAGAGACATCACACTGGCAACGAAGGTCCGCATAGTGAAAGCAATGGTATTCCCCATAGTAACCTATGGATGCGAGAGCTGGGCCATAAGGAAGGCTGAGCGAAGGAAGATAGATGCTTTTGAACTCTGGTGCTGGAGGAAAATCCTGAGTGCCTTGGACTGCAAGAAGATCCAACCAGTCCATCCTCCAGGAAATAATGCCCAGCTGCTCACTGGAGGGAAGGATATTAGAGGCAAAGATGAAGTATTTTGGCCACATCATGAGAAGACAGGAAAGCTTGGAAAAGATCACAATGCTGGGGAAAATGGAAGGAAAAAGGAAGAGAGGCCGACCAAGGGCAAGATGGATGGACGGTATCCTTGAAGTGACTGGGTTGACCTTGAAGGAACTGGGGGCGGTGACGGCCGACAGGGAGCTCTGGCGTGGACTGGTCCATGAGGTCACGAAGAGTCGGAGACGACTAAACGACTGAGCAGCAGCAGCAGTAGGTGGCCGGGAAGAGGTTCACAGGAAAATTATTTGAATAAACAAGCATTTATCCTCCAGTTTCATAAAATACAAAATCTATTTATTACTCAGGTTCATGTGCAAACTTAGCTGAAATATGCAGAATCCTTGGGAGGCAAGGCATACAATTAAAGAAAAACATAGCAATGTTTACATCAACAGAGCTGGCAGTGAATTTTTGTTAAGAAAAAAAAAGCAAGAAGTCAAACTGGATAGTGTTGTCCAGTAGTTAAGACAAAAAAGATCGTCAGATATCCAAGTCCCAACTTCCAAGCATGGATCCATATCTTTTTCATGTGTAGAAACCAGCTTCTGAATAATTTTGATTAAGTGTTTTCCAGAATATTATCTCAATTAATCAATATTTATTTATTTATTTATTTACAGTATTTATATTCCGCCCTTCTCACCCCGAAGGGGACTCAGGGCGGATCACATTATGTACATATAGAGCAAACATTCAATGCCCATAAACACATCAAACCGAGACACAATAGGTACCACTCCAGCAGGAAGGTAATGCCGCTCCATGCAGTCATTCTGGCCACATGACTTTGGAGGTTTCTACGGACAATGCCAGCTCTCTGGCTCCCAGAGTCGGACATGACTGGACTTAATATCAGGGCAAATCCTTTACCTTTACTATCTCAATTAATATTATCACTTTTCCTTATACATCTAATGTAAATCTATGAATGTCAATATATCTGTAATGAACACCCCTCTTCATTGAATGCATTTACTTTCTGTACTCCACGTGCCCATGACATTGATGTCATGAACAAGTACTCCATAGGGAAGTACTCCATCTGTGGAGCATATGGGTTCAGCTGAGAGAGTAATTGCATATTTGCTAATGGCACAAGCAGTAGTGAAATGTGGGGTCTGGAGTTGTTTCTCTCCCCTCTCCCATTCAACTATACATTCTGTTCTGTGAGCATACTTTATTGGCAGAATTCTCTTCTCATTCAGGAAAGTGTTGACGTGGAATCAGGCAAAGTTTTTATGGAGATATACAATCTGTGCTCCACATTTCAGCTGAATTTGCTAAGCTGTTAAGCCACTTCAGTGTAAAATCCTACGATTAAACTTCAAAGGGCATAGACCACAAGTTTGGTATATTTTATTCCTATAGATTTCAATGTGGGAGCTCAACAGTTCTTTAATCCCTTCCCATTGCAATAAATAAGAAATGCCTCTTTCACAAACAGATTCTACTGAGTTCCATTTGACATGCTTACGAGGATCTTCATTTATGATTGCACATTTAAATGGGATGAAAATGTCATGTTCATGTTCCACATTTTATGTTAGTTAAATCTTTTATCGTAGATTTTAATTCAGTTGCGTGATTTTATTATGACAGAGGATGAACTGTGCTTCATAAACCAATTATCAATTTTCACATGTGAAAACGGTACCTGAATTTGTCTAACAAACTAAGAGTGAAATGTCTTTTCTGGAAGCCTTTTTAAAAAATAGGTCACCAACCCAGTTTAACATCAAAACTATTCATTGCACCTCCATCTTCATTCACAAATACTTTGAATATTTTTACTTTAAAAGTAGCCCCCCGGACACATCAAAGTAGGTCAGACCTGATTTAAGAATACATTTAAATGGGGGCTGAGAGCACCATATGTGTGGAAAATAGACTCTACAGCAGGGGTCCCCAAACTAAGGCCCGGGGGCCGGATGCGGCCCTCCGAGGTCATTTACCTGGCCCCCGCCCTCAATTTTATAATATAATATATTGTATATACATATAATATTGATAATAATATTATAATGTAATACAATATAACACTAATAATAATACCATATAATAATATTAATTATATATTCTGTATTACATATAATATTACTAATAATATTACAGTATAGTGGTATATTTCAGTATAGTAATATATAATGCTAATATTGTGCTATGCTAATAATATAATATATTGTATGTACATATAAGTTGTAAGCCACTCTGAGTCCCCTTTGGGGTGAGAAGGGTGTGATACAAATGTAGTAAATAAATGCAGTAAATAAATAAATAATAAATACATAAATTTTAGACTTAGGCTCGCCCAAAGTCTGAAATGACTTGAAGGCACACAACAACAACAACAATCCTAATTTACTTGACAATCTCATTGGCCAGAAGCAGGACCACACTTCCCATTGAAATCCTGATAAATGTATGTTGGTTAAAATTGTTTTTATTTTTAAATATTGTATTGTTCTTTCATTGTTGTTGTTGTGGTTGTTGTTGTTTCTGCACTACAAATAAGACATGTGCAGTGTGCATCGGAATTTGTTTTTTTTTTCAAAGGATAATCCGGCCCCTCAACAGTCTGAAGGATTGTGGACCAGCCCTTGGCTTAAAAAGTTTGAGGACCCCTGCTCTACAGTAAGAAAACCACTTAAATAATAGCTTCAATAATATAGGGTTAAGAGAGCCTAAGTATGCAAAATATATATTTTCCTACACACTTTGTATTATGTCTCCTCCATACTGAATGTGTAGCACATGGGTGATACTGGACATGTCATTCTGAAACTTGCTGACATGTGTCAACTTAAAAGTGTGGAGAATATGTAGGTTAAGACCACAATTGAGAAATCATTGAAGTTGAGCTTTATTTATTTAGAGTTGGATTTGTAAGCTCTGTGTGCATGTATTCTTTTTCACTCATCTAAAATGTATAGTTTGTAAAGTTTGATTGGATTGGTCCTGTTTGGTTCTACTCCATCATCATCATCATCATCATCATCATCATCATCATCATTCTATATTTATACCCCACCCTTCTCACCCTGAGGGGGACTCAGGGTGGCTTACAGACCATGGCAAATTCAAAGCCACATTATATATATATAACAATAAATATAACATATCAATTTAAACAATATAAGTACAATGGCATGCCTCTGGTGGCGCAGTGTGTTAAAGAGCTGAGCTTCTGAACTTGCAGACCAAAAGGTTGCGGGTTCGAATCCAGGGGGCGGAGTGAGCGCCCGCTGTTAGTTCCAGCTTCTGTCAACCTAGCAGTTTGAAAACATGCAAATGTGAGTAGATCAATAGGTACATAGCTTTGTTTTACTTTCTCTGTCCCTGCCACCCACACAAACATGCATTTTGCACAGACTTTCTGTCAAAAAAACCAACAACAACAACAACCACCTTCATGCCTTTCTATAGAACAGAATGCATTGAATGTTGTTTGTTAGAAACAAGAGTGGTGAATGACTTCTGATGAGCAGTTAGGTAATATGCAGTGATGTTTATAGTATGACAGATAAATATTTTAGCTCCCCTGCACACCTATCTCTATGTGCTCCCTTTATATTACTAGGTAGAATTTGGTGTCTTGTCCAAAGCTTGGGTAGTTTATAAATAACTAGTTATTTATAAGTCATTAGCATAACCAAATTACAGTGGGCTCTCCACATTCATGGGTTTATCTTTTGCAAATTTGATTATTTGAGGATTCAATTCCTATGCTCTTACTAGATTTTTTTACGTCCTCCAAATAGCTGAAAGCTGGTCACAAAGTCAATCTGGGGGACCTAGTGATTTCAAGATAGAACACTTATTGAGGAATCTCTAGGTCTTTCAATGCGATATTTGTTTTCCAATTATCTGGGAACCATATTTCTGCGTAGATTAATAGGTACCACTCCAGTGTTCGAGACCGTATTTCCCCCTATGAACCTGCACGACCTCTTCGCTTCTCGGGGGAGACCCTCCTCTCTCTCCCACCACCTTCACAATCAAGGCTGGTGGGGACGAGGGAGAGGGCCTTCTCCAGCATGGCCCCCCGGCTCTGGAACTCACTCCCCAGGGAGATTAGGCAGGCCCCTACTCTCCTCTCCTGAAGACTTGGCTCTTCCGAGAGGCTTTTGGTGACTGATCTCTGTATGATCGACCTGTTGCCCATTTAACAGTGTATGCCTTCCCCAGTATTATAATGGTACTTTATAGCCATCACAGCTGAGTAACCACCCTTCCCTGATGACATGATATATTTGCACTTTTAGCACTTTGGCCTAGATCCTTTGAACCCAATTCATGATTTTATCATTTTATCTTGTATGTGGTTTTTATGACTTGCTTTTATTGTCTGATTGATTTGTTTTATTGTTTTGTTTTTATATTGTTCTGTCCGGGCTTGGCCCCATGTAAGCTGCCCCGAGTTCCTTCGGGGAGATGGGGCGGGGTATAAGAATAAAATTATTATTATTATTATTATTATTATTATTATTATTATTATTATTATTATTATTATTATTCCATGCAGTCATGCCGGCCACATGACCTTGGAGGTGTCTATGGACAATGCTGGCTCTTCGGCTTAGAAATGGAGTTGAGCACCAACCCCCAGAGTCAGACATGGCTGGACTTAACGTCAGGGGAAACCTTTACCTTTACCTAAGTACAATGGAATAGTACAGTTAAAATATAAGTACAATAAAACAGTTTAAAAGCATACATTCAATCCCAACTGAAATGGGCTGATGGAATAAAAACAGCCCAAGCAAACAGGAGTCATGGAGGAGAACGGGGCAGCAATAGTCCAGGCAGCAGGGTAGTAAGGCCGTGATAGAGTAGCTGGCAAAGCAGCGGGGGGGGGGGGGGGGACATGGAGGTGCCCTAGCCAGGTGTTGTAAGGCAGTGGGGCTATAGAGGTGCTCTGTGCAGATGTTGCTATGGTCCTGCGCAGGTGTCACTATTCACCTTGAGAATCTTCCCCTGCCTTTCCTTTTAGTCTTGATAAGCAGCTTTGGAAGTTTAGCATCTAGGGAGACCTTCCAACATCTGTTGAGTAAAAAAAATATACTGCCATATCTTTGACATTTTCATTATTATGGTTGCCACAGCCAAGGGTTACTGTAAATTGATGATTTAGTGGGATTAGTTGCTAATATGCATCTTGATATATATTATTCATGAGAGTGAGTCATGGGCCTAATTAGAAACATGACATGAAAAGCTTTGCAGCCCACAATCTGGATTCCCCCCAACATGAAAGATTTGACATGGAAAAATAAATTCTCACTTACTGTGAATGACCTTTTACATCCAGTTCTGGAGCACTAGGTTAGACATCCCATCACTATGCCTTTCTGAAGGCTGGGTGAGAGAATATTTAAGAAGCTCTAAATTTGATGCAACTCAAATAGATGTCCTTCAGAACTGTAAAGCCTTTCTCCCCCAAAACACTCTATCAATGCCAGTTCCTGTCGACTGAAAGGAAAGGGGTTGAAGGATCTGTCTGTCTGAGTGCATGTTCATCACCTTTCCAGCTTTAAAAATATATTAAGTTTCAGTAAGAAGGCATCTGGGATCAGTCAATAGAACTTGCTCTCGAGTGTCTGGTGGATGACCTTGCTCCCAGCAGATGTGAGTGACACCATAATATTATGGGCTTGTAAGCAAAGTGACAGTTGGAACTATTCCTTAGTGGCCAGAACCAATTTAGTCATTATAAGATTAGGAAAGTGGATGAATTATTTAGTGATGTGTATTTACGAAGTGACATGAACACACACACACACAAGCAAGAGCAAAACAATCATTTTCCTAAAGGCAAAGGAACCATATTTTTGTTTCAGTTCTGTAAAGTTTAAATTGGTCCTTGTTAAGTCTGTTTCATATATACAGTCTAGCGGATGCTCTTAATTTTCTCATCTTAATTGATGATTAAACTAATCTTAGTGCCCCATTAGTTAACAGTCGTCCAGAAAGTACTGTATTAGCAGAATGGGTAACACTGAGTTCAAATAGCAGCAGAAGGGAAACACCATTCAATTAATGATAATGGCAAAATAATAGTACTGGTCAATATATTTAACAGTGAAGGCATTAGCAAAGTCTCATGTAAGGGGAGTGCTTGGTGCAGTAGGTTAATGCACAAAGCATTTATTTCTTGGGGAATGGGTTCAAAAGGCAACATAATATAGATGTGGTGGGGAGGAGTTAAGAAGGATGGACTGGGTATTTGATTGCATTTCTAAAAAACAATCTGCACAGGGAAATGGGGGAAAACAATGAGAGATCATTTTCTTGACTGGAATGAGAGGAAAATATAGTTGAATCAGCTCCTCTAAAGTTTTCTGTAAGAGGATGGTAAGTTTAGTGCCAATCTTATGTTCTTCACAAAAGATGACTCCAAGGTCATTTCAAGGCAGTCCATGTTAGAATAGTTATAGTGATAGATAAACCATGAACTCTCAAAAGTTTTGTCATTAAAGTTTTATAGTAAAGCCTTTAGCACATGTGCCATAGTATAAAGACTATCGGGCTGCCAAGCACGAAGGAATGCCCGATTACAAATTGTAAATTGATAAAAACAAAGTAGAATGAAATGAAACAAACAGAACCAAAAAGAATTAAGGTGCATTCAGCCTTATTTATTTATGTCATTTCTATGCCGTCTTTCTCACCCGAAGGGACTCAGGGCGGCTTACAAGTCTGGCAAAAATTCATTGCCAATACAAAACAACAATACAATAAACATAAAACAGATAAGAAACAATTTACATTAACATGGAGCAAAATACAAAATTTAAACCGTATAAAGTGCATAGTTCCATTCATCCAAAAACCTTGTGAATAATTCTTAATCCAGAAACTTCTCTCTCGTGTGTTTGCTTTCATAACCGAGCCTCCATAATTAAAATTTCAAACAGCTCCTTTGAAAATGTTAGCGAATTTGTAAAAAAATGTTTCTGGAAAGTGTCAAGAAATCCTAACAAGAAGAGTTCTGAAAAGATGAGAATCTTCACAGTTTGAGATTTACTCTATCCTACTCTTCTATGTAAACTGTGTATGTAGTTGTTTTCTGCAGAATACAGCATTTTCTGAGCTGAAAGTAATATTCCTTCATGGCAGAATTATTTTATTCACAGAAAATATTGTTTTCTGTGCAAACATACTTCATGTGAATTTTGAAGAGATTAAGTCCTAAACTGTGACTAGATTTCAAAAACTGCAATTTTTAAACACTATTTCAAAGAAATATTTTTAATAATAATAATAATAATAATAATAATAATAATAATAATAATAATTCCTTCCTTCAGAAAAAAACATACAGAAGATTTATGTTGCTACTTTGAAATCTGGCCTATGAATACTGTTAAATGTTGTGACCATAGTCTCATAACTTTTATATAGGTTAGAGAAAAGCAGTCCACTAGGTTCCTCCTCCTCCTCTTTGATTTATTTATATATATTTTTTGTCAATGTGTATCTTGTCTTTTTCCCAATAATGCGCCTCAAGGCAGCTAACAACATATAGTTCTTTCCTGGTTCTTTTCTTATTGGTTTTATTTTAATAAAAGGCAATTTGGTGTTATTTACTGCTTCAATAATAAATGCTTTTGATACTTACGTTATTAATTTCACTCACTTGAAAAAAAGAATGATAGTATCCAGCTTCTCTGCCTTTTTGTCTATTAATGCAGTCCATCATCTAGGCCTACAATGTCCATAATCCAATGTCATTTCATTGTAGCATAAATATCCTCTGTTAATCTGAGCTATGTATCTTCCCACAACTCAACTTATTATGTACTTCGTAGAGAACAAGTAGAATTGGAAAAATGACCGGCTATGTCCCTGTAGTCAGAAACAAAATGATTACAGCTCCACTGAGACCTATGGAGGACCCCCTACAGATCTTGTCATTGATATTATTATTTAGTGCAGGGGTCCTCAAACTTTTAAAGCAGAGGGCCGGTCCACAATCCTTCAGACTGTTGAGGGGCCGAATGATCATTTGAAGAAAAAAAATGAACAAATTCCTATGCACACAGCATATGTCTTATTTGTAGTGCAACAACAACAACAACAACAACAACAACAACAACAACAACAACGATGAAAGAAAAATACAATATTTAAAAATAAAAACAATTTTAACCAACTCAAACCGATCAGGATTTCAATGGGAAGTGTGGACCTGCTTCTGGCCAACGAGATAGTCAAGTTAATTAGGATTATTGTTGTTGTGTGCCTTCAAGTCATTTCAGATTTTGGGCGAGCCTAAGTCAAAAATTTATTATTTATTTATTTATTTATTTACTACATTTATATCCTGTCCTTCTCACCCCGAAGGGGACTCAGAGTGGCTTACAATTTATATCTATATACTAGGCTTGCTCAAATAATTCGATTTCCCCGTTACCCGTTATTAATTCGTTATTTTCGTTTGTTTTGAAGCAATATACGACCTTGATTGTCCACACGTCTGGATATCGCGGTTTCGAATCGCGAGAGGCCGTTTTTTCTTATTTCTTCATTTTTTTCGTTAGGAAAAAAAAGCTTTTGCAAATCACCCAAACTCCTTTCCTTTTGCCCCTCAGCAAAAGGGGTGTCACGGGCTCAGCCAATGGGAGGGGGCGAGGGGGAAGGAGGCCGAGGAGGAGGAGGAGGAGGAAGACGGAGGGGGGAAATGGCTGCCGCCGCCGCCGCCTCGCCTCAGCTCAGGCCTGGAGAGACAGAGAGGGGCCTGGCGGTGAGGAGGAAGAGGCCCGGGATGCGAGGGGGTGTGGGCCAGGCCCGTCCTTGGCTGCTCCCGGGGAGGGAGGGAGGGAGGGAGGACTACGACTCCCAGGGGCCCAGATTCGCACCCTCCCTCCCCCAATACAGGTCTCCAGTCCATACCACGCTACATGAACTTGAATGGATACTGTGGTTGTGTTGTCGAAAGCTTTCATGGCCGGGATCACACTGTTGTGGTATGTATTCCGGGCTCTATGGCCATGTGCCAGAAGCATTCTCTCCTGACGTTTCACCCACATCTGTGGCAGACATACTCAGAGGTTTTGACGTCTGTGCGAAGCTAGGCAAGTGGGGTTTATATATCTGTGGAAGGTCCAGGGTGGGAGAAAGAACTCTTGTCTGTGGGAGGCAAGTGTGAATGTTGCAATTGGTCACCTTGATTAGCATTGAATAGCCTTGCAGCTTCAAAGCCTGGCTGCTTCCTACCTGGGGGAATCCTTTGTTGGGAGGTATCAGCTGGCCCAGATTGTTTCCTGTCTGGAATTCCCATTTTCTGGGTGTTTCTGGGAAGGTAATGGCACTCCATGTAGTCATGCCGGCCACATGACCTTGGAGGTGTCTATGGACAACACTGGCTCTTGGGCTTAGAAATGGAGATGAGCACCAACCCCCAGAGTCAGACATGACTGAACTTAACGTCAAGGGATACCTTTACCTTTACCTATACACACACACACACACACACACATAAGCAGGGACTATATATATATATATATATATATATATATATATATATATATACACACAATATATATCACACACACACCAATTTAACAAAGTTTCAGCCACAAAAACAAAGTTTCTGAAGTAGAACAATGACTTTCACAGTAAAGACAACCCAATTTAACAGGAAATAAGACTTTCAAACCAGGAACAGATTTCTGCAATTATTAAAAAATGGTTTATTATAAAAGCTATGAAAATTCTCCAAAAATCAGAGGATAAGGGAAACGTTCCAAATTTTGGTGAGCTATCAGTGTTAAATGTGTTCTACCACTGTACCAAGTTTGAAGAAGATCACTCAAAAAATGAGGGTGGGAGAGTCCTGTAAAGCCCTCTCCCTCTGTGCTGTTTTTGGGAATTGCGCATGCGCGTCCGCCATTAACGAATTAATTTTGAAAATAACGAATTTTCGTTAATTTCGAAAATTTTGGGGGGCCAAATTCGGAAATACCATCAGAAACGAAAAACTGCCCCCCTCTAGTTTTGAAACGAGTTTAGAATCAAATTTTTCATGGATCGATCAAGCCTATTAGCATTATATATTACTATATTGAATTATACCACTATATTGTAATATTATTAGTAATATTACATGCAATATATAATATATAATTAATATTATTATATGGTATTATTATTAGTATTACATTGTATTACATTATAATATTTCTATCAATATTATATGTATATACAATATTATATTATTAAAACTGATATAAAAATATTATTTTATAAAACTGAGGGCAGGGGCCAGGTAAATGACCTTGGAGGGCCGCATCCGGCCCCCGGGCCTTAGTTTGGGGACCCCTGATTTAGTGTCTGGCTAAGTTGTTTATCTGCTGCTTCCTGTTCGCCATGAAGCACAGAATAGCAACTAGAGCATTATAGTAAACCAAAGCCAGCATGGTGTCCTGAGTTCATTTAAATAGCAGATTTTAAAGTAGATATAACTGATTTGAGCCTCCGGTGGCACAGCAGGTTAAACCACTAAGCTGCTGAATTTGCTGACCAAAAGGTCAGAGGTTCAAATCCGGAGAGAGGGCTGAGCTCCTGCGTTTAGCTCCAGCTTCTGTCAACCTAGCAGTTCGAAAACATGCAAATGTGAGTAGATCAATAGCCACCACTCTGGTGGTAAGGTAACAGTGCTCCATGAAGCCATGCCGGCCACATGATCTTGGAGGTGTCTATGGACAATGCTGTCTTTGGCTTAGAAATGGAGATGAGCACCAACCCCCAGAATTGGACATGACTAGACTTAATGTCAGGGGGAAACCATTAACTTTACTATAACTGATTTTAATGTTGGTGTATATTTGTAATTATTTTATGTCCAGGCATGGAGTGCTTGCCATATATATGTTGTGCTCTGCCCTGAGTCGCCTTCGAGCTGAGAAGGGTGAAATATACATGTTTTAAATAAATAAAATAAATAAATGAGAAGGTCTTTGGCCAGTATGGAGAGAGAAAGGGGACACCAATCCCTCTAGCACCCAAAAACTGGATACCCTCATGCAGAAGACACATTAAATACGCACATTCTCTACCATGTCTTCCGTCTTCATCATATAATTTCCTTTTTAAAAGCATTTTTCTCTATGCACAAAAAAGTTCCCTTTTAGTATACTCTCACTGCATCTTTTCAGCTCTTGCTAGCATTCTTAAAAGAATTGTAGCAGAATACTATATATTTTCCAAGCATTTGTGTGAAGAAATATAAAGAGGGCATCTCAAGAAAGAACAAAAGGTGCCACTGAAGTAATTTGAAAGGAAGAAATGGATATGGCCTCCCACACAGTGAAAACAATGATAAACAGCATACTTTATTCTGTTTACAAAAAGCACAACCGTGATGTACAGAAAAGCTGCTAAGCTGGAAAAAGCACTGCATTTTTTTCAGAGCATAAAAAAGGAAATGGGTGAGTGAAGGCTTTACAGGCCAAGTGAGGCAAGAGTGACAGAAATGTTGTGATTCCAGATAAATGATGCTGAGATTATTATAGCAAAACACGCCACGATACATTCAAGATTACGGGGCAATGCAGAACAATTGGGGGTTGAAATGTCTTGCAGTGTCATGTCATGCACAGTGAGCAATGCAACTCAAGTCTGAAATCAAATTAATCATACATCAATTAACAATATGCAATATAATAAATGATGAACATTCCAAAATTCCTCATATATACAGAGTTTCCAAGACATTAAATAAATATGCTAATACTGATATCTGTAAATATGTTTCTATACACTCATTCCAAATAGGTTTACATAGAAAATAGAGAGAAATATATCTGGGGAAAACCTAATTTATGAAAACACTAGGAGAAGGATTAAATGGAACATAAATCCAACACTCCCTGCTAGCCTGATGAGTCCAGGCAAGCCTATTAGTCACAGAATGCTGAAGGTTTAAGGACTTCATCAGCATTTATCCACTTTAAATCCTGTTTCTGCTTCCTGCAGAATTCTGGGGTTTGTAATTCTGGGCCTTGTGGGGGCTTTTAAACTGCTCAACCAGAGAGGTCTTGGGCCTCACTAAACTACAAACCCCAGAATTCTGCAGGAGGCAGCAACCAGATAAAAGTGGATAGATGCTCTAATGTGATGAAGTCCCAAGAGAGGAGGGAGAATGTAACAAAATGGAAGATCCTGAGTACAGTGAAAATCCACATTGATAACTGATTCATATTCATAATCCCTACATTTCAGTAGTACAGTGAGTATGTAAGAACTGGACATTTTTCCCAAACCTAACTGACTAGGCAGCAGCTGTTGCATGTGACAAGGGTCTGCTCTCCTGCAGATGCAACAGATTCATGCTTCCACTTTCCTGCAAGTAATCTCTGCTGTGAAGAGGAATTGTGACAATGATCCTATGCCTGTCTGTTACATTGGAGATCATTTTTGGGAGGGGGTGGTCACATCAGTCTTTTGTATCCCAATCAACATAAGTACAAATTCCCATTGCTCACAACAACTGCTTGTTTTGATGGGCAGGAGGGTCAGGTCAGGAGATGCTACTTAGTTACAAAAGTAACTGATCTAGAAACCTCAGTCCTTATCACTTTCATATCTTCTAGAATTGGATCTTATCATCACCAGCTGGTGGTTCTGATGTGAAGCAGTGAATCTATTCATGGTTTGCTCTGAACTGTAAAGGAGTCACCCACAGGGCTCTAACCCCAAAATAGATCCAGTGCCTTAGATGGTTCCTTCAGATAGTCCAGTTCAGATTAAAACCCAGGGTGAATTAACTGCCAAACTGACATAAGAGCCACCAGATGCCACTGTATGCAATAGATATAGATAGACAGCTCCCCTTGGGAAAATTACTATCATGATAAGTACCTGCATATCACAATGTATTGTTACACCAAAGCAAAGTAATTTGAGTTCATAAAGAAATGCCTTTATGAACTTCTTATTTATTTATCACATTTATATCTTTCACTAATCTGAGAGTCTCAGAATACCATAGTTAGGGCTCCCAAGCAGTATCCCATCCAAACACTGACCAATTTAAGAATGTAATAGTGTTTTGTGGCCTCAAGTCATTTTAGGATGCATACATCTTACTTACTACATGATACATTGCTCTCCAGTACAGTGCAGGCGGCATAATCAGTCTAGCACTAGTTTTCTTTTTTTAAGCAGATTTTTTTAAACAAAAAACAAAAAAAAAAAAACAGTGAAAGCTTGACAACAGGTAAGAAAACTAGGGATGCTTCAAGATCCAAATCTCTGTACAATCATGCCAAAGACAGAACTCCTTACTTTGGAAGGTCATAAATATAGACTGACAGTACTTTTAAAAAAGCATGGTCTATGATTACACTGATTGTCATAATTATCTGTATACACAGACTGTCTTACAGTTATGAACATTTATTGCAAGACTAAGTTTTTCTGTATGCCTTGAAGTTCTTTCCAACTTATGGTAACCCTAAATTGAATCTGCTTTAGGATTTTCTTGGCAAGCTTTGTTGACACAGGTTTCCCATTACCCTTATCTGAGATTGAGAGAGTAAGTTGCACAAGGTCACTCAATGGATCAAAGTTATGTTCCGATGCTCAAACCACTACACCATGCGGACTCTGAAAGATAAATAAGTTGAGCATAAGCTTTATTGGCAAGGTTCTTTGAAAAGAAATTTACCATTGCCTTCTGCGGCACAGTGGGGGCACCCAATAAGATTCCATGACAGAGCCAATGGGAATTCATTCAAATCTGGTTTCCTAGAGTCTTTTTCCAGTCCTAAAACCACTCCATCATGCTGGATCTCTAGACTGTTTATAAAATTGAAGTTACTGCAAAAGCACAAATGATGTAGGCATAACAAAGCTTGTTCATCCTCTCTTTAGGTCCTCCTAATGAAGATATTTTCCCTGTCTGTCAATTTGTCTTTCTCTGTCCATCCTCCATTCTGTCCTAAGATACATGTTTGGTCATTAAGCTGAGGAATCATAAAGAGGTGCGTCTCCCCCCCCCCCCGCCCCCGCCCCCCCCCCCACACACACACTAGAGTTGAAGATATGAAGAGTGCACATTAGCTTGTTCTATCTGCACAACCCAGTAATAGCAGTTTGATACCTCTTCAGTGGGCATGTTTCCATCTTGTGGGAACTGGGATTTGTAGCTGTATCATAGTTCTCTGCAGACAGACATTACAGCTTCCTAGCAGATAATTTTAAGAATCTCACCAAACTACAGAGCCAAGGATTGCACAGAGTAGCACCATGGAAGAATTAGTACAAGGTGGGAAGAAGAAGAAAAAGTAGCCTCCTATCTTCTTCCTGGACACTAGTGTGTGCAGTATGGCAAAAAATTGTTTCTTTGTTGACTTGGGTTCATCTGAGATATGATGCTTCAAGTAAATGACAAAAAATAAAATTACAAGGCTGGGAATCTATTTTTAGATTACTGAAGCTTAGGTGAATTCACAGGTTCTCCATGGAAAAATACATTCCTAATTCCTTCAAGCCTTCTTCATTCCTGTAGAATACTTAAAAGGAGGAGAAGAGGGACAATAATTTTGTTGCTGTTCACAGGAGTCAAAATTTCGATCGACTATGAAAGATATGTACCAATAGAGGCAGATCTGCCCAATCTTGAATTAGCTTGTAGTGAACATATAAGAAGTATCTGTCTGTTGACCACACTTCATTGTAAACTAATGTTCCAGGTAAAAAGAAAATATAATTTCAATGCTATCTATTTCCATGGCTGCTTCTCCATTTAAAACACAAACTATTCCGCACTCCCACATAGGAAATAGATGATTGAAAGATCGATAGATAGATAAAATTCTAATTATGCTGGTGATTTTTTTTCCTGGGAGAAGCTTGATAAAAGCAAAAAAAAAAAAAAACCCAACAAAAACGGTTGTTTCTGTTCTCCACGTGTGGCATACTATAATCAATATGATCATAGGCTCTTTTCTTCTATGGCAGGAGGTCTAAAACTAGCAAATTGAACCTCTCCAAGAAAACAATTGCTCAAGGCAACTAAGACAAAACTGTTATTCTCACTGTTGATGATGAGTCCCTTTCTCAGCTTGAACAGAATCAGCAGCTTGAAAGGAATTATAGAACAAGGGTTGCATAGTGTGAACCCCTCACAGGGGGGAAACTAGAGAATCAAGAAACGTGTCCAAATAAGTGTTTTCTCATGGATATTCAAGCATAACTTGCTACGATCCAACTACTCCCCAAAACTGGAAAATGTATTGAATAATCAGGGCATTCTCTTTTCTCCTAACACAATAAAATAGACAGACAAATATTCTTCACTGAAATTATATTATGATTCTTTATTCCTGTATGGCAGTGGTTGGTCAACAGTTAATACTTCAACAGTTTTACGGTGTTTTATATGTTTTTCTTTGCTATTTTATATATTATGTTATCGCTTTTTATTTGATTGTATGTGCAGCATTGAATATTGTCATATTGTAAACCACTCTGAGTCACCCTTGGGGTGAGAGAGAGAGGGGAGGGTATAAATATAGTAAATAAATAAATACATTGGACTGGATAGCTCTAGTGATCTCTTCCAACTCTAGGATTCTATGATCTGTCAAACCTCAGGTATCTCAAGAATCCAGGTGTTGAGAATGATTGCCAAATATAGGATACTAGTTGTGATTAAATGATTGTGTGTTTTGATTATGTGTTTCAGCAATGTTGTAACTCACCTCCAGTCATGAAGAGAGGTAAAACATAAAATTATTATTATATATTATATGTATAGTAGCTGTGCCCGGCCACGCGTTGCTGTGGCGTTGTCTGGTTGTGTTGGTGAGAAATTGTTGAGGTAGTGGTGGTATTGAATGTCTGTTATATGGTTGTCTTTATGTTTAGTATGCATTTGGTTGTTTGTGTACTGTGAAAGTGGTGAGGGTAGAGGGGGTCTATGTCCCTGTGTAGTATTGTATAGTATTTATACTTTGTCCATGTGTTGTGAATGCTTGGATTGTGTCCTGCTGCATAGTAGAAAGGGTTGGGCTGGATGGCCCTTAGGGGTCTCTCCAAACTCTTGGATTGGTGGTGTCTATATTTTATAGGCAGTGTGGATCAGGCCTAAGTGAGGCCTAACTTTGCCTGTCCTCTGGGCTGAGTGGGTTGCTAGGAGACCAAGTGGGCAGAGCTTAGCCTTCTAACTGGCAGCAATTGGATAAAAACAATTATTCCTCTAATTAGGACTTTATTTTTCTTCTCTTTTTGTTGTATCAACCTAGAGGCATGGATGAGGGGTTGTGCTATCAATTTTCAAGGTTGTGGGGTGTTTAGTTTTGTTGTTTTGTCGGTCGCCAGGATTCCATCACTCTTTTATATATATAGATTAGTCATGCTTTCAGAAGAAAAATCTGCTACTCTATGGGCAGTGATCTATCCTGTTCAAGTCTTGCAAACTTGAGCCTGTGGTGCTTCTACACTGCTACTATAATGCAATTTGGAGACTGATTAAAATGAACCAATTTTGCTATATAGCACCTAACAAATACCCCAAGGAACCAATTCAAGGAGGCCATAGTATCTACTGAATGTGAATTAGAACAAAGGGGCAGAAAGCAAGCATTCCCATGGGCATGATGGAGTTTCCTATCCCAGGGAGAGCAATTGTTTATCTTCCAGCCAGCTGAGTTTTGACGTTTTTTAAATTGTTTCAATGCTAGTGATGTCCTGAGAAGCACTCTACATTTTTCACTCTGAGATGCAAGACCTGCATGGGATATTACTCTGATGGGCTACAGCAAACTATCTGGTCTATTCCAGACTTTCTGCTGATTTGTTGAAAAGGTTTTTTAAGCACTGTTTTTTGTTTGATCCACTCTATAGTATGTATTGGGGATGCCCGTCTTGTGGACATCCTGCTCTTGAGCCAACTTCAAACAGCATCATAATGTATGTGTAGAGGCACCCTGCGGTTTCCTCAATTGCATCAATGCATCAGTAGTATGATCCCCCACTTTTCCTACTGTCTTTCACTATACTGAATGCTATAATCTATTCCAATGAATCACATAGTTTCATGATGTGTCCAAAGTACAGCATCTTCATTTTAGTCATCATCATTTCTAGTGAGAATTCTGGTTTGATTTACTCTACTACACACATGCACAAACACATAAACATCGGGTTGTTGTATGTCTCTTGGGCTGTGTGGCCATGTTCCAGAAGTATTCTCTCCTGACGTTTCACCCACATCTATGGCAGGCATCCTCAGAGGTTGTGAGGTATGGATGCCTGTCATAGATGTGGGCGAAATGTCAGGAGATAATACTTCTGGAACATAGCCACACAGCCTGAAAGACATACAACAACCCTGTGATCCCGGCCATGAAAGCCTTTGACAACACATTTTCACATAAACATCGATTGTTCATCTTATCTATCTATTTTTTTTATCGCAAACCAGACCATGTCTGGTTCTTTATTACTTTATTCTCACAGCATTGCTGAGAAAGTTCAGTTTCACCAATCAGCAATGATTTGGAGTTGCCCTTTCCATTTTATAGGGTGGAGAATCTTCTAGACAATAGTGAGAGATCATTGGAGTTGTAGCCCAATAGTATTTACAGAGTATACGTAATAACCCCTAAAATTCACCTCTTCCTGCATAAATTTTAATTAGAGAATTGGAAAGTTCAATCTGATAAACTCTTATCTTCACAAGAGGCAGACTTTGGCTGAGGATTTCAGAAGCCACCTTCCATGTAGGTAAAGGAAGGATGGGACACCACTTCAAAGTACCATCACGTTGGACTAATATTACATTGATGTATTCATTAATATTTTCAGTAAATGTTTTAAAATGAAATTCAGCACTTGAGGGCCTTAGCGCCTTTTAACAGCAAAGAGAATGGAAAGCTATTTAAATATAGATGAAGTTATGGCATAGTCCATTTTGGCAATGTTTAGACTGCACAGGCTTACTATAAAATAATATCAAAGACAGTTGAATGTAAATTGTTTAAACAAGGAAGATAACACTTATTTTATGTCATGTGACCTTTGTAACATATTCACAGGAAAATACTATTCATGTCTACTGGGAAACAACTCTTGTTGAATTCAGTCAGGCTTACATCTAGGTAGATGTGTATGTAAGAATGAACCCTCAAAATACATATGTGGAATCAAGCTGCAGCCATATACAGTAGAGTCTCACTTATCCAAGCTAAATGGACCAGCAAAAGCTTGGATAAGCAAATATCTTGGATAATAAGGAGAGATTAAGGAAAAGCCTATTAAACATCAAATGAGGTTATGATTTTACAAATTAAGCACCAAAACATCATGTTTTACAACAAATTGGACAGAAAAAGCAGTTCAATACGCAGTAATGTTATGTTGTAATTACTGTATTTACGAATTTAGCACCAAAATATCATGATAAATTGAAAACATTGACTACAAAAATGGCTTGGATAATCCAGAAACTTGGATAAGCGAGGCTTGGATAAGTAAGACTCTACTGTATATCCATCCATTCATGTATACATTTAATATATTTCCCACTCTTTTCTCAAAGTGAAATCCAAGTGGTTAATCCTCTATAAATTCCATAATCAGACACTATGCTGGCTAGGTTATCCATTGACCCAAAACATCTGGAAAGTTTTAGGATGTATCTCGATACTACATTATAACAACCATGGCTCAATGATTCTGGGATTTGTAGTTTGATGAGGTATCAGCACTCTTTGGCACATAAAACTAAAGATCTTGTAAAATTACAGTTTCTGTTAGAGGTAAAGGTTTCCCCTGACGTTAAGTCTAGTCATGTCCGATTCTGCGGGCTGGTGCTCATCTCCATTTCTAAGCCGAAGAGCCGGTGTTGTCTGTAGACACCTCCAAGGTCATGTGGCTGGCATGACTTCATGGAACACCATTATCATCCTGCCAGAGTGGTACCTATTGATTTATTCACATTTGCATGCTTTCGAACTGCTAGGTTGGCAGAAGCTGGAGCTAACAGCAGGTGCTCACTCCGCTCTCCGGATTCTAACTGCCGGCCTTTCAGTCAGTAAGTTCAACGACTCAGCAGTTTATCCCGCTGCACCACCGGGGGCTCCATAGCTTCTGTTATTCTATAGTATTAATTCATAATAGTTAAACTAGTATCAAAATGCCTTAAAACTAAAGTGTAGATGTGTCCCCAGTTGCCCATCCATAGGAAATGTTATTGTCTTGGGGTAAAATTCTTGGTAGTTCTAAACACATAAGCCTAGGTTGTACCGTTGATCTTTTTTATGCCCCAGTTATTGTGGAGTTACGTTTTGCTCAACTATTTGAGGTTAGACTCTAAGAGATCTAATGACTAACAGCCTATCAGAAATTCTAGCGTAAGAGTTGTGACTCCCGTATTGTTTTTGAACAGTTGATAAAATAGGCTGCGGTAGTATGTTTGAGAGAGAAGATGGGTCCCACTTTTCTTATTAGAGGCGATAAAAGGTTACAGTTGACTGAGCTGTGCAAATCTAGACACTGATTGTTTTCACAGCTGACAGGCACTTCCTAACGATTAGCTGAATTAGTACTGAGAACTGTATTGATCATTGCTCGGCAGCCCTGGAAGAAGCAGACAGAAAAAGCTTCCAGTATGAGGAATGAACATCCATCAATGTTACTCTTGGCCATTTCAGGGACGGGCGGGGGAGGAAAGAAAAGGGAAGTGCAATCTGAAGCGATTTGGCTATTTTTATAGGAAAGATGGGTGATTTTTGCTTCAGTTTTGTTCACTGTCTTCCCTCCTGCCAAATCATGTCTTAATTTTTTTGGGTGTGAATGAAACTGAATGACACGAGATAATTAAAATGAACAGTGAACTGAATGGCATTTGACATTACAGCAGGCTCCGATGAAGACAAAGTATCTCCACATTCTCTCTTTCGGAAGATTTCTGGTGAATTGGGGATATAATGCTTCACTTATTTGTTCACTCTAAGAAGAAAGGAACATTTCAAAGATTTTCATCTTACCGGATGAGATTATGAAATTTTTTCTACATTTTTGAATGATTTCTTATTTTAATGTGGGACTTTGGAGCACAAATTAAAGAAGAAAATGTGTAAAAACCATAATAGTTATGCAGAGAAAAGTGTGAGTGTGTATGGTGTTTGAAATAAAAAAAAATTGTACAACACATGGATTTTTATTTCAAAAAAAATTGTCCCAGTTCTTGCTTTGTCAGACGCTACTACGGTGCCAGGGCTCTCTTGTGGATGCTAACAGTTTTCTGTGGTGGCCAATCAGAATGCAGCAAATGATGGCTGGAATTCACAAATGTATAATTTGTGATATTTGAATGGGGGTTTTTTTCGTGTCAGGAGCAACTTGAGTAGCTTCTGGAGTGAGAAAATTGACCGTCTGCAAGGATGTTGCCCAGGGGACGCCTGGATGTTTTTTATGTTTTTACCATCCTTGTGGGAGGCTTCTCTCATGTCCCCGCATGGAGCTAGAGCTGATAGAGGGAGCTCATCCGCACTCTCCCCGGGTGGGATTCGAACCTGGCAGCTTTCAGGTCAGCAACCCAACCTTCAAGTCACTTAGTCCACTACGCCATCTGGGGGCTCCTATTTGAATGGTTTAAGTTTATAATCCCTTTGTGTTTAAGAAAACATTGGGACCATGAAAGTCCTCTAATTCTCTGGGCAGCTGCCATTGTGATAGATGAGGCCATGGTGCCCTGTCAATCATGATGCAGCTAACTGGTGTTCCCATCACTCCCACTTCCCATACATGTGATCTATAGTGAAAGAAGAAATTGGAGAAAGAATGTTGTTTTTGGAGCTAGAAATTTTAGGAGCAAGTTAAAACATCAGCTAACTGCTTCCCAATCAACAGAGGAATAGAGACCCATCAATTGCAAAAGTTTCTGTCTGGTAAAGTCTTGTCTACATTAGTAAAAAAAAAAAAAGTGGACTCACCACAAATGCACTACTTTCTGTCTTCATGGACTTCATCATATGCAGTAAAATCAGTGTTTCTACCAATTTAAAAATTGCTACTGACAGAGCCAATCATATGACTCAAGCTTGTACAGTGGGCTCCAGGTATTTTACCATTTCTAAAGTGTTTTCCCCCTACACTCCCTATGTTGATTGGCAATTGTCTTCCTTTTAGATTTCCTCTGTAGAAACATGTAAAATTGTCCAATTAACCATGTGGTGGGAATTCCCCGTTACCCACTCGTAAGCGTAATGATGACATCATAATAGAGGGTGTTATATCCCAACTACCTTTGGCCCCTGTACCTGACCCTGGGTTCGCCTTTGACCAGGATGAAGAATATGTTGATATTTCTCTGAGTCAGCAAGACCCGATGAATTTGCAGCTGCCACTTGTTGACGATACACAGCCAGTTCTAATTGAAAGGGAGAGTGTTGTGGATAACTCTACTCCCTTGCCAGATGTCTCTAGCTCACCGGAGTCTGTGACCTTCAACTGGAGAGAGTATCTAAACAAGCAAAGATCTGAGAAACAATCGCTGAGGAGAAGTGCCCACTTGGCTGAGCATGGAGACTCTTTCTAGAAGCCTTTCCCTTGGGAACTTTGGGAAGGAAGGCCCCCCTTTTAGGGGAAGACTCTGCACTTCAATAAAAGCTTTGCTCCCAGTAGTTTCCCTGCGGTGCCAACGTTGTTCAACTCTAAGAAGATACATCATCTCCAGTTTCCAGCCCCTTGACTCAAGTGGCTAGCAGCTGCTGTGACTCACGAGTAGACCTGGATTTAAGTCTACTTTCCTGTTATTTCACGAACCAAGATTTATTTCCACAATCTCAAGTTCCTGCCTTGCTTCTAAGAACTATTCTTGAACATTTGGAGCCCGTTCGTCTGCCTAGCTTGTTGATTTGATTCCCCACTCAAAGGCTATCATTAGTTTTGAGTGTGTTTCGGTTTCTGGACTTTGGACTCTAATACTGGACATATTCCTTGACATTTCTGGACTATCTTATACCTTTTCTTAAAGGGCTATTGCTTGCTCAACTTTCCCACCATTTCATTTTTTGATTACTATTGCTTTAATAAAGATATTAAAAGATTATTGGTCTCTGTGTTGGTTTTCAGTGCTCTCGCAACAGAGGGAGGAGTTGAGATGGGCAGTACTGATTCCTTTCTTCTGCCTTTACCATTTTGGAATTGATGAGGAAGGAACTGTAATTTGTCTCTCATTTTAAACATAAAATAGATATACCTTTTGAATACAGAACTATCTGTACTTATAAAAAGAAATTGTAATATCCAAAGAAAAGGGGTGTGTGAAAGGAGAAATATGTTTCTTGAGTGATGAGGGGGCAAATGGATAATTAGAAAAGAAAGTGGAAAGAGGAAAACCATGCAATGGGGGTAGGAAAATCATCAATTTAAATTCAAAATGGGGCTTTGTGAATCTTAAGGGAAAAACAATGATCCTAAATGCTTTGCTTATCCTGTGGGATGAAGTTCTAAAATGCACAGCAACTTCCAGTAAGTATGCCATGTTTTTTTAAAATTTAATCTGACATTGCCATGATTTAGGCAATGTGCAGGAATGCTTTGGACCTTGCTAGACTGGAGTATCCCAGAGCTTCAGGGCAGTGTGGACAGCTGAACTAGGTCTGTTTCAGACCAACACAATGTCTAGATGTACAATGACACCTGAACTGATCATCAGTTATGGGAGATATCTTATCCCTGTATGACAACCTCTGTCACTCCCCACCGGTCATGGAGCTCCATAATCTCAGAATGGGACACACCCATGGCCTGCAAGAAGGAAGGAAGATCACCCCTCTCTTTCTTGCTGGTTGTACAGCAGATGTGACAAAGCTCTGTGGCCATCTGGGAGTTGCAGTGGTAACACAGAGTATGAGGTTGTTGGGAATCATCCTGGACTACTCAAGTCTAAATGTAGTTAGATAGATGATAGAGTTAGATTGGGGGAATCCTTTCCCTGTTTCCAAAGCATGCCTAGACAGGCTTTACTGTTTTTTCACTCTATCCTGTTTACGTCACATCCCTTACTTTGAAGTTAGTAGAAATGTGACTCTTTAGGGATACTAACTTCCTATCCATTGGAATGTTTATTGCCCCAATAAAAGGCACAACCATGCGGTCAGTCGCCCCTCTCTAAGCTTCTTCTCCCTTTGTTCTTCTAGCTAACAAGAAGCATCTTGCTGTCTCTCCTGGCAAGATGTAACTATTTAGATGTTTGTTATTTTTCCTTAGAAACCAGTCTAGAGTAGACTAGAAAGCTCCCAAGCCTTTCTATCTACAATGGAGTTCTTTTTACCTGAATAAATACTTTTTGAACTTTTACTGAGACTCTGCAGTCCATTGCAATCCTAACTGATCAAAGGCTTCTCTTGCTCACCCCCGTGTAAGTAACTGCTGCATTTAAAAGTTTTGCTTTTGCTACTCTGCTGATTTTTGGTGGAATCTCCCCCAGAGAGGATTAAATTGAGTCTAACCACTCAGAGATTACCACAACAGAGGTGACATATATGTGCTGGATCCTGGCCTGCTACAGGCCAAATTTATATCAGAGTAGCATGCCTAGCGAAGATGCAGCCTAAGTGAGGGTTGAGGGATCAGGCTTGGAGACAATTCATAGATATGTAAGTAAGGTGATTATGCATTCATAACTAACTTAGTGAATTCCAACGGGCATCTTTTGTCTTCTCCCAGTTGTGAATAGCAGTTATAGAAGGACTCTGCGAAATCTCTCGGTTCTTAGTATGCCCCAGGTCAGATAGAGCATAGCAGATATTTCCCAGCATTGAAAACTGCACCATCCCAGAAGTCCTCCAGTTGTGTCTTTACTTGCCTTTTGTAGTCACATTTGCCCATTAAGAACCATAACGATGAATCCCAAAAGCTACAAGAAGCTGTGTCTGGGTTACAACTAGTAACAACTAAACAGGTTACTAGTACAAAAAAACGTGAAAAGCCTAATGACAGTAGACCATTTTCTGGCAGGATGTCTCATAGTATCAGGAAATGCTTTCTCACAGGAGATAAGAAAACTTGTCTTGGAGGATAAGACATTTTTCTCTACATCTCAATGATGAAACCAATCCACAGAGAAATGTATTTAAATCTTGATACAGCCCCATCAGATAAATCTCCCACAGACATGTCAAACTATAGCAGCTTTTGGACAGAAATTAAGAAAATAATGTATATAGTCCTTGACAAATAATTAATAGTAGACTGTGCATGCATGTCTTGGCAGGCCTTATTCCCAGTGCCAGTGAGATGGGGAAATGATTTGCTAAAAGCCAAATGTATAATCTTCCAAAAATTAGAAAACTGAGAACAACAGTATGTTGGAATCAACATATTCTATTATTAACAGCACACAGAAATACTCTTGGTACTAAATTAGACAAAAGAGTCTCAATTTCAAACAATTTGACACATGTAGAATTACATATAGAAAAATGATGTGTAATCACAATATTCCAACATTACATTATGCAAGTCAATGATTAACTATTTTATTTTACTTTCTCTCCCTTCATCTTCATCTATTTCTTCATTTTTATCTCCCCTCTCTACTAATCTACTCTTCCCCTTTCCTTTCCATCAAAATTGATTTGTAATATGCAATTTGCATTAATTAAAAGCATACAACTGTAAAATATGAACTTTGGATGTGATGGATGGTGGTGTGTAATTGTATTTGAAAGTTAAATATGTTGTAAATCAATAGTAAATACAAATGATGCAATGATCAGTTGTATAACTGATGCTGTGTAGATGAACTTCATCTGCTAGATTAGTTCATAGAAGTACAGTAGAGTCTCACTTATCCAACACTCGCTTATCCAACATTCTGGATTATCCAAGGCATTTTTGTAGTCAATGTTTTCAATAAATCGTGATATTTTGGTGCTAAATTCATAAATACAGTAATTATAACATAACATTACTGTGTATTGAACTACTTTTTCTGTCAAATTTGTTATACAACATGATGTTTTGGCGCTTAATTTGTAAAATCATAACCCCATTTGATGTTTAATAGGCTTTTCCTTAATCCCTCCTTATTATCCAAGATATTCGCTTATCCAAGCCCGTTTAGCTTGGATAAGTAAGACTCTACTGTATATGTGTTTCCCACTATTGATCCAAGTAAACCTAACCTTTCTTTTTCTCTTTTGGGATTATCTGTAATTTCAAAGTATTGTTGCTCTTGATTTTCAAAGGAATTTTTAGGCATTTTTATGGAAATTATTTTGAAGTTGAATGTAACTTTCTTATCAATCCTAAAGATAAACAAATGCAACTAAAAGGTTTGGAGACAAACACCATAAGAAGAGTAATGTAGGGAGCTAGGTATGTTTAGCTTAGAGAAGACTGAAAAATGACATCATAGACATTGATGTATCCTATTGGATGAGAGAAGCAGGTATAGTGATAGGAGTATAGTTGGAATGAAGGAAGGACGGCCAATAGTATAGTGATAGGAGTATGATTTTATATGGTCTCGTGTTCAAGGGACACAATGTCCTTCTATTGTGATTTGGTCAGACTTTACCTGGAATAATGTTCTTGTTTCCACAATTCAAGAAAGATATTTAAAAAACTGGAATGTGAGCAGAAGAAAACAACTGAAATAACCAAAGGTCTGGAAAAAAAATCCAATAAACAGTGAGGTGATATCCATTTTTAAACGTCTGAAGGGATCTTGTGTGGAGCAATCTGGTTTACTGCTGCTTCAGAAACAAGGATCAAACCAATGGAGTCCCCTTGGGGAGAGAGGGCGGTTTATAAATAAAGTTGTTGTTGTTGTTGTTAATATTATTATTATTGGATTCAAAATGACAAGAAAACATGTTTCACCCTTAGATGAGGAAGGGTTTACTGACTGTAAAAGCTGTTTGGACTGCTCAAAGGATGATAGACTCACATTCTGTGGAGGTTTTTAAACCATGTTTGGATGTCCATTTTTGGGAAATGGTTTTGAGGAATGGTTTAGTTCTATATTCTTGGATGGCAAAGGGTTGGATTTGATGGTTCTTTTGGTGATTCTATCATTCTAATTAATACATACTGCGTATTGCAACTAGTTCCATGAGTTATTTTCTCCAGCACTGTAATGAGTAGACATAATGACTCTTATAAAACTATAACAAGTCATGGGAACATTGTTTTTTAAAATTAAACTCTCAAGCTCTGTTTTCCACAGTTGTGTAATTTGAAGACAATGCTGAAATTCTGTATTCTTGAAACGAATAGTGTCGAGCACTCAGTGCTTGATGGATTGGGCCAGGAGAACTCAGCTGATACAAGATTCCAACCACAATACATAAACACCTTCTAGTATTTTTACTGTCATACAGAAAGGGAGAGGTTCTTGTACAATTTTTTGTCTCATCTTGGCTGGCTTTGAGGACTAAGCATCTTGACTAAGATTGGAGCTCCTGGTGTGAAATGGCTTAAACCCTTGTGCCAGCAGGACTGTTGACCAAAAGGTCAGAGGTTAGAATCCAGGTACCAAAGTGAGCTCCCATCTGTCAGCTCTAGCTCCCCATGCAGGGACATGAGAGAAGCCTCCCACAGGATGGTAAAACATCAAACATCCGGGCGACCCCTGGGCAACATCCTTGCAGACGGCCAATTCTCTCACACCAGAGGCAACTTGCAGTTTCTCAAGTCACTCCTGACATGAAGATAAACACTTGACTAAGACTGTATGCTACTCCTCAATGCACACTTTCTGAATTATGGCCTAAGACTATATCAGCTGAATATTACTTCTACCCAGATCTTCTACCTTAACAACTTCTACTTAGATTTAGACACTTGATTAGAACCCAACTGGGAGTCACAAAGATACATAGAAGTCACAAAGAGTCACAAAGATACACAGAGTCACAAAGATACATAGAAAATGAGATTTTATTACAGGAAAATGTAACTAAGGATGAGATCAATATGTGGCTAAAAAGAACACTCTCGTCACTCCTAGATCTGGACTCCACACTGCTCTGAAAATGACTCAGATGAGAAAGAGATATCAACATCTCCATTGGGAGATAGAGAGCCCAGCAATTTTTCCATGCCTAAGAATATCATATTTTTCCCATGATCAAGTTCCAGCAGCTGCCAACTCAGTCAATAGTCAACAGTGACCCACAATTCCCAACTGGTCAGGATGCTCATATTTCATGTTATTGTGGTGCATTGGCAGGGCAATGTTAACTTTGACATTGAGGGCTGAAAATATATAGCCAGATGGAAATTATGAAAGAACTAGGTTTAGCAAAGTTCCTGGAATACAACAAAACCTTGCATTTTTTCCTGACATCAAGATTCCATGAAGCTGGAAAATGAGAAGACTTTGGATCCATTGTATCCAATGTTTTTCTTGATCTACTTGTGCCATGCTTTTGATCTCCACTTTCTCCTTCTCTGCCAACAGAGCTTCATCACCATAGATAGGAACTGTTCCTGTTTCTGTGGGGATAAGCAGGTAGGACTGCAGATGATATTTCCTCCAATATAGAGAATCTCATTCCCTGACCTTGAAGAGGTATGTTGCATATGGGACATCAGCTTGGGAGACATTGAGCCATTAATAATTTCAATTGTGAACATAATTGTATCAATGCACAGCCTTTTAATCATAAAGCTGGCATTGTATCCATTACCATTTTAATGAAAACAGAAACAAAACAGGTTTCACTAGATGTAATTTAAAAGGCGACATGACTCAAATGGTTCATCTACAAGAGAAGAAAATAATGATTAGTTTCTTTCTGCCTGGGTCATGTGCTCTTCAGGGGACAGTAGCAAGAATGGGAAAGAGGAAAAAACACAAATGTGTCTATGATTGTTTTCATTTAACAAGACCTGCACTGACTGACTATACATTGCTGGATATAAAGTTCTCTGCAGATCACATCCGCATAGCATGGCACAGTTAGTTCAAGTTACCATATAATTACTAAAGATGGAACAGGAAGCATAACAGCAGTTGGTATCAGAGAGCAAGAATGGAAACTAAATCAGGGAATTAGCCACCCACTAAATGTTGTTTTGAATGGGGGAAAATCCTTCATTTAAAACATAGTGAGTAAAAAGAGTTGAAATGCATTGTATAATGTACTTAGTTAAACTTCCATCATGCTGTTTAAAAATACTTAAACAAATCACACCATGAACTTAGAAATTATTTCATATCAAACATATTCTCATCTGAAATTAAACTATAGGTTTACAGTACGAATCGTAACAGCCTTTTTTTATGTTGTTGAGCACAGTTATAATCCTCTAACCCTTTGCTTCTCTACTTTGCTCTGAAACCAATCTGAGGAACAATTCTCAAATAAGAAGGAATAACGTTTTTGACCTCCATGAATGGTGCCTGCTGAATTGGACTACCCCCATCTAACATGCACCTACACTGTAGAATCAATGCAGTTTGATGCCACTTCAGTGCATGGCTACTTCCACTAGGACTCCGCTCTTCAAGCATCTTGGCAGCATCCTACTACGGAGACCTAAGAACATGGGAGGCTTCTTGTGTTCTCAGTGGCAATGCTTACCCCCATGGGATAGGGAAGGGGGTGATGTGGACAATGTGGGGCGCAGCGACAGTTTCTTCCAGTGGCTGCCGGATTTGTCCCTCTGCCCCATGGTTGCCCCCATTTTCTCCTGGCTTGAGGATCTCCATCTGATGAAGATCTAAGACTATTCTTTCTCATGTGGGATTCCGTGATGGCATGTTTATGTGAATTTCTTCCCAGTAGATGTTGGTGAAATATTCTGTAAAGCAATTTCTTCCTCCCACTCACTTTCTGATCTGATATTTGTTTTGTTTTCATTCCCTATTTTTTGCCATTCCTCTGAGGACCACACTGCTATCAGTGTTTAGGGGAAAACCCTAAAACAAACCATGTTTATTTGTAAGAAGCAGGGGACAATGGGATTTTATTGTTCCTGAATATCTGTGTCTCTCTCTTTCAAATGCAACAGGCAATCTGCTAGCTGTTGGCCCATGATCTGTTATTTTATTTTATTTTTTACCTACTGCCATTTGAGTAACAGATGGCTGGGAGCTGCATGATTTTACCAGAAATTCCTGCCAGGATCATTTTCCCTGAGAATATGGGATATAAATATATAGCACCGAACAGGGAGAGAAATGGCAACATAAAATTAAGACAATTGTAATATTCCATATGAACTGAAATATGGTAGGACATTCAAATAAAATGGATGCTTCCCTGAAGACTAGAGTAGAATAGAATAAAACATTATTATTTCATTTCTTTTTTTGGGATGGACAATAAACTGGACTTCTTCAGCTAATGGAAATATAAGGAAGGATAATGTTACTTCTTTGGTGACGTAGCTGTTTTAGCTTCATTTATCATTGTGTATGTGCCTTCTAGTTGCCTGTTGACTTATGGAGACCTCATGAATTTTATAGAGTTTTCTTAGGCAAGCAACACTCTGAGGTGATTTTTCTGCTTCCTTCCTCTGAAATATAGCTTACAGCACCTGGTGTTCATTGGCATTTTCCTATCCAAGTACTAACTGACCCTGCTTACCTTCCAAGATCAGCCAGGATCTGGCGACTTTAGGTGATTTAGCCTCAAGTCATTTATCATTAAAGTAAACTCACCACTCAGTGCCAGAGTAATGTCACATGGTTTAAGTATTGAAGCTCATGTTCACTTGTCGCTGCAGTTGGCTGCTTTGAGGCTATGTCTACCTCATGTTTTCTTCACACTGTCCGATCTTGGAAGCTAAGCAGGGTCAATTTTCGTTAGTACTTGGATGGGAGACTGGTGACAAATACAAGGTGCTGTAGGCTATATGTCTGGGGAACTAGCAACACCTCTTCTGAGTATTCCTTGCATTAGGAAAACCCTATGAAATTCATAGGATCACCACAAGTTGAAAGGCAACTTGAAGCTACAATAGTCAAAAAAAGGAGTTGCAATGGTGAAAGGTGGACTTGCATAATTCAGTATGCCAGACATTGTGAATAACACCAATGGGCTGAATATATGTCCCATTCTTCGCCTGCTGCAATTCCATTCTGCTGGGGATTTTTTCCCTCCTGGTGTCTCTATCATCTACCTCTGCTCAATAGGAATACAGTAGAGTCTCACTTATCCAACGTAAACAGGCCAGCTGAACGTTGGATAAGCAAATATGTTGGATAATAAGGAGAGATTAAGGAAAAGCCTATTAAACATCAAATTAGGTTATGATTTCACAAATTAAGCACCAAAACATCATGTTCTACAACAAATTTGACAGAAAAAGTAGTTCAATATGCAGTAATGCTATGTAGTAATTACTGTACTTATGAATATGGTTTTACTGTAACTCCCAGATTTCATAGGCATTGGATGCCTTTATTTATTATTATTTTTACAGTGCCAATCATACAAATAAATGAATGAATAACTAGCAAGTGCTGCTGGGAATGGCACATAATGGCACATAATCAGAATGCCACATAATTTCTGCCATTGATTTTTATGGTAAGCTGAGCTCACTAGAGAGAAACAATGTCCTTCACACAAAATGGAGCCACATACATTATTATAATAAAAATTAATAACAATGATTTAATTGCCTGATGGTGTGTCAGGTACATTAATAATAATGAAAGCAGAGAAAACATTGCCACATGTGCTAATTTTGCCTGCAAGCTCTTCCAGTCTTGAATATATAGATGTAGATACTGTAGAGCTAGGCAAACATACAGCAGAAAATAATTTACTGATAAATTATTTTGAGAACTCTACTCAGACAACTGGAGATATATATTTTCATGGAGCAAGCCAGTTAGTAAATATTCACTGAGTCCAGTTCTATAGTTCTTCCTCTTCAAACAAAGTGGGGAATGTCAAACACCAATGCGTATTCCATTGATTGATTCATGGGATTATGCCATCCTTCTTTTGGTGAAGCCTGACTAAATGTGCCAAACAGCTACTGGGCAACAGCAGTAATAGGGTTGACACTGGTGGAAAATCTCTCAGAGGCAACAGCAATAGCATCATAACTAACACTTGTTAGTACCACACAGAAGAAGGCAGTAATAAACCACTTCTGAAGCCTTCCACCTCAAAAACCCTATGAGGAGACAATCTAAAATGAAACGAGAGATTGTGTCAGAACATGAAATTTCTAGGCTGAATGGCACTCATCGAACTATTGGGAACAACTGTGAACAGCAATGTGACTAATAATACTACTGGATTAAAGCAGAAAGGATGTTCAGTTATTGACATGCACAGCAATAAAAGACAAGTCCAAAGTTATACCAGGGTCATTCCATACCAAGTGGTCTAAACCTTTCCACCATCATGTCTCCAATTTTGTTCAAATTTTAGCTGTAGAGCCAGTCAGGTATTAAACTAAGTTTCTCAAAATTTGAGGTCTCTAACTTCAATAGATGCTGATCTAGACCCCCTTATCTGAAGGATAGTCAGTCAGTATGCACACAACATTTAACAAAATGCCATTTTTGGGGTCAAATAAAATTGGAACTAAATGTATAAGAATGGCTAGTAAATTGAAATCCTGTGCAGTTTTTTTTTGCTGATTCTGATGAAATTAATTTTAAAATTATGAATGCAAAATCCAGTCAAACAAGTTGACTCAAAATGTGCATCAAAATGTGTCATAACATATTTTGACTAATATTCAGACTGCAAACAAAGATACAAACTTGAAATTTTGTCTAAGCATTATGCTTGTGCTGGATGTAATACTGGCAAATTTACAACTACCCAGCATCTATAACTGCTCTGCAAGAACTCTTCAAATTTGGCACTTTCGGTGGAAATGGTAAAATCTATCAAACACTGCATGTTAGCCACAACATGCAGTGTTTACAGTAGACTCTGCAGGAAATGCTTTAGTTCATAAAAAAGAAAATCAGCCTGTTTAACAAGTCTTGCAAATGCTGGTTTATTATCAGTAATTTTTTATTTTTATAGCTATTTTTATACATTTAAGACTATCAAAGTTCAAAGCCAATTATTTAAAAAGGGTCTACCTGAATATGCTTGTGAATAGTATCAACTGAAAGAGAAAAAATTGCTCTACGAGAATATGTTTTTGTTTTGCAATGTAACCATTAAGTATCACATTGAAAACAGCATCCCCATCACCATAGGGGCCATGCCCATTATCCATGCAGTAACTAGCAGGACCATGAGGATGCATATAATTTTCCAAACAGGTCTAGATCCGCAAATATTGTAGTTAGAGGCCTCAGATTTTGGGAAACTGACTGGTGCTACACCTAAAATTTGAACAAATTTCAAAAACATGATGGTGGGAACTTTTTTAAAATTTTAGACCACTTGGCATGGAATGACCCACCACACATATTATAGAAACATGGAATGTGAGAAGCATGAATGAATGAATCTAGGGATGCTAGATTTTGTAAAAGAAGTAATAGAATGTATAACATTGTAATACTTGTCAAGACTTGGGCTGTTGATGTGGTTTGAAGGTTCCTTACGTAAACTTGATGGTAGTTAACAAGAGCACAACAGGAATTTCATTTTAGTCCTACACAGTTAAGACCAAACAGAAGAAACACAGCACGCTAGATGTGGCACTTGATTTGCCTGTGATTTTTGCGTTTTCAGGCAATGACAGCAGGTCTATCATATCTCTAAACCACCATGTAAGCTGGTAAGCTTTGTTGAGTTGGATGACACTAGGCACATTTGCCCAGTGTTATATGCATCTTGGCTAAAACACACAAGCAGTTGATTCAGTCATGGCTATCACTCCGTGAGCATAACTCTTTCTCTAAGGATAAAGGGAATGACAGGATTCCAATTCTTTTATTTCTAATTCTCCATCAACTATAAGTATTTCTCATATTCAAAATATGAATAGTGAGAGTGCTATAGAGCAGTGGCTCTCACCCTGGGTTCTCAGATGTATTTGGCCTACAACTCCTGAAATTCCAGCCAGTTTACCAGCTGTTAAGATTTCTGGGAGCTGAAGGCTAAAACATCTGGGGACTACAGGCATAGAACCACTACTATAGAGGAACATCTGTGGTGAGAAATACTAACTATTCAGTGTATGAAAAGCGACCCAGGACTGTGCAGAAAGCTTTCTGTCATGATCTCCAATCTTTGACATCTCCGGTCGGCTGACAAAGAACAGATGCCAGCCATAAAACGGGCCAGCCATAAAACCTCAATTATCCTCTGGTATGTGAGAGCCACTATATAAATGGGCCAAAGAGAAGGTTCTGGTATTCTGTACAATAAAACCTGTTGGAATCTACCAGTGTGTGTCTTGGTGCTTTTTCTGGTGGAAGACTGACCCACAGCACAACTGGGAGAAGAGAACCCGACACTTTCCGATCTTACACCACAGGACTGAAACTTTGGAAACTATTCATTCATGTTTAGAAGGACAAAGATTCTGACTGTCCTAAAGTATTTTTCCAGCATGAAAATCAGTCACTTTTAGGTGTATTTATTTCTAGAGATGGGCAAATATGTCTATTTCACATTTAACCATGTCCAAATGTTTCACTTTCTTAAAGTTCTTGGAATCTGGAAGAACAAGTTTTGAATTGTGTTTGTTTTTATGGCAAAAAAAATAGGTACACCAACATATGTAGAATAACTAGCATCCAATTAATGAGTTAGGACAGCCTGGTATATACTATTAAGGGTTTCAATTTTTTTAACAAAAAAGAAAATGGGTTCCCTGGAACTACAAAGACAAGTATCCACTATTACAGTAATATAGAAATCATTAAACCTAAATTTAGGTCAATACATCAATATGAAAACAGATACAAAAGGCGTTGTTAAACAATCGAACAAAGGACTGTTACATTCACAGTAGTAACAATATTTTTCTCTTGAAGGATGAACTTACTCCTCTTCTCATAAACAATAAATGTTCTTTAGTTCTTTGATTGTTTCACATACACAAATTGAGTCCTCTTCTTATATATAATGATTGTTCTTGTTTCTTTATTATGGATAGTAGACTGCAAAACCACAACCGGTTTCAACTCAAAAGCGTCTTCATCAGGTGGATTGTAGTCCTTTTTTTTAGTTGTTTTTTTGAATTTTTTAAAATGTGGATCAGAAAGATCAAAGTTTTAAACACGCATACTTTGCTAACAGTTTGATTCCAATGCGAGTAACTGTGAATGTAACAGTCCTTTGTTTGATTGTTTAACAACGCCTTTTGTATCTGTTTTCAAATTGATGTATTGAACTAAATTTAGGTTTAATGATTTCTGTATCACTGTAATAGTGGATACTTGTATTTGTGGTTTATTTTTTTTACCAGTTAAACAACAGCCAGCTTATTCCATTTATACTTCCATACAGCTAAGAAGCACTTTCCTGCTTTCTGTTTATCCAATAAGCTAAGAAACAAACCACCTTCCTTCTTCTCTCTTAAAACTCATTATTGTTGCAAATACCATGTAAGCATCAACAAAACTGAGTAATTTGAAAAACCTTGGCAGACAGATATTGCAGTATTTGCTCTCTTTTTGATCTCAGATGTGTCTCAAATATATTATAGGGATAGTTGGTTTTGGCACCCTGTGATAAAACAGAAGGTATATTCATTGTTTCGTCACACTATTGAGCTTTCTACTTCAGGCTTTATGAGCAGGTATGAATTTTATTGTATAGCCATTTTCAGTTTTATTAACCACAGTCTGCAGTTAGAATCTGGCCTCAGAAAGCACATTATTGAATCCATCACCTAAAATATGCAGCCTGTATGCATTTTTTTGTAAGTGCTATATAGTGTTGCATGATGTCCTTGCTGTCAATACCTCTTTTGCAGCAGCTATAACCATTTTGGATCCATGCTGGTATAAAACCACTGTGGCAGAAAAAGTAAGGCATGTTTACCTACCTGATCCAATTTCATATAGAGCACCATCTGCATCTAACATTCAGAAGATGAATGAATACTTGGGAGACTGGGTTGTACACAAAGCTGGATGAGATTGTAAAAGGTGCTGGCCCATGTGCCATTAGCTACTGCTTCTTGAATAATTTCCAGGAAGAAAGAATTGTAGCCAAATATAGTAAAGGTAAAAGTTTCCCCTGACATAAAACCTAGTCGTGTCCAACTCTGGGGGTTGGTGCTAATCTCAATTTTTAAGCCGAAGAGCTGATGTTGTCTGTAGAAGATAACAGCATTCCATCCAGTCATGCCGGCCAAGGTCATGTGGCCGGCATGACTGCATGGAACACTGTCACCTTCCTGCTGGAGTGGTACCTATTGATCTACTCACAAATATGGTTCCTAGATAATTGGAAAACAAATATCACATTGAAAGATCTAGAGATTCCTCAATAAGTGTTCTCTCTTGAAATCATTAGGTCCCCCAGATTAACTTTGTGACCAGCTTTCAGCTATTTGGAGGATGTAAAAAAATCTAGCAAGAGCATAGTAATTAAATCCTCAAATAATCAAATTTGCAAAAGATAAACCCATGAATGTGGAGAGCCCACTGTAATTTGGTTATGCTAATGACTTATAAATAAAGGTAAAGGTTTCCCCTGACGTTAAGTCCAGTCATGTCTGACTCTGGGGGTTGGTGCTCATCTCCATTTCTAAGCCGAAGAGCCGGCGTTGTCCGTAGACACCTCCAAGGTCATGTGGCCGGCATGACTGCATGGAGCGCCGTTACCTTCCCGCCGGAGCAGTACCTATTGATCTACTCACATTGGCATGTTTTTGAACTGCTAGGTTGGTAGGAGCTGGAGCTAACAGCGGCCACTCATGCCGCTCCCAGGGTTTGAACCTGGGACCTTTCGGACTCCAGCTCAGTGCTTTAACACACTTCGCCACCGGGGCTCCTACGCCACCAGGGCTCCTGACTTATAAATAACTAGCCATTTATAAACTACCGAAGCTCTGGACAAGACACCAAATTCTACCTAGTAATATAAAAGGAGCACATGGAGGTAGGTGTGCAGGGGAGCTAAAATATTTATCTGTCATACTATAAACATCACTGCATATTACCTAACTGCTCATCAGAAGTCATTCACCACTCTTGTTTCTAACAAACAACATTCAATGCATTCTGTTCCATAGAAAGGCGTGAAGGTGGATGGTTTTGTTTTGTTTTGTTTTTTTGACAGAAGGTCTGAGAAAAATGCATGTTTGTGTGGGTGGCAGGGACAGAGGAAGTAAAACAAAGCTACGTTTCATGACTGCAAGTAAACACGCTGAATTAGCATTTGAATTCGCTACATTTAGGAAAGTGTAACTAAATATTGAAGTCTAATTGACTTTTTGGAAGTCAGTTCAGGCAGGATTTTGCCTTGACAGTCATTGATGTAACATGCTTGAATAGCTTATTGAGTCTGGAGAAAGTAAGTCATTCACATTTTGGGCAGAGATTACATTTTTACGTACTAAGAAACTGCTAAGAAAAGGAGGAAAATCCATCAAATGTTGCCTGGCAGGGAACAGATTTATATGCATGGCACTATTGTACTCAGTTTATTTCTGCTGCTAAAAGAAGACTGTGAAATGGCATAATCACCATGATAATGATTATTACCCTGATTATTATTCCCACACATTTGTTCATCCCACTCATCTAGCTACTTCTAATGATTAATCAATATAGGCAAATCATATCATAACTTCCGACCAATGAGATAGTCAAGTTAATTAGGATTGTTGTTGTTGTGCGCCTTCAAGTCATTTCAGACTTTGGGCAAGCCTAAGTCTAAAACTTAGGACGGGGGCCAGGTAAATGATCTTGGAGGGCTGCATCCGGTCCACCGGCCTTAGTTTGGGGACCCCTGCTCTGGGGTTTGGTTGCAAGACAGCCGATGAATACCAGAATGCATAGTAAAATGGTATCCCTTATATAAAAGGGCAAAATCAACATTTTCTATTTGATTTATTTTAAATATTTTCAATTTGTGGATGATTGAATCCATGGATGAATAATCCATGCATGTGTGTGTGTGTGTGTGTGTGTGTGTGTGTGTGTACCAGATACAGATATTTTAATTTTATATCACAATGGGAACCAGAACAAACAAGGCTCTTGCCATCTGATATTAGGAGAAGATTTTCTAAATCAGAGATGGAGAGCAGTGGAGTAAAATATGCTGTTGGACAGCTCTACCCAAACTAAAAATTGTGGGAATTGTCAATAAAATTCTGATAAACATCTGGAGGACCACCCAGCTCCAGATTCTATACAGTTGGAAAAGTGGAAGAAATAGGTAGAATGAGAAGTACAGTAGAGTCTCACTTATCCAACATAAACGGGCCGGCAGAACATTGGATAAGCGAATATATTGGATAATAAGGAGAGATTAAGAAGAAGCCTATTAAAAATCAAATTAGGTTATGATTTTACAAATTAAGCACCAAAACGTCATGTTTAACAACAAATTTGACAGAAAAAGTAGTTCAGTATGCAGTAATGCTACGTAGTAATTACTGTATTTACGAATTTAGCATCAAAATATCACGATGTATTGAAAACATTGACTACAAAAATGCGTTGGATAACCCAGAACGTTGGATAAGCGAATGTTGGATAAGTGAGACTCTACTGTAGTAGCCTTCCTCTGCCTCCTCCTTCTATTTCCTTTTCCTTGACATTTATGGTGAAGCAAGGCTAGCTGAGGCTTCAGACTAAGTAGCCACTTCAAGTGTTGTGATTTGAAGTGTCAGCACTTTGTAAATTTCACTTTTCAGAATTTCTGAGAAGGAACTAAGGGCTAAAACCTTTGACATTATGTTTACACACACAGGGAAATAATTAGAAGCATGGCAGTAACTTCATACTTCCTATGTGAACAATCATGGCCACCAGTTATGAGAAAATCTAGGGTTCCAGGTGCTCTAAGAGGTTCCAGGTAATACTGACAAAAACACCAGATAGAAACCATAAAATACCATCTAAAGCAATGATTCTCAACCTTTGGGTCCCCAGATGCTTTGACCTTCATCTCCCAGATATCCTAACAGCTGGTAAACTGACTGGGATTTCTGAAAGTTGTAGGCCAAAACACCTAGGGACCCACAGATTGTGAACCAAGGAATTGCATTTGCTAACAATATATGGGCAGTCTCCGAGTTACTGTCAGGGTGCAATAAAGAACAGCATCATCAAAGCTGGTCTTCTCGTAACCTGACTACAAGAGGACAGAGGAAGGAGACCATTTGGCGGGATAGGCTGATTTATGACAGGGTCTGGTCTTCAAACGTGGGAAAGGACAAAAGGAAAGGGAGGTGTGGATGGAGAAGGAGGAGGGGGGAGGCAACAACCCCATATACTGAGGGGAAAAGCGGAAGAGGGTCAGTAAAAGCTTTTGCAGTCATCTTGGCAAGGCGGATTCAATAAAGTTTTCCATTGCGACCAGCGGTGTGAGCCTATTTCTTGGGTCCTACACCTTCCAGGAACTTTTACTCCCCTTTTTTTTCGGCTCATCCCATGAGGAAAGGTCTCTCCGGTGAGAGCATGAACCCTGATGGAGGAGAAACCATGAAGGAATTCCTCTTCCTGGTAGAAGAACAGGCGACCCTCGAGGTGCAGAGGAGTTGAGAGAGGAAAGGAACCCATTGCCCGCGTTGAGCGAAGGGGGGACAGACCCCTCGGACCCGTCGTGGAAGCCGCTGACCTCCACCCAGTTACCCGCAGGCAGGGGAGTGACGGTGAGACGGAAGATCCAGATGGGAGGCGATTGGCAGCGAGACGGAGAGGGAGCCCCGGAGATGAGAAGGATGGAGAGGAGATTAGATGCGATGGAGAAAATGTTTGAAACTTTCTCTCGACAGATGAATCTGATGCAGCGGCAGGTAAACGAGTCCTGGAGGGCGACAGTCGAGCAACGGGAGCAGAGGAGAGGGCTGCCCGGGAGAGGCACTGAACCCCGTCCCTTTGCCGGGGAGGGTCCACAGGACTATGAGGACGAGATGCCGCAGCAGGGGACGTCAGTTTTCCCCACGGGCCTGTCGGGAAGGAGCCAAATGCCTGGGAAGGGAGAATTTCGGGTGAAGTTCAACGGGGACCCCAAACAGCTGTCTTATTTCATTACAAACGTAAGACACTTCATGGAGGATTTTGGGGACCAATTCCCTTCAGAAAGCGCAAAAATCCACACGGTGGGGGCAAACTTGAAAGAAGCAGCTGCAGACTGGCTAATGCAGATGTATGATACTGGTGCCCGGGAGCTAGCCTGCCTGGAGGATTTCCTAAGAGCCCTCCGTGAGAGATTCGAAGACCCTTTGGCAGAGGAGAGGACGAAGGCCCAACTCAAAAGGATATACCAGGGAGGAAGGACAGTGTCAGAATACGCCCTGGAATTTAAAGCCACAGCGGGGAAGATTAGGGACTGGTCCGACACCACCAAACTGGAATATTTCAGGGCTGGTTTACGCTCTGAGGTGCTCGAGTGGGCTTTACACAGAGGAAATCCAAGAGACTTGGAGGACTGGATTTTGCTGGCGGGGCGCGTGGAGGTGGACCAACAGCAAATCTCTCGTCGTCCAAGGGAGAGCAACAGAATCAAACCCCCGACAGCAGCAACACGCCGCTTCTCCCCTCGTCGCGGAAGGTCGACCAGCAGGGAGAGGAGAGCAGGGAGGGGGGCCTGCTTCGCTTGCGGCCGCGAGGGACATCGAGCGGCAGAGTGTCCGAAAGGGACAGGCGTGGAGACAAAAGGAGAGAGGCTTCACAGCCAGAAGCCACCCCACCAGAACTCCAAACTAGCAAAAGGGAAAGCTGCCATGGCAACGGAAACGGCTGTAGCCCCAGGGCAGCTTCAGGCAGAAGAGATGGAGGAAGCGGAGGACCTGGAGTTACCGGGAAATGACCGGGATCTGTTTTGAACGCCCGGAAACAGATCGAACCACCAGAGGGCAACGGGGGTGAGTTGAGAAGAGTAAATTGTGACATTGTGAGAGTCAGAGTGAGGCTATTGAACCCAGAGACAGGGATCCAGGTAGAAGCAGATGCTATGTTGGACTGTGGGTGCACGAGATGCCTAATTACTCCCGAACTAGCAAACAGGTTGGGGGTGGAGCCAAACCCACTAAAGACACCAGTAGTCTTCGCACAATTGGATGGAACCCCAGCATACGGAGTCCCAGTAACAGAAAAACCAGGGTTTTTAAGAATGACTATGGGTTCTCATGCTGAGACATTGCAATTTGTGGTTTCAACAATGGCACATCAGCCAGTCATTTTGGGCGTTCCTTGGCTGAGATGGCAAAACCCTCAGATTGACTGGAAAAGGGAGACATTTACTTTCTGGGATGGAAATTGCAATTTTGAGAGTACCCCGAAAGACATAGAGGTACTGGAGCCAGAGGGGGCGATAGCAGCCACGTCACAGGGGGTACCATTGGAAAGCGTTCCCAGAGTCTACCATGAATTCGCAGAGGTGTTCAGTGAGAAGGAGTGTGACCAGTTGCCCCCTCATAGGAAGACGGACTGTGCAATTGAAATAGACCCCAATGCCAAACTACCTAAGCCAAAACTCTATGCAATGTCGGAACCAGAGAAAAGGGCACTCAGAGAATTTATTGACAAAAATATAGAGAGAGACTTCATCGAGCCATCTCAGTCCCCCATGGCAGCGCCAGTATTTTTCAGGCCAAAAGCAGACGGCCTAAGATTGGTGGTGGATTATAGAGGTCTTAACGCAATATCCACCACAAACCAATACCCGCTTCCCCTAATGTCAGAGATGTTGGCGCAATTGGGCGAGGCACGCATCTTTACCAAACTGGACTTGCGGGAGGCTTTTTATAGGATTCGAATCAAAGATGAAGACTGTTGGAAAACGGCTTTTAATTGTCACCTTGGGCAGTACCATTTTAAAGTTTTACCTTTTGGCTTGTGCGGAGGTCCAAAGGTGTTCATGCAGTTCATAAATGAGACCTTTCGTGACATGCTATATAAGGGGGTTATTATATATCTCGATGACATTCTTTTGTACAGTAAATCACTGTCTGAACACATTAGGCTGACTCGAGAAGTCTTGCGGAGATTAAAGGAGAATCAGCTTTATGCTAAACTCTCCAAGTGTGAATTCCACAAAACGGAGTTAGACTACTTGGGGTTCCGCATTTCCACAAAAGGCATAGCTATGGACCCCGCCAAGGTGCAGGATGTATTGGCGTGGGAGCCTCCAAGGACTCGAAGACAGCTGCAGGGATTTCTAGGCTTTGCAAATTTCTATAGACAGTTCATCAAAGACTTTGCCAAGCTGTCTCTGCCTTTGACAGAATTACTAAAGACTAAGGGAGTGGGGGAGACTCGTAAGACTAAGACGCCGGGTGCGAAACTGAACTGGACGCCTGAGTGCCAAGAGGCGTTTGAGGAATTAAAAAGGAGGTTCACAAGTCAACCCATATTAGTTCATGCCCAACGGGACAAACCTTTCGTGGTTCATTGTGATGCATCAGAGGCGGCCTATGGAGCAATACTGTTGCAGGCCGATGATGAGGGTGCTCTAAGACCGTGTGCTTATTTATCAAGAAAGTTCACGGAAACGGAACGGAATTGGCGGGTGTGGGAGAAGGAGGCCTTCGCAGTGAAGGCTGCCCTATCCCATTGGAGGCATTTCTTGGAGGGAACCGAGGCCCAATTTGAGGTATGGACTGATCACAAGAATCTGCAAGCTTTACGTACCCCTCAAAGGCTGAATGCAAAACAACTGCGATGGGCACAGTTCTTTAACTGTTTCAATTTTAAGCTGAAGTTCTTTCCGGGGACCCAGAACAGGATGGCAGATGCCCTATCTCGAATGCCCGATGCAAACTATTCGGCCCTGGGGGAAGTCGGAACTGTGTTCACGAAAGAACAACTGGGTTTGATGGTGCAGACAAGGGCCACAGCGAAGGAAAAGCCCCCACCTAGTGGTCAACCACACGAACTGTCCCAGGAATTGAGGCTAGCTGCAGATGCAGACCCCTGGCTCCAGTCTCATAGGGATGAACTGTCTCAAACAGGGGGATTGTGGACTCACGGTTCCAAATACTATGTACCGGAGGAACTTCGGGGGAGGGTGCTGGCCCAAGCACACGACTCCAAGCTCGCTGGTCATTTTGGGTTTACAAAAACTCTGAAACTGTTGGATAGACAATTCTGGTGGCCAACCATACGCAAGGATGTAAAGGGTTATTTGCAGGAATGCCCAGTGTGCGCTATGGCAAAACAAAAGGTGGGCAGACCGGAAGGATTGTTGCAATCAGTAGCAGACCCCTCGAGACCGTGGACGGATATAGCTATGGACTTTGTGGTAGACCTGCCCAACAGCAACGGTTTCAACACAATCTGGACTATAATTGACCTGTTCTCCAAACAAGCTCACTTCGTGGCCCTTAAGAGACTTCCAACGGCACCCGAGTTGGCCAAATTGTTTCTGCAACACGTGTTCCGCCTGCACGGGTGTCCCAAGCGGATCATAAGTGACAGGGGCTCTCAGTTCACATCAAGGTTTTGGAAGTCTTTCCTGGGGATTTTAGGAACTGAAAGGGCCCTGAGCACAGCCTTCCATCCAGAAACAGACGGAGCCACCGAACGGGTTCAGAAGACCCTTCAGCAGTTCCTCCGTTGCTACAGCACGTACCAGCAAGATCAATGGTCCTCGATGCTACCACTTGCCGAATATTGCATTAACAATTCGGATCACGCGTCCACTGGGGTCTCTCCGTTTAAAGTTGTGAACGGCAGAGATTTTCCGCCGTTCCCCGCACTGCAAAAGGAGTTGCCTTCTGACGAGAAGCCAGGGAATTGGGGCGAGAAGATCGCTGCCGCTTGGCCTTCGGTTCAGGAGGCCTTGCGCACCACCAAAGTGGATTACAAGAAATATGCAGATAGAAAGAGAACAGCACCACCGGACTACAAAGTGGGGGAGTTAGTGTACTTGTCGACAAAGCACCTGAAATCCACACAACCATCCCGGAAGCTGAGCCCACGATATGTTGGTCCCTTTCCCATTTCGGCCGTTGTGAACCCAGTGACAGTACGGTTACAATTGCCTCATAGATGGCACAAGGTGCACCCAGTGTTTCACGTTAGCCTGCTGAAACCAGCGCCAAACACTCACAGATGGAGTAAACCGGGGGCAGATCCGGTCCCCATTATGGTGGGGGCACACACCCATTTTGAAATCAAGGATATCCTAGACTCCAAGAAGTCTCGGGGGAAACTGTACTACTTGGTCCAATGGTCTTCACAGACCTTACACCCGGAATGGGTAGCAGCAGAGCATGTTAAAGCCCCAAAGTTGAGAAAACAGTTTCACACAAAGTTTCCCCATAAAACTGGACCATGATCCCGAAAAGGGAGGGGGTTGGACTCTCTCTCTCCTTCTTCTTTCCTTCTCCTGGCTTATTCTGCTGCTGTTGTTCTTAGATTGTCGGAACTTTGTCTCTCCCCGCAGGGTCGTCGTCCGAAGGGGGGAGTCATGTCAGGGTGCAATAAAGAACAGCATCATCAAAGCTGGTCTTCTCGCAACCTGATTACAAGAGGACAGAGGAAGGAGACCATTTGGCGGGATAGGCTGATTTATGACAGGGTCTGGTCTTCAAACGTGGGAAAGGACAAAAGGAAAGGGAGGTGTGGATGGAGAAGGAGGAGGGGGGAGGCAACAACCCCATATACTGAGGGGAAAAGCGGAAGAGGGTCAGTAAAAGCTTTTGCAGTCATCTTGGCAAGGCGGATTCAATAAAGTTTTCCATTGCGACCAGCGGTGTGAGCCTATTTCTTGGGTCCTACACCTTCCAGGAACGGACAGTTACAAACAAGATAGATTCATTAGGTTTGTTCTTAAGTTTAATTTGTTTGTAAGTCGGAACAGGTATGTTTTTAATGTGTAACTTCATCAGTGTGTGTGTGTGTGTATGGTATCTGTTTTGCTGTCTGTGCTCCTGTTCAGAAGATTCACCTCACACTCCCTGTGATAATTGGATTGTGAAATATTTGGATTATTGTGGAAACAAGGATTGATGATAAAGCTTCAGTTGGGACACCTTTTCCCCATGATAATTCTTCTAGGGGTGAATTTCCTTTCTTAGAGGTAGATTTCTCTCACTTCCTGTTGTCTCCACCCCATTCTTAACTATGAGTCATTTGTAAGTCGGATGTTTGTAACTTGGGGACTGCCTGTATGTCAGTATGCTTCTGGTCCAAATGAAAAGTGCTTGTGATAACATTTATAACCCTAGCAAAAGCAGAAGCACCTTTCCTCATATACACCTCCAGAAGACTGACAGCAACAGAAGTTGTCTTCTTCTTTGTCCCACTGCTGTTGCACCCCAAGGCAGTGCGAGCACTCGAAAACCAGACCGGAGCCAATATAACACACAAGCCGTTTATTGAAGCAGAATATATATATCTATGCGCATTTAAAGTGGAAAGTCAGAGTAAGAAATAGTCCATAATATATAGTCTATCGCAATTCAGAAAGAGTTTATCAATGTCCAATTTGTAATCCACAAGTGAAGCCCGATAGCTTCCTTTAAAAATCAAAGTTTGTCCATGAAGCAACAGTAGAAACTGCAAATCAACTTGAAAAATCCCATAGCAAAGTCAAGGAAGCAAGGTAAACAAAGCAGAGTCAATCTCGATTCAGGAACAAGGAAGTCGCAGTAACAAGGCAAGGTCTACTCGGGAGTCGCGGCTCGGTGCAGCTCTGCTGAAACTGGAAACTCGGCATGGATTTAGAAGACAAGGCAAGAAGCTGGAAACTGGAACCTCTTCTGAGGAAAGGCAAAGTTGACACCGCAATCAGCATAGAGTGAGAAGTACTTTTAACAGAATCCCAAGTCTGCAAGAATTAGGGAGTGCAGGACCCACAAAGTTCTCATGGGAATTTTATCATTATCCAATTTGGGAGCGAGTCTTTGACTTCTTCTCACCCCTTGTTTCTTGGTTCTATCTTTTGTAACAAAATCTCTTGGATTAAAAGTTACATTCTCCCCCACGTCTGTACCACTGGAGAGACTTTGGAATGTTTGTCAATTAGCGGATCCTGTAATATCACAATATCCGGCACCTGCAAGGCCATGGGACCTGGAACTGAAGCAGGAATGTCCTCGAAATCCATCACCTCATCTGTTTCTAACTCTAACTCTCTATGAAACCTGGGCCATGATGGCTGAGCCACAACAACTGCAATGCTCCAGACGAGAAGCTCTTTTTATGTGCTATTCTGTAGTAGAAGTGATTGCTTGGGTCCTAACATTGGTTTGATTCTGGCACTAAGTAAATACATGACTTTTCATTAAAGCTTTTACAGCCTCATTTCATCCACATTTGATTATGAGCATGGTGTTAAATTGTTTTCAACTGTTTTCAGTAGGTAAAGACTGTCTTGCTTGGAGTATCAAATTGTGTTATATGTTTTTAGTCTGTTTAAATTATTCATTTGATTTTAAATTGTTTGAAACTATTTAAATTGATTTTACTGCATGCTGACGACAGATCCTTGAATATAAATATTTTTAGTAATAAAAATAGAGACAGGGACAAAATGCCATAAAATATGATTGTTCATTAACAAATAAGAACAGACAGGTCTCTGTGTTTTCTAATCAGGTTAAGTTCAATCCAAAGAAAAGAGGTCCAATGGCCACATAGAGGAAAACAATCTAATTCTGACTCTGAATTCTAGCTCTCCAAGCAAGGAGCTTATATCCACAGCTCTCCTTGCTTCCCAGCCATCCAAAGTTTGCCCTTGCTGCCTTTCAAGAAACTAGAACAAAGCTTAGACTTTCTTTTGGTATCATACAAAACTGGACAAATTGTTTTGACTAAAAGTAGATTCATGGAAATATGTGAGTTCTGTCAAAATTTTGGTAAGTTCATAATAAGACAATTAAAACTGATTACTCTGCAGCAGATAAACTTTACATGACTGTTTAATTCTGTTTTTAACTTTTCATTGTTTATAATGCTATGGATAATTCATGAATATTTTATTATTTATTTTATTTAATGGTCTTATCCTACTATGTATATTTAAAAATTTTGTGAGCTGCTTTGGGTCCATGTGGTGAAAGATAACAAATGACTATAAAAGTAAGTATTCCATAATGAAGTGCTATTCTAAATGAATCAGTTCCAAGGAACTACTGCCATATATCATCAGGATATATATTTCTATATATTTGTTTCCTGTGTTCAATGAATAAATTTGTCTAAATCACAAATTAGTGGACACAAATTACTTTAGTACCACACTAAAGAACTAGACCAAAACAACAAAATGGATTTCAACATGAAGAAAAAAAAATGAAATTGCACACATATAGGATGAGTGACACTTGGGTTTGACAACAGTATCTATTAAAGCAATCTAGAAGTCTTAGCAGTGGCATCTTAAAGCATGGGCACACCAGGTAGTTGCCTGGGGACATACGAACAAAGGGGTTCCATGCTAATTTACACACAGACCACAATTCAACACTAATTTTCTAATCACCTGCATCAACATTCAAATCTAATTAGGTAGAAAGAGAAACATGTTGACTTGTAGTAGAAAATTGGCATGTCAGCATTTGCCAATGTATTTTTATTACTTGCAATGTTATGGAAGCAGAATATTGTAATGGATTCATGGTAGGTAATTAGTAGAGATGTGCGCAAAAATGTTTCCTTTGTTTCTTTCATGCTATAGTTTTGTTTCAACCATTCGAATGATGACAAAATGAATGACATTTTCGTAGGAAACGAGAGGTGACACGAAAATGAAAGCCACACAGTCATCGTGCTTGCTTTTGTTTTCCTTTCATTTTGGTCCCGTAATAATAAGCAGGTACTGACAGAGGGCTGCTTTCCCATTACAGCTGATGTGTGCCAATGGGTGTTAATAATAATATTAATATTAATAACAATTGTTATTCTGGGACCCTAAGCTAAGTCTGAGAGAGGGCTGCTTCCCCATGACAGCTGATGTGTGCCAATGGGTGTTAATAATAATATTAATAATAATAACAATAGTACTCTGGGGAAGATCCAAATGTTTTAAAAGTTGTTGAGCTAAAAGTGGTCGAAATGCCCTCTGTGTGTGGCAATTTTCATCCCTCTAGCCCAAAACTGAGTGGGGGGAGTGAGCCTCGGAAGCCCTCCCATTGCAGTCAATGGTCCGAAAATTTTCGTTTCTTTGTAAGCCAGATGAAAATTCTGTTCATATAAGCGCCCCATTTTCGTTAGTGGGAACAAATATGAAAATGAGACAAAATGAATGAAACTACACAAAACAAACAGCAATTCCATACAAAAGCACAACACTAGTCATTAACAGCTAGGGACAACAATTGCTGACTGTGCATTTCCATTATCAGAAGCAGAGCCTCCTCCATTTGTGTGCCAAGTGAAGGAGATACCAATAAGTGCATTTTAGTGATAATTTACATTTTTATTCCTGCGAGTGGTTGTGTAGGCAGGCCCCAGTGCACTGCTTTGCCCGAGGCCTATAATGCTGTTAAGATAGCCCTTCTCTGACAGCATACTGAATATAATTCAATAATGTGATGAGACAGTAATAAAGCCAATGGAATTCTAGGTTGCATCAACAGGGGTATAGTGTCCAGATCAAGGGAAGTAATCATCTGAGTATATTCTGCTTTATTCAGAGTATTGTGTCCAGTTTTGGAAACCACCATTGAAGTTCAAACATATACAGAACAGGGAGCTGGTTATGTTTAGTCAAGTTTTGAGAAATGAGGACTGAGAGGTGACATGATAGCCAACTTTAAATATTTGAAGAGATCTTATTAGAAGTTAGAGTGAGTTTGTTTTCTGCTCTCTACAGAAGAAAAAAATGAACAAGTTGATTCAAATTACTAGGAAACAGATTCCACTTAAATATTAAGAAGACCATACTGGTAGTAAGAGATGATCAAGGGAAGAAGAGATTGCCTTGGAGCAATGTGTTGATTTGTATTGCTTTGATTGCTGATTGTTACTAAGTATATTATATTTTTGTTGTAAGTTGCCCCAAATCCCTTTTTGGGAGAGGGGGTGGGATACAAATAAAGTATTATTGTTATTGTTATTATTATTATTATTATTATTATTATTATTATTATTATTATTATCTCATCTACCATGCTGATGGTGGCCCAGATTTCCATATGATGCCTATACTTGAGTGGCACCAATTTGGGGTGGATAGAAAAAGAACCAGAAAGAAAGTGTTCAGGAGAGGAGTGTGGTAGATTACAAGAAAATAAAGAGAGTAAGAATATAGAGAGAATGAGAATGTATCCAGAGAAGAGAAAAGGAGAGGAAAGGTTACAAGAGAGAGAGAAAGAGTAAGATACCTAGTTTGTTGCATGAATCCTGTTTTTGCAACATGTTATTAAAGCTGTTGTTGGTTAAACAGAGATGACAGTTGGAGAGCCCATTCACATTAAACAATCATAACTCTTTCATTCCACTTGAACTGCCATGAATGTTGCCTGCAATCCTGAGATTTGCAGCTTATATCTATGTCTACTGTATATGTAATATTCATGTCACACACACACACACACATCCTGTCTTATCTTGAAAACTAAGCAGGTCTGTCCCTGGTTATTACTTGGATAGGAGACAGCGATTTGAAAACATGTTCATACACACAGTGTGTGGTGTCCCTTAATCCCTTTGTTATGTAGTGCTAAATTCCCATATGTACTTCTTGTCCCCAGGATATTTTAAATTTATAGTCCACTTAAATTAATCTTGTGTTGGTCATTAGTCACTAAAGAATATTATTATTTGTCTATTGCACTCATCCTTGCCCACTGACATGAATTTATAATTATTATAAATAATAATTGATTGGTTGATGAAGTGATGCATGGAAGGTCTACTTGATCCGTTGAGTAATATAATCAATGGCTCTCTTCAACTCTCTTCAATGGCTTGTCTTCCCGGACAACCTAAAAGAGGGAAGGGTTCGTCCCTTGCTAAAGAAGTCTAGCTTGGATCCCATGACCCTTGCTAATTACCGTCCTGTCTCTAACCTTCCATTCTTAGGTAAGATGATAGAGCGGGCTGTACTGGGACAATTGCAACAATTTTTGGATGATATAGCCGGCCTGGACCCTTTCCAGTCGGGTTTCCTTACAACACAAGCGAAAGATTTTGAAACAGTTGAAAAGCAACTCACTAATGCCTTGAAAGATCTCTCCAGCTACTACAAAGAGAACCACCTGAAGCTGAACCCTTCCAAGACACAAGTGTGTGCTTTCCACCTACGTAACCGTGAAGCCAACAGGAAACTGAAAGTTACTTGGGAAGGCCAAGAGCTCGAACACTGTTTCCATCCTAAATACCTTGGTGTCACCTTAGATCGAACACTAACATATAGGAAACAATGCATGAACACCAAGCACAAAGTAGCTGCACGCAATAACATCCTGCAGAAACTGACTGGCAGCGCATGGGGTGCAGACCCACAAGTAATAAGAACATCAGCCTTGGCCCTGTCTTTCTCAACTGCTATTAAAAATCTCTCTTTACTCCTTTTTCATTTTATCTCCATCCATGTGGTGATATGATGAGATGTTTTACTCAACTTTTGATTTCTACTCAGTGAGAACAAAATAAAATAAAGAACGGAATTTCCATCCAAAGAAAGACATCCTGGTGAATGAAATATATATTTGTTTTGAATTCATCATACTTTCCAAATCTTTTCATTGACATTAAAAAAAAGGAATGTAATTTTGACAAAGAAGTGATATGTCAAAAGCTCTTCCTTTTGGGGATGGATGTAATACTTCATTAGCTGTGGGAAAACATTTACTGGCTTTTGCTTTTGAGATTAAAGGAGTTGTCACATTACTCTTACAAATAAGTTACCCACCCACTCAGCCTTAAATACCCTCAGGCCCAGTTTTCAGTGACTGATGACATGTGTTTTATATGCATGGCTACACTGCAGTTAGGCTTGTCATATGCCTTAATAATACATATCAAAGATGTATATCATGAAAAGATAAAGGGCTCTCTGATGTGTATCATATCCTTCAGCAGGAGTGCCAAGCCAGGGGAATTCAGCTGTTGCAAACAAGGCGAAATTTGCACACTGTGTTGGCATGTTTGCTTGAAAAGGAAGTAATCAAGGTGAATATACCATCCTGCCATGATGTATGCCTTTTTGTGTATGAAGAAGAGACTTTCTTAATGCAATGTGTGGAAATAGCTTCCTAATTAAAGAAGCGGAAGCCTGCAAATAAATCCCCAAAAGGGCAGCGTGAAAGATGGTAGATTATTTGAACTTAAAGGTATATCATTTCCTATAACTTGTGGTAAATAAAACCAGAAGAATCAGTACTTTCATTGATATTGTGCAAAAGTGATAAAAAAGAACAAGAAGATAGGCTTCTTTGTCATTCAATAAATGAGCAACAGACAAAACGTGCCTGGCTGCAACTCCCATGAAGAGCCAATGATAGTGATTCAACATTTCAAGGGTCTTATCACAAAGACCAGGCAAAACATCTCTCTTCTCCCGGCTTCGGAGAGAAAATAGAGGGATGGCAGGGTGAATCTGTCACCCCACACGCAGCTCCCTCTTGGCAATGTTTCCCACATCACATATGGGAAGTGTCACCCATCTGCAGAGGATCCATTCTGGCTACATTGAATGTTCTCTGAATAATCAACAGAGAGTGAGAAATTAATAGGATCGGTTTCCTTGCACAGTCGGTTTCCTTGCACAGTCTGCATTTTGGGTCATCAGCTGATTTTTCGATCTTGGCCTTAATTGCATTTGTTCTGATGACTTGCTCCTGGGCTGCAAGGATCAGGCCTTCTGTCTCCTTCTTCAGAGTCCCATTTGTGAGCCAGAGCCAGGTCTTCTCCTTATCAGCTTTTCCTTCAATTTTGTCAAGGAACTTTCCATGCAATGTTTTGTTGTGCCAGCTGTCAGCTCTAGTTTGTAGTACGGTTTTCTTGTACTGATTTTTTGTCTGCTGTGCATTATTATTATTATTATTATTATTATTATTATTATTGAGACAGAAGTCAAGATTTCAGCAGATAAGTCTTTCCATTCTACCAGTGCTAACACCTCCACTCCCCTCTTCTTTTCCTTCTTCTCCATAACCACTTCCACATGACCATCTCTCCAGGGAATATACTAGTAAGGTGAACACCTTTGAAGAGAGCCCCAATTTGTGAAACTCACTCAGGCAGGGGAAATCCTTTTTTTAAATCCCACTGCTGCCTCCAATTGAGGAGATGTGTGCATGTGTGAGAGGGAGGGATGGAGGATGTGTGAATGTATGACAGGGAGGATTTAGGGGATAAGGAAGGATAACCGAACTGATGGGTTTAAATGAGTAAAGATTGTAACTTATATATAAAAGTACTGTAACTTATATAGATAGGTATGGTAACTGCCACCAACGTGAGGTAATGGGTTTCTTTCAGGCTTACAGAGAGGCAAGGAGACTTATCTTTATGAACAATAACAAAATTCAAGTTTATTTGTACATAAGCGTATGGTTCCAATACATCAACGTTTCAGGATCTTAAGTTACAATGCCGTCTTGTTTCAATGGATATTTCTTAAATAGCTTCTCTTCAAAACAGTATACTAAACTCCCGGTCAACTTATATTCCCAGCCTTTCCCCTGAGTGACCATAAGCTGCCGTCCTTAGCTGATTTCCACAGCTCCTAATCTTTCCAAAACCTAACCGCAACTGTCCTTTTTAAACCTTCACAGCAACTCCTTTTTTAAAAAAGAGGGAATATACTCTGTCAACTTAGCCACGCCCCCTTTTTCTCCCAAGGGAAGCTGTGTTACCATGGCAACCTACCAAATGCTGCTTCCAGCTAGTTTCCATGTTAGGCTTTTCCTTGCTAATATATAACTCCCTTTTCCCTTAACAAACAAATAAATAAAATCATATCACTAATCTCTGTTTAACACATAACTTCTCTACAGCAGGGAACAAGACAGCTCTATCAGCAGCCAAATTAGGATGGGCAATCCATCACACCAATGGCTTTTTAAGAATACAGTGGGGGCACACCTATACAAACACTGAAATCTAAGTCCATTCCAGAGCATCTCTGCTTCAGGGCAGCCTGGTATTCTATGTCTCTAATCCATCTCTTTTTCTCTGTTCTGCAAAACAGAGGGAAAAGGGGGCAGTGATGACTGGCCATGTGGACAGTATACTGATTTAAATTAGAACTGGTTCAGCAGTCCAAACTATCCTGGAGTGTGGGGCTGCTCTTGAGTTTTGCAGATGTTTTGGAGCACTCCTTGACATTTCCTAATGCAGGGCAAAACCAGGGTAACAGGTTTTAAGCTGTGTTACCAACTGAAAATCCATCAGGATTTCCAGGAGAAACTTCTTTTCAAAACTGGAATATAGTGTCAGTGTGTACAAGCCCTGGATCCTTAGTATCCACTGGGGTTGTGTTCCAGAGCAGTCCCCACCCCCATGGATGACAAAATCTGTATATGCTCAAATTGTCATCGAGACCGCAATTAGCCCGGATCTGCCCTGTGAGGGAGATCCGACCATTCCGAGGAGGAGGGAACAAACCTTGGCGAGCCGTCAGGGAGGCAGAAAATAACCCGGAATATAAATTTACCTGAGACCGAAAGGAAAAGACTCTGCCAAGTTGAAGGAAAAACTGCCAAAGTGTTTATTAAAGCGATTCAGCTGAAAAGGACATCCGCCACGATAGATCGCCATGCGAGATGTAACGATACATTGGAAATAAAGCCATTTTATACATTTTACAAGTTTGAAGTCTATTTGAACTTCCCGCCCTGTCCCTCCGCTCATCTGACTGCTGATAGGTCGAGGGTGTCACACTAGGCGGGAGCTAGGCTTCCCGCTCTGCGCCTTAGCCAATGAGGGACAACCTTCGCCTCTGCCAGGGCCAATCAGGTTGGGGAAGGCGGGGATCAGCTGGACAGTGGGTTCTGGTGAATGAATCATTGGAGTTATCTTATGCAAAGCGATCACCCGAGGCTAGCGCCTTCCAAGATAATCTTAAGATTATTGCTGTTTTTGAATAGGGTCATTTGGGATGTCCGGGGTCCTTTACACACGTACACAGTTCATGAACACCTTGAGGTGTGGCGGAGATGTCAGTTTATATTGAAACTATGGGATTACGGAGACAGGACCAGTGGGGAGTCTTCCTTTTGGCTCCCCAGGGGTCCAGGATGGGATTGTGGTCAACATTACCATATGAGACCTTATCACCCTGGGGACTGCTCCGAACTAGGGGTCAATCTCTGGCTATGGGCCATGCAGTTGCAAAATAGATTAAATCTTTTTTTTTGGTGACAGTTCACCTTCTTATATGTGTGAAGCCCAGAATTTTAGGGTGAGGGAAGGCAGGAATTTCCGGGGTCAGCTAGAGTTCAGACTGTGCCTTCCTTGATTAAAATATACTAGGGAATATAGAAAATCGTATCTTATCAATTTCCACCCAAAATTGCCGAAAAATATATTAAATATTAGCGTTTATAGCTTATTTTCCCTTCCTGCGCTAATAACGCACGGCGGGAGGCGATTTAGGCAAAGAACGCAGTTTGACAATCAGCTGATGATCGGAGAAGGAATGGTCAAAAATGATCTCTGTTGGTTGTATTTTTAAGGTTAGGCGATTTTAGACATAAATATGAATTAGAGTGATTCTTGGTGCGAAATTGAGTGAGTTCTGAGTGGAAGTATAGGCTGGGGGGGTGTGGGTAAACAATCTGGCGATATCGCGGGTTGCCTAAGGACCGGGAGGAGATTTAGATTCCCTCCGGTTTTAAAGGGGAGAGAAAACCCGGTTTCCTTTTTTTGTAATATAATATATATAAAGGGGAAATACATGAAGTTGGGTGTCTTCCAGGGAGCCCACAGATCAAGTTACATTTGGCTAATCAGTTAATAAAGAATTGATCCCAATATTTCATAAACATATAAGCATGCAATTCATGGAAAGTTCATAAGCAGTTCAGGCAATAATAATGCGAAGGGATTCCTGTTGATTCCAGTTCTTGGTAGCCCGGCGATTCATAGAACTGAAGGCAAACATATGAATGAGAAGTCCGGTCATTCATAAAAATGAAGATGAATGGATGAACGGAGGAGGATCGCAGCTGGTCCTTGAGGAAACTACATTTCTCTCCCAGGGAATGGCAGTCTGCCACCAGCAGCCCTGGGGAGAGCTTATGTCCCTGCAAAGGAAATCTGCCAGCCGCGGGAGCTGGGGAGCGGGCGGCTGCAAGAGAGCCATCGGGAGCCGGCTTTTTCTCTTTTTTGACAGTCAGCTGTTTCAATGCTTTAAAATGGACGAATTTCAGCGCTGTTGGTTGTATTTGAACCAGGGGCCTCAAAGAGTGTTAAATATAAAAGATAGGCATGCTGGGAATGTTTTTGATAAAGTTATGGGTTAAATTGTTCTGTTCGCCATGTTGTTATAAGGCAAGGAGAACGCGGTGAGGTTAATGGAGGAAGGGGGGGGGAGGATTTCATGCGAGGGAGTCAAGAAAGGAAACAAAATAACCACTGGAGAGGATTTCAGGTTACAGGAAAGGATACCTTTTTTATTCAAGGATTTGTTACAGTGTCAGGGGAAAGCAGTGAAAAGAAAATTTAATAATAATTTGTTACGGTCTGAACGTTCTCCCACTTTGCAGGCGATCTGGATTTGCGGAACTCCCCGCCGCAGGTCAGATGAATTATAGAAAGGGGGGGTCCGCGCTATCAAAATCCCATTATAAACTTTGATGTAGCACAATAGCATCCCTTATATAAAATGGTCAAATCAAAGTTTGCTTATTGGATTTTTATTTTCAAACCATGTGTTGTTGAATCCATGGCTACAGCCATGGATATAGGAGCCCCCGTGGTGTAGTGGATTAAAGCCTTGTGACTTGAAGGTTGGGTTGCTGATTTAAAAGCTGCCAGGTTCGAATCCCACCCGGGGAGAGCGTGGAAGAGCTCCCTCTATCAGCTCCAGTTCCATGTGGGGACATGAGAGAAGCCTCCCACAAGGATGATTAAAAAAAACATCAAAAACATCCGGGCGTCCCCTGGGCAACCACCTTGCAGACGGCCAATTCTCTCAGTGTTTCTCAGGTCGTTCCTGACACACACACACACACACACAAACCATGGATATGGGGTCTGACTGTAGTGAATAAATAAATAAATATTATGTTTTCTGTGAAATTTTAAAACTACAGTATTACTTAAATATTGTAATTGTTTGTCACAATTTTGGGACTCTTGAAACTAGCACTGACATTCATATCTCTAACCATTTTAGCTGTGAGCCTTTCTCCAGTAATCTAAAAATAATCCCTATGGGAGTCAATACAATTTATTTCTGAGCTAGTCATGGGGACTGTGTGAAAATGTTCCTCCAATGAATTGTCTTGAATTAACTGGCTGTAGGATCTAAATCATTGATTTTACTAAGTTTAAGCATGCAGAACACAAAAATATATTTGATTTTTAGCATCATGCAAAAACACTTCTGTCCATCACTTTTTAAAAGATCTGTCACAACTGTAATATCACTGATAGGTTTTTAAAAATATTCAAGATACAACTATATAATGGCATTTTTTTAAGCTAAAGAAAAGTGGATATTTGAAAGTTAAATGGTATTATTCATAGACCAGTAAAATGACTTCCTCTAAATCAAAATGAAGTCTCTTAAAAGGCATCTGCATCACAAATGGAGTGAGTACATTTGAAGAGATTTGAACTCTGGGGAATGTTCCTTGATTTCCATTTCTCTCTCTTCTCCTTTGGTATGACTTCTGACATGTCCATGTGGAAAAGGGGAAACTGAATTATTGCTTTAAGTAAGGAAATCGTACATTTACAATGCTGCAGAAATGTCTATGCCATTTCTGCATGCATGCATGGATGACATACTGACTGTAAGGATTTTTTCCTAGGATTCCTATGATTTGCCATTAAGAAAGTCCAATTTCCATCTCAGTTTTAGGAAGTGATCATTTCCTTCAATTATCTTTGAGAACGCTACTGAAAAACCACAATGGAATGATAAAAAGTTTTTCTTTAACTCTAACTACAAACATGAAAAAGTCACAGATTGCACAATAGTTTTGATTCCATATAGATTATAGATATAGATATAGAAAAAACAAATATGGTTTCTAGACTTGGGCCCGAATTAGTTTGAACAAAATGATTTGTAATATTCGGTGGTCCATTTTGTATAATTTCTGAAAACAGAACAGGGAGGAAGGAACCAAAAAGCTGACCAAAAACAGATTAAGGCAGCTGGATTTTATCGGTTACTAGAGAGGAGGGAGTTAAGTCTGCAACATAACTGAGGCAGGGGTTTGCGGCAGGGCTCCTGGAGAAGATGGGATTATTGCGGAATCTTTTTCTCCCTCCCCCGGCAGCAGAAGCGTATGTCCATTTCTTTTTGGAAAGTTTCCTAGGCTCCTCCTTCAGAGAGGACCCTGCTGGGAACTCGCTTTCCCAGCAGCACTTGCATAGGGTGAGCATTGCAAAGTCTTTGATTTTCTATCAGAGCATGATGGAAGCTGAAGTTTCTCTCTCTCCATTTCTCAGCTTGGCTGTGTCCATGCTCTCATTGGCTGAAAATGGACACAACTGGCAACTACAATTCCCAGAACCCTCTCTTGCACTTTGTCTTATTTTTTAAAATGTTGTGGTAAAAACTTAAAATAATTCTGAAAAATCAGTAGATTGGTGAATTGTTTTGAAACTTGGTAGGCCTGCAGTTATAAATGGGATCAAAAACTGAGATAGGTTTCATGTAGATAGGCCTTAAGATGACTGAGGGTTGAGCCTTTAATTTTTTTCCCATTGTAGCCAATAAGCCGAATCTTTGCTGAACAAAAACAGCACCCATTAACACACTTCAAGTAACTTCCCAGTAAACAGAATGCAGGGTTAGCCAAAAATGGACCCTGAAAGAGCATGCCTTTTGGCTGAATTACACACCTCTAATGGTTTCATTAGATGATGTGCATTTTGAAGAATAAATGAATTCTACCTTGCATTTTTTTTAAAAAATGAATTTCAAGCAGAATTTCACACATCTTTCAATAAGAAAATGAATTATATTTGCATTTTATTTTGTATTTTTTATTATTGGAAGAGTGTTGAGGAAAGCATTTATCCATATTTACCCTAGCTCTAATTTAGGTAGGGTCTATCTCAATACAGTAGAGTCTCACTTATCCAACACTCGCTTATTCAATACATCGTGATATTTTGGTGCTAAATTCGTAAATACAGTAATTACTACATAGCATTACTGTGAATTGAACTACTTTTTCTGTCAAATTTGTTGTATAACATGATGTTTTGGTGCTTAATTTATAAAATCATAACCTAATTAAATGTTTAATAGGCTTTTCCTTAATCTCTCCTTATTATCCAACATATTTGCTTATCCAACGTTCTGCCAGCCCGTTTACGTTGGATAGGCGAGACTCTACTGTACTTCACTTTCTGAAAAGTTGCTATACATATTTTTTTAAGAATAATCTATTTGATTGTAACACAGACACATATTATTTACTTGGCATTTATGGGATAAAGTGATGCAGGAATTCTCACATTTCCATCCACAGAAAATCATATTACACAAAAAGTTCTGAAATTGATTTCTTGTGTGATATGTAGGTCTACTGTATGGAAAAATATCATTTTATTTCATTACTTTAATAAAAATAGAAATTACAAAATTTCAGACATTTCTGCAGAAAACATCATCAGTCCAAAAATTTCCTTGAGGCTTTTAGCTCTTCTCCACAGCAATATTCTTCAGTGCTACTACATACAATCTTTTAACAAGCCAACAATGTTTTAGGCTAATAAGATCTTTGACTTCTTTTTCATCCTTACTGTCACACAGAATTGACATGGTCTGTCTTGTGTGATTATTCTCAGTGGCCTTGGCCCTCTAAGACAGTATATTGAGGAATGACAGGTTCAAACTCAGCACTAAAAATGCTGATTTACCAAAAGTTTTGGAAATCACTCCTTTTAATGTCTCATCCTGACACATTCTTATGGAAATGCAGCAACACTATGTCAGGGACAGTAAAAACAGAATAGCTGCATTGAAAAATCAAGCTTCTCCCCTTCATGTGTTATGTATCCACTAAAGCTGCTGTGCTGCTTGTCATTGCTGCATTGCTCAATTCAAGATATAAGAACTGTAAATTTGCCTGCAAAATCCACCAAAGGTGCTTTGAGATTTCTCTGCTGTTTTAGAGCTTCAGGATGAATATTTCAGTAATGTGAGGCTGTCTCTATAATTTTGTATAAAATTACCCTGCTGGAGATATTAGTACTGTTAAATATACCTAATATTTCTTGGTTCAAGTCAATACAAAATAGTGTTAGTTCTCATTCTACTTGTACTCCTCTTAGGGCATCTTTCATTTGTGTTAAGAGCATTACACGTTCATAATTAGTGTGCCACAGTAATTTAGTATTAACAATGCTTAAACCATAGGCCATACACATACAAAATAAATTAGTAAGATATAAAAGTTATACATAAATGATTGGCATATAAATCTTGCATATTTAAACATTCAAAAAATGCAATTAAACACATTCAGTATAAACATCATCATTAAAATTTAGATTAGACTACATTAGATTAGAAAAAAGAGCATATCCAGAGCTGCACATCAATGATTAATTTTGCCTGAATTTTCATTGTTGCCAGGGTCAAAAGAGAAACCTTGTGAATTATCATAGAATCACTATCACACTGGAGATACAAATTCTGAAACTTTATTGGAATGTAGATAAAATAGACTCAACTTCAACCATTTGGTTTTTGGTTCAGAATATAATGAGAACTATATATCCACTGGGGAGGGGGCATTTCTAGTGTTTGATCCCTATTTATAACATAAGTAGGAAATTCGTAGATAATAGAACTATGCACCTACAATAAATAAAACCACACTTCAAGGAATCCTATTAAATAAATAGTTTTGCTTCAGATCAGTCCAGTGTCTAGAAGAAGTCATGTGCTGGGAAATCTGGTATAACATTACTGGTAGGGAGTTCTGATCCATTAGAGTTGAATGGGATCCTGCATGAAAATAAAAATGGTAATTCAGCAGAACTACTTATGTCAGTGAGGTTGGAATCAAGCACTGAAGTTATCATGGTTTGAATTATGGAAGAATGCTATCTTATAAAGTGGTATAGAGTGTGATGGTTCAGGGTTTGAGAAAAATATGTACAGATTGAATGACAGGAACAGGAGCAAAGCCTAGAAAACTAATGCTACCAAGATAACATTAGTTTGTTAGCCAGACATGGCATACAAGCATTCACACACACACACACACACACACACACATTTCCTTGTAAGTTTCTTCTCTGTCATTTGAATTGCAGTACAATGTGTAGTGCAACATCTCAGCAACCACTGACTAATGCAATGTGTGTAAGTCCTACATTAGCTTTTAGTCCATTTTATTACGTCATTGCTTGACTTTTCACTAACAAAAGTACTATTTTTTGCCCACAGAATATTTTGCAGCCTTGTTGAGACAAGTGCTTCATAATATTAATCATGTCTTCACTGACCTTTTCAGAAGACTCAGGGATTGTTTCCATTCATCACTTCACATGGGTTACTCTCATGCCTCAGAAGTTTTGTTCAACAGGCATTAGTGATGCAAAAAGACCTGGCTTGCTCTCATTGGCAGCTGTAGATACTAAAAACACTATAAATGTTTTATCAGAAAGAGCAAGCCAATAGGCCATCCAATGCTTGCGTGATGGCAATAGTTATAATATATGAGCATGCAGAAGGAGAAATAATAGAATGAAAGAAGCAATTCCTATAGAATGTGAAAGACATTATTGATTTGATGGTAGAGCTTCAGAAAATACAGTTAAATAAATGATTGAATTCCCCCAAACTTTTGTGGAAAATTCCTGAAGAGGGGAAACCCAGGAAGTTGGCTTTCCCCAAATATTACCCTAAAGACTATTTTAAGTGGAGAAGTTACATAGGGAAAATATGTGTGTGTGTGTGTTCTTCCTCGTGGATGCTTGTGCATACAAACACACACATTATGTTTGTGCAGCAATTTCTGCAAAATACTGTGTTGTCTGCAAGGAAAATAATGGTTGAAATCCTGTTGGATATTCATGTATAATTATGGTGCTGTGCAGTGAATTGAGTCCTGATCCTCCCTATTTCCACTTATCAAGAACTAGCTACTCTGTTCCCACCGTTCAAGAAGCATCTGACTGATTTTTCCACTGGATCCCATGAGTGATCTCCTTTGCAATAGACTTCTGTTGCTATTCTCCCTCTTGCCATTAGCTAGAGGCCTTCTAAGTAAAAGAATCAGAGCTTTGGAGGTAGAGAACTGCTCAACTTCCTCCTGGCCATCCTGCTGGTGATGCCAATAAGAAAAGGTTTGCCTCTCCTGCTCCCCATCCTGGCCCTGACTTCCAGTGAGCTGGCCCTGACCTTGCAGCTACTCCTCTCTGTCACCCAACATCCCACCATCACACCACCCATCGCTGCCCTCTTTCCTCCCTGAGCCCTATTATGCAGGCCCGTGCTGAGGGCCTTTCTTTTGAATGTCAGCCTGTCCAGCCTGTGATTGTGTCTGATGTCCCTGTTGAGCCTGGGATTGTGTCTGCTGTTCATATTGATATGCGTAATGGGAATCGGGATGATGTTCCTGTTGATGGGCTCGAGCTGGAGTTGTTCAGAAGAGAGGCCTGAGTAAGGTCACAGTTCTGGGAAAGACTTTTCATCGCTTTTCTTAGAGCACCAACTTGGACATGATTCTGAGATTGCTTTGCCAGGTGTTGACAATAGTGAAACCTTGGACAAAAAGCAAAGGTTTAGTAAACACAGGCAAAACCTTCAGAATCCCAGGCGCTCTTCTCATTTACAACAAAGGAAAAATAGCAACCAGTTATCTTGTGGGAAAGTGAGAAAGAATGCTTTCCTGTCAGTTTCGCTTTTTGAAAAGGGTTTATAATGATTCATGGGAGATGAATATCTCAGTTAAGTCAACATATTTTAACCTTGCTGGTTTCATTTCCAAGTGCTCCATGTTCCATGTATCAAGCTGTTGTCAAGTTTACATTTTTGCCAAGAGTTTCTGCTGTTTTGGTTCCTTGTTTTCATGTGCCTTGCTTCATGGATTTATACATAATATTGGACTTGGCTTTCTTCTGAAGTTCTATGGATAATCTTGGATAATCTTTGCCTACATATATTCTACAATAAACTGCTTGCTGATTTTACCAACCTGGTGTGCTGTTTAAAGACAGAGGGTTCCTGCTCTGGAGTGTGACACCTTCTCTAGTTCCTATCCAAGCCAGAGGTGCCCTGGCTTGCAGGAGACTGAGACCGTTGGAGTGGAAGGGGGACTAAAGGGTGGCATGATCTTGGTTCCTCTTCCTTGGAAATCTGGGGGTTTCCCCTTCCTATCCATCATGGGAGTTGAGGGGGTCCCTTCCTATCCATCTCGGCAGTCTTTGGGCTTTCCTTCCTATGAATCTTGGGGGCCTGGTGTTTTTCCTTCTTATTTACCTTGAGGGGCAGGGTTTTTTTTTCTATATATATCAGCGATTGGGGAGTTCTTTCCTTCCTATCTTGGGAGTTCAAAATAAAAATGTGGGGGCCTTTATAAATCAAGCTATCACCCTGAACTGATCCCAGAAATACATTAGCAACTAGTGAAGATATTTCAATGGAAGTGGAGCATACATATGAAAATATCTGTGGATGGGATCCACATTAACAGATATTTCAGTGCAATCTTGAAGGGCAATTCTACACATAGGACACCTACATTAGGATAACATAATCTAGAAATTACTAAAACAAGATTGATAGCAGCTAGATCAGAGTTTTCCAAACTGTGTGTTGCATCATATCCACAAGTTGGCTCCAGTATGTAGTGTGTCACATGAACATAACAAGAAACCTCATGTTCTTTGTGAAATAAACAATACAACATGATAGTGTGATTTGGTCAAGGCCATATATGCCATGACTTTCCAAGGCTGAGTGGGGATTTGAACTCTTGTCACCCAGTTTTCTAATTTAACACTCAAACTCCATGGTTTTCAGGCTTTGAATACCCCCATGTGGACTTTTCCACAGAGCCACTTTCATCATAGATGGAAGAGAGTACATCTTTCCTTCCTGGTTTCACTGGATGTTGTTATACAAACAAAAGTTTAGTGTTGATTCCTACCCTATATGATCTCACATTATTTGCAACCCTCACAATAAGCCAATCAAAGTGAGAAATGCAAAATCAGATTTTCTTTTGTTGGTGAAATTACTTACTCTCTGGATGGGGATGGTAGTAGGCTTGATCGATCCATGAAAAATTTGATTCTAAACTCGTTTCAAAACTAGAGGGGGCAGTTTTTCGTTTTTGTTGCTAATTACGAATTTGGCCCCCAAAATTTTTCGAAATTAACGAAAATTCGTTATTTTCTAAATTAATTCGTTAATGGCGGACGCGCATGCGCGGTGGCCCAAAAACAGCCCGAAGGGGGGGGGGGACTTAGGGGGCTCTCCCGCCCTCATTTTTTGAGTGATCTTCTTCAAACTTGGTACAGTGGTAGAACACATTTAACACTGATAGCTCACCAAAATGTGGAACGTTTCCCTTATCCTCTGATTTTTGGCAAATTTTCATAGCTTTTATAATAAACCATTTTTTAATAATTGCAGAAATCTGTTCCTGGTTTGAAAGTCTTATTTGCTGTTAAATTGGGTTGTCTTTACTGTGAAAGTCATTGCTCTACTTTAGAAACTTTGTTTTTGTGGCTGAAACTTTGTTAAATTGGTGTAGTCCCTGCATATGTGTGTGTGTAAAGGTATCCCTTGACGTTAAGTTCAGTCATGTCTGACTCTGGGGGTTGTGCTCACCTCCATTTCTAAGCCCAAGAGCCAGTGTTGTCCATAGACACCTCCAAGGTCATGTGGTCGGCATGACTACATGGAGTGCCATTACCTTCCCGCCACAGCGGTACCTATTCATCTACTCACATTGGCATGTTTTCAAGCTGCTAGGTTGGCAGAAGCTGGAGCTAACAGCGGGCGCTCACTCTGCTCCCGGGATTTGAACCTGGGACCTTTCAGTCTGCAAGTTCAGCAGCTCAATGGTCTTTGCCTTGGCTGCCTTCCAGATCAGGCTTATAACCAGCCTATTATGGGCCACAAATTAAAGAAAATTCAATCCCATTTAAGCACAACATGAACAGTTTTGATGCCAAAACCATAAACTCTGTTTATTAAACTCTACGATCCAAACTTTAGAACAACTTGCAAACAATTGAAGGTTAGACCACAGTAATAATAACCAATTCTATTCCTTTCCAAAATTTAAACATAAAATAGTATCTTTCTTTCCAATAGCATATAAACTTTTCCTTTCTTTACAAAACAAAATTCTAGACAGTAGCCATTTAGAAGATATTTCTATATTTTCCCTGCAAAGGATAGGGCTGCATCCCTCTGGAGACACACATGATAACCCGGACATGATATAAGGCACTTATATACGTTAAATAAACATGATGTCATTGCATATATAAAAGAAGCATGATATTAGGCAATTATAGTTGCAAATAATATAATTAAACATGTAAAAATTATACATCCATACATAAAAGAAACATGTAAAGTAACTGCATATATAAAACACAATATAAAATATGATATAAGGCAATTACAGATGTCAAAGGAACGTGATATTACATATGTAAAAAACATGATTATATGTATAAAAAAGCATGATACAAGGTGTCAGGATCTAGGCTGCTGGGCACCAATAACCATACACTGAGGCCAGATTCTATCTAATATCTTTATTAAAGGAATATATAAAGTCAATAAAAACAAGTGTAGAATAAAGTTCAGAAGCAGACCTTTCAAATGAGGCCAAATATAGTCCAGCAGATTATTGTCCAATATGAAATATTAGAGTCCAAAGATTATAATCCAATAACCGCAACACACGCTTTGCCAAGCAAAGCGTTGGGAAAACAGAAAAAGTCTTGAATCCAATGAAGCTTGACACAAGGCTGAAAGTTACTTGGAACGTGGCTGGAGCTGTGGCTAAAGGCAAAGCAACTTGAAGCATGGAACAAGATCTGTGGTAAATCCGTGAGACGAGGACAAGGCTTGGAACTAGATTCAGGAGGCAAGGAACAGGATTCGAAGTCCACACACACATGACCTCTCTCCAGGAGCTGACGAATTGACTCCGCAAGGAATCCTTCGCGCAATTTCCCTATATTGGGTCTCGTTTCCCCAAACAACAATCACTTTCCCTAGAGAACAGGGAGCGAAGGAAACCAGCTTGCAGGTGCAAGACTCCCCGTATTTTCTCAGGGGAAATACCTCTAATCAGTGGCATATTTGGCAGCAAGGCGAGCACTACTTCTAAATTTTTCTCTCGATCCTCTATCAGTCGTGTAAGCCTGTTTTCTCCCATAAGGGGGAGAGTTCCCACCAAGGTCAGGTTTAATTGGTTCTTGGACTAGAACTTCAGGCAGCTGCCAAGGCTCTGACTCCGACCGGAAATCTGGGGAAAACTCCATATTTTCCTCCTCATCTGCCACAATACTGTCAGGAATAGGACTGCAGGGCCCATGAGTCATCACACTAGGCAACTGACACATCTAAAAGAAACACAATATAATTAACCTAGGTACAACAAATGTGAAAGAAGGCAACAATATACATAAAAAAACATTTCTGGACTCACAAATGTAGTCTAAGAGAATTGGGCTTCCATTCTCCAAACCTGAAACAAAGTGGGAGGAAATGTAAAGAGTGTTAATGATGCTCGAAATCAAATGTTGTTCTTTTACAAAGTCAAACTAAAACTAAGAATAAATGCTTCGGTCTTCTCCTGATCTTCTTATCTCCTCACCTTGCGTCCAGCCGAGTTACGTCCGCACTTGCGATACAGCGACCTCTTCCCTTGGCTCAGTGGGCAGTATTTTAAAGTATGGGCCTTTTCGCCCGTGGCACCGCAGAGCGGACAGGTGTATTTGCGCAAGATGGGGCACTCCACGGTGCCGTCCATCCCCTTCAGCCGGTGGGACGAATAGACCTGCTTGGATTCCCCGTTGTGTTTGCAGAAATTGCAAATCTCCTTGTTTTGGGAAGCCTGGCCATTGGCACTACCTTTGGAGCTCTTGCTGCTGGAACTGCTTCCATTAACCCATTGTGATGCTGTTTCAAAGTTGTCCTCGTTGAGGACTAGCTGCATGTCGTACTCCATTGTGTCCCAACTCTGAGATGGAAATGGGACCTTCTTGCGTTCCGCGATGATCTCCGTAACCACTTTTGCAAGGCTCAGATAGCCCTTCCATCTGTCAAACTCCCTGAACATGGAAGGGGCATAATGTGGCACGTGCATGGCTGATCTGGAGAGCATGGTGCCAATTCTACCCTGGTGTGGACACACACTGAATGCCACATATTGGAGGCGGAGTCTTTGTTTTATATATAAGGGGAGGGGTTCCAAACCTTTCACATTGGACCCTCCCATCTATTTTTACCCTCCTTTGCCCTAGATTTAACCCCCACATGTCTAGACAATCACAGCTTTTCAAGGAAGAGTTTGGTTTTTCCAATTTTTTAACTTCGGAGGTAATGCCACAGTTTCTCCCTTGAGGCAGTGGTTCTCGACTTGTGGGTCCCCAGATGTTTTGGCCTTCAACTCCCAGAAATCCTAACAGCTGGTAAAATGGCTGGGATTTCTGGGACTTGTAGGTAAAAACACCTGGAGATCCACAGGTTGAGAAACACTGCCTTAAGGGAACGTTAGCAGTTGTGGTTCTGTTTGTCCATCCAAGAATGAGTTGAATTTCTGCCTTGGATGAAATAGCAACATTGCACATCCAACGTTTGCAAAAGTCCTGAAGGACGGATCCAGTAATGATGAAGCCTGCAAGAGTGTTATATTGCTTTTGCATGGCAGAATAGCATTGGACTGGATGGTCTCTTCTACCTTTATGATTCTATGATGTTTGGCGCCATGACTCTATGATTCTATCATTTTAGGATTCTAGGACTTTTGGGATGATTCTGTTACTTGGTTCTTTGAGTCTATGACTTTAGGGACCATGTTTCTATTATTCCATGACTTCTGTGACCATATTTCTATGACTTTTGTGACCATTCATGGGCCATCTGGCTAGTATTCCGGGACGGTAAATGATATATCGGTTACAGCACCAGATATTTCTGGATACAGTAGAGTCTCGCTTATCCAACATTAACGGGCCAGCAGAACGTTGGATAAGCAAATATGTTGGATGATAAGGAGACATTAAGGAAAAGCCTTTTGAACAGCAAATTAGGTTATTTTTCAAATTAAGCCCCAAAAAATCTTGTTTAACAGCAAATTAGACAGAAAAGGTAGTTCAATACGCAGTAATATTACGTAGTAATTACGAATTTAGCAACAAAATATCACAATATATTGAAAACATTGACTACAAAAATAAGTTGGATAATCCAGAACATTGGATAAGCGAGTGTTGGATGAGTGAGACTCTACTGTATATTGTTTTTGCATGGCAGAATGGCGTTGGACTGGATGGTCTCTTCTAGCTTTATGATTATATGATGTTTGGTGCCATGTTTCTATGATTCTATCATTATGTTGTCGAGCAATTTAGAACAGTATAGGATACCGCTAACTGTTTCTTTGAGTGGTGTTCTGTGGAAACACAACCCGCCCATCCTCCCCCGCTGATTTCATGAAAATAAAAGAAAAGAAATAATAAGCCACATCCGGCAAGGCCCACACACTGAAATACTAGGCCGGCCATCGTTGGCCGGCAAGCTTCCCTGAGTGGAAGAAATAGAGGCCGCCGCCCCAAAGAAGGGTTCTGTGCAAGATTGCACCAAGGGGTAAAGAACGACAGCCGCGAGAGAAGACAGAGGCGGTGCATCGTGGGAAACACGTCGACCACGTAGGCCGACAAGGCCCACACGTTGAAATACTAGGCGTGCCACCGTTGGCCGGCACGCTTCCCTGTGAGGAAGAAAGAGGGGCCGTCGCCCCAAAGGAGGCTTCGGTGCAAAATCGCACAAAGGGGTAAAGAACGACAGCCGGCGAGAGAAGAGAGAGGCGGTGCATCGGGGGAAACTCGGCCACGTAGGCCGAGAGGCAGCAAAAAGAAAAGAAAAGAAAAGAAAAGAAAGAAAAAAGCCACAGGCGACAAGGCCCATACATTAAGCCGGGCCGGCCACTGTTTGCCGGCACGCATCCCTGAGAGAGAGAGAGAGAGAGAAAAAAAACCAGAGGACACCGCCCCAAAGGAGGCTTCTGTGCAAAATAGCATAAAGGGCTAAAGAACGACAGCCGGCGAGAGAAGAGAGAGGCGGTACATCGGGGAAACTCGGCCACGTAGGCCGAGAGGCAGCAAAGACCAAAGAAAAGACAGAAAAAGCCACCGCCAAAAAGGCCCACACTATAAAATACTAGGCCGGCCACCGTTGGCCGGCACGATTCCCAGACAGGAAGAAAGAGGGGCCGTCGCCCCAAAGGAGGCTTCGGTGCAAACTCGCACAAAGGGGTAAAGAACGACAGCCGAGAGAGAAGAGAGAGGCGGTGCATCGGGGGAAACTCGGCCACGTAGGCCGAGAGGCAGCAAAAAGAAAAGAAAAGAAAAGAAAAGAAAGAAAAAAGCCACAGGCGACAAGGCCCATACATTAAGCCGGGCCGGCCACTGTTTGCCGGCACGCATCCCTGAGAGAGAGAGAGAGAGAGAAAAAAAACCAGAGGACACCGCCCCAAAGGAGGCTTCTGTGCAAAATAGCATAAAGGGCTAAAGAACGACAGCCGGCGAGAGAAGAGAGAGGCGGTACATCGGGGAAACTCGGCCACGTAGGCCGAGAGGCAGCAAAGACCAAAGAAAAGACAGAAAAAGCCACCGCCAAAAAGGCCCACACTTTAAAATACTAGGCCGGCCACCGTTGGCCGGCACCCTTCCCAGAGAAAGAGAGAGAAGACCAAAAAAAAGGAAATGTGGGCCCAAGCCCCTCAGACCCGGGGGGCCGGCCACCGTTGGCCGGCCCCACGCCCACACGCCGCAACCCACGGGGAAGGGCAGGCTTTCTTCACGTCTGCTTGCAAAATGTGGGCCCAAGCCCCTCAGACCCGGGGGGCTGGCCACCGTTGGCCGGCCCCACGCCCACACGCCGCAACCCACGGGGAAGGGCAGGCTTTCTTCACGTCTGCTTGCAAAATGTGGGCCCAAGCCCATCAGACCCGGGGGGCCGGCCACCGTTGGCCGGCCCCACGCCCACACGCCGCAACCCACGGGGAAGGGCAGGCTTTCTTCACGTCTGATTGCAAAATGTGGCCCCAAGCCCCTCAGACCCGGGGGGCCGGCCACCGTTGGCCGGCCCCACGCCCACACCGCTGGACCCACAGGGGGAAGGGCATGCTTTCTTCACGTCTGCTTGCAAAATGTGGGCCCAAGCCCCTCAGACCCGGGGGGCCGACCACCGTTGGCCGGCCCCACGCCCACACGCCGCAACCCACGGGGAAGGGCAGGCTTTCTTCAGGTCTGATTGCAAAATGTGGGCCCAAGCCCCTCAGACCCGGGGGGCCGGCCACCGTTGGCCGGCCCCACGCCCACACCGCTGGACCCACAGGGGGAAGGGCATGCTTTCTTCACGTCTGCTTGCAAAATGTGGGCCCAAGCCCCTCAGACCCGGGGGGCCGGCCACCGTTGGCCGGCCCCACGCCCACACCGCTGAACCCAGAGGGGGAAGGGCATGCTTTCTTCACGTCTGCTTTCAAAACGTGGGCCCAAGCCCATCAGACCCGGGGGGCCGGCCACCGTTGGCCGGCCCCACGCCCACACCGCTGAACCCAGAGGGGGAAGGTCATGCTTTCTTCACGTCTGCTTTCAAAATGTGGGCCCAAGCCCATCAGACCCGGGGGGCCGGCCACCGTTGGCCGGCCCCACGCCCACACACCACAACCCATGACACAAAGATACACTCCATAACAGCAAACCGTCTAGCCTCTGGAAAAATCTAGCCATTTCTATAGTCAATGATTCCATTATATTGTGATATTTTGAAGCTAAATTCATAAAGTAAGCAATAGCAACATATCATTTCAGCATATAGAACGACTTCTTATGTCTCCTTGGTTGTATAACATGCATTTATGGTGCTTTATTTGGATAATAATAACCTGATATGATGTGTTATATGCTTTTCTTCAACAAGTCCAATCCAAGAAATCTGCTTATTTCAGCAGTGGTAGGCCCGTTTGGCTTTGATCAGTGAGACTCTTCTGTGTTCATGTTGGGTCAATAAGACATAAGATATAACTGAAGTCACAGTCAGCATACAGCATTACCAGCTTAAAAAACAGTGGTGTAAAAACACGGCTCGAGTCCGAGGACTGAAGAGGAGGTAGTTTGACAGTTAAAAAACTATACAGTGCGAAATACTATTGGCCTGTCAAGCTATTCTTAAATAGGCTACAAACGACCACACAGACCTATAATGCTTTTTGGAGGGGGAAGGTTTTAAGGCTCTGATGTTAGGCACATGTTTCCATGCAGTTCCACTGCAGGTAAGACTAGTGTGTTCTTCAGGGGTTATTAAAGTTCTCCTGCAGATGACCTGGATAGAGGGAAATGACTTCAGTTGGTTGGTATACATACCGTTTAAGTAAACTTGAGGAAGTACAATTATGAAAGATATAGTGTGTAATGTAGTAGAAAGTAATTCAAAGTAGAAACAAAGCAGAAATGTGGATTCCAAAGGAAACATGAAGGCATTATTAAGTAATTGTTTTTAATAGCATAAGAGATTCTGAGTGGATTGATTCTCTACTTCTTACTCTGCGTAAGATTATCATCACATGCTCTCGACTACACCCGCACAAGGCAATGGTACAGTAAAAGAAGACAATTTTGAGAAGTGGTAAAGGCCAAGGTGTCCCACTTCTTTCAGTGATTCCGCGTGCGCGGCCAGAGGGCGAGGGGAACAGCAAGAAACAGTTTCCACGAGACGGAACTTGCGCCCACTCCTTGAAAGCAGCCGCAAAGGCACACGCCCTGACGGGCAATCGGCAACGTCCGTGTGCGCGGACAGTGGGCAAGGGGAACCAAAGGCGGCCGTTCTGCCGCCACATCGTTGAGTACACTTCCTTTTAAGGTGAATGGGACACTGTCCCACAGTCTGTGATCACTCCACCCTCGTTATTACCAACAGACCAGCAAGAAACAGTTTCCACGAGACGGAACTTGCGCCCACTCCTTGAAAGCAGCCGCAAAGGCACACGCCCTGACGGGCAATCGGCAACGTCCGTGTGCGCGGACAGTGGGCAAGGGGAACCAAAGGCGGCCTTTCCGCAGCAACAGCGTCAATCACAACCTCTCAGGGTGATGGGAGACTGTAACACTGTCTTTGATCATTCCACCCTCTTCTATTGTTTTACCCACAGGCCAGCAAAAAACATTTACCACTCGGCGAAACGTTCTGCCAACACCTTGAAAGCAGCCGCAAAGGCACACGCCCTGACGGGCAATCGGCAACGTCCGTGTGCGCGGACAGTGGGCAAGGGGAACCAAAGGCGGCCGTTCCGCAGCAATAGCGTCAATCACAGCCTCTCAGGGTGATGGGAGACTGTAACACTGTCTTTGATCATTCCACCCTCTTCTATCGTTTTACCCAAAGGCCAGCAAAAGGCAGTTCCCACTCTGGGTAACCTGCGCCCACACATTGCAAGCAGCCGCAAAGGAACACGCCCTGAAGGGGGAATTGGATATACCTCTAGAGTCTGGCGTCACGTAGTCCGAGAGGCAGCAAAAAGAAAAGAAAAGTAAGGGAAAAAAACAAAGGGCAGCAAAGACCCCACCCTGTGCCAGCCGGCCACAGTTGGCCGGCATGCATCCCGGAGAATTCGGCACGGCCCTCCCACAAAGTTTTTTTTTTTCCGACTTAAGCCTCTACCCACAGCAACACTCCACCACCCCAGGGGAAGGCCGTGTACCTCTTCTATCGTCCTGCCAACAAGCCAGCAAAAGGCAGTTCCCACTCTGGGTAACCTGCGCCCACACATTGCAAGCAGCCGCAAAGGAACACGCCCTGAAGGGGGAAGGGCATATACCTCTAGAGTCTGGCGTCACGTAGTCCGAGAGGCAGCAAAAATAAAAGAAAAGTAAGGGAAAAAAACAAAGGGCAGCAAAGACCCCACCCTGAGCCAGCCGGCCACAGTTGACCGGCATGCATCCCGGAGAATTCGGCACGGCCCTCCCACAAAGTTTTTTGTTTTTGTGACTTAAACCTCTACCCACAGCAACACTCCACCACCCCAGGGGAAGGCCGTGTACCTCTTCTATCGTCCTGCCAACAAGCCAGCAAAAGGCAGTTCCCACTCTGGGTAACCTGCGCCCACACATTGCAAGCAGCCGCAAAGGAACACGCCCTGAAGGGGGAAGGGCATATACCTCTAGAGTCTGGCGTCACGTAGTCCGAGAGGCAGCAAAAAGAAAAGAAAAGTAAGGGAAAAAAACAAAGGGCAGCAAAGACCCCACCCTGAGCCAGCCGGCCACAGTTGACCGGCATGCATCCCGGAGAATTCGGCACGGCCCTCCCACAAAGTTTTTTGTTTTTGTGACTTAAACCTCTACCCACAGCAACACTCCACCACCCCAGGGGAAGGCCGTGTACCTCTTCTATCGTCCTGCCAACAAGCCAGCAAAAGGCAGTTCCCACTCTGGGTAACCTGCGCCCACACATTGCAAGCAGCCGCAAAGGAACACGCCCTGAAGGGGGAAGGGCATATACCTCTAGAGTCTGGCGTCACGTAGTCCGAGAGGCAGCAAAAAGAAAAGAAAAGTAAGGGAAAAAAACAAAGGGCAGCAAAGACCCCACCCTGAGCCAGCCGGCCACAGTTGACCGGCATGCATCCCGGAGAATTCGGCACGGCCCTCCCACAAAGTTTTTTGTTTTTGTGACTTAAACCTCTACCCACAGCAACACTCCACCACCCCAGGGGAAGGCCGTGTACCTCTTCTATCGTCCTGCCAACAAGCCAGCAAAAGGCAGTTCCCACTCTGGGTAACCTGCGCCCACACATTGCAAGCAGCCGCAAAGGAACACGCCCTGAAGGGGGAAGGGCATATACCTCTAGAGTCTGGCGTCACGTAGTCCGAGAGGCAGCAAAAAGAAAAGAAAAGTAAGGGGAAAAAACAAAGGGCAGCAAAGACCCCACCCTGAGCCAGCCGGCCACAGTTGGCCGGCATGCATCCCGGAGAATTCGGCACGGCCCTCCCACAAAGTTTTTTGTTTTTGCGATTTAAGCCTCTACCCACAGCAACACTCCACCACCCCAGGGGAAGGCCGTGTACCTCTTCTATCGTCCTGCCAACAAGCCAGCAAAAGGCTGTTCCCACTCTGGGTAACCTGCGCCCACACATTGCAAGCAGCCGCAAAGGAACACGCCCTGAAGGGGGAAGGGCATATACCTCTAGAGTCTGGCGTCACGTAGTCCGAGAGGCAGCAAAAAGAAAAGAAAAGTAAGGGGAAAAAACAAAGGGCAGCAAAGACCCCACCCTGAGCCAGCCGGCCACAGTTGGCCGGCATGCATCCCGGAGAATTCGGCACGGCCCTCCCACAAAGTTTTTTGTTTTTGCGATTTAAGCCTCTACCCACAGCAACACCCCACCACCCAAGGGGAAGGCCGTGTACCTCTTCTATCGTTTTCCCAACAAGCCAGCAAAAGGCAATTTTCCACTCGGCGTAACCTGCGCCCAAACTTCTAAAGCAGCCGCAAGGCACACGTCCTGAAGGGGGAACGGCACCCTCTGCGTGCCAGGTCAAAGGGGGAGGGGACCCAAAAGCGGCCGTTTAACGACCACAGCGTAGACCACGGCATATAAAGGAGAAGGGACACTAGACAACCATTTGGAGAAATGCTGGCAAAGGCGGAGGAGTACCACTGTCTTTGATGATTCCCCCCTCCGAGTTATAAAGGCACCCTCCGCGTAAGCGGGCAGAGGGCTAGGGGACCCAAAGGCGGCCGTCCCATGACCACTGCGGCAACCACACCCGCTCTAGACAATGGGACACTGAAAGATGACAATTTAGAGAAGTTCTGTCCCAAGTCGAGGTGTATTAATTCCAGTGGATAAAGACATCCTCAAAGGTTCAGATGGACAGATCGTATACCTCTGTAAAGTGAGAGTCTGGCGTATTCCTACACCTGAAATGATTATCTGAAGTATCCACATCAAATATAACAGTGCTCTTTCTGTACAGGAGCTGCGAGGATCTGTAGAAGACCAAACAGTCATGGCTCGTGATGGTAATATTTTCCCCCCCCCCCCAAATAAAAAGGGAATTGAATGAAATCCGAACAGAACACAAAGAGGAAGCATTATCTACCTTGGCTTTTATGGTCTAATTTTCCACAGAATATCCTTCAACCTCTACAGAGCCAGTATTACATGAGAGAAAACGTTTTGTAACTTCCGAATACAGAGATGGGCCAAAAGTATATTAAGTTCAACAGGGACAAATGAAAGATAGTACTTCTCTCCGCGATGGTTGTTCGGGAGTGGAACTGTCTCCCCCGGACTGTGTTGTAGGCCCCTTCTTTTGAAGCTTTTAAGCATAGGCTCGATGGCCATCTGTCGGGGATGCTTTGAATGATACTTCCTGCGTCTTTCTTGGGGGAGAACTCGATGGCCCATGAGTTCTATTCCAACTCTACTTTTCTATGATTCCATGATTACATGATTCGTGAAACGGCCCCTTGAGATGGATGAACCCAAAAACGTCAGTGGGGCAACGTCGAGTGATGAAAAAGAGGAGAAAGGAAGGGAAAAGAGAGAGGAAAGCATTGTAGGATAGAGGAGAGAGTTGTTGGACAGAGTCCAAAGGGGCCACCCCCCCGCCCGGACGCCCAAAAAAATTGGCCAAAGTTACTCTGAAGCAGAGTTGGTTAAAGGACGAGAACTGTTGCTCTAGGAGCAGTCGGTCTCAAAATCCAAATCTGGGAAATTCAACACAGGAAGGTTGGCCTTCAGGAAAACAAGTTTCTCAACTGTTTGAGGGTCCAGCAAGCTGCGGTGGGGCGTGACTACATCTCCCGCTATGCTGAAGACCCTTTCGCTCTGGACGCTGGTGGGAGGACAGCTGAGGAACTGGCGGGCTACGTGCGACAGATCCGGCCACATGTGTTCGCGTGAAGCCCAATAGGACAATGGATCACAAGAAATTATCTCCGGAGGCTCCTCAAAGTACCTGTTGACCGAGCATTCGGCCGAGTCTACCTTTTGAGCAGAAGCCAGCAAAGAGGATTCTTCAGAGCAGGCAAGTATGGCCACCGTCTCTGCAAAGAAAACGTTTCCTGTTCGCGGCTGGAGATCCGTATCCCTACGGCAACCCCCTACCGGCTCCGCGGGACTTTCCGTCTCGCCACTAGCGCTAGTGCTTGGGGTGACAGGCAGTTCTGGAAGAGGGGCCGCTGTGCCCGTTTCCTCCACCCTGGCAGCAAAGACCTCCCTCACAAGGTCAACAAGTTGGGCCTTCCACATGGTAAAGTCTTTTGGGCAGACGTTGTACTTTAGCCGTGGATCACACAAGGCCGCCAGCATATGGACCTTGCTGGAAAGAAGTGGCTCTAGCCGTTTCCGTACAGCAAAGGACAACCTCCTCACCACCTCCAGGACCGGCGGTGTCAGCGGTCCAGCCAGGGAGTCAATTGTTCGACCGGCACCAAGCCTTTCTAGGTGCCTCCTTAGCCTCAAGACCATGGGCACTGCCTGGCTCAGAAGAGCTTTTGATTCCGAAAGTGTCTCAGTGGCATGTTTGAATGGCTTTAGTACGTCTACTAGCTGGGAGATGGTGTCCCACTCTTGCTTAGTTGGAACAAGCTTGCTAACAGGCGCAACCAAAGTGAGGGAGATGCCGTGTACCGCCTTCTGCTGCTCGACCATGCGTTCGAGCATTTTTAAGGTTGAATTCCACCTAGTCGAGACGTCCTGGAGTAGCTTGTGCTGCGGGAGGCCTTCAAGGCTCTGCCTGTCTCTCAGCTGCCGGGCTGCCTTGATGCTCCGGTGGAAGTAGCCCGCGATCTTTCTACAGCGCTCGATCAGCAGGGAGATGTTTGTGTTGCTGCCCGACTGCTCTTCCTGGCTCTTTAAACCTTCCTTGACGGTATTGTGAAGCAAGTGGGCCATGCAGGACACATTCTGAAACCCGGCACTTTCAACCGCTTTGATCATATTTTTCCCTGCGTCCGTCACCATAAAGCCCCTCCTCATTTCTTCCGGCCTACACTGCATCCATTCCCCCATCATGTTTTCCAGATAGTTGCAGATGGTCTCTGCCTTGTGATCACGATCAACTACCTCCAATGCGAGGAGTGCCCAACGATGGGATGTATCCATAGTGCCTTCCTTCTCCCACCAATGTGCCGTGAGAGAGAGGTAGGAGTGGCCTCCTCCCAAGCTTGACCAAATATCAGAGGTAAAATGGATGTGTCCTCCCATGGCGCTACGCAACATGTGGATAATGCGTTCCTTACAGCCCTCGTACAAGCCGGGAATTACTTTTCTGGAAAAGGTGTGACGGGAGGGGATTTTGTAGCGGGGGCACAGTCGTTTCATAAGGCGTACAAAGCCTTCTTGTTCTACCAGGCGGAAGGGATGGTGATCTAGGGCAATCATCTCTCCCACAGTTTGGGTTATCTGCTGGGGTGTGAGCAATGTTTCCCCCGTTTTCTTTCTGGGTAATGGAATGGCCCAATCCTCCATGGTGGACTGTGTCCGCCTTCCACTATCTTCACCTGGTGAACTTTGCGTGCTAAGGCTGCCACTGGAAGGGCTTGCAGTTCCCCCTCTCAGCGAAATGGAGGGATGGTGTCGCTTCATGTGAGAGCTCAACCCCGAGGTCGCAAGATGTCTCGTGTCTCTGCCTCTGCTGATATTTGCCCCACAGTGTCTACAAACTGCCAAAGTAGAACTCTGAGAGTGGACATGGAAATGGTCCCAAATAAATGACCTTGGCCTCCCCACAGCCACTGTGGCGACGCCCTCAGAGATGGGAGTCGTGGGCACCCTTTCAGCAGCATGAGGAAGTCTACGTTTTGATGGTAGTACCTCCTCTACCTCCTCCTCACTGTCAGTAGCGGGTGGAGGGGTGGGGTTATCTATATCCTCACTATCCACCACCTGTAGTTCCAGGACGGCAACACCTGTATGTTCCAATGATCGTCCAGTTGTCTCAGCTCCATGCGACAGCCGGCTCCGGGTGGATGCCTGTGAACTGTCTGCATTAGAACAGCCTGGTTCTTCATCAAGTCCACCCACTCCCATAGTTCGTCGTTCCAGACGTATGGGACCCACCTTAACTTTTTTGGCCCCCCACAGTGTCCTGGCCGTGGCTTGACCACTACTAGGACTTGCTCCCCCAGACCCGCGTACAGCTGAGCGCTTCATGTCAAGGGGAGTGTTTTAAGGTAACAGAAGGGATGATGGTTAGGTGTTGTGTTACTGGTGGGAAATATTTGTTGAATCTTGATTGGCAACGTGTTATATTCTGGCCAATGTACTGTTGCAAAAGCGTAGTCTATAACATTTAGTTAGTTTTATTTATTTACAAGGGGATACCTGTACTTTCCAGTTCTACAGGAAAGTATGGGATATGCAACTCTTTCCCAAAGTTGTCTTGGGAAAATCAGGAAGCGTCCCTGGCAGACACACACACAAGGCAAGGCAGAAAGGCAAGCTTTTATTTTCCCCGAAGGAGTTGTATTTTGAACAGGATGGGATATGCAACTCTTTCCCAAAGCGTTCCTGGCAGACACACACACACCCGTAGCCCAGGGGAAGGCAAGCCACAAAGGCAAGCTTTTATTTTCCCGAAAGGAGTTGTATTTTGAACAGGATGGGATATGCAACTCTTTTTCAAAGCGTCCCTGCAGACACACACACAAGGCAAGGCAGAAAGGCAGGCTTTCCTTTCCCCAAAAGGAGTTGTATTTTGAAGTGGATGGGATATGCAACTCTTTTTCAAAGCGTCCCTGCAGACACACACACAAGGCAAGGCAGAAAGGCAGGCTTTCCTTTCCCCAAAAGGAGTTGTATTTTGAAGTGGATGGGATATGCAACTCTTTTTCAAAGCGTCCCTGCAGACACACACACAAGGCAAGGCAGAAAGGCAGGCTTTCCTTTCCCCAAAAGGAGTTGTATTTTGAAGTGGATGGGATATGCAACTCTTTTTCAAAGCGTCCCTGCAGACACACACACAAGGCAAGGCAGAAAGGCAGGCTTTCCTTTCCCCAAAGGGAGTTGTATTTTGAAGTGGATGGGATATGCAACTCTTTTTCAAAGCGTCCCTGCAGACACACACACAAGGCAAGGCAGAAAGGCAGGCTTTCCTTTCCCCAAAGGGAGTTGTATTTTGAAGTGGATGGGATATGCAACTCTTTTTCAAAGCGTCCCTGCAGACACACACACAAGGCAAGGCAGAAAGGCAGGCTTTCCTTTCCCCAAAGGGAGTTGTATTTTGAAGTGGATGGGATATGCAACTCTTTTTCAAAGCGTCCCTGCAGACACACACACAAGGCAAGGCAGAAAGGCAGGCTTTCCTTTCCCCAAAGGGAGTTGTATTTTGAAGTGGATGGGATATGCAACTCTTTTTCAAAGCGTCCCTGCAGACACACACACAAGGCAAGGCAGAAAGGCAGGCTTTCCTTTCCCCAAAAGGAGTTGTATTTTGAAGTGGATGGGATATATGCAACTCTTTTTCAAAGCGTCCCTGCAGACACACACACAAGGCAAGGCAGAAAGGCAGGCTTTCCTTTCCCCAAAGGGAGTTGTATTTTGAAGTGGATGGGATATGCAACTCTTTTTCAAAGCGTCCCTGCAGACACACACACAAGGCAAGGCAGAAAGGCAGGCTTTCCTTTCCCCAAAGGGAGTTGTATTTTGAAGTGGATGGGATATGCAACTCTTTTTCAAAGCGTCCCTGCAGACACACACACAAGGCAAGGCAGAAAGGCAGGCTTTCCTTTCCCCAAAAGGAGTTGTATTTTGAAGTGGATGGGATATGCAACTCTTTTTCAAAGCGTCCCTGCAGACACACACACAAGGCAAGGCAGAAAGGCAGGCTTTCCTTTCCCCAAAAGGAGTTGTATTTTGAAGTGGATGGGATATGCAACTCTTTTTCAAAGCGTCCCTGCAGACACACACACAAGGCAAGGCAGAAAGGCAGGCTTTCCTTTCCCCAAAAGGAGTTGTATTTTGAACTGGATGGGATATGCAACTCTTTTTCAAAGCGTCCCTGCAGACACACACACAAGGCAAGGCAGAAAGGCAGGCTTTCCTTTCCCCAAAAGGAGTTGTATTTTGAACTGGATGGGATATGCAACTCTTTTTCAAAGCGTCCCTGCAGACACACACACAAGGCAAGGCAGAAAGGCAGGCTTTCCTTTCCCCAAAGGGAGTTGTATTTTGAAGTGGATGGGATATGCAACTCTTTTTCAAAGCGTCCCTGCAGACACACACACAAGGCAAGGCAGAAAGGCAGGCTTTCCTTTCCCCAAAGGGAGTTGTATTTTGAAGTGGATGGGATATGCAACTCTTTTTCAAAGCGTCCCTGCAGACACACACACAAGGCAAGGCAGAAAGGCAGGCTTTCCTTTCCCCAAAAGGAGTTGTATTTTGAAGTGGATGGGATATGCAACTCTTTTTCAAAGCGTCCCTGCAGACACACACACAAGGCAAGGCAGAAAGGCAGGCTTTCCTTTCCCCAAAGGGAGTTGTATTTTGAAGTGGATGGGATATGCAACTCTTTTTCAAAGCGTCCCTGCAGACACACACACAAGGCAAGGCAGAAAGGCAGGCTTTCCTTTCCCCAAAAGGAGTTGTATTTTGAAGTGGATGGGATATGCAACTCTTTTTCAAAGCGTCCCTGCAGACACACACACAAGGCAAGGCAGAAAGGCAGGCTTTCCTTTCCCCAAAAGGAGTTGTATTTTGAACTGGATGGGATATGCAACTCTTTTTCAAAGCGTCCCTGCAGACACACACACAAGGCAAGCCACAAAGGCAGGCTTTCCTTTCCCCAAAAGGAGTTGTATTTTGAAGTGGATGGGATATGCAACTCTTTTTCAAAGCGTCCCTGCAGACACACACACAAGGCAAGGCAGAAAGGCAGGCTTTCCTTTCCCCAAAAGGAGTTGTATTTTGAACTGGATGGGATATGCAACTCTTTTTCAAAGCGTCCCTGCAGACACACACACAAGGCAAGGCAGAAAGGCAGGCTTTCCTTTCCCCAAAAGGAGTTGTATTTTGAACTGGATGGGATATGCAACTCTTTTTCAAAGCGTCCCTGCAGACACACACACAAGGCAAGGCAGAAAGGCAGGCTTTCCTTTCCCCAAAAGGAGTTGTATTTTGAAGTGGATGGGATATGCAACTCTTTTTCAAAGCGTCCCTGCAGACACACACACAAGGCAAGGCAGAAAGGCAGGCTTTCCTTTCCCCAAAAGGAGTTGTATTTTGAACTGGATGGGATATGCAACTCTTTTTCAAAGCGTCCCTGCAGACACACACACAAGGCAAGGCAGAAAGGCAGGCTTTCCTTTCCCCAAAAGGAGTTGTATTTTGAACTGGATGGGATATGCAACTCTTTTTCAAAGCGTCCCTGCAGACACACACACAAGGCAAGGCAGAAAGGCAGGCTTTCCTTTCCCCAAAGGGAGTTGTATTTTGAAGTGGATGGGATATGCAACTCTTTTTCAAAGCGTCCCTGCAGACACACACACAAGGCAAGGCAGAAAGGCAGGCTTTCCTTTCCCCAAAAGGAGTTGTATTTTGAAGTGGATGGGATATGCAACTCTTTTTCAAAGCGTCCCTGCAGACACACACACAAGGCAAGGCAGAAAGGCAGGCTTTCCTTTCCCCAAAAGGAGTTGTATTTTGAACTGGATGGGATATGCAACTCTTTTTCAAAGCGTCCCTGGCAGACACACACACAAAGAAGGCAAGGCACAAAGGCAAGCTTTTCTTTCCCCAAAAGGAGTTGTATTTTGAACAGGAAAAACACCCACAGGACAGCCCTTTGCAAGTTTGCAACAACAAAAGAAATAGAAAGACCTAAGACCCACACCACCAAACTCAGCCACAGACCACCCCACCTTTTCTCCTGTCCTGGTCTTCACACAGCCATGCTGTGACGCAGCAATGTTTCCTGCCTGCCTACACCAATGAATCTCTACCCTTCCACCCTCTCCAAAAGTCCCAGTGCGACTGAGCCACGAGGCGTGTGCACGCTGTTTTCATTAAGCACGTCCTACCAGCCCCTCCCCCTGGTTAAACGTGCTCTCTGATTGGCTACAAGGGGCAAACAACACACTAGATTGCCCCAGTGGACTTAAAAAAGTTTGGATGATTTGACAAAGCATTTTTTAAAAACGAAAAAAAAGGCGCCATTACGGAAAACGGCCAATCGCGGTTCGAAACCGCGATATCCAGGCGTGTGGACAGCCAAGATTCAATATTGATTCAAAAAATCCGAAAAAAACGAATCAATAACGGTAAACGGGGAAAACGAATTATTTGAGCAAGCCTAGATGGTAGGCACTGATAAATGTTAAAGTGGATAAATTTTCAAACCTTTAGATATCACCATATGGACTTCTTCTGGGGCCACTTTCATGATTTATGAAAGTACTCTTTAAATAATTCTACATGGCAATCATTGCCAGTTTGGCTTCACATTCTCCAAGTGGCTTATATTGAGACAGACAGTAATTCCCCCAACAGAGCCTTCTTCATGCATGTAGAAGAGAAGATAAATAGCTTCTCATTAACCTAAACTGATCTGCTTTTGTCATTCTACTTCTCCCATCAGGGAGTGCCTATCATCTGCCATATTTGCATGTTCACCTTGGGATCACTTTGCATACTTCTGTACTGAGCTAAATTCCGAAAGACATTTCCAAAAGGAGCCCTGAACAGCAGAATCAATATAATAAATGGGATTACATGGAGATGACTCACATTAAAGGGAAATAAGCAAAGTTGAGTTAGAGTGCATATTTAGTGACAATTTTCTATGCAGAACTTTGAAAGCAGGCAACCACATTTGTATAATATTGTTTATCATCCTGGAATCCTGGTGTGGAGCAGTACAGAAATCTGAACAGAGCAGATATGTGTGTCATTTTACTGTTTTCTACTTGCATACTGTTTTACAAAATCAGTAGAGAACATGGTTAATTATATAAAACAGAACAATCAAACATTGTAATTCAAAGACATAATAGTTGTTGGGGTTTAGGATTAGGCTATATGAAAATTGAGAAAATGCCCTCTGCTAGAAGAACCCTATTTTGATGGTGAATCTCAATGATCTATCAACAGAGAAATTTCATGGCAGAACTGCTGTACCAGCGGAAAAGCCAAAAAGAAGTTAGAGAATGAGCAGAGCAATGAAGGACCCCAGATATTCCAAATCCAGCCCTTTGTCAGCCCAGGAACACCAGCCACAAAGTAATTCAAAACTAATGCAAAACTGATGCAAACTTATAACTGTATGTTGATTCCAACATCCAAGCTAGGGAAAGAATGGGATGCAGCAAAGCCTCAGCTACCTTAGTATTCACTAACCTGATATTGGACAACTATTATAGCACAACTAAGGATTGTATTGCATGAGTCTGCTGTTCCATTGCAGTTTTGCTGTGATTGAGAATGGATATACGAGGGCTATCCAGAAAGTACATGACGTTTTGGAATTTAAAAAGAACAAAGTATAGGATAAACCACTTATGATATGCAGTTGAAAGCCACACTGAAATAGTACATTTCAACATAGTCCTCATTCAGATTTAGGCACTTATCACAGTGAGGAATGACTTTGGAAAGTTCATACCCTCAACACTTTCCCACCGCTGCGACCTGCGTTATTGCAACGCTGAAACTCAACCAGGCTGAACAATGAATGCAAAGGGAAGCAAGGAAAAACTCAGCTCTCACTTCTTTAGCAAAGGGATCTTTGCATTGAGGTTTCCTTTCCCTTCCTGCCAGCCGATCCCGGTTGCTTGCAAAACCTGGCCGATCCTGCCTGCTTCTCCTCGGGAGCTGCTCTCCTCCAGGTCGCTTTCCGGAGCTTGCTTGCTTCCCTTTGCATTCATTGTCATGTACTTTCTGGATAGCCCTCGTATATTAGGCTGAACTTCTTCAATAAAACACTTCTCTTCAATTGTGCAATTTCTGTGTAGCGGAGGTTCCTTCTTTGGAGGCTTTTAAGCAGAGGCTGGATGACCATCTGTCAGGGGTGCTTTGAATGTGATTTCCTGCTTCTATGCAGCAAGGTCTCTTTCAACTATGTTTCTATGATTCTCCAATTCGACAATTCATATCATACTTTTGCATACTCTTCTGTCTTCACACATTACTGCTGTTCTTATTTTTTATTTTAAAGCAATTTTGCAATTTCAGCTTTGAAAACCAAAAAAGACAAATAGAATAAAATATAAAATAAACAAAATGAGGAGCTTTTTGACAGCTAGGTGAGGGGAAAGAAGAAGGAGACATAATTTTATTGCTGGCATGCCAGCACAGAAGTGCAATGGACCCATTGTGGCAAGGAAGATAGGTGTTGAGACCACTATGGTATCAGGAGCTATTGATGGCTCATACCCAGAGCCGGTCCAACAATGAGGCGAATTAAGCGGTCACTTGGGGCGCAAAACATACAGGGGCGCAGTTGAGACTGCTTTTTCTGTTGATTTCTTGTAAAACATGATGTTTTGGTGCTTAATTTGTAAAATATTGATGTAACTTGATGTTTAATAGGCTTTTCCTTAATTCCTCCTTATTATCCAACATTTTCACTTATCCAAAGCTTTTATTTTTCAGTGATTGGTTTGGGGGGGGCACCAAAATTCTGTTCGCTTACACTTGAGAAATACCTAGGGCCGGCTGTAGTCATACCCATCAATAGTGAGGGATGAAATAATCATAGGGGAGGGTGACAGACTAGTAGGGGGATGCACATTGTATCAGCTGCAATGCTAGTTTGCATGCCTCATACAATAAAGCCCTAATATTATACTCAAATACAGCAACTAAAATAACTAAAAATCCAGAGTGACCTTGAAGGACCTCATCACATGAAGGCCCTGATCTGGGCAATAGCTGGGGAATTTGCTAGAGAGAGTGGGAATAGTGGCAAATCCATTGTGGGGAACCTGTTGCCCTCTGTCACCCAAATTGCCCCTCACCCTATCCCAGGGGGGAAAGCATCACTGCCCGGCTTCCCCCCATTGTTTTCAATGCAACAAGGGAAGCCTACTGTGTTGTTAGTGCTGCTTCCTGAGATGATTGCACCTCTCTTCAGGGATGGAGCCCAGCTGGAAGTAGTTCAACGTCATGTGATGGGATCTGGCGGGCTCCATGCCTGAAGACAGGTGCAAATGTCATAGGATGGGCAATTTTGTCTGTCCTTGATGGATTGTCACTTTGACGTGGTGAGGGGGCTTGCATGTTCCAATGAACCTGCGGGCACAACCATGGGAGTCACACACTCCCAGGAGTGGCCACAGGGGAGGATCCAGACCAAGAACAATCCGAAGACCCAAAGACCTGAACGGCGGAACAGGCGGAGGATAACATGGTATATGTTACAATGGCTGTGAAGGCGGAAGAAGGCTGCAACAGACTGAGAAACCACTCTCGTTGTGTTAATCACATCACTGCTGGGACCTCACTCTGTGAAGACTGTGTGTTGACCGGCCGTGCACCGACCTCCACACATTAAAAGAAATCATGCACAGGCGTCTTCCAAGAAATAGAGGACCATCATCCTCGAACTACGAGGGATCACCTAAGTAAAGTAAGTAAGTAATATGAGATGTTATAGTACTGTTTGTTACATACAGTTCCCAGGTGAGACCATTCAGACAAATCTTCCCTGAAATACTACCAATTTTAAAGAATAACACTGTCCTCTCAAAGGATTTTGGTATCAGGCCTTTATTTTTCAGAAAACTTCCCAGTCTTAACCAGTTATTTAGTTACAAAGAATACACTATCTGGATGCAGAGATAGACACAGGAACATTGCCACAAAAGCAGATGCCAAGTCTGCTCATACATTTACTCAGGAAATTGTCATGGAACAAAATCACATCACCTATAATATTAGAGGTATTTTACTTGCTCATCCTGTAATGAGATGTGATACTGGTGAAAGGAGAATAGAGGACAACGTATTCTCAGAGAGATGACCACATACCACATATCAGTGAGATGCATGTGCATCGTAAATTCCATGCATCTGCAATTTTTATATAATTAAGTTCAAAATCATTACTTGAAAGGAAGAAAGAGTGAGAGAAAAAAAATCAATGTTCAAAAATAAAAAGCAATGACAAGACCTTTATTCAATTCACTTGTTGTTACTTAAATAGAAAAAAATGGGGAGCAATTCAGATACATTTGGATATTATGATAATTCTGGTGCATTAATAATGCAAATGGTATATGAAGGTTAATTACTTCTAAAATGAAAAGCTATTGTTTGGAACCCTTTTCTTTTTTCCATTTAGAAAACCTTTCCTCTCTTTCAGAGACAAAGCAATTCCCTCTTTTGTAACCACAACTCCCCATCAAAAATACCCCAGTGTATTTTTGATCTGGTAGATGTCAAAAAATTATTAGAACACTGTCATGTGCTTGTGCTTTGCACTCATGGCTCTGGAACAAACTGTCAATGAAATACTCTGACCTTTTCCAGAAGCCAGACGTTGGCAGGATTCTCTTTGTGAGAAAGGGCCATGTGACGGATAATAGGCCCCAAGGATTTACACAGCCAAGGTCTCATTCCTTTCGCTAATTTAACTCATCTTCTGTTCAAGTCAACAAGAGTTATGCTACCACAATAAAGCCGGCATGAACTGGCATTGGCAAGAGACAAATAATAGCTTTAAAGAGAATTCAGAATGATATAATAAAAGCACAATTTCCCCTAGTACAGTCTTTTCTTCTCCTTTCTTTTCCTTTTCTTTACCACAATTCTGGACTCTCAACTATTGTATCAGAGCATGGGGAGTTATTAGCAATTAGTTACAACAGTTAATTATAATATTATCAATTAGTTTCAATTCTACTACAATCCAAGGGTCTAGCCAATTTGTTGTTGAAGGCTTTCATGGCTGAGATCACAGGGTTGTTGTATGTTTTCTGGGCTCTGTGGCCATGTTCCATAAGTATTCTCTCCTGACATTTCACCCACATCTATGGCAGGCATCCTCAGCAGTTGTGAGGTATGTCATACCTCACAACCTCTGAGGATGCCTGCCATAGATGTGGGTGAAATGTCAGGAGAGAATACTTATGGAACATGGCCATGTCTAGCCAATTAGCTGGAGGGCTGGGCATAAGAATTCTGGGACTTCAACTAATTTTTTCTTTAGTCCTCAAATTTCTAGTGGAGAATCAGCAATAAAGACCATTAATATCTGGAATGCTTTTTGCAGTGTTCATGGTCACTCAGTCATTTTATCTGCCCCTTTTGTCTGATGACCGGTCACATTTCTAAACGTTTAATTTAAAGTTATTGAAATGTTAGAAATTTTGGTATTGAAAAGGTCCTCATTTTTCCAAATTACATTTCTAAAAATTCCTCCCTGAAAGTTTTGGTTTCATTCTCTAAAAGGATTTTGAGATGAAAGGGAATTGTTGGAAATTGAATCAACCCTTGAAGTAGGCAAGGTTGAGAGGCAGTAACTCCAAAGTTAACCTAGTAGGTTTCCCATCATCATCATCATCATTTCAAAAGCTGGATGGGCATCTGTTGGGGGTGCTTTGACTGTGCTTTTTCTGCCTAGCAGAAGGGGGTTGGCCTGGATGGCCCCTAAGGTCTTCCAGTGAAATAGTACTCTTAAATTTATGTTGGTTAAAGTTCCCTAAAAATCACTGGATGTGCAAATCTTTCTGAAACTTGGAGGAGAGGGGAAGGATGATGCCCTGGCTATGTTCTATCATTGAAAAGAGAAACTCAAAGAGATAGTTCTTGTAGGATTTTTAAAACATTGTTCTTAAAAACTTTTTATATTCTCAAAAATCAGTGGATGTGTGAAACATTCTGAAACTTTGGGAAGAAGGGGGGGTAACAGTTGTTAATGTGTTTTACCATTGTAGCAAATTTCATCCCAATATCTCAAAAATTAGGGAGGAAGGAGCCCCGGAAGCTCCCCCCTTTCACCATCACAGAACAAAAAAGTAATGAAAATGTCATTATATAATTAAAGTTGTGATACGTACCCCTTATGATATTTGAGAAACACTTTAGAAATGACCCCCCCCCCCTCATTTATGAATGAGTACTGAAACCTTTTTTTCATTGATCACACAGGTCTATTGACTATGCTTATTTTGGCTCAAAGGATTTACAGTTATTCCCATTTTAGAAGGTTGTGTGTCCTCTTGTTTGATTGTTCATTTCAGGCAAACAGATATTTTAACGTAGAGTTATCTGTGGTGATGTCCAACATCTTTAAAGCTTTGGGCAATGCAGATGTTCAAATATGTAATAGGGAAGGTAGAAAGAAATCCTGTTTAGACTATGGATTTCAAAACAACATCTATATATATAAAACTAGCTGTGCCCGGCCACACGTTGCTGTGGTTAGGACTTTATTTTTCTTTTCTTTTCATTATATGAACGTAGAGGCATGGATGAGAGGTTGTGCTGTCAATTTTTGAGGTTGTGGGGCATTTAGTTTAGTTGTTTTGTCTGGTGCCGTGATTCCATTATCCTTTTATATATATAGACTAGCTGTGCCCGGCCATGCGTTGCTGTGGCGAAGTATGGTGGTATGGGAAATAAAGTATTGAGGAATTGGTGGTAGTTAAGTTAAAGGGTCCCCTGGGCTGAGTGGGTTGCTAGGAGACCAAGTGAGCGGAGCTTAGCCTTCTAACTGGCAGCAATTGGATAAAAACAATTATTTCTCTCCCTCTAATTAGGACTTTATTTTTCTTTTCTTTTTGTTGTATCAACCTAAAGGCATGGATGAGGGGTTGTGATGTCAATTTTCGTGGTTGTGGGGTGTTTACTTTTGTTGTTTTGTCCGCTGCCGTGATGCCATCACTCTTTTATATATATAGAAGGGTAATGAAATTTCGGCCTAAGACAAAACAACAAAACTACACATCCCAGAAACACTAAACTTTACAGCACAACCCCTCATCCATGCCTCTACGTTCATACAACAAAAAGCTCCAGCTACTCCAGAAAACAGCCAGGCTTTGAGACTGCAAGGCTATTCACTGCTATTCCACCTGGCCAACAAAGGATTCCCATAAGCCACAGCAACGCGTGGCCGGGCAAAGCTAGTAGCTGTATAATACTCCAAGGTTCTCCATTGATCTGTTTCATTCTCTCTCTCACCCACACTGTTTTTTGGTGGTCGTGGTGGTTGCTTTTCATTTTCCTAATAGTTATCACTATGAACTAATTTTATAATACATTTCTCTGTGCTACATCATCCAACTAGACTGAACGCATTCATCGGCTAAAAACATTATAGTTATATGTGAATATTTTGTGTGTTCACATTATCATTATTTAAACAAGATAATAAAAAGAAAACAAACTTCTGGGTTATAAATTTACTTGTTAGCTCAGATTAGACTAAACTAGTAGAATTAATAAGATTTACATAAGTTTTCAGAAATTGATTCAGTGTGTTTACTCTAGCTGCAAAGAGTAATTACATTTAGGATCTAAAATTTGAGGGAGCCATGAGTTCTACTCCAGTATAGTTCAATATTTAAAATAATCTTTAATTTTCATTTCCATTTCTATTTCAATACTCTAATGGTACATTTCTTTCATTCTTTTTAAAGAGATGTTTTTCCTTCTAGCCTTCTATTAAATGTCATTCTACCTGGTGCATTTGAATAGATGTGTATCAGCTACCCAGATAGAGTTTTTCATTAAGTTTAGGGAATTTTCTTGCTGATCCCAATTTTTGCTGATAATTTATGGCCTCCTATAAGACAATGTTACATAAAACTTAGCACCCTGTGTTAGAATTTTCATAGAATTTGAGGTGGGGAGAGTTTGCGATAGTTATATGCTTTTTTTCAATGTGCTGAAATTCCCAATGAAACTATTTACTTATGGTAAAAATATTTATTTATGGATATTTAAAAATTATCTAAAGTTATTTAACAGATATCAAAATGACTCTGTGAGTTAGATTTGCCTCCTCACTAAAGCTCTAGGGACAGAACTTATCTGCTAACTGGTAGAAGATTATTCAAAACATCCTTTAAATGGTTAAGTCCCCATTTCATACCCTCTGAAAATATTCTGAGAAAAAATGTCTTGAACAGTTGAATCTTTTGATTTGGTGCTCAAAATATAATATAAAGATAGTGGGAAATGTGAATACATATCTTTGTTTAAAAGGTTGAAAATGTACATTTTAAGTATTAAAGAATCCTGGAATGAGGAGAACCTCCAGTTTGGGACTTCTTCACTGCAAAAGTGCGGATTTGTTTTGAAGTAAGTATCAGACCTTCTTGCATTGAAGAAAATGTTTTAAATTACCGTATATACTTGAGTATAAGCCGACCCGAATATAAGCCTAAGCACCTAATTTTACCACAAAAAACTGGGAAAACATTGACTCCAGTATAAGCCGAGGGTGGTAAATTTCAGAAATAAAAATAGATACCAATAAAATTACATTAATTGAGGCATCAGTAGGTTAAATGTTTTTGAATATTTACATCAAGCTCAAATTTAAGATAAGACTGTCCAACTCTGATCCAATCATTATTCTCATCTTCTTCAATGTAAATGTGCTTATGTATCCTTTTAATAATAATAGAGTAAAATAATACATGTAATAACAATAATAAATAATAAAGGAAAATAATACAATAATAGAGTAAAATAATAAATGCAATAATAATAATAATACAATCAGAGTGAAATAATAAATGTATTAATAATAATAAAAATAGAGTAAAATAAATGTAATAGTAGCAACAATAATAGAGAAAAATAATAAATGTAATAATACCAATAATAATAGAGAAAAATAATAAATGTACCATATATTCTCGAGTATAAGCTGACCCAAATATAAGCCAACCAGGACCCTCACCTGAGTATAAGCCGAGGGGGCTTTTTCAGTCTTAAAAAAGGGCTGAAAAACTAGGCTTATACTCGAGTATCCTTGGTACTATAATATACAAATGAGCAGTTTTTCATAAAATAATAGCTTATACCATAAAGTCCTAATGCTCTGGTATGTGAAATATGCTAGTGTCCAGATAACCATTAAAAAGATTTTTCAGATGATTCATTGGTACTGCTCTATGTTACTAGGTTTCAGTGGTTCAGTGTGCTGGAGATATGTGGAGTGCATCTACCTTGTTCAAAAGCTATTAAGTGTTTATGATCTCTCTTGAAGTGCTAACCATGCTACCCAAGGCACAGATTTCTATTCTTCACATCACATGGCAGCCTTCTTCAGTGCCCTTTCTCTGCAGTCTGTTTTAATTTGCTGGCAGAATGGAAGGCAGAGAAAGGCTGGAGAGGGTGCAGGTGTGGACAGCACTCCTTCCACTGGCCAAGATAGGAATAAACAGCACACATTTCTGGGCACAGAGGAAGAGAGGAGAAGGAAAGATTGGTAGTGGCGTGACAGATGTGGCTTGCTGCTTTCTTTTTCCAAGAACAGCCACACTACAAGTTGAGCAGGAGGAAGGACAGTCCAAATGGAAGCCCCCTTCCTCACCTGCTGGCATTTCAGCAGCAGGCAGCTTTCTTCTGGCAGCTTTCACACCACAACATTGGTCTGGTGGCCAGTTCAACACCTGAGGTGGTGGGAAAGAAGGACAGAAGAGGAGAAGATGGAGAGAACCACTTGTTCTCACTTTTGTCATCTGGAGCAAATCATAGAATCATGGCTATCATGTCTCCTCTCAGCCTTCTCTTCTGCAGGCGAAACATGCCCAGTTCTTTAAGCCGCTCATCATAGGGCTTGTTCTTCAGACCTTTGATCATTTTAGTTGCCCTCCTCTGGACACATTCCAGCTTGTCAACATCTCCCTTCAATTGCGGTGCCCAGAATTGGACACAGTATTCCAGGTGTGGTCTGACCAAGGCAGAATAGAGGGGGAGCATGACTTCCCTGGACCTAGATGCTATACCCCTATTGATGCAGGCCAAAGTCCCGTTGGCTTTCTTAGCAGCCGCATCACATTGCTAGCTCATGTTTAACTTGTTGTCCACAAGGACTCCAAGATCTTTTTCACATGTACTGCTGTGAATGGAGGCCAAGGAGGGTGATCCCTCTGGGTGAGAAAGCTATTTTGGTGTCACTCTTTCTGATGGTGTCTCCTCGTGTCTTCTGCACATACACACACCTAGCTATGCTGCTGATGAGAACTGCTGGGGAGATGGAATGGTTGTGTTAAACAAGTAACAGCTTCTGGAATATTGATAAGTGACCAGCTGTGAACATGAGGTGTTTGATTATTCAGAGCTTTCTGTTAAAATGATGCTGGTTCCTAAGACACTGTCCTTTGTCTTCTCTCCAAACTTTCAGATACAAGGGCATCTCCTCAGCATCCATCAAGTCCTGCTGAGCAGAGTGCATCTTCTCTGCTTTGGCTACCAGGGGCTCTGATTCAGGGAGGAAGCTGTCATCTAGAGCCAGAAACATCTTGGTTCTTGGTTTCTCTGAGAGTGACTTGTGAAACGATTATAAACAGCAGTGGAGATTATATGAGTGGGGAGGAGGATCACAAAACAGATGGGGTTGAATTGTGACTTTATTTATCACTATTGGTTTGCCTGGGATAATATCCATGAAGGCCATTTAACATTAAAGACAGGGTTTTCTAATGAGCATTTAAATTACTGATTTAAGCTAATTAGGGATCAAATACTGACTGGAAAAATGTCATGGGACTCGCTAGCCATATTACATAGCCACCATAATATGTGATATTACTGAGGGCAAACAAGCTGAATTAATATGGCTGTGGTCAAATCAAAAGGCAATATCTTTTTTAAAATCAGCACAATAGCTTAAACCTGTTTTGCATTACCAAAATGCTTCATGGAAAAGTATATCATAAGTCATGATTGCCTCGCTCTAATATTTCACATTTACAATTTTCATTGTTAATGACAAATTCTTAACAATGTTTTGCATTGGAAATGCTTTTTTTGTTTCATCACAGTTATGACTGAAATAATAGCAATATTGATCAAATGCAAGAAATAAGGTTCTCATGCTTGATGAAACTGGTTGTTTTACTTTACTACAATCTTTTCCCCCCTTTGGATATGGTATTAATAATAAACATAATTTTCTAGCCACAACAGACAAAAGGCATTCAGTGTTGGCCGCAGCTGCCTAGTGAAATAATTGTGATATATCTCTTTAACTATTTCTATAATGTGTCTTACCGTAAGCAAGGACAGTAGGTTAACCTTACTGGAAGTAGGATTAAATACATCTTTCATATTGCAGATTAACCTACTTCCATCCTGAAAGCAAGATTTGTTGCACTTCATTGGGAAAAGAAGCAAGAAAAAAATCTCAGATAATAGTAAATGTAGAACAGTTAAATTATAATGTAATACTATTCTCATGCTCTTAACTGACTTAGCCAAAGGTTCAACTTTTCTATACCACGTACCTACACTTGATATTTTACATGTACTGTTCCAAAACCTGTATATTGTCTTATTTTCTATTTCTTGAATGGTGCTTTGTTCCTTTATCATTTCCCTAGCAGAAATGTAAGCTCATATTCAATAAGTGACCATACCATCACCCACCTAACTAGTGGTCTCCTACCTGCATAGAGGTTGAATGTACATGGGAGAGCAAGTTATCCTTGTTTTTGTGGTTTGAAGCTATTTCAAAAAGATTCTGTTCTACATGGAAATATTCAGCCTTATTAACTTGTACCTTGTTTTTAGAATGACAGCACTTTAATACAACCTACACGAAACACATACCACTCTATATTCCAGTCCCTCAACCACACTTTTGTATGGCAGCATGTTACCCTTTCAGTGTCTTTTGGTCCAGGGTGATGGATGGTGGGATTTTCAATCCTTTTATGCCAGAAGTTCTCTCTTCTTAGGGTCAAAGTCCCACTGAACATCATGAGGGCAAGTTTCTGATGAAGTGTGTATAAATTCAAGTGTAACACATTGAATAAAACTGAGTGAATAAAGTTGAATGTCAAGTCCAATGTGAAAAAAACAAGTCTTATGGCACCTGAAAAAGTAACCAGTTCCAGTTGACATATTTTTTCAGGTGCTATATTTCACTTAATAACATGGGCATCCCTTGCTGCCATAGCACTCATATGTATCTATTTAAAAAGGTAAAGGTTTTCCCTGACGTTAAGTCCAGTCATGTCTGACTCTGGGGGTTGGTGCTCATCTCCATTTCTACGCTGAAGAGCCGGCATTGTCCATAGTCACCTCCAAGGTCATGCGGCCGGCATGACTGCATGGAGCGTCGTTACCTTCCCGCCGGAGCGGTACCGATTGATCTACTCACATTTACATGTTTTTGAACTGCTAGGTTGGCAGGAGCTGGAGCTAACAGCGGCCGCTCCTGCTGCTCCCGGGGTTTGAACCTGGGACCTTTCAGTCTGCAAGTTCAGCAGCTCAGCGCTTTAACGCACTTCGCCACCGGGGCTCCAATATATCTATTAGGCCTGTACAGTCAATGAAAAAAGTTTCAATACTCATTATGAAATTAGGGTTAGGGGGAAATAATTTCTGATGGGGCCCATATTGTAACTATAACAAGTTAACTACTTTTTCGTTACTTTTAGTAACTGTGCCAATGGGGAAAATTCAGGGGCTCCTTTCTCCCTCATTTTTAAAGCTATTGGTATGAAACTTGCAACAATTATAGAACACATTTACCATTGTTAGCCCATCAAGTTTCACTTATCTACCAATTTTTGGGGAATTTTCAAAGTTTTTACAAAAAACATTTTTTTAAAAATAAACTACAAGAGCTAGCTCCTTGAATTTTTTATACAATGATACAAGCTAATGGGATCATTCCCTCCAAGTTTCAGAAATATTCATACATCTAATCATTTTTGGGATTTTTAAAAAACTTTTGACAAAAAACCATATTTATACAGTTGTGGGAGTGAGATGGAATGCAATATGATCCAAAAAGAGATAAATCATAGCCTGTGCCTTACATTTTCAAAGGGTTGTTTTAAGACTATACAAATCTTTCAGATCTTCACACATCAATTAGTTTCACTCAGTGCACGTTTCACTCAGTGCACTTTGCCCAGCTCATTTTATGTTTTTATTGCTGTTTTTCATGTGTTTTATAATGATTGTGATTTTTTTAATGCCTTTTAAATTTATTTGTGTGTTTTTGTATTTGATATTTGTATTTGATATCACTGTATGCTGGTTTTATATCTGTGAGCCGCCCCGAGTCCCTCTGGGGAGATGATGGCGGGGTACAAAAATAAAATTATATTATATATATATTATTATATTGATGTGTGAAAGCAATAAATCTGCTTACCAACATTTAGTTTCCTTGCATTCAAAACTCCTTCCAAGAAGATTCCTTTCGTTATATGTTCAGTTGCAGGAGTCTTATATTGTTTGTAATGCACCATGAAGCCATTGTCTTTTTTCATATCTCTGTGAATGGATTGGCATTTGTGAACACTTTCCAATGGGTGATTAACACTCTTGAGTATTTGTAGACTTTATACCATGAAAGCCAGGTTGAAAAAACCCATCTTTTAAGATACCACAGGATTTATTGCAACATTCTGAGGTAAGAATCCTGTGTGGTACAGCATATCATAGTAATTCAATATGCAAAATTATACTATAGCTGGCCACTCAAAAGGTTGTGAACTTAGTGTTGAGTCTCTAAAGTCCCCACAGGCATTACATAGCTGATAGAGAAAAGTATCTGGGATTGGAGAAGTATCTGACCATACTCCCTAGACAGACATTAAATTATTAAATTATCCACTGAGGTCCACTAGTGTCATCTGGGAGCTTTAGCAGATGATGTAATAATTTTGTCAGGCAGTGGTTTCCAACCTTTTGATCCACCAGGTGTTTTAGACTTCAGATCCCACAGTTCCTAACAGCTGGTAAGTTGGCTGGGATTTCTGGAAGATGAAGTCCAAAACACCTGGAGACCCAAAGGTTGGGAACTACTGAGCTACAGGGACAAAGCCAGAAACTTTTCTCCATTTGTCTCCATCATCCATGTAATAGCCAGGGGGCAGGACTACAGCAGGAATATGGGGATACCTTGGTCTGCATATGTCACTAACAGTATGCCAAAGTTTTTATTACTTTTTACCTAGAAATTGTTAAGATGGAAGCCCAATGCAGTGTATGTGATTAAAAAGCAGAAGTAAAAACAGTAAAATGCCCATACTTGGAACAGTTTCCCAATGTTAACTTAAAAATGTTTTATGCATAGTAAGTAGCCCAGGCTGCTATGTTCTTTATTTTGCTTATATTGAAAATGTGTGCCCTACCATATACTGTGCAGCAGGCATATTACATATGCAAATCAAAAATGCTATTGTATCTTCCTAAAAGCAGTAAACTGCTGAAATGCCAACAAAAAATAGCACAAAACTGTCCAACTGTATACATTGCTCAACAGAAGCAGCTTTCATTTTGTCTTTATGTGTCCCATGCATCTGGTAGTGATATAGACAGTATTTTTATGTCTTTAGATGTGCCCTGTATCTAATTCTGATTCACTTTTGCCAGTTCAAAAGGAGTTAGCTTGTGTCAGCAGAGTGCTCTAAAAATCCAGCTGTTCGTCCATTTTGAAATGAGCTTGAAATGCAGCTTGTCTGTAGCTAAAGACCAGCTCATCTATTATGTGTTCTTCTTATGGACTGGCATAAGATTTGGCATGGAAAACCTTGGCATGTATCAATGTGAAAATGAAACCTGTGCAGAACAAAACACTTCAGGTTCTCATTTGTCCTTTTGGTGGCATACTACAAAGGTGATTCAAATCCCCTGAAGCCCTCGCCTTAAATATAAATAAATAGATAAATATAGGAATATGAGGGAGGCAGAGCTAGCTTCCCAATAGACGTCTATAAGCAGAAAGTAACAAGATCACACCATTGACCTCCAAAGCTAAAGAAATATTTCCAGATCTTCCCTTTGCTTGTTGTTGAAACGTAATAAAAACACATTGCCTCAGGAGCCAGTTCACCCAATAAAAAAGCCATTGAGCACAGCAATAGCAAAGATAATCAGGAAAACTACATGGTGGTGGGGGGGAATGAAGATTGCAAAAGATTTCTGAGAAAGAAGCCCTGGCCAATACAAAAGAAAGTTTGAAGAGTAGCATAGGGCAATGAATATAATTGAATATGTTCCTGGCAGAGGGCACGCCAGGCATTCCCCTAAGATGCAATTATAGGAGATGTCATCTCTCATATGAATCATAGTTTACAGCCTCATTTGTAAAGAGTTTTCTTTTCTTTTCCTGTGTTTTTTTTTATCCTGTGTGGCAAAAGTCCCAGTTCATAATGGCAGCAAAAGACTGAGAGTCCTGAAAATTCTAAAAGTTTTAAATGAATATTAGAATAGAAAATAAACACAGCAATTGAGTTAACTGAACGATCAGGATGACCAAATTATAGAGTAACTAGCTGTGCCCGGCCACGCGTTGCTGTGGCGAAGTATGGTGGTATGGGAAATAAAGTATTGAGGAATTGGTGGTAGTTAAGGTCAAGGGTAAAGGTTTTCCCCAGACATTAAGTCCAGTCGTGTCTGACTCTGGAGGTTGGTGCTCATCTCCATTTCTAAGCCGAAGAGCCAGCGTTGTCCGTAGACTCCTCCAAGGTCATGTGGGATGACTACATGGAGCAGCGTTACCTTCCAGCCGGAGCAGTACCTATTGATGCAATCACATTTGCATGTTTTCGAACTTCTGGGTTGGCAGAAGCTGGGGCTAACAGTGGGGGCTCTCTCCGCTCCCCCAATTCAAACCTGTGGCCTTTCGGTCCAGAAGTTCAGCAGCTCAGCGCTTTAACACGCTGTGCCATCAGGGGATATTATTTCCTAAAGGTTGTGAATATACAATATTTCTGATTGGTTTTTTTTGTTTGTTGGAGGCAAGTATGAATGCTGCAATTAGGAAAAATGATTAGGATGTAATGGCCTTGCAGCTTTAAAGCCTGGCTGTTTCCTCCCTGAGTGAATTTTTTGTTGGGAGGTGTTAGCTGGCCCTGATTGTTTCCTGTCTGGAATTCCCTTGTTTTCAGAGTGGTGTTGTTTGCAATATTTTATGTGCTTCTACTGTCTGTGGCCCTGAGAAAACAGAGGATTTTCCAGACTTTGATGATGGGAATACTTTGTTGGGAGGTGTTAGCTGGCTCTGATTGTTTCCTGTCTGGAATTCCCTTGTTTTCAGAGTGGTGTTGTTTACGATATTTTATGTGCTTCTACTGTCTGTGGCCCTGAGAAAACAGGATTTGCCAGACTTTGATAATGGGAATACTTTGTTGGGAGGTGTTAGCTGGCCCCGATTGTTTCCTGTGTGGAATTCCCCTGTTTATTTACTGTCCTGGTTTTAGAGATTATATTGTTCTGCATTATTCTATCCCAGTAATTATTTCATATTAAAGAAGAATCTCACTTATCCAACATTCGCTTATACAATGTTCTGGATTATCCAACGCAGTCTGCCTTTTCATAGTCAATGTTTTTGTAGTCAGTGTTTTAAATTCATTGTGATATTTTAGTGGTAAATTTGTAAATACAGTACAGTAGAGTCTCACTTATCCAACATAAACGGGCCGGCAGAACATTGGATAAGCGAATATGTTGGATAATGAGGAATTAAGGATAACCCTATTAGACATCAAATTAAGTTATGATTTTACAAATTAAGCACCAAAACATCATGTTAGACGACAAATTTGTCAGAAAAAGTAGTTCAGTACACAGTAATGCTATATAGTAATTACTGCATTTATGAATTTAGCACCAAAATATCACGATATATTGAAAGCATTGACTACAAAAATGCGTTGGATAATCCAGAATGTTGGATAAGCGAGTGTTGGATAAGTGAGACTCTACTGTAAATACTACATAGCATTACTGCACATGGAACTACTTTTTCTGTCAAATTTGTTGTTTAATATAATGTTTTGGTGCTTAATTTGCATAACGACTACCTAATTTGATGTTTAATTGGCTTTTCCTGAATCCCTTCTTATTATCCAACATATTCACTTATCCTGCCGGCCTGTTTACGTTGGATAAGTGAGACTCTACTGTATATTGATAATCTTAAATTATCTGCTTAGAACTGGATTATATGAGGCCCCTTCTTCACAGCTGTATAAAATGCACACTGAAGTGGATTATATGGCAGTGTGGAGTCAAGATAATCCAGTGCAAAGCAGATAATATAAGATTATCAATGGGTAATATAGCTGTGTGGAAGGGCCTTGAGTCTACACTGCCATATAATCCAGTGCAAATTAGATAATCTGTGGAAGAAGTCTAAGTGAGGCGTAAATCTGCCTGTCCCTTAACTGAAACCTGGCTGTCCCTTGGTTGCTAGGCAACCAAGTGGAATGAGATTAGCCCTCTAAACTGGCAGCAATTGGATAAAAAAAAATTATTGCTCTCCCTCTAATTAGGACTTTATATTTCTTTTCTTTTTGTTGTATCAACCTTGAGGCATGGACGATGGGTTGTGTTGTCAAATTTTGAGGTTGGGGGGCCTGTACTTTTGTTGTTTTGTGAATTGCCGTGATGCCATCACTCTTTTATATATATAGATGTTTTCGTACAACAAGGGGTGCATCAAGTGTGGTTCACAGGCTGTGAATCTCCAGGGACTCTTTTGGAGGTTTCTAATCCTCCTGCTCAACCAATGGTCCCCTGCGGGAGTAACAAAAGAGTTGATCCCCCCATTCTCAAAAAAAGATATAATTAATCATGCAGTTTATTCTTAAACATGAAAAGGAAAAAATCAAAAAGTTTCTCTAAACTCCATAAGAATACAAGAATATGTGTGTATTTTTTTTTAAAAGTTTGATTATTGGATTAACATTTCACCATATTGAATAGAAAGCATGACGTTTTGCACTAGTCCTGAGAAACTAGAAAAACTGTGAATAGTCTTGTATAAAATAAAGGGTTTTTGCACAAAAAGCATAACCAATTAATGACTTGGTAGGCAATGTTCTTTTTAAAGGAGTTAACTTTTCACTGATTTCATCTTCAAAGAAATCAACAGGTAGTTATGGCAATTTTGTTTGCTCTTCTAAAATATCTTTGAAAATAGTGAAGGGATTTCTTCTATACAGAAACTGCACATTCTGGAAAACGAGCATTTTTCCCTCAAGAAACAGCATATTATTTGCAGAAATAGGCAAACAATCAGCCATAGAAGTCATTTCCAAGAATGCCCAAAATCCCCTTGACTAAGGACCTCATCACATTGAGCTAGGTGCCAACCTCCATAGCAAATCAGCAAGGTAGCGAGGCAATCCTGATGCTCCATGCCCCACCACACAGGCAGGGACACTTCCCCATCACACATGGGAATGCATCATCGCACAACTTTCCCCATGCTTGCCTCGTTGTTCCTTATGGAACACAGGAGGCATCCTGTGCTCTGGGCCAAGCATTGTAGGATGCTTTTAGTCCATCTGAGCCATGGAGCCCTACCAGAAGTGAGTCTGCATTGCCTGATGGGTGGCGTAAGGCTCTGCACCTCAACTGGGGCAAAAGCGTTCTATGGCGCTACCGAAGACTCATGTGATGAGATCATAAGTCTTCAGAAAACCAAGGGATCAGAGCCATAGCTAAAATTTTGTAGCTACCCTCTATTTCCTAAGCTTACCCATGAAACTCATCTTAAAAGCTAGCCAGCCAGCCATCTGAATTCTGTAGTGCTGGTGTGTGGGGTGCAAGTGGATGATATGTGTGGGGTTTGACCCATTGCCACTAGTGAGTGATTACACAGTAAAGTGTATGTGACAGGGTTCTCATTTCTGCTCCACACACTGTCACTTGAATGCCTGAATAGCTTTAAGGTAGCATTGACAATCATGGCAATAGTGCCACAATCACAAATGTGAATATGAAGTATTTAACAAAGTTGTAAGTCTAGTTATGTCATCATAACTGACCAACAGAATGGTAGCCCAAATCATTTGATGACTGACATGAGAAATAATGGGGACAGACACCTCAATTGGGGTAAATTTAGGCTATTTTATTAACCTCAGACTTTGTCAAGAGAAAAGGTAAAAAGGTAAAGGTTTTCCCCTGACGTTAAGTCCAGTCATGTCTGATTCTGGGGGTTGGTGCTCATCTCCATTTCTAAACCGAAGAGCCGTTGTTGTCCGTAGACACCTCCAAGGTCATGTGGCCGGCATGACTGCATGGAGCGCCGTTACCTTCCCACCAGAGCGGTACCTATTGATCTACTCACATTGGCATGTTTTCGAACTGCTAGGTTGGCAGGAGCTGGAGCTAAGAGCGACCGCTCACGCTGCTCCCGGGGTTTGAACCTGGGACCTTTCGATCTCCAGCTCAGTGCTTTAACGCACTTTGCCACGGGGGCTCCTGTCAAGAGAAGAAGCAGTATACAAATAAACACAACAACAACAGCAACAAATGTATTTATTATATCTTCTAAGTTGATATTTAACCTGGAGGGAGTGATCTCAATTTGGAATAGCTGATGCAGGAGGCCCTCTGTAACTTTCTTTGGGTAAAGCCACATGGGCACCAAGATGAAACCCAATTTGGGTTGCTCCCTCGGTCGGCCTGCATCTGAAAATCTCACCCAGTTACCCCCCTCCCTGAGTCCGGTAACTTAAGGTTGGAAGTGCAAACCTTAGGCAGACCTTAAAGCAGTGGATTTTTCCTGTCTTCCTATTCCCGTGACCTAATGTGACAGTTCTAGATGTCCTTCTTTCACTCTAAAGGGGTTCCAGGGGTGTCCACCCAAAATAACTTGCTCCCCACTTTCCAGTAATGACACCACTCTTACTCAATTGTCTGATTCCCCTGCTCACAGTATTTGGTAGGCAACCCCCCCCCCCCCCGTGAACTTTAATAGGGGAGAAAATTCTTATACTGCTACAGGGACAGAAGGGTGGGTCAATGCTCAACCAAGACAGGAGCTTAGGGAGGGGTGTACTGGCCATAAGATGGCTCTCCTGTAGCCTCGCCTATCAATTCGTTGTGGTGTGAAATGACCAACATTAATTCTGGCCTCAGCTCTCATGAGGTCTTCACACAATCTTACTCCATCATATGGCTATGCTGGTGATGGGAATTTAATTTCCCCTGTAATACATGCATTCTGCCATGCTGTTTATCTGTGTAAATGATGGCCCCAAATACAAGTTCAGAGTAGACCTTATATTAAAAGACACATGAATAATACATTAAATAGACAATTTTGGGCACCTCTGTGGTATGAGTTCTGTTCAATATTATCTCAATCTACTCATCAAACAAGGGGAATATCCAAACCTATCCCCCAAAAGGAAGCAAATAAATTTCACTCAAATCATTTAGTAATATTAACTTAACTCACTAGAGAAAGATATATCAGGAGGAAACATTTATAGCATGTTACAATGAATGTTAACTGAATGAACATGTGCATTTTAGCAACTGGGTATGTGCAGACAAGTGGGATTTATTTGTTGACATGTGTCCTCTCCAGCCTTACATCTGACAGATAAATCAAGAGACCTACAAAAACCTAGCATTCAGCAATATTATGGGGATATGTGTCATACTCTCAGAAGAATTTTGGGTTAGCAAAGCAATGAATAAATTACCAGAAAACATATAGTCAGGGACTTTAAAATTCCATTTTCTTCTTTAGAGGATTTCATGCCCTCTAGGGTAAATTTCTCTGAATAATGGAGAGTTTCCCTTAAGAAAAAACACACAGAGAGTATCAAGATGATGTATAGAGCATTTAAATACACCATTGGTGGGGGAGCAAAAGAAGATACAGGGAAGCACACAGTAGGGGTCCAACTACCTTTAATTACCATATATCAAACATGGGCAAACTTCAGCCTTCTAGGTGTTTTGGACTTCAATTCCCAAAATTCCTAACAGCCAGTAAGATGGCTGGGGTTTTTGGAAGTTGAAGTCCAAAACACCCGGACGGCTGAATGTGCCCATACCTGATATATATATGTGTACACACACACACACACACACACACAAGTCAATCTCATGTATAAGTCAAAAGCAAGTTTTAGGCTAAAATTATGAATTTTGACATGGCCAAGGACAATTCGAGGGTCATTCTGCAGAGATGGGAAATCACTAATGCTGACTCAGGCAGCCAGCTGCTCCTGGCCACCACTGGCATCTCTCCACCCAGACATTCAAAGAAGCCAGAAGTAGCACCATGCTGTAGAGTGGCCCTGTCCTTGTTTTAAGTTCTCCTAAAACTCTTAGAATAATAAAATAATAGAATCAGAAGAGATCACATGGGCAATCCAGTCCAACTTCCTTCTGCCATGCAGGAAAAGCAGAATCAAACTACCCCAACAGAGAGCCATACAGCTTCTGTTTAAAAGCTTCCAAAGAAGAAGCCTCCACCAGACTCCGAGGCAAAGAGTTCCAGTGTTGAACAGCTCTTATGGTCAGGAAGCTCTTCCTAATGACACTCAAAGCAGCTAATGACCACATAATTTAAAGTATACAAATGTGTAATTAAAACATGTCAATTAAAAAACATGTCAATTAGAATAAAAGAAAATTATTATAAACTAATTTGGAAGTGGTATTTAACACCGAGAAGGTTAAATAATATGAATAAGAATAATAATGAAAAATTCTGGCGAGGGTGCCAGGAAATTGGAACCTACATGCATATGTGGTGGGATTGTAAACATGTAAAAGGTTTTTGGGAATTGGTCATAAGGGAAATAGAAAATAGATTTCCTGCTTGTTAGCGGGGGTTGGACTGGATGGCCCATGAGGTCTCTACTATTCTATGATTCTATGAACATAAAAATTAGAAGGAATCCAGTGGAAATATTACTTTTAATTTAAAAAAGAGGATGAGGAATACAAGAGGGAAAAATTTAATAGACATGCTATTAACAGCAGCTAGATTACTAATTGCAAAATATTGGAAAGGAGAAATGAAAATACAAATTAATGAATGGTATAAAGAAGTTTGGCGAATGGCACTGAATGACAAGCTAACATCAAATTTAAAAGTAAAGAAGGGATTATGGGAAAAAATGATTCTGAAAGTATTTGGAGAAAATTTCTAGAAAAATTATTAGAAAAAGAAGATGGGAATTTACCTCCAAATGAAGAATTGAACTTTTGGTGGGACTACAGAAGAAGAGATGGCTCTGGGGAAGGGGAGCACAGGAGTGAATGTAAATAAAAGAGGGGGAAATGTATAGAATATGTTTATATAATTGTAACTTTTTCTTAAATAATAATAAAAAATAATTAAAAAACAAAAAGAAAAAAACAAATGTGTAAACATTAAAACAGAATTAAATATAACTGTATTTCAACAGTATTCACAGTTAAAATCCATTAAAACATTCAATGCTAAAAAAAACCACAGCATGCCCTGACTTGCTCTTAAAAACCTTCTTCTTCAGAAGCCTGCCTGAATAAAAAGGTTAAGCCTGCTGCTGGAAGGACAGCAGGGAGGTAGCCATTCTGGCTTGCATGGGAGGAAGGGAGTTACAGAGTCGAGAGGCAGCCACTTAGAAGGAGTTCTCTTGTTCCCACCAACTGAGCTTGAGATGGAGATGGGACTGAGAGAAGGGCCTCTCTGAAGATCTCAGGCCTGGGAATGCGGTCAGAAAAATACCCTGGACCTGAGCCATCTAGGGCTTTAAAGGTCATAACCAGCAATTTCAATTGTGCCCGGAAACAGACTGGCTGACAGTGGAGCCACTGCAACAGGGGGGTTGTCTGCTCCCTGTAACCAGCCCCTGTTAGCAACCGGCTGCAGCTTTTCGGACCAGCTGAATTTTCTGAGCAGTCTTCAAAGGCAGCCCTACCTAGAGCACATTGCAGTAATACCATAGCCACACTGACCCATCCATAAAGTTGACCCAGGTTTGGGGAATTGATTTTTTTTTACTAAAATGTCTAGACTTATACATGAGTAGTATAGAGATTATTCATTTATATAAATCTGTAGGCAATTTTGGTCAAAACTAGCTGACAAATGAAAGCATCTCACAAAAAACTGTAATTAAATATGATTAATCCAATCAATGCCTTGACATGACAGTAAATGATCTTGTTTAAAATAAATGAGGGTAGCTAGCTGGCAAGGATCTAAAGAAGTCTAGCTAAATTGCTCATTCTCAATAAGGCAGGCTGTCTTAAAACATCAAGAGGGCCCATAGAGACTGTGTAAATTCCCATGGAATTCCCGCTGCCAGCATAAGAATGAGACAGGCAAGAAAGGGAGTTGTGTGTCTTTTGGTTGAGGCTTCCCAAATTTGTGCAAAATCTCTCCAGCCAAATAAAGGTCTTATCTGGGTTGTTGTGTGTTTTCTGGACTGTATGGCCATGTTCCAGAAGTATTCTCTCCTGACATTTCACCCACATCTATGGCAGGCATCCTCAGAGGTTGTGAGGTCTTCTCTTTTTATGAAGCAAGGCAAGGACATGCAGCAGTACAGGAAGAGCAGTTGGATGACCAGATCAATGCAAATAACCTATCTAATTCTATTTTTAATACAAATAAGGCAGCAGCCATCATAATTTAGCTATGCAGTGTGTGCAATTTAAGCAATGTGAAAATTGTGTGCTATTTGCATAATTTATATCATCTCTGCAGAATTGTTTTTACAGTTGTGGAAACTCTCTGAGACTGAAAATATCTCACTGCCTCATAGGTGAGGAGAACAATTGTTGTTGCTTTTTATTCTTGCACGTGGGAATGAGACAAATGAGACAATCTTAGGATCTGACCAGTCAGAAAAGAGTCTAGGCAATCAAACTGAGAGTAGAACCATCCCATATAAGGGACTTAAATTTTCTCAGTGTGGAAATGACTACACATGTCAGACTGAGTCTCAGGAGAGATGACTGATTTTTTTTTCATCATGGAGTAACAAGGTATCATTTTGAAGGAGGTAATTTCTGATAGGACAAATTACTTAAACTTTCCTTCCCACGGTGTGTTTACTGTGGAGCCCCCAGATGGCGTAGTGGACTAAGTGACTTGAAAGTTGGGTTGCTGACCTGAAAGCTGCCAGGTTCGAATCCCACCTGGGGAGAGTGCGGTTGAGCTCCCTCTATCAGCTCCAGCTCCATGCGGGGACATGAGAGAAGCCTCCCACAAGGATGGTAAAAACATCAAAACATCCGGGCGTCCCCTGGGCAACGTCCTTGCAGACGGCCAATTCTCTCACTCCAGAAGCAACTCCGGTTGCTCCTGACACACACACAAAAAAAGAAAAAGTGTGTTTACTAGGGCTGTGCAAATTTTTCCTTAGTTGTCATAAGTCGGATCAAATTTGTTAAATTCACACTTACAATGCAATATCTGACACATGGCCATGGCTTGTGCCAAAAACTTACCTAATACTTTTTCGTCTGAATTTTGTAAACCCAAGAAGCCTCCCAACGTCAGTTTCATGTTCAGTGCAAGCAAGCAAAGCAAAGACAAAAAGGCTGCCATTCCTCTTTAAATTAATGGACTCTCACCATTAGGAGAGGGAAGCAGCAGGGAGAAAGCAGAGTTTGCTGGCAAGAGACTGAAAAAGCACAGAATTCTGGGAGATGTCATTTGGGAAAGTGAGGAACCCTATGCCAGAAAATGCAAAAGGCCCTGCCCTAAACTACATTTACCAGAATTCTGCTCAGCATCAGAAAGCCCCAATCAAGATAGGGGAGAGATATGTCTCTCCATACCAGCAGCCAGCCAGAGTTCCAAGAAATTGTTGAATCTGCAAAGAGGAGGACTGACTGATACTTCTAGTAAGTAAATCTCTGTGCTGGGCTGGGAAGAAATCCCTAAATGGAAGTTCTATTAGTTAATATGAGAGACATTCAGTGACATAGCTGCTGTGGCTTTTTCTAAAAGAAAAAAAAAGAAAAAAGAAAACAATTGGGTCAAAACTTTAAAAATTTCCCTGAAATCAGTAGATGGATGAATGTTTTTGAAAACTGGGGGAAATGATCCCCTGTTACCTTGTGTCATTGTATAGAAAATTCAAGGAGATAGCTCTTGTAGTTTTCTTTTTAAAAAATCTTTGTTTATAAAAACTTTGAAAATTCCCCAAAAACCCATGGATAAATGAAACATTCTAAAACTTGATGGGCTCAGAGTGATCAATGTGTTCTACCATTGTAGCAAGTTTCACCCCAATAGCTGTAAAATTTGGGGGAAAGGAACCCCTGAAATTTCCCTACTTGTGCAGATACTAGGCATGTGCGATCCATGAAAAAAATGGTTCAAAAGTAGGGGGCACTGGTGCTTTGTTTCTAAAGTCATTTCCCAATTTTGAAGGCAAAAAGTTCAAAACTTTCCAAAAGTTCCCATTCTTCATATGTACCTTGTTAATGGCTGGTGCGTATGCGCATGAAGGAAAACATTATTGTTAATGGGGAAAATTGAGGGGCTTCTCTCTCCCTCATTTTTTGAGCTATCCTAATGAAATTTGCTGCAGTGGTAGAATACATTTAGCTCACCAAATTTGACTTGTCCTCTGATTTTTAGCAAATTTTCAAAGTTAAAAAAACCCATTCTTTTTAAATAATTGCAGAAATCTGTTTTTGGCTTGAAAGTCTTATTTCCTGTTTCATTGGGTTGTCTTTACTTTGAAAGTCACTCTTCTACTTCAGAAACTTTGTTTTTGTGGCTGAAACTCAGTGAAATTGGTGGACAGTATCCCAGCAAACTATAATGTGCTACCATAGCACCATGTCCCTTGTGCAAAGACAAAGTTCAGGCAGTGTTGTAAAATTTTGCCATGTTTATATGATAGAACCAATTAGGAAATGACATTTATCACCCAGGAACAGAAATCATAGTACACCATCAAATCACTCCTGACAATGGCCATCAGCCTCTGAATAAGGAAATCTCTTCCTGGTTTCAAAGTGTCATTTCCTGTTTCATTAGGTTTTCTGGGGCCAACAGTGTATGACTTGCCCAAGATCACCCAGTGGGTTTCCATGGCTGAGTGGGAGATCAAGCCACAATCGTAGTCCAACTCTCAAACCACTACACTACATCATGCTGTTTCAAAACGGGCCTACTGCTTTCTTCCGATGGGGCTTAGTCTGCTTCTAAACCAGGAGGGAAAGCAGTCAGGAGTGGGTTTCTTCCAATGTTACACTATGTCTTAGGAAAACACCTCAGTCTTTAGTTTTTTTGTGAATGCTCTGATGAGAAAATGTATGTGGGTGAACTACAATTCCCAAAAGTCTTAGGTTAACCCTCCCAAAACTCCCTTAGGATTCACGGCTGGCCATGTTGGGTCTGTGTGCAAAGCTTGGTCCAGATCCATCACTTGCTGGGTTCAGTGTTCTCAAATAGGGGTGAACTGTCAGAACCCTGCTACTAGAGCCTGTATGTGGCTCTGAGTTTCAGGGTCACTGACATTGATAAGACACCTGCGTCTCAGGACTCGGAGAAGAAACGGCTGCTGGACTTGGCGGGGAATTTGCGCGGGGTTTTACTGAGCGGGAAGAGACTTTTCAAATGAGGGGGAGGGTATATAAAGGATGGTTGGCCAGAGTCTCCCATTCTTGGCTTTTCTGATGTTTATGTTTCCTGCAGTAAAGTTTCTGGTGATATCACAGAGAGTCTCGTGTGTTCATTCAGGAGCGGCTGTGGTGAGCTGACACTAAGCCAAGAATATAGACACCATCCCGCCGTAGCGGTGAGGTGTAACATGCAAGTGGAGGATGAAGAGCTCTTGGGCGCAGGAGGAGGAAGGTCGGGAAGGGCCACTCCCGAGCCGGACGCTGAGTTCCACCAGCTGGCGGCCCTGGCGTCATCCACCGCTTATGCCCAGCCAAATGGGGTAACCCAGAGGCGTGGAGTGGTGCGGGGAGACAGCACCGGAGGAGAGGAAGGTTCACCTTCCCCAGGCCCACAAAGGATGGTGTTTCTGGAGGAGAGGATGTCGGCGATGGAGACCACCCTGGCAGTGATGTCGAGGGCGATGGAGCGCCTGGCGTTTTTGGCGGAGCCAGAGAGAGGAAGGGAACTTCGGGCTGGCTCAATGTGGGACGTGAGCGTGGGAAGCAGCCAGGGCTTTGCAGACCTCCCAGCACCGAAGGGAAGGGAAATGCGAAAGGAGCCCGGCGCCCGGCCCAAGACCCAAACAAGCCTGACGCGGGTGGAGGAGAGTGACGACGAAGGGGAAAAGCCTCCGAGAATCCCGGCTACGCTCCCAGCTGAGACCCTGGTGCCCCTGGCGAATGCCGGGCGTGGCACAGGGCCAAGAGAAACAGCAGCGGGGCCCACTGGTCCGCAAGGGGGCTTGCAACGGGCGGAGAATTGGGGATTGCCACCACAGGGACCCCTACCGAGACGAGAGGAACTAAGGATCGAGTTTGGGGGAGAGTCCTCTGAACTGGACTTTTTCCTTACCACGGTGAGGGGCTATATGGAGGACAATGCTCACACTTTTAGAACGGAATCCAGCCGGGTCCGGGCCATTGGTGCAGTGTTGAAGAGGGGAGCGGCTAGCTGGTACGTTCAGCTGCACGCGCGGCGCGACCCATGTCTGGTGTCAGTCCGACGCTTTATGGGGGCCCTGGAGACTCGTTTCCGAGATCCATTGGAACAGATCCGGGCGAGGGAGAAGTTGAAGACCGTCTCCCAGGGGCAGAGGTCGGTATCTGAGTATGCGGAGGAATTCCAATGCCTCGCCGAAAAGGTGCCGGAATGGTCTGCAGTGACAAAGATGGAACTCTTCAAAGAGGGGCTCAGGCGGGAGATCCTCTCCTGGGCGGTGCATCGTGATGAGCCTGACACACTGCGCGGATGGATTCAGCTGGCGGGGCGCGTCGAGACATCGCTGGGCCAGGCGAGGAGGCACCGAGGAGGGCTACAGCAACGGCCGCAGATGAAAGAGGGGAGCCGGAAGGAGGGATCAGCCCCAGCCGGGAGGAGAGCGGAGCCGACAGGGAACGTGAGCGCCAGCAGGAGTGGCTGCTTGTGTGCGGCCGGTTGGGCCACAGAGCTGCCGAGTGCTGGCAGAGAAAAGGGGAAAGCGGAGGCCAGCCCAAACCAAGAGCCGTGGCAGGAAAACGCGCCGAGGAAGAAACACCGATGAGGCACCATTCGGGGGGGTTGGTAAGTCAGGACTAAGCTATGATAGTGGTCCCCATTCAGCTTGAAAATGGCAGCAAACAAGCAACCTGCAAAGCGTTTGTGGATTGTGGATGTTCCAGGAACATCATTTCCCCTGAATTAGCCGAGGGGTTAGGATGCGAAAGGACGAACCTAGAATCCCCAATAGCATTTTCGCAGTTGGACGGATCCACAGCATCAGGATCGTTAGCTAGATACAGTGCCGAAGATGTAAAGTGTAAGATAGGGAGTTGGGAAGGAAAGGTGTCATTTGTGATATCACAAATAGCCAGCTATAATGTTATACTAGGCATGCCGTGGCTGGGGCAGGCCAACCCGCAAATCAACTGGGAGGATAAGAGCATGATTTTCGGGATGAGTTTGGAAGAAGGGAGCCAGGAAGTTGAGAGGGAGCCGGGGAAAAGGGGGGAGGAAGACTCTATCAGAATAGCAGAACTGGCAGATAAATTACCCCCAGAGTATCGGGATTTTGTGGACGTGTTTGACGAGAAGGAAGCAGACAATTTCCCACCGAAGCGGAGAGTTGAAGTGAAAATAGAGCTAGTCCCAGGAGCAGAGCTTCCCAAGGCAAAGATATACCCGATGTCGGCTAGGGAAAAGGAGGAACTGAGAAAGTACATTGATAAAAACCTAGCGAGAGGTTTCATAGAACCTTCGAACTCCCCTTTAGGGGCACCTGTGTTGTTTAGGAGGAAAAAGGACCAAACGCTGAGGCTCTGCATTGACTACAGGGGCCTGAATGCAATCAGTACTGTAAATAAATACCCTCTACCCTTAGTGAAGGACTTGATCGCCCAGTTATCGGAGGGACAGATATTCACTAAATTGGATTTAATTGAGGCTTACCATAAATTGCAGATCAAACCAGAGGACAGGTGGAAGACGGCCTTCTCCTGCGCCTTCGGATTATTCAATTATTGTGTGCTCCCATTCGGTTTATGCGGGGGAGGGGCCCGCAATTAATCAACGAAGTGTTGCATCCATTATTGTACAAGGGAGCCTTTATTTTTTTAGATGACATATTGATAATGTCTCGGACCAAGGAGCAACACGTAGAACTAGTCAGGGAAGTCCTACAAAAGTTGAGGGAAGCGAAGCTATATGCGAAGCTTGCCAAGTGCGAGTTCAATAAAGACCAGATAGACTTTCTGGGGTATAGGATTTCCTCCCAGGGAGTGGCGATGGACCCTGCGAAGGTGGAAGACGTAAGGGGGCGGGAAGCCCCCAGAACGCGGAAGCAGCTGCAATCCTTCCTGGGGTTCGCAAACTTCTATAGAACATTTATCAAGGACTTTGCGCGCCTCACTTTGCCATTAACGGATTTGTTAAAGACTAAAGGCAGGAGAGAAACAGCCAAAGTGAAGGCCCCAGGGGCCAAACTGACCTGGACAATAGAATGCCAGGAAGCTTTCGAAGCCCTAAAAAAGCGTTTTACCGAGGAGCCTGTCCTACAGCACCCTGATATGTCTAAGGCCTTTGTACTACATTGCGATGCGTCAGACCGGGCATATGGGGCAGTTCTGCTGCAGAAAGACGAGGGGGGGAACCTGAAGCCATGTGGCTATCTGTCGAAAAAATTTAGCGATACAGAAAAAAACTGGCCGATTTGGGAGAGAGAAGCCTTAGCGATTCTGAAAGCACTAGAGTGCTGGAGACACTTCCTGGAAGGAAGTGGAACACCGTTTGAGGTGTGGACTGATCATAGAAATTTACAGTATCTGAGATCCCCTCGTAAACTATCAGCGAAGCAGATTAGATGGGCCCAATATTTCAGCCGTTTTGATTTCAGACTCAAGTTCTTCCAGGGGAAACACAACATACTCGCTGACGCTCTCTCCCGGATGCCTCAGCACGGGGGAGGAATTCAGGAATCTGAGGGGAGCCTTTTCCTAGATAAGCAATGGGGCCTGGCAGTACTGACTCGAGCACAAGCAGCCAAAGAAAACAAACGCACTGCCATTTCCACGGGGGGAGGAGAAATATGGGAGGAAGAGTTGAAGCGAGCATATGGAAGGGACAAATGGTTACAAACGAACAAAGAACAGGGAGAACTGTGTGGGGATTTGGTGTTTGTTAATAAGAAATTGTATATTCCTGAATGTTTAAGACAAGAAATGTTAAGGAAATGCCACGATAACAAGGGTGCAGGTCATCTAGGCCCCACCAGGACTATTAAACTGTTGGCCAAACAATGCTGGTGGCCCGGAATGAGGAAAGACGCCAGGGGGTACGTCACGCAGTGTGAATTATGTGCAGAGGGCAAGACACCGCCTGGGAAGCCCCAGGGGCTATTGCAGAAGGTGGTGGAGCCCATGAGGCCATGGGAATGCGTGGCAATGGATTTTGTAGGCGAACTACCCCCCAGCAGAGGCCACAGATACATTTGGACAATATTGGACCTATTCTCAAAACAGGCACACTTTGTGGCCCTGCAAAAACTCCCCTCGGCTGAAAAGCTCGCTGATTTGTATGTGAAGCATGTATATCGCCTACATGGGTGCCCCCCGACAAAATAATTAGCGACCGGGGAGTCCAATTCACTGCAAAATTTTGGGGAAAATTCTTACAGCTGTTAGGAGCGGAAAGGAATCTGAGCTCGGCTTTTCATCCCGCGACCAACGGGGCGGTCGAACGTACCCAACAGACACTGTGCCAATTCTTGAGGATGTACACCAATTATAGACAGGACGATTGGGCGGACCTTCTTCCGTTTGCTGAGATGGCTTTTAACGGGGCCGTACATTCGGCCACAGGTCGTGCCCCATTCGAAATAGTATACGGACAGGAGGTGGCACCTTTCCCCAGGCTACCCGAGTGGAAGGAAGGAGAGGGCCAGACCGACAAGGAATGGCCGGCCAAAATTAAGCAAGGGTGGCAGACCGTGGTGGAGGCATTGAGGGAAACACAAAAGAAGTACAAGCTCTTTGCAGATCGTAGGCGCCGAGAGGGGGACAAATTGGGCGAAGGAGATCTGGTTTGGCTGAGCACAAAAAACCTGAAATTGGGGTTCCCATCTAAGAAATTGGCTCCACGCTATATAGGGCCGTTCAGGGTAGCGAAAAGAATAAACGAAGTGACCTATGAGCTGAAGCTACCCAAGGACCTAGGGAAGGTACACCCGGTATTCCATTGCAGCCTGTTAAAAAAGTATAAAGGAACTCTGGACAGCGGAGAACAATAGTTGTGTTTAATCTTTTCCTTCCAGGACGAAGGGGAGGAGGACGCCATGTCAGAACCCTGCTACTAGAGCCTGTATGTGGCTCTGAGTTTCAGGGTCACTGACATTGATAAGACACCTGCGTCTCAGGACTCGGAGAAGAAACGGCTGCTGGACTTGGCGGGGAATTTGCGCGGGGTTTTACTGAGCGGGAAGAGACTTTTCAAATGAGGGGGAGGGTATATAAAGGATGGTTGGCCAGAGTCTCCCATTCTTGGCTTTTCTGATGTTTATGTTTCCTGCAGTAAAGTTTCTGGTGATATCACAGAGAGTCTCGTGTGTTCATTCAGGAGCGGCTGTGGTGAGCTGACAGTGAACTATAACTCTCTGATGCCAAGGTCAATCACCCACATAGCCTGCCAGTATTCACAATTGGCCATGTTGGGTCTGTGTGTGCCAAACTTGATCCAGATCCATCACTTTTCTTCTTATCCCAGATTATATGGCAGTGGGGACTCATATAATCCAGTTTCAATCAGATAATCTGGAATCAGATCCTGGGATATAGGGCAGTGTAGATTCAGCCTGATTCCTCTTCCACACTGCTCCTATATCCCAGGATCTGATCCCAGATTATCTGCTTTGAACTGGATTATATGAGTCCACACTGCCAGATAATCTGGGATAAGAAAATAATCTGGGATCAGATTCTGGGAATTAGGGCAGTGTAGATCCAGCCTGAGTCCCTTCCACACTACTGCTATATCCCAAGATCTGATCCCAAATTATCTGCTCTGAACTGGATTATATGAGTCTACACTGGATTATATGAGTTTACAGAGTTTCTTGGCAAGATTTAATCAGGTGAAACTTGCCACCACCCTCCTCTGAGGCTGAAAAGGTGTGACTTTCCGAAGGTCACCAGTGGGTTTCCACAACTGAGCTAGGTTTTGGACCTTTTCCTCCAGAGTCCCATTCCAACATACTCTTATGTATAAATAAACATAATAATAATATAATATAATGCATATGCTCCTAAGTTAAATAAAAATACTACCCAATATATTGCTTTGTTTCAATCATCTCTCAAATTGTTATTGAAGTTAATTGGTGGGATTGTAAAAGCAAATCTTTAAACAATACATACAGTACAATATAGAGCATTCACATTTGCAGCCAGAATGCATGACAAATTCCCAGCTTAAGCACAAAGAATATAGATATAGATGCCTGAATGTCTTTTGAGGTAAAAATAGCAAAGGGACCCCTGCAGAGACTGAGTCTGTGCCCTTCTTGGACAGAGAGCAATTAAAATAAAAAGTGGAAGCACTTAATGTGCTGTAAAGCAAAAGCAAGAAAACCAAAACTGGCAGAATTTCCAGAGCTCGGGACATAAGTGGTAATCACTTTTTGGTGCGTGGTCGTCTTTCCTTTACAGATTCATTTTTAGCAGCAAACTATATGCAAGACATTCATGAGAGAATTAGCATTGTGGGAAAGCAGTCTTTTATGATAAAGTCTGCATTTATGTGAATCTTCTGTCAACACAGAATAGCTTTTGCTGTTTAGTTGAGTGAGATACATCCCTCAATCACAAGTCTGAAGCTGATCTTCACCAAAGCGTCATCCTACAACCTGTCTAGGAAACACATAAAGAAATTACAAGAAGTGCTAGAAAAGCATATGCATCCATCTTCATTTTTTTAAAAAGAATAGACTCTTAGTATAAGAGTCCTTTGATTCAAAAACTATAATGGCTGCCATCTTCTTTCCTCCAACTTTCTCTGGACTTCGACTTGCCTAGCATTTATTCCTGCCCTGGATATCTTAAGGTTTCTGTACCTACATGTTTGGATACATGGGAAGTGTCTTCTTTCCTTAGCATACTTCATAGCACTGAAGTTTGATACACTGGGGATGATGCGTGGGGTTAGGTGGGGAATGTGAAAGATTATGTATATTTCAAACTGTGCTTGTCTTTTAAGTGCTGGGCCTGCTGTTGTTCATCTTGTTGTTCTTATACTACTGTTATCAGACATGACAGCCACTCTGTGCTCAAAACTTGCTCAACCACACACAATACATCCAGTTCTCTCTCTTAAACAATGTTTTAAGAACAACCCATCGGTTTCCATCCATTAAGTAGCTAACCTTTAGTCCTCAATGAATTTTGAGAACATATTTTTACCAAGGGAAGTTCTTCATTTCACTTTACATTTCTCAATGATTGGTTAGTATTTCTCATTTTTTATTTACTCAAGGATCTTCCCTTTCCTTGGTGAGAGGACTAACATGCACGTCTCAGTTCTTGCCTGCTTCATATTTTATATTTAATTGCCCAAAAGGGTAACTGTTTCTGTTTTATCTAGAATTAAGAGGTTGTGGAAATTAGGTTTTCCAGTCTAGTCTATTTAATTGTGATGGCTGCTACCAACCTGACCTTATATGAACATTCAGTGAATCCTTCTTGGAATGAATAGCCCTACTGGCTAAATACCCCGAAGACAGTAGATCTCACCCAATCTTGTAAGCTAAACAGAAACCCTAATGAAATCCATGGCGTCACCATAAGTTGAAGGAACACACACACATGAGTAGAACCATGGAATCATTGGCTTCAAATTTTATCTGAAGTACTATTGCTGATAAATGCATGAGTCCTACTCTGTCCATTAAAATATTGGACAACCACAGTGTTAGATGGTCATTACCATAATGTGCCATTGGAAAACAGACTTTGCTTCTGTACCCAATGTCAGATAGAAGACATTATGTACTACATCTTAAACTGTCCTTTGTATAGTGACCCGAGAGGAAAACATTTGAAACCCAGGTTGATAAAAGAAAATGGTAACTTTCTTGTAGGACTTCATCCCATGGGACAAATAAAATATTTGAGATAGTTGGTTTTCCCTTAAGATTTGCCACTTCCCATTTTTAAATTAAATGGAAGATTTTCCTGCCCCCATTATACCTACTCCTTTAAGATTCATTCATTTGCCATCACATAGGATACATACGTCTCCTCTCACTGTCTCGTCCTTCATTTTCTTTAGATAGAAAAAATCCTACATGTTTTGTCTTGTGAAACGACTTCTTAATGCGAGATTTCTTCTATTTGCGAGCATATTTCATTTACTATAAGCACAGATTGTCGTCTCACTCGATCAGTCGTTTTCGACTCTTTGTGACCTCATGGACCAGTCCACGCCAGAGCTCCCTGTCGGCCGTCACCGCCCCCAGTTCCTTCAAGGTCAAGCCAGTCACTTCAAGGATACCGTCCATCCATCTTGCCCTTGGTAGGCCTCTCTTCCTTTTCCCTTCCATTTTCCACAGCATTGTGATCTTTTCCAAGCATTCCTGTCTCCTCATGATGTGGCCAAAATACTTCAGCTTTGCTTCTAATATCCTTCCCTTCAGTGAGCAGCCGGGCATTATTTCCTGAAGGATGGATTGGTTGGATCTTCTTGCGGTCCAAGGCACTCTCAGGATTTTCCTCCAGCACCAGAGTTCAAAAACGTCTATCTTCCTTCGCTCAGCCTTCCTTATGGTCCAGCTCTCGCATCCATAGGTTACTATGGGGAATACCATTGCTTTCACTATGCGGACCTTCGTCGCCAGTGTGATGTCTCTGCTCTTCACTATTTTGTCAAGGTTGGCCATTGCTCTCCTCCCAAGAAGTAAACGTCTTCTGATTTCCTGGCTGCAGTCTGCATCTGCAGTGATCTTCACGCCTAGAAATATAAAGTCTGTCACTGCCTCCACGTTTTCTCCCTCTATTTGCCAGTTGTCAATTGGTCTGGTTGCCATGATCTTGGTTTTCTTATGTTTAACTGCAACCCAGCTTTTGCACTTTCTTCTTTCACCTTGGTGATAAGGCTCCTCAGCTCTTCCTTGCTTTCAGCCATCAAAGTGGTATCATCTGCATACCTAAGGTTGTTAAGGTTGTTAAGGTTGTTAAGCACAGAAATCTCAAAATTAAAAAGTGAAATCTATTTTACATTTGAAAAGAGATCTATTACTGTTCCTTCCTCCTTGATCCAAAAACGGCAATGGCGGGAAACAATACTGTCCATCTCGACTCCTCCCTCCATGATGACATCATTGTTTTATTTACAAGCAGAATACTATAGTTCTATGCCATCAGGAGGGCTATGCTTCATTCATTTCTGCACTGAAATATATGATTGAATAAAAAGATTAGACATATTTTTCAAGAGGATAAAGTGGAAATGTGTACATCTTGAATTCTTATTCTAATTTGGTTTGGGGTTTTTTTTTTGGGGGGGGGGGGGTTGTAGCTTCACAATGTTTTCCAACATTTCCAACTAGGACTCAGAGCAATGGGTTCAAATTACAGGAAAGAAGATTCCATTTGAACATTAGGAAGAACTTCCTAACTCTAACAGCTGTTCAACAGTGGAACTCTGTCCTTGAAAGGTTTTTAACAGAGGCTGATGGCCTTGTGCTTTTCCTGCATGACAGGAGGTTGGACTCATGTGGTCTTTTCCAATGCTATGATTCTATGATTTTATAATCCTAACATATGATAACGCTATGGAGAACACATCATGGGGATGGCAAATTTGTTCAGAAGTGACTTGTAACATACCCATGGTCACCCAATCAATTTACATGGCTGATCAAGAATTTACATCCTGACCTCAAGGTCCAATGCTTAAATGATTCCACAGCTCTTGAATGCAGTAACATTGATAGAAGCAGTATAAATGTTAGTACAGCAGCATAGTAAGTAGAGAAGAGGACTGTCAAGTTACGTCATTGATTCACCACTTGTAAGAATGTCAGACTTCAAAGACACAATTGATTTCATTACCATATTGTCAAATAGTTTGTGTATTCTACACACACTCCTTTCTAGCACATAATGATTTCATTTCATTTCAAAGCACTAACAAAGAGTACATTTTCAAATGTATTGTATGGAACGGATGGATGTGAACAGTCAGATCACTGTAGCATAATATAACAACAGAAACTAAGTGTATTCTTTTTGTAAAACTGTGAACTCTGCAGTACCATCCTTAGATCTGCATTCAATTGCAAGTCTAAGTAGAAACGTATGACATAATTTTGATAGTTTATAGTTTGCTCTTTTAGTATTTTTGTATCTTTAGACACCATTCTTCAATATATTGCAGTTTTAGGTTAGCATATGCCATTTCAACAAAAGAACTTACAATAAAATATAAATATATACAGTAGAAGTGCAAAAGAGATCAAATTAAAAACATCAGAACTTTGTTTTGCATGTTTTCCCTTTCAAGCAGCATTAAAAACCCCAATTTATCTATCTCTGGTCATGGACTTTATTCACTTTATAATGCTGCTGCATTTTAATTGCATTGTTTTAAAATTCATGGGAAATGAAAGAGAGATAATAATAATAATAATAATAATAATAATAATAATAATAATAATAATAATAATAATAATAATAATAATAATAATTTTATTCTTATACCCCGCCCCATCTCCCCGAAGGGACTCGGGGAGGCTTACATGGGGCCAAGCCCGAACAGAACAATAAAAAAAAAGACAAGAAAACCAATGAAACCAATAATCAAACCATAAAAACAAGTCATAAAAACCACATACAAGATAAAATGTTAAAATCATGGATTATAAATGAGATATGATAAATAAATAGATTTTTAAATTTAAAAAATTGGGATCCAGACATAGTTGTGCTTGAAGCAGACCCATAGAAATCTAGAGGACCTAAATTAATCTCACTGCTTTTAACATATCTTTCCCAGCATGGTAAATCTAGATCCAGCACAGTGTCATATGAACACTTCATAACTAATACAATGCAAAAATTAAGGAATAAATTTCTAAAATGTAAATCTCTTAAATGAATGATAGATTTGAAATTGACATGCACACACAGAAAAAATCCTTTCAAATGATTGAACCCAGTGGAGTGCACAAGTAGCCATTATGGTACACATATGAGATGGCTTGGAGCATATTTCCCTAGCATGTTCCCATGCATATCATGTAGTGTTTTAACTGTAAGACAGGATCCATAAAAAGTATAACTTGATAAATCAGGTACATCTTTTTCAGAAGTCTTTATCTTGATACTACAAAGCGAATCATGTGGATTTCAGGCAGCATGGCAGATGTCCTGCCAATCCCCATTACTGATCTTAACAGAAGCAGAAGGCAAAGAGTATCGAAGCATGGACTTTTAAGGTTAGAAGTAGATTTAATACATGTTCAAATGCAACCAAAATGTCCCACTGATTGTGCTACAAGAAAGATTGAAGTCAGCATGTGGGCAGAGAAGTCGGGCAGCAAATAGCTTCTTGGTTTGGTCAACTATTTCAGACCTCCAATATTCGGTAATTCAGGAGAGAACAGTTCTCCAGAGCTGCCAGATGCTAAACTATTTTCGGACACCTTCTGGATAACACAGCAGGACATTCGTCATCCTAGCATGGAGTGCCATATTCACTGCATTCAGAATTAGGAACTTTTCTAGTGTTACAAATTTATTCACCCGCAGGTCTAAATCAGGTTTGCAAGATGTCCCTGAATTTAAAGAATGTTCTTTTTAAAAAATAAATGGAAAAGCAAGACCCTCATTCCAGAACAATAGACAAACAGAAAGAGGGCAAACTGTCCCTTTCTACAGCATCTTTCAGCACATATAAACTAAAGAAATAATATGTTACCAAAAGAAGAAGAAAAAAAGTCAACTTTACCATTACTACTACTTTTTTAAAAATCACAACTGCCTTTCAGAAGCATTTGAAAAAGTAACGTATCTATTCAAAACAAAATTTAATTTTTAAAAAACCTTTAAAAACTTCATAAAACAAATTTCAAAATGTATTTTGGTTGTACTTTTCGATCTATGCTCCAATTCTGTGGAACTCATTGCCTCCATATGTTAGAGCAATGTCGGAGTTGCGACCCTTTGTAAAAGCGCTCAAGACTTGGCTGTTTGGTTGTGCATTTAAGTAAATCAGATCTAATTTGCCAAATAGTCACTGTTGAATGTTTTTATGTTGAATGTTTTTATGTTGAATTTTTTTTTATATTGTGGAATGATATTTTAAATTGTAAGTCGCTCGGAGCACTCTGGTGGAGAGCGACTAATTAAGAAATGAAGTGAAGTGAAGAAGAGAAGTACTGAATTTCATCATAAGGCACCATGTCATCATGGAATTTCATCATAAGGCACCATGTTTTACGATGAAACAATGCAATCACTATATAAGTAGGTATTAGGTACCCATGAGTTTTGTTTTTTCCTTGATCAGGCAAAACTTATAGATATTAAAATAAAGACTTTACCTGTAGAATTTCCCCACAGTAATTCACATCCCCAATGAGCCATTGGGAGCATACAGAAGCAACAGCGAGGTATCCCAGAGCAATGATGTGCAACATCATGCTGGTCATCCTGTCCTATGCTGAGCTTCTCCAAGACATTTTTGCAGATATTTTTATAGACAAAAGCCCTCCTGGACTACATGTCTAGTGTCTGAGATAGTGACACCATTGCTTTATGATGGTTCAATGAACACAAACTTTGTTCATGCACAAAAATATTAAATCAATGAAGCTGACATTTAGACTTTGGTTCCAACTCCATAATACTTGAGTACGTACTTATATACAAATATAACTATTCTGTTCGATACAAGTTCATCCCTTCTTTTCAAGGCTATATCAAACATGTATAGGTGATAAACATAGCCGAATGCCAAAAGTTATACAAATCTAACATCTATAGTTGCCAAAACCTAGCTTTAGCTAAAACTCTAGAATTTTTGGGGAGAAACAGGATAAGAACTTTAGCACCATGTGTCAATTGGTATATATAATCTTGCTCCCTCTTGTGCAAGTTTCCACTGTTTTGTTGTTGCTATTGTTGTTGCTTACTACAGTGTCATCTTCACCAGTTTCCTCTTCCTTCCTAGACTCCAGTACCACCATTTTTACTGTTACAGCTTCTGGACTAGATTAATGTAGGGAACTAGGACAAGGGGAGATCAGTGAGGATCATTTCCTCCTTTGTTCAGCCATTGGGATAGATCTACTTGATTGAAGGTTCCCATTGATAGAGGGAACTCTTCTGTCTTATGATCTTTCCAAATAATTCTTAGGATGACATTCTTAACTTATTTGAAGTAAATAAAGATATTCCAATGTGTCTCCGAAAACTAGTGTCGTGTAGTGGTTTGACTGTTATACTAGAACTCTGGAGTCCAGAATTTGATTCCTCACTCAGCCACGGGAAACCAGTTGGTGACCTTGCAGGAGTCACATTTCCTCAAGCTCTCAAAATTCGATCATAGGTTCATCTTAGGGTTGCCATAAATCAGAAATGACTTGAAGACACACAGCAACAATGACAACAATATGTCCCTAGTTACATTCAAAGTATCCCTTGAAAGAAGTTAGGATTAGCTCAATTAGTTAGGTTGCACTTCTATATACTCTTACTTAAACTTATTTCCCACTGAATTGAGTGGACGTGGATTGTTCTGTTACTTAAATCATGTGAACATTATAAGACCTTCTGCAAGAATAGTGCCTCCCTTCAGAAAATGAAAAACACATTATTGCCAGTATATTTCTAATCTCTAAAGAAAAATGTAATTATCATTTACACAACTGTGTTTCCCAATGCTATTTTATTTCCCATTTGTTGATTGTCTTTGTTCAGAGTTGTAAAGCAGTTGACATCCCTCTATTCTTCTCTCATGATTGCTATTAAATTATTTCTGAAACAAATATATCCAGGAATAGATTTGGGAATAAAAGAAATACCAGAAAATATTAAAGCTGTTGGAAATGCAGCAGCACATAACACTAAAGAATGCCGCCAAACAGGCAGTAATAATGAGGTTAGATAGTATGAGTGACCCAAAGTGTCTCCCTCCTTGTCTAACTAATTATCAGCACTCCTCTGTTATGTATACCAATACTCTTAGAAATGCTTTCCCCGTTCTTTTTCCTTTAACTTTCTTTCAGATCATTCATAGAATGAAGCTAGTTTACACTAGCATCTTGAGTAATTTTCCTATTTTAGAATTGAGTTTGTATAAGAAGACTTCAGCTTGTTTTTCTAAGTCATTAGAGTCTTTGCTCCTAAATCAGAATTTCTAACCGCTACATGCATTATCATCCCCCAAAATCAGTGGCAGTATACACTCCTGGGATGCATGAGAAATTTGCGTATTACAAAATGAACTGACTTGATCCACACCTCCCAAGTGAATGAATGTATTTCAATGTAGGCTGCATCTATACTGTAGAATTAATGTAATTGGATGCCCCTTTAGTTGCGATAGCTCATTGCTATGGCATCCTGAGAGACAGCAACACTTTGGCAGAGAAGGCTAAAGACTGCAAAACTACAACTCCTGTTATTCCATAGCATTGGTAGTTAAAGTGATGTCATACTGCATTAATTCTACAGTGTAGATGCATCCTTTGTTGCTTATGGGTGTTTGCATTTGCTGAATATTCTGACACAGTTCTTAATTCAAAGAATTCATTAACAATAATAATAACAATAATAACCAGTGCAGAAACCAGTGCAGGTGGTCCCGGTGGTGATCGGCACATTGGGTGCCGTGCCAAAAGATCTCAGCCGGCATTTGGAAACAATATACATTGACAAAATCACGATCTGCCAACTGCAAAAGGCCACCCTACTGGGATCTGCACACATCATCCGAAAATACATCACACAGTCCTAGACACTTGGGAAGTGTTCGACTTGTGATTTTTTGATATGAAATCCAGCATGTCTATCTTGTTTGCTGTGTCATACAATAAAATAATAATAATAATAATATTTTGGGTGCTGTGCCAAAAGATCTCAGCTGGCATTTGGAAACAATAGACATTGACAAAATCACGATCTGCCAACTGCAAAAGGCCACCCTACTGGGATCTGCAAGCATCATCCGAAAATACATCACACAGTCCTAGACACTTGGGAAGTGTTCGACTTGTGATTTTGTGATACGAAATCCAGCATATCTATCTTGTTTGCTGTGCCATAATATAATAATAATAATAATAATAATAATAATAATAATAATAATAATAATAACTTTATTTTTGTATCCCGCCTCCATCTCCCCAAAGTGACTCAGGGAGGCTTACATGGGAACGAGCCCAATCAACATAGTTAAAGTAACACACTGAAATACACAAAACAGTATCATAAAACAGAATAAAACAACATTATAACCACGTATCAGGGAACCATTGAACCAACAACCAATGAACCTGAAATAACAATCAGTTTCTGGGCATGGGTGCATGGACTAGTGCAAATCAACTTTTGATGGATAAAGTACGTAAGTCAGATGGCAAAATTAGGGATGGAGGGCAATGTAACATGGAGCAAAATATCTTTGGGTAGAGGACAGTAGTATAGTGCCAGGCTGAGATTTTATACCATAAATGTGACCAAATTATCTAGGGGATTTTCTAGTCATAATATCAAAATTTATATTGGAAGAAATATAATTTTTGAAAGGATTTGTACCAACTAAGCATCCAAATCAGTGTTAATATAAACATTTTTGTCTACAAAGTTTTGTGCAAATTCTTCACAGTGGTCTATTTGCTCAAGTGCAGAAGCCTCCTGACCACATGAGGCAGCTCAGCTGGATGACACTGTATACATGCAATGGTGGCAGAGAAGTATGATTTCTTTGCTATCCCCATTGACATGATTTAGGATTTCCAGTGAGTCCTAGCCCATGTTAATTCAGACTTCAACCATCAATGCCCTAATCTCCATCCCACTTGCCTCATCACTGCTACTAGTAAACTCGGGGTGAGGGGGAAGTCACTTGATTCAAGACCATGAAAAGCGATGCATAAGAATTGTCTCCACCACTCTGGCCATTTTTCTAGTCAGGCGGGGCTTTAACTGAATCATAGGATATTATGGAATTATAAATGCCTTTGATTATGATTATTTAATTGTTAAAGTCTCTGTTTTCACTTTAATCTCACTGCAGGAGCTATAATTCATCAATTTTAAGGCATGGAAATCCATGAAAACAGTATAATTTTGGTTGCTCATGAGACCCCATTCTCATTTTCTACCATATCCACAGGCTAAAATAGGATGGAAGAGGAAACACTTCAAAGCAACACTTCAGGTACTGTTCACATCTCTTTCTCCCAACCCTAAAGACATTTCTGAAACAATTTTTGAGTTCATTACTTGCATGAAATTTCACTTTCTCAAGAGTGTGATCCTGTCACTTGAGGACAAGCAGAAAAGGCCTCTTCAGGTCTTGTGCGGAGAGGAGCAAAACTAGTTGGATGTTTTTGTTTTTGTTTTGCATATACCATATCAGATTGTATCCAAAATCTATTTGTATGAATGAACATATAAGAAAAGCTTTACTTTATTGCTTTCTTTTAAAAAGAAATGCACTTTCATTATATCTACTTTTAGATTCAGCTAGTTTTAGGGCAGATTTTGGCAAAAAGGGTTGCTTTTAAGCGTTGCAGTTGTACCATAAAAGGAATGAAGTTATCCTTTTGTAAATTGCAATCAAATTATAATGGAATATATGGCCTTGCTACGGTTAAAGGAATGAGCTATTTCCAACATTACTTTGTAAGCTTTGATGATTCAGTAGATTTTGATGCCATTGGCAATGGCATAGTTCTGAATGTGCTATCTAATAACCTCATCAGACGGGATGAAATCAGCATCCTAGGATGCTTTCACCCGGTTTGGGCATCGTGTGACTTCTGGTGTAGGCCCTGCCCCTAACTGGAGTGAAATCATTGCTGAATGCTTTCACTCCAACATGGCAGGCTTCCCGTATTGTGCTGGTTCAGCACAGGGCCTCCCTGTGGGGTGATGCTTTCCCCATGTGATGGGGAAAACATCGCATGATGGAGCTGCATGTGGGGCAACAGATTCACCCCGCGGTTCTCTCTTTTCTCAGCAGAAACCAGGCAAAGCAGGATACTTCGCCTGGTCTTTCTGATTAGCCTTTTACTTACACTGGGCAGGTTACTCTGCCCTAGAGCAGCCCCAGATCCAATACATAATTGCTGAACCTGGATCCAGTATTCAAACAGGCTGGGACTGCATTGGCCCCCTCTGAGCTTTCACTCCTTCCACCATTTTACCATTACCACTCTTAGTTGGCCACAGAACTCCATCTGAGTGCCTGACCATCACGTGTCACATCTGCTGATGTCATAATGGGATGCCCAAGAGATCAGCAAGAGATCTCCCTACTTTTTGCTGGTTACATGGGTCTTCTGTTCTGCCATCACAAATGTGACTATGACAGCTAGGCACTCAGAAGGAGTTCAGTGGACAGCAGAGAATGGTGATGACCACATGGGAATGGGTCATCACCAGACTGTTGCAAAACCCTGGGATATTCTGCTTCCCCATGACAGCTGATGTGTATCAGTGGTGTTAATAATAATTAATATTAATAATGATAGTTACTCTGGGACCCTGAGCTGAGTCTGAGAAGAGGACTGCTTCCCCAAGACAGCTGATGTGTGCCAATGGGGGGTTAATAATAATATTAATATTAATAACAATAGTTACTCTGTGATCCTGAGTCTGAGAGAGGTCTGCTGCCCTATGACAGCTGATGTATGCCAATGGGTGTTAATAATAACAATATTATTAATAACAATAGTATTCTGGGGAAGACCCAAATGTTTTAAAAGTTGGTGGGCTAAAAGGGGTTGAAATGCCCTCCGTGTGTGGCGAGTTTCACCCCTCTAGCCCAAAAACCAAGTTGGGGTGGTGGGGAGTAAACCTTGGAAGCCCTCCCATTGCCGCCAATGGTCTGAATTTTTTTCGTAAGTTAGACAAAAATTCTTTTCCTATAGGCGCCCCATTTTCAGAAACAGGGGCAAATACAAAACTGATGCAAAACAAATGAAACTAAACAAAACGAACAGCAAATCCATACAAATGCACACCACTGTAAGTCAGATGAAGCCCAGGATACTAAGTGGAAATCACTGTTCATAATGGAGACAGATAGTGGTGTTTTTGTGATGTGTCCAGGGCTTTTGGCCATTGTAGGCAAGCCCTGAGTTAGGAGTTTGTTGACAAAGTGTTTCATCCTTACTCACATGATGGTTCTGGATGTCTCCTTCTCAAACTTGAAGTTATGACTCGTACACTTAATTTTGACCTGTTTTGGATAAAGTATTGCTATCCTACAGTTACTGAAGTTCCAGCAACCCCCAGATTAGACTACTGAAATGTGAAATATGCTGGGCAGCCTCTGAAGATAACTTTAAAAACTTCAGTTAGGTCCAAAATATATTGTGAGTACACATTTCATCAATACTGCTCACTTCTATGCTTTTAAGCATAATTCAAACTTTTACCTTTATAGTACTACATAGCATGAGGTTTAGATGATCTTCTCTCCCTCATCTTGTCCCATGTACTTTTACAAATGATATTTTCTGAATTGTTTATTCAACTCTCTCCTGAATAGTCAAAGAACTTCAATGGCTCCCTGAAGAATCTTCAACAAAACTGAAGGTTCTCCAGAATTTTTAGGACTATACACAAAGCTTGAGAAAACAGGAAAGCTTGGAGAAGATAATCACACTGGGGAAAATGGAAGGAAAAAGGAAGAGGGGCCGATCAAGGGCTAAATGGGTGGATGTTATCCTTGAAGTAACTGGCTTGACCTTAAAGGAGCTGGAGGTGGTGACGGCCAACAGGGAGCTCTGGCGTCTGGTCCATGAGTTCACAAAGAGTCAGAAGTGACCGAATGAATAAACAACAAGTGTCCTGTTTTGTCTCTCAAGAACAGCCTTAAGGCACTGTGGTAAGTAAATAAAAACTGCTTTACTTCAGCAAAACATAAAGTACAGCACGCTCACTGGAATAATGCAAAAGAAAGCCAGGAAGTCTTACTTCAGACAAAGAAACAGCAATAAATCCAGATGCAGACTCAGAGCAGGCACACGGAGAGCGAAGGCATTAGAGTCAGTTTGTTACCAGCAAGAGCTGGCTGCACCTGGTTCTGCTTTATAGCCCTGAGTCCTCTCACAGTTGCTAGGGCAGTTCCTAATTACTCAGCTGCATTTCTGGCAGCTAATCTAGCTAAACGATGTCTCTGCTCTGTTTCCCTTCGCCTCTCCTGGATCCCAACTCACCCTCAGATTCATGAACACTCTCCTGCTCCCCTTCCTCTTCTGAAGAAGAGGAATCCCTAACAACAAGACACAAAGCTGCTATTCCCTAGTAGTCATGCAATTACTGATAGTGGATACATACTAGTGTGAGCACACTCATTGTTGCATTTCTTTCTATTCACACAGTTGTGCCAGTTTATCAGTCTGTCACCCCACACTTGTATTTCTGCTACCCTTGTAACTCTGCTTTCCCACACTTCCACTGTACCATAATTTCTTAAGTAGTTCATAATTTCACAATTAGTTTTTGAAAGCATGTTTCCAGTTGCAACTACAGTTGATTTTTTTAAAAGCCGAATACTACTGAAAAATTAATATATGGCTTAGAAATAAAGGGCCCCTAGTGGCGCAGTGGGTTAAACCACTGAGCTGAGGAATTTGCTGATCAAAAGGTTGGCGGTTCGTATCCAGGGAGTGGGGTGAGCTTCCGCTGTTAGCCCCAGCTTCTGCCAACCTAGCAGTGCAAAGACATGCAAATGTGAGTAGATCAATAGGTACCGCTTTGATGGGAAGAGGAACGGCACTTCATGTAGTTATACTGGCCCCATGACCTTGTCCATTTCGGCTTAGAAATGGAGATGAGCACTACCCCCAGAGTCAGGCATGACTAGACTTAATGTCAGGGGAAAACCTTTACCTTTACCTATTGGCATAGGGGGCAAAGTGAGTGAAGAGAGAAGGAGAATCCCACCCCTTCAATATCACTTCAAGGTTGGCAGAGAAGCAGATGGACTCATTTTCCAAGGACATTGTGGAATTGGAACCTATTGGTAGCTTTTGGTCATCCTCTGATGCCCATCAATAATAGGAAGGTGGGTTAATTGTGGGAAAGAGATAGACCAGTACCAAAAGGGATGTCCATATTCAATGTTGATGTCTTCCTCATGCAATAAAACCTTTAGGTTATTGAGGATTTAAGCATCTACTTTATTATATGTTAGGAGATATCTGAAGATATTTTTCGGACCCAGTTGTAATCTCAGCTATTATTATTTCAATACTGTTGAACTTGGCCTCTACTTCTTCACAGCTTCCTTAATTCTGCAGTATGAACTAACAAGTTATCATCCAGTGTTAGATGTAGAAAATATTATTAGAAATTATTTTCACTTTTGCCCCTTCTTCCCAAGCTGTTAGAGAATTCCTTTGACATAGAGCATATGGAACAAATTGCTACACTAATTTCAGTGCCTATCAGTGCAATGTGGTCATTAAAGGGAGGCCATTTTTGCTTGCTGCAAACTTGAAAACACATAGTAAAAGCCTTGAAAATATTGTGTTTTGTTTATTTATGCAATCCCTATGATATCATCGTGGCCATTACATTGTTTTGTGTAACAACATTGTTAGAATGTAAGTAGTTTGTTGGATTTTCTGTAGATTGATTTGGACTTGCCATTCTTCACATGTTTTCATTTTCCAAATTTTGTACATTGATTGTAGTTTACACAATGTACCATATCCCACTATCTTATTTATGTTTAACTTTTTTTGTCTGTGAATCTTTATTGGTGATTCTTTATCTTGGCAGCATCGTAGTGCAATATCATCACCCAGCAATGTTATCCTCGATTCTGACATTTACATCTCTTATATTCTTATGTTTGTGTATTTCCAGTGCTTTATTCGGCTGCTCCTGAAGAAACACCATTGAAAAGTTTTCATTTCTAGATATTTGCATAACACAGATCCCACCAGAGACCTGATGGCAACTTTGATCTTGACAGCAAGAAGTTTTCATTTCACAATAAGAACCGAGTGGAACAAAAACAGGAAAAATACAATGCTGCTGAGTCTGATAACCTTGAAATTAAAGTTGGTGAATAAAGAAAGGATGCAAATAAAGCTCTCGCCCTATTGTCCCTGTTGATCAATACTCAGTATCTCTGCAGATCTAATTAGTAGTCACTCAAAAGGGCCATCTTCATTAATCAACTATTTACTGATTTCCTATTAAATTTTTCCAATTGAATTTCTGCATAAAACATGATGTCTTTTTTCTTCACCTCTTAAAACTGTTCTCGTTCTCTCTCTCCTTTTTTTCTTTGCTTTTTCACACAGATGCCTTCACAAAATCATTCTTTGGGAGCATACTGTTCATGAAAAGCTATATAAAATGGCAAAAATTCTGGCTTGTAAAGATTTCTAGTCTCCATGAATCAAAACCAAGAGATACTAGTCGAATTGAGTAACAAGGTCAGGACAAGGGTGAAGTTATGGGGAGAAGGGGAAGCAAAGGCATTCCCATGTAATTATTCTTCAGGCTCCAACATTCCAGCAACCTAAAACTTCAGTTCAACATTTAGAAATACAATTCAGGTATCCAAAGATAAGTAGCAGGCATTCAAACAATCTCAAATCACAGTATTCAAGAGTCCCCATAAGCAATAGCTCTACCATTCTGAACTTGGTCCGCCCACCCACTTGCCTTGGAAGGGAAACATTAACCCCTGAAAATAGAAATCTGAAAGACATATGTTCATATTCCAAGGGAGATCAACAAAATTGTTGCTGAACCAAAAAATGTATGAAAACACATGGTCTTTTGCACCGATTCTGCAGCCTATTGTTACGTTTGTTGCTTACATTTTGTGACATTTTAAAAAGGGTTTGGGAAGATTACAATAAGTAATGACCACTGCTTGAACTGTTCATTCTGCCCCAAATTATCTTCATAAAGGCTGATTTTGTTCTTTCTTTAAAATATTACACACATGTGCACGGGTTATTAAATTATATACATATGCATAGGTCGAGCATTTTGGGTTTGGATTTTTTTTTTATTTTGGGATTTCTATATTTGCATATAAAATCAGATCTTGGAGATGGGGCCCAAATCCACACACCCTACACATTGAATGAAATTGCTAATTATAGTCAATTATGTCATCATTTTTAATTTTTATTCAAGACAGAATAGGTAAAGGTAAAGGTTTCCCCTGACAGTAAGTCTAGTCGTGTCCGACTATAGGGGTTGGTGCTCATCTCCATTTCTAAACTGAAGAGCTGGCATTGTCCGTAGACACCTCCAAGGTCATGTGGCCAGCATGACTGCATGGAGCACTGTTACCTTCCTGCAGAAGCAGTACCTATTGATCTACTCACATTTGCATGTTTTCGAACTGCTAGGTTGGATGAATCTAGGGCTAATAGATGGAGCTCACCCTGCTCCCTGGATTTGAACTACTGACCTTTTGGTCAGAAATTTCAGAAGCTCAGGGGTTTAACCTGCTGTGCCATCAGGGGCTCCCAAGACAGAATATTCTATTTTTATCCAAGACAAATGGTTGAAAGACTCATCATACAGGACACCCATTGTAACTTTTGAAGAACAACATGTAATGCTTCTTTCTAAAAAAAATTCTTTCTCTCCTTCCCCCCATGCCTTGCTACCACAATAAGCAAAGCTGGAAATCCTGTTACACATCTCATCTCAATGAGGAGTCAGGTGCATGTGGGAAAATTTGTATTCCACAATTGCAATGTTGTGGTGCCTGGTTTGCCCCTGGCAAATATTTGACACCTGCATACAGCAGTACCAGAGGCAGCCAGAATTATGATAATTATTTTCCCCATACACAAAAAACCCAACAGAAATGCATACTTTGTTATGAACATCTTATTTAGACCACCCATTTCATTACTGCTCATTACATGACTTGTGAAACGAGCCAGACTGAATGAACAATCCCACTTCTGTCCCCTTAAGAAAGCTGTTTGCTGGGTGATGAGTACTTTCATTAACCTGCAAGCCTTTTAATAACCCTATCTGTTTTAAACATTAATTTTCATTCCTTCAGGTTCCTTTGACATGTATTCATGAGACTGAAGTGAATACAGTACTTGAGGCCACTGAAAAATGGTTGTGATGAAACTCTTCATATTGCAAAAATGACTGCACTGATGTTGCTAGTAATCATGAATACAAATAAATAATCTTAAATGCCTTTCAGGTTTGGACGGTATTAAAATATACACTGAAAAGTTTACTTACACAAATTCAGCACATTCAGCATGTTATGGCAATGGCAGAAACTTGAATTTGCTCATTTTCTCCTCCTTTCTAGAACACTGTTTACCATACCATGGGTGTTTTACAGTGGCAATTCAATGACAAAACAAAAACACAATTCCCACCACCACTTTATGTTCCAACCAGCTCTACAGTTAGAGAAAAAAAACCTACTAAGACACTTTAAAGTGATGATGGAGCAGCACCCAATAACAACATAGCATTCTCAACTTTAAAATGCAGGAGACTTCTTTTGCTTCAAAATCATTAGACTTCCCAGTGGGCTGGGAGGAAACAGGGAGACCCACCTACCTCTTCTGTTCCTAGAATTACCAAAAGAGAGAGAGAGCGCAATACCACACAACAAGTTAAATGACCAGACTAAGTCAAATTTGTGGCTTTGACTTAGGGTTTGAAAATCACCTCCAAATCATCCAAAAGTACTGGGCTACTCGATTCTGCTGATGATTACTCAAGATTGGGGCTATTCTTTGTATTCTACTTTTCTCCTCCTCTGTATTTATACCCATATTTCCTCCACAATTGGGGCTCAATGAGGCTTACACAGTAAAACAAGATTACAATGAAAAATATAATCCTCTATTAAAAAGGTAAAGGCTTTCCCCTGACGTAAAGTCCAGTCGTGACCGACTCTGGGGGTTGGTGCTCATCTTCATTTCTAAGCTGAAGAGCTGGCGTTGTCCGTAGACACCTCCAAGGTCATGTGGCTGGCATGACTGCATGGAGCGCCGTTACCTTCCCACCGGAGCAGTACTTATTGATCTACTCACATTGGCATGTTTCCGAACTGCTAGGTTGGCAGGAGCTGGGGCTAACAGCGGGCGCTCATTCCACTCCCGGGATTTGAACCTGGCACCTTTTGGTCTGCAAGTTCAGCAGCTCATTGCTTTAACGTACTGTGCCACCTCTATTGCCCATACATTTTAAAATGATTCTAAAAGTTACACAAATCAATTTAAAACAATCCAGCACTTGCAGTCCTTTGTTAAATACTTTAATTCTGAAAGCCTGATTGAATTGTTGTTTTTATTCCAAGAAGTAGCCATAAGCAATCCTTTGCACATGTATTTGGAGGCAATCAGAATCAATTTAATAGAATTTGCCGCACAGAATTAAGTTTATAGAGGTATTAAATTTTGAAGCTGAATATTCATGTGAATTACATCCATGTACTATAGGCACATCCATGGTAATTACATCCACGTAGTATATGGAGCCCTCGTGGCACAGCATGTTAAACCACTAAGCCACTGAACTTGCTGACTGAAAGGTCAGAGGTTCGAATCCAGGGAGCAGAGTGAGCTCTCGCTGTTATCCCCATCTTCTGCCAACTTATTATTTATTTATTTATTTATTTATTTACAGCATTTATATTCCACCCTTCTCACCCCGAAGGGGACTCAGGGCGGATCACATTACACATATAGGCAAACATTCAATGCCTTTTAACATAGAACAAAGACAAACAAACATAGGCTCCGAGCGGGGCTCGAACTCATGACCTCCTGGTCAGAGTGATTCATTGCAGTTAATTGCACTGGCTTGCTCCCCCGCCTGCGCCACAGCCAGAAGTTTGAAAACATGCAAATGTGAGTAGATCAATAGGTACCCCCCTCCATGCAGTCATGCCAGCCACATGACCTTGGAAATGTCTATGGACAATGCCAGCTCTTTCACTTAGAAATGAAGATGAGCACCAACCCCTAGTGTCGGACACGAATAGACTCAATGTCAGGGGAAATCCTTTACCTAACCTTAGTATAGTCACAAGATCTCTCTCTCCCTCCCTCCATCTCCATCTTTCTTTCACACACACACACACACACACACACACACAAGAAACCAAAGCAATCAATGAAAAAATAATAAAATTTTCAATAAGTATTAAAATCAAATTATATTTCCATAAGTATTGTCAGTTGTGTTTGGGCAAAATGGTTATCTAAAATGAAACTTGAGTATACTTGACATTAGTGAGTTATGTTCTCCAATAATTTCAAACACATCTTTCAGAAAAAGTCAAGTAGGCATTGATTGCATTTTAGAAAATTGGATACATTTTTCAGACTCTGTAGGGACAAAAACATATTTAAATGGCCAATGGAATAGATACTTGAGTGCTACTTTGCACGCTCTTAATGTTTGTTAATTTTGAAATGCTCCATCAGGATGAAGGGTCAAACGTCAGCGCTACATTGCTTTGCTATGAAGAATGAAAATGGTCAGGAAACAGTAATCGTTTGTATGAAAAACATTATCTATCTTTCCGTAGAAGTACTAATGCAGCAGGAGCAAATTGAGTGGCTTGGGAGAATAAGAGAGAAGCAGAGTTCTAGAAGAGTTAGAAAGCATAATGACTTTCTAACTTACCATTTGAATTTTCAGGAGAGAAATACAAACAGAATTTGTGGATATCATTTGCCTTAAAGGAGAATTTTATTTCTGAAAAACTTCCAGGAACATTATTCTCTTTGTTTTCAGGAATATATTTGCAGCAATTGTGGTGATGTGTTGAGCGATGGCACAGTCTATGTGAATAAAAAATTGCAAAGAACAAGGAGGCTCTTTTGATAAACCTCACTTCGCAAGATCCTCACCAAACAAGGGATTATTAGCCAGAACCACATCACTTATATATGTCTAAACTGTGTAGTCTAGGCATAACGAAACATCAGCCCTCCAAGTGTTTTGGGCTTCAACTCCCAGAAATCGTAACCAGCTTACCGGCTGTTAGGAATTATGGGAATTGAAGTCCAAAAACACCTGGAGGGATGAAGTTTGCCCATGCCTGTAGCCCAAAGAGCTAAAAGTAACACAAAAATATTATTGTGGTCTTCTCTTTTTCCTTTTTTCATTATTGTGGCTGTTTATTTTGATTCTACTTATGCATGTGTGCCTTATACTTAAGGCATACATACACATCCTTCAAAGCAATAAATGCATTTCATTTAAGTGAGGGCAAATGGAAGCTGAGGCATCACTGAGTCATTCCTAGAAATATAATTATGAATTTAGCCTGGGAGTAATATATTACATATGGCATGTGCATCTTGCCATTGTAGATGTATCAACATCTGTAAAAAAAAAAATCTAAAATAATATATCCTATCCATTTATTCCTTCGTTGGCTAGTAGCACCTTGTAGTATGAGTGACACTTAAGAAAAAAGCCACAAATGCATTTTCAGCTCAGATGTTGAAGATACCAAGGACAGGAAATAAGCTTGATCTTCACTCCAGTGATATCGTCACAATTGCCATCCTTGCTACACTTTGATGTGGATAGTCAAAGGCTGCCATCTACTACTTCAAAAAATAAATAAGATTGGGGGCCATTCACACTTCGTTGTTGTTTCATGCCTTCAAGTCATTTCTAGGAGCCCCCAGATGGTGTAGTGGACTGGGTTGCTGACCTGAAAGCTGCCAGGTTCGAATCCCACCCGGGGAGAGTGCAGATGAGCTCCCTCTATCAGCTCCAGCTCCATGCGGGGACATGAGAGAAGCCTCCCACAAGGATGGTAGAAACATCAAAACATCCGGGCATCCCCTGGGCAACGTCCTTGCAGACGGCCAATTCTCTCACTCCAGAAGCCACTCAAGTTGCTCCTGACACGAAAAAAAGTCATTTCTGACATGGTGACCTTAAAGTTAACCTACCATGTGATTTATGAGTCAGATTATACTACTTGCCTAGAGTCCTCGAGTGGGTTCCATGGCTGAGCAGGGAATCATACCCTGGACATCACAGTAGTCATCTAGTGCTCAAACCATTACATCATGCTGGCATGTAGTATGTATTGTTTGTCCCATTCACACTACAAAATTATAACTGTAGGATTCCACTTGCACTTTATGACTGCATTGTATGGAATTTAGGGATTTGCTCAGAGGCATCAGAGTAGATCTCTGGCTGAGGATTCTAAAGGTTCATAACTAAACTGCAAGTCCCAGGATTCCATGAAACATTCCTGGCAGGTAAATCAGAATATGCAATAACAATTATCTAGTGCGAATGGAACCCTGTCTACCAACCTTGAAAACATAAGAAAAGTCATACTGGATTAAGACAAGCCCTATTTAGTCTAGTATCCTGTTACCACAGTGGGATGCCCACAAGCAAGACATGAGTGACAATAAGACCAACTTGCTTATCTTCCCCTGTAACTGAGACAATTCATGCTAATACTAGAATCAATAAAGGAGCCCTCATTATTAGTAGCTATTGCTATACACTGATTAGGGAGAGAGTAGGAGTGGAAAGAAGTGTATGTTTCAACTATCAAGAAACCCTGAAGAGGAATCTTTGCACGCTGAAACTTATTCAATGTAAAATTCACATGTGGTTGACTTGTACAGGAAACAGGATTTTTTGTGCATAGAATTCTGCAATTGTGGGCTTCCCATGCACAATTTCCACAGGGTTTATTTGTCACAGCAAATTGTTGGAGTTCTTTGTTCAGCAACAAGCCAACTCCCTTCTTCAGCAGAAGCAACCCCCTCTGGTTAAGGAATAGTCAATCACAACTTGTAACTTTCATAGAAAACTTTGTACAATATTTACAAAAGTCTGGCAGTGTTTCTTGACTCTCTTCCAGTCCTTCTTTCAACACTTTACACTCCCAGTGAGTTCATACCTCCACCATAGTACTATTTAGCTCTTCTCTCTGATCTTTATTGATCCTTGAGTCTCTTTGTATCTCTATCAGCTCAGCACTTCATACAACCCTTACAATAGAGAAGCTTGTACTTCTTTATTACTACTCCAGCTACTCCACCCTGGCTGTAAATTATTCAATGCTAGCCAGGTGGTTGAGTCCTTAGTGCTTGCTGCTGGAATGGTCCTGATTCTTATAATCACTTATTGTAACTTCAGAAATGATATAAATTTACCAAACTCCAACATTTTTTGCACCCAAAGCAACTATTTCTGTATTGTGCTTTTAAAGTATTGGGTGGAACTCTAATTCTCACGCTGGGAATAAATTAGAAGAACTGGGTTACACTGATGTGTGCTGGCCATCTATTCTTTGCCATACAGAGAAAAAAAAGGTGATTCTAAGAGCCAAAAGGTCATTTTCACAAACAAATGTTGCAATTAAAAACTTGCATGGAAATCATGAATATCCTGATCCATCCCAAGCTGCTTTATGTGCTGCAAATAATGTGGGAGAGTATGTATGCACATCCTCACACAGAAGAGTTGAAGAACACAGAAAAAAATATGTTGAGAAAATGTCACTTAGAAAACAATGAAAATAACAACTCCAGAGTTCAGGAAGTCATTTGACTGTCGTTGGTAAGTCTCAAGAAGGAGAGAAATCAATATTTATTTCAGTGGGAGTGCTAGCCACAGCATGGAATATCGATGTTTTCAACAGGACAGAAAAGCTTTTCACAGCAAGACCTACACTTTTTCCCACCCTTAGATGTTATTTAGGCATTAGTTGATTATTATCTGGTAACACCTTTCTTGCTTGCATATAACATACAGTTCACACACACATAAGCGCACACTCAAACACAGAGACAGTGTTTATGTTAAACCCTCAGTCACTCTGTTCTGATTATATGATTTTTATCATGTTTTAGAAAATGGATACAACACTGTTTTCCGTGAGAGAATGCTTGCCATAGAAACCTTCAGAGGAAATTACAAGCTACCAGAATTGCAAGTCTCTGATTTTTGTTGAACCTTATGAGCAAAAGAGGAGGCCTTCTCTCCTGCAAAAGGTCTGAGTCACTCACTGATCATAGTGCAGCCTCCTGACATCTCTTCTTGGTACTAGTGCTTGCTGCTCTCCGAAATGTATTTATGGAATACGGAGAAGCTGTCGCCTTTGACTTTCCCGCTCATTATTCCATTCTCTTTTATGCCCATGGGAGCTCGTCAACAGTGGCTATTTCTCCGACCTTTGGTGCACTAGAAGAAGGGTTTTATTTCCAGATGAACTCTATTCTGACCCTGCAGTTGGTCCAGCTAAACAATGAGCTTTGATGGTTATTTACTCCAAATTCAGTGCATTTTAACCTCTCTGTGTTTATCTGGTTGCTATCCCATCTCATTGAGCTGTACAATGAATGGAGGGAGGGGAATAAAAAAGCTAAAAGTGGGATGGGGGTAGAGATGGCTCATCTCTGTTGAAAAGAAAGAAAGTCATTGGAAAACATTTAAGAGGACAATCAAGAGTGTGAAAGAGGATATCTGTTGCAAAGTGTTAATAAAGCTAAAAGCTATAACTAGCTAACTTGAAATAACCTTTGGAGACATTTATACCCACTCTGGAGGAAAACAACACTCTGGGCAAGTAGAAAATGTTTTAGTGAGCTCATCTGGTCTCTTAGTGACTTTCAGCTTCTCTGGGAGGCCAAGAATTTTGGTTTATTACAACTTATTTATTATTTTATTTAATTTATATTTTATAAATAGTGTATATTTTCTTTTATTGTGTTGTTTAATGTGCTATGATTTGTTGTTCTATTATATTTTGTTATATTGTATTGTTCTGGGCATGGCCCCATGTAAGCCGCCCCGAGTCCCCGTTGGGGAGATGGTGGCGGGGTATAAATAAAGATTATTATTATTATTATTATTATTATTATTATTATTATTATTATTATTATTATTTACAGCATTTATATTCTGCCCTTCTCACCCCAAAGGGGTAATCACATTACACATATAGGCAAACATTCAATGCCTTTTAACATAGAACAAAGACAAACAAACATAGGCTCCGAGCGGCTTCGAACTCATGACCTCCTGGTCAGAGTGATTCATTGCAGTTAATTGTAGCTGGCTTGCTCTCCCGCCTGTGCCACAGCCCGGGCCCTTGCTAGTTTTCTTGCAGAAACTACATGGTCATATAGCAATAACTTCTCTCGTGTCCAGGTTTCCACTCCTGAGTTTAAAAGAGGGGACATGATAAGCAAATGTTAGTATGTTGATAACAATAAACATTACTGCTGGGAATTAAGATGATGAAGAAAAAGAGATTTGGGGTCAAGTTTTGCAACCAGCAGGATAACAAACTCCTTGATGAGTCTCCTGCATCTTTTCAAGTGGAAAATTGCAGGGGTTTAGGGTGTTTGTATTTTAAAAACCATGTTTAAGGTAACAGTGTGATTTCTTTATCCATGGGGGATACATTTCCAGAATTCTCATAGACACATAAGAGCATGGATAATAGTGAACTTGAGACATCACACTGGCCACAAAGGTCCACATAGTCAAAGCAATGGTATTCCCCATAATAACCTATGGATATGAGAGCTGGACCATAAGGAAGGCTGAACGAAGGAAGATAGACGCTTTTGAACTCTGGTGCTGGAGGAAAATCCTGAGAGTGCCTTGGACTGCAAGAAGATCCAACCAGTTCATCCTCCAAGAAATAATGCCTGGCTGCTCACTGGCGGGAAGGATATTAGAGGCAAAGCTAAAGTATTTTGGCCACATCATGAGGAGACAGGAAAGCTTGGAAAAGATCACGGTGCTGGGGAAAGTGGAAGGAAAAAGGAGGAGAGGCCGACCGAGGGCGAGATAGATGGACGGTATCCTTGAAGTGACTGGCTCGTCCTTGAAGGAACTGGAGGTGGCAATGGCCGACAGGGAGCTCTGGCGTGGACTGGTCCATGAGGTCATGAAGAGTCAGAGGCAACTGAACGAGTGAGACAACGACGATTTTAAAATGAAGAATGTTTGGACCCAGGAACATCACAGGCCTGCACAGAATGATCTAGAAAACACTCATAGAAGACATATTTTATTAGAGATAGGTAACTGAAACTATGGATATTGGATACTATAATTACAGATTTGGTTGTCAGACTGTATATAGCATAACACAGAAGAATACTGTATAGCCATATGAAGAACAGATTTAAAATATTCATTTATAGAGCAGCTTCCCCAGCAACCTTAGATGGGTTGAAATCATGGCAGGATAGAACTGGCAAGATTTCTGAAGGTCTCAAAGATTCTACACATTTTGATGAAGCAAGCAGCCTCCTTGTCTTAGGTTTGAACTTCCTGGCTAGCTTTCTGAGAAATGATCTGTCCAAGGTCCTGATTGCTTTTGTGTAGTGCAAGCCAACTTCGCTTTATGTGTCTTAACCTCTCTTTATTGTATGTAGCACCACTTCACTTCGCTTTATGTGTCTTAATCTCTCTTTATTGCATGTAAGCACCACTTCACTTCGCTTTATGTGTCTTAACCTCTCTTTATTGCATATAGCATCACTTCATTTTCCTTGTCTTGATATTACTGGTGTAACTCTGCCTTATTCTTCCTTTGCATTGACTTGACAAAAAAGTGCTACTTCTCCTTGTGAGTTCGAAACCCAACCAGTTTTTGATTTCCCTTATGAGCTTACAACCGAACCAGTCCAGGGCAAAGGAGTCTCTCTGAAAATGTCCACAGGTTCAACCAATGGGAACTTCATAGAAATGATAAATGATCCTATCATGGGCCATTTATCTCTAATACTTCTGGTGCTGGAAAAAGTGCCATGGAATCCTGGCATCAATGCCTTGGTATATCACTCCTAGATGCCAGAGTAAGATCCTGGTACTAGTGGTTGTTCATTAAAGTCTTAAATACATTATGGGTGGACTTTTGGTCAATTAAATTAATTGAAATCTTTGAGAAGCTCAGAAAATGTACACAGTAGAGTCTCACTTATCCAACATAAATGGGCCGGCAGAATGTTGGATAAGCGAATAAGTTGGATAATAAGGAGGGATTAAGGAGAAGCCTATTACACATCAAATTAAGTTATGATTTTACAAATTAAGCACCAAAACATGCTATACAACAAATTCGACAGAAAAAGTAGTTCAATACGCAGTAATGCTATGTAGTAATTACTGTATTTATGAATTTAGCACCAAAATATAACGATGTATTGAAAAGATGGACTACAAAAATGCAGTGGATAATCCAGAATGTTGGATACGCAAGTGTTGGATAAATGAGACTCTACTGTATATGTAAATTAAGTAGTCCTTATAGTGGTCAGGAACTTGTTGTATTTCCACAAAATTGAAATTATGGTACTATATGTAGTTTTTTAAAGGGCACACTTACTTGTTATATTTGCTAAGTACACTTGCATGTAACTATGATTTCCAGATTTTATCAATCTTTTGCTATTTATGGAATATTTTGGAGATTTTGTCATATGTTATACATGTCTTTGCTACTACAAATTTAAAACTGCCCTCTACCTTTATGTTCCTCATTTGTGCTCTTGTTGCCTCTTTCAATGCCATTCATATCACAAAATTGTGTGCTGTATCAGCAACAATCTTTCCTCTGTTGCAAATACTTGATGTGCTTTAATTTGATGCTGATGTTTTCCACTTCTGGAATATCATCTAAGCATGCAAACCCAAACACTATGCATAATTGGAGCCTGGAAACACAAGGATAGGTTTTCCATTTTATTTTTCTGATTATATGGATGGAAGAGCCATAGAGATTTTTGGTTTTTTGAAGGTCTTCTTAAGTGGATCCCTGGTTACACCATAAGGTTGTAAAAGTACTTTTATATTCAGAGGGAAGGCAATTGAGGAAGACATTGAGATGGAGGTGAAGCAATGGAAACATTCCCTGTTGGTTCACTCTGAACATTTCCTTTAGCTAGATTGCATTACCTTTCATGTTTCATAGCATGAAAATTATCTCCTTATGTAAAGAGGCTGCATTAAGAGTTAAAGTTTTCTCTTGTAACCTCATGAGATACCATCAATATCAAAGCAATTATCTTGGCAGGCTAAGGCTTCAAATGATGTCTTTGTGGTTTCAAATGAAAATCGAAGCAAGGTAAGTGTTCTAATAGGCTCAAGGTTGTGTGAGTATGAGGCAATGTATCATATTGCATCGAATTATGCTGTTTGTTTTGTTTAAAATAACAAAAAGCTACCCTAGAAGAATACACACTTCCCCATTAAGAGTAGTTTTATTGGAAGTGCTTGAATTAAACTGTGAAAATTCTAAAGGAAGACAAAGAACAGGAACACACAAAAATAAGGCAAATGGTATAAAACAGAGGTATTGTTTGTTTAGCACATGCATGTGCACATACACATAATTTATCTTAAGGTTTATAGCTTCAAACATCTATTGTTTCTTTTGATTAAAGCTCAATATGTTATTTTTGTGAAAGACAAAGTGCAATAAAATACATGTAGGATAATTTAATTGCTTATTAGCGACAGTTTCATAAATGCAGCCTAGGGAGAGGAAAATATCAGATTTCTGTTTTTGAGAAAATATCACTGAAGTGTTGCAATTAAGATTTCATGCTTCTGAACAAGTAGTTATGTGACACCCATGTCAGCTTATATCTGATGGGCACAGGCCACTGCAGACTGCAAGGAATGCTGGGATATGGTGTAAGATGCATCAAAAACATACTAACCCAATTTCTTTGGATTTTTTTTAACCTTGTTTAGATGTACAAGAAGAATTACAGAAACTGGAAATGTCATGCATTCATGGAGTTGATTGAGTGGTTATTTCTTATTGGTAGTAGTAGTAGTAGTAGTAGTAGTAGGTACAGATAGACAAAGCTGTCAGTTTTCCTTTTGTGCAATTATTGCCTGTTCTTTTTTTAAACACAATAAGTCCTTTCCACATTAAACAGCAGTGTAAATGAGACCTAATTTTATATATGTGTGTGTGTGTGTGTGTGTGTGTGTGTATGTGTGTGTGTGTCTTATTACTTCCTGAGCTGTGAGATATGAACTGAGAATAATTTAGAGACTTTCTAGAACATACATTATGATTCTTCAATGGAGAAAACAATATAACAGAAGATGATCTTGTCCAGTCTTCTCTATCCTTATATCTTTCAGATGTGGACATGCTAAGGTAGATGGGAGTAATTATCCATTGCACTTGGAGAACACTGAGTTGGAAGATCAGCCCATCACCCTGCCTGTCGCACCTCAGGCTAAGTTCACCTTGCTATAGATACCCAGTCAGACACACAGGTAGTAGGCTTGTCCAATCGATGGAAAAAATGTTTCAATTCTCGTTTCTAAAGTAGGGGGTGCCGGCTCTTCGATATAGAAATTATTTCTTAATGTTTCACCCAAAATTTTCGGATATTTCCGAAAATTCGTAATGTTTCTAAAATGTTTCTAAAATGGCGGACGCGCATGCGCAATCGCCAAAAAACAGGAAACCGGGGGGGACTTTTCTGGGGGTCTCCCGCCCTCATTTCTTGAGCTATTCTCATCAAATTTGGTACAGTGGGAGAACACATTCCACACTCTTTGCTCAACAAATTGCAGAATGTCTCCTGTCTCCTATGATTTTTGGCGAATTTTCATAACTTTTTATAATACACTATTTTTCAATATTTGAAGAAACCTGTTCCTGGTTTGAAAGTCTTATTTCCTGTTCAATTGGGTTCTTATCACTGTAAAAGTCCCTCTTCTACTTGTGTAGACTTTGGATTAGAAATGCAGCATACGCCAAGCAATGCCTTGACAGGATTGACAACGTCCTTTGGAAACTATAAATTGCTGTGGACCCTCTATTGAATCAAATCAATGTCTGACTTTGTGATTGCAGAAATAAAACTCAGCCCAAGGCTTGGGAATAGAAATGGAGTGTGAGGGAAGCAATGCCTTGGCGGGTGCCCCACGTCCTTTGGAAACTATTTCTTCCAATGTACCCTTTAGGTTTGAAAACAATGTGTGTCTTTGTGATTGCTGCAATAACACTCAGCCTTGGGATTACAAACGGAGCGGGAGGGAAGCAATGCACTTGCAGGAACGCAGACATCCTTTGGAAACTATTATTTTCAAGTCCCCCCCCCCCGCTTTAAGGATTGCAAAGAAGGGCTGATGTGGTGATTGCTAAATTCCAAAAAAGAAAACAGAAAGGCAAAAGGTCTCCCACAGGAGTAGATGGAAAGCACCCCAAGCTCAGCACTAGCAGGGACACAGACGTTCTTTGGGAAAAAAAGTTCCCTAAAGCCAGCCACAGCAAGGACTCTGCCCCAAGCCCCCAGCCAATTTCCCCCCAAAAAAACACAATATTGAACCAGCAACAACAGAAACACTCTACCCCCAGTTAGCCCTCTCTCCCCCAAACAAGCAAGCAGCAGCTTCCCAGCGCGCGCCAAACACCCTCTCTCCTTGGTATCCCAACCCAGAATGGCTTGGCTCAGTTGGGGAGGGAATTTTTATAGAGATCCTCCACGTGGACACGGAGGACGCTAGCCCCCACCTTTGGCAGCCATCGTGGAAGACTCTGATTGGCCAGGGAGCAGCCATGTTAGGCTGCGCTAGGCTCCCATTCATGTTAGGTTGCAGAAACAAAATAAATAAATAATTTTAAAAAAATATTTTAAAAAAATTTTGGAAGGAAAAAATTAACGAAAATTTTAAGAAACAATTAGAGAATGGGCCAACGATGGTTCAAATTACATTGCCAGTTGCGCCCAGGGAAAACGTTTCAATACTCGTTTCAAAAAACAAGAACAATCCGAAATAATTACGAAACGAGAAACATAACAAATATTTGGACAACCCTAACAGGTAGTCTTTTGAGGTTTTTATTAAGCAAAGCAGAATATAAATCAAGCAAGCAATCAAAAGGTAATTCAAAGTTGTAGTGAAAGAGTCAATAGGTCCAATAGATTCACAAAGTATGTAAATGTCTAATAATCCAAAAAGGCTAGGTCCATAGGTTCAAAGAGCATGGCAAGTATAATAATCCATAAGGCAAAGAATTAGTCCATAGAGTCCAAAGAACAAGGCCCAAGAACGCTGCCAAGGTAAAACATCCACACATGAAGCGATGAATTGCTCTGACAAAGAATAATCTGTGAAAGCATACTTTAATAACAACTCAGGAATGCATTTCTCTTCCCACAGCTAGACTCCCATTTGGTCGCTAAACGCTCACTTCTACGGACCTGGGAACCCATCCAAGACAAACGGTCTTCTCTGGATAACTCATTGCTTGTGCTACCGTTATCTTGAACCTGGTCAGGAGCTAAACCGTCACCCTCATTATTTTCCAAGGCTGAAGTTTCTCCCTCATTATTTCTCAAGAGAAGAATGTCAGCCTGACCGTTATCTGTTTCTCCTGGAATCAGCAGTTCATCCTGCTCAAACTGAAACTGCATCTCTGAGCTGACTTCAGCCTCAGACTGCTGCTCTTGAATCCCAAAACCAGAATCCCCTTCATCTTCATCCTGAATATGGCCAGCCTGTGGCTGGGATACAACACTGCCTGCAGAGAGAGAAAGGGAAGAACCTATAGACCAACAAAAGATAAAAGCACGATCAAAGCACCTCTGACAGATGGCCACCCAGCCTAAACAGTTAAAGGCATCCAAAGAAGAAGCTTCCATCACACACCGAGGCAGAGAGTTCCACTGCTGAATAGCTCTTACAATCAGGAAGTTCTTCTTAATGTTCAGGTTTTTTTTATTTCGTGTCAAAAGCATTGTACATTTCAAATAATGGAAATAAAAATAAAATTAAAAAAAAGAAAAGAAAAGAAAAGAAATCACAAGCAACTAAATAGTTTTAGACCAAAAGCGGGCAACAGCAACCGCATTGTCTGTAGCTTTAAACAACTCCTCCTCTGTACATGAGGCAGGGCATTGTGGGCAAGCATACATATGCTGAGTTGTTTGTTCAGGTGGAATCTCCTTTCCTATAATTTGAACCCATTGCTCTGAGTCCTAGTTTCCAGGGAAGCAGAAAACAAGCCTGCTTCCTCTTTCTTATGACATCCTTTCAGATATTTAATCATGGCTATCACGTCTCCTCTCAAACTTCTCTTCTACAGGCTAAATATACCCAGCTCCTTGTAGGTTCTGGTCTCCAGACCTTTGATCACTTTAATCGCTCTTCTCTGGACACCTTCCACCTTGTCAATATGTCTCTGGAGATGGGATGCAGAAGAAAGAATAAATAATTGTCTTTCATCTTAGACAACATGTGTTTTATTTTTTTATATTTTGTCTAAATTTTTGCAGACTGTGGATCAAATAATGAAATGCTTGGAGTGTTATCTGCATATGTAAATGTTACACACAAGCTTTGTTGGGAGGGGAATTTGGAGGTATGTGTGGACATTGCTGAAAGGTTGTGTACTAATGACTGGATTCTTATACCATAAAAGATAAACTCTTCCTGAATCATGCTTTTGGTATTCAGCTCATTTTGTTCCAGAATGAACCATTCTGGGGTTATTTATACAACACAGTTATAATAGTTTGAAACCCCTTAAACAGCCATGGCTCCAACTAAGGCCCCATCTATACTGCCATATAATCTAGTTTCTGCTTTGAACTGGATTCTATGGAAGTATAGGTAAAGGTTTTCCCCAGTCGTGACCGACTCTGGGGGTTGGTGCTCATCTCCATTTCTAAGCCAAAGAGCCGGCGTTGTCCGTAGACTCCTCCAAGGTCATGTGGCCGGCATGACTGCATCGAGCGCCGTTACCTTCCCGCCGGAGCGGTACCTATTGTTCTACTCACATTGGCATGTTTTTGAACTGCTAGGTTGGCAGGAGCTGGGGCTAACAGCGGGTGCTCATTCCGCTCCCGGGATTTGAACCTGGGACCTTTCGGTCTGCAAATTCAGCAGCTCAGTGCTTTAACATATTGCGCCAGCACCAGGGGAAGTATAGTCTCATGTAATTCAGTTCAAAGCAGATAATTTGGGATCAGATCCTGGATTATATGGCAGTGTAGATCCAGCCTGAAACAAAATAACTTTTATGGGGAAATAGGTTCTTACTCCTATGGTTCAAATAGGAACAAAGTCTGTATTGTAATGTCTGCATTAACTTTTTAATTTTTGTAAAATAATTATTTTAATGGTATATATTAAAATTATTGCAAAATCACTTGAATCCAAGGAGCCCCGGTGGCAAAGTGTGTTAAAGCACTGAGCTGCTGAACTTGCAGACCAAAAGTTCCCAGGTTCAAACCTCGGGAGCTGCGTGAGCGGCCGCTGTTAGCTCCATCTTCTGCCAGCCTAGCAGTTCAAAAACATGCCAATGTGAGTAGATCAATAGGTACCGCTCCGGCGGGCAGGTAACGGCGCTCCATGCAGTCATGCTGGCCACATGACCTTGGAGGTGTCTACGGACAACGCCAGTTCTTCGGCTTAGAAATGGAGATGAGCACCAAACCCCAGAGTCAGACATGACTGAACTTAATGTCAGGGGAAACCTTTACCTTTACCTTACACCCATATAATTCATCTAAATCTACAGCTCCTCTTTCTCTGTCTCTCTCCCTTTATGCTTGGATTGGACAAAAGGCTTTCCATCAACAACATGTGTGAATCCACTGTAAGGATATGCTTAGATATCCTTATTACCATCAAATGACTTGCTTGTTAAACAAGTAATCGTCAATGTCTGTTTCTTTTGCATTTCTGTTGCTCCTGTATGCTCTTCACACCAAAAGTATAAATATCTGTCTATTCATATACCGGCCCATGCATCTGATGAAATGGGTTTTAATCCAGGAAATTGTATGACCATTAGACATGAATATATCTAAAGTGAAAGGTAGTCGCAACATTCTTATGATTTATAAAACAACTTTGTCCCACTGCAAGCTAACTGAGGTCTTTCAATTCAATAGGGTTTCCTATTACCCACAGTTTTGTGTATCCACACAAAAATCAAGGGACATACCCCTGCAAAAACAAGGGTTGTTCTACAGTAAGGTTGGGTTACCTAATACTAACCAACTTTCAGACTTGAATAGGTAATTAAATTGGCCCAGGCACCCATTTTAGTTGCCCACATGTGATAGGCATGTGATGGGCATTCCAGCCAACCCGGATGTTTTCATTTCTAAAGTCTGAATTTTGCACCGCATTATCCAGCCTATTCCGGATTTTCTGGGGAGTCTTTTTTAATACACTGTTTCTGGTTTGAGCTGCTCTACATTAGAGGTTTGTGCTCTGTGGACACCCCAGCTTCAAACTGCATTGCAATGTCTGTGTACAAGCACTCTTAAAGGCTACAATTTCATCACTGAAATCTAGTGAATGTTTTAAATTGTCTACCATAGGTTTCTATGATGTTGAGGCACCTTTTCTGTGCTTATCTACAGAAAAAATATTGTTTTGATGGAGTGAACCAGTGGATATCAAGATTTGATTTTATAATCCAGCTCCCAGCATGTCAGGAAGCCTTAAACACCTGGAAGGCCAAAGTTTGAGAGTCACAGGTGCAAAACATCTATGAGTTATCTAATGGAGTTTATGGAAGATGTCATATAGCACCAGAAACACTCTCTTCCACTTTAAGTACACTTTTCTGGTTAATGAGACCAGCTGTGCTAATTTACTGCTGGCTATAAATTAGCTAAAAGGAGAGCATTGATCAGCATGTATGTAAAGTCAATGCAAATCAGGAGACAAAGTTCCAAGTGCTAATAGATGGTAATTTGCTTTATGTATTTTAAGAAGTCCAATACCACTAATAAAGTTCGCCTTTCTTAGTGGCTACACTAAAAATACAAATATAATTATTTTAATACATTAACAAGGACCAACATAAATTATTCTCATTCTCTCTCTCTCTCTCTCTCTCTCTCTATGTATATATATATATATATATATATATATATATATGCACACACACACACACACACACACATATACACAGTAGAGTCTCACTTATCCAAGCTTCACTTATCCAAGGAAGTCTGCCTTTTAGTAGTTATTGTTTTTGTAGTAAATGTTGCAAAGTTTTGGTGCTAAATTCGTAAATACAGTAATTACTACATAACATTACTGTGTATTGAACTGCTTTTTTGTCAATTTCTTGTCAAACATGATGTTTTGGTGCTTAATTTGTAAAATCATAATGTAATTTTATGTTTAATAGGCTTTTTTCTTAATCCCTCCTTATTATCCAAGATTTTCGCTTATCCAAGGTTCTGCTGGCCCGTTTATATTGGATAAGTGAGACTCTACTGTGTGTGTGTTTGTGTGTGTGTGTGTGTGTGTGTGTGTATATATACACACACACACACACACACACACACATATATATATATATACATATTGTACTATTCTACATAACACAGTGCATATATAAAGCTTTACACAGATATTTCTGAAGTTGTATAATACACTTTCCAAAGAAATGGGCCATTAAGGAGAGAACAAGAGACTAGTCTCCCTGGAAATTGATGTACTGGTAGTGTCTTGTATTTTAGCTTTTTAATATACCTTTGCATTTTAGCTTTTGGCCTAAATTTTAATGTATTATGCTTTTATCAGACTGTACCCCACTCTCCTTAAGCTGGTCTATGCCCGTAATAAAAAAGATTTCCGATTTGGGTAGTTAGGAGAGAAAAAAAAAAACCAGTGGTTGATCTAAAATTGGTCACAAGGGTAGCCGATGTAATCATCTTAAATATTGTGTAATATTTTCACAATAATCTTTATATTAGTGATTGTGAATTCAAATCTTCATTTAGATCTGCAGGCTTAAGTGATTTTAGTTTTAAAAATTCATTCTTTTTTTTCCCTTTAGAGTATCGTCAGGATGATTGTGGACTATCTCCAGTATAAGAAACATATATTTGATACATTGTTGTGCTTCTAAAACAGGTTTGTCTGAAGGAGCGCCCACCATTTTATTTTTCAACTTGTAAAGGTTCTCTCCAGTTTTTCATTTAAGAGATCTGGAGGTTTGCTATTCATACACATACAATCAGTGAATGGCATAAATCACATGGGTGGTGTTACAGGTACTAAAATGGTTCAATTTGCACTCTTTATGATCCATGTCATTTATAAATATTGTATTCCCTTTGGCTTCTCCTTTCTTTGTTTTGGACTTGGCTCATTTGACTTTGAACAATTGGACTATGCACCTTGGGACAAGCAGGCTTTCTGCTTGTCAGCCTCTGTGGATGTGCTCACTTAGCTGCTTACCAAAAAAAAAAAAAGCCAATGGGATTTTGGCCTACATAAATAGGAGTATAGTGTCTAGATCCAAGGAAGTCCTGCTGTCCCTTTATTCTGCCTTGGTCAGGCCACACCTGGAATCACACTGTGTCCAATTCTGGGCATCACAATTGAAGGGAGATTGACAAGCTGGAAAGCGCCCAGAAGAGGGTGACTAGAATGATCAAGGGTCTGGAGAACAAGCCGTATGAGGAACGGCTTAAAGAACTGGGCATGTTTAGCCTGCAGAAGAGAAGGCTGAGAGGAGACATGATAGCCATGTATAAATACGCGAAGGGAAGTCATAGGGAGGAGGGAACAAGCTTGTTTCTGCTGCCCTGGAGACTAGGACATGGAACAATGGATTCAAACAACAGGAATGGAGATTCCACCTGAACATCAGGAAGAACTGTTCAGCAGTGGAACTCTCTGCCCCAGAGTGTGATTGAGGCTCCTTCTTTGGAGGCTTTTAAGCAGAGGCTGGATGGCCATCTGTCGGGGGTGCTTTGAATGTCATCTTCTGGCTTCTTGGCAGGGGATTGGACTGGATGTCCCATGAGGTCTCTTCCAACTCTATGATTCTATGATTCTACTAGGTTTAAAAGAGGACTCATGTTTTCTGGCGGCAATTGTCATTGAAGGAACAAATACATGACTTTTGACCAGTGGTTCTCAGATGTCTTGGCCTTCAACTCCCAGAAATCCTAACAGCTGGTAAACTGGCTGGGATTTCTGGGAGTTGTAGGCCAAAGCACCTGGGAACACACAGGTTGTGAACCACTGCTTTTGACGAATGTAAATTGAAGATGCAATCATTTCCACAGGCACACACACACACACACATTTAGTTAAGGAGCATTGTAAGGGATAAGGTCTTTACGACCTTGTCACATGGCCTCCAGAATCGTGTTGTGTCATCGAGGGTATGGGGAAACCAGAGTCCCACACTCTGCATCGCTTGGCTCCAGAATTTGGTGATCCCATGGAGGTAAACATAGACCACATGGCTTCCCATTGCTTCTTATGGCAACAACAGAAGCCTCCTCTTTTGCTGTGTAGGTGGCATTGTTTGATGGGAGTTGGCTGTGTAAAATGTAAGGCAGAGTTGGCGTATGCTGCCGAAATCTGCCCTTTGTGATGAGGTCATTAACGTTTGATTAGAGTTTTGAGTCAGTCTCTGTATTTATTTTGAGTAAAGTAAAAAAAAGATAGCTACATTTTTCAACACAGCTTAATCTAAGGAGTGAGATAAATGGAAAGAAAGATTGCATAGAGAAAAATGGAGCCCTTTCACCCTACACAATCATAGCACTATAGTTTCACTTTAACTATCATGGCAACCTCCCACGGAATTCTGTTTGGTGTGAAGCATAACAGAGAGTTCCTTTGGTCCCTAGACAACAAGTGACCAAGATACCATAGGAAGTACTTAAAGTAATCTCATAGTGTGTAGCATGAAACGGACCCAAGTTAATGGACCTCAGAAGGTTCCCGTGAGAACAAACTGGATGAGCTCTCGGATGTTACCTGGTGCTTCCTAAGCAAATACGAATATGATTAATAGTCATTACTTATACTTCAAGTCAGAACTTGGCTAACGACTTCTGCATCATTTGGCAGTGTGCTAACAACTTACTGTACATTACCTCACATTTCTACAAATTGAATTTAATGCCATAAATTGCAATGCCAGACCATTAGTAAATCCTGTAAATAATTAAATCTCTCTGGAGAAATGTAAATAACCCAAGGCAGTAATAAAGTTCTGCAGCATATATGACCATTGTACGTATGCATTTTTTATTTATTTTTTGCATTCCGTATTCATAGATGGTTAAGAACTGGCACTTCTAAATCTTTTTTTTAAATACAGCTCAGTAATTCATAACTCAGTAATTCAGACATTGTGGTACCCTATATATATATTGTCTCACTAAAGAATAGTCTGCCAAATTTCTCTTGGTGGGACTTTGGAAACTTCATATGAGATAGTGACAGAGATTAAAGTTGTGAAAAAAGTTAGCCTTGGTTGTAAATATTGAGGGCATCCATTCACTGATGGCAGATGGAATGTCATTGGGGTATTTTAATAAATTGGAGGAAGAATAAAATGTAGACCTTTCCATGAAATTAAGAACTGTATATTGCTTTGAATAATGAAGATTTGGTAGCTGTACCAAGCTCTCATTCTCTCTATAATTATCTGGACCTCATGCTGGGAGAAAGGCAGGGATATAAACAAATAAATACAATTATCTCAATTCCTCTTAGTGATGAAGACAAATGCTGAAACCATTGATATTCTGACTTTCATTTATTTGACCCCAAAATCTGTTTATGGAAATAAATTAAAAGACTAATCATGAATTTTCTGTCACTACCATATTCCGTGACACTTTGTGTTGTGTATATGGTGCTGGATTGCAGGTCGGAGCTGAAAATAATAATAATAATAATAATAATAATAATAATAAGAAGAAGAAGAAGAAGAAGAAGAAGAAGAAGAAGAAGAAGAAGAAGTTCATTCTTATACCCTGCCACCATCTCCCAAACAGGACTCTGGGTGGCTTAAATATGAGACAAAATGCCCATAGACACAAATACAAACAACCCATCAAGAAAAAGCAAGGTTAGAATAAAAACATGCTGTATATACTCGAGTATAAGCCTAGTTTTTCAGCCCTTTTTTTAAGACTGAAAAAGCCCCCCTCGGCTTATACTCGGGTGAGGGTCCTGGTTGGCTTATATTTGGGTCAGCTTATACTCGAGAATATATGGTACATTTATTATTTTTCTCTATTATTATTGGTATTATTACATTTATTATTTTTCTCTATTGTTGTTGCTACTATTACATTTATTTTACTCTATTTGTATTATTATTAATACATTTATTATTTCACTCTGATCTTATATTATTATTATTGCATTTATTATTTTCCTGTATTTATTATTATTATTATTATTATTATTATTATTATTATTATTATTATTATTACATGTATTATTTCACTCTATTATTATTATTAAAAGGATACATAACATTTACATTGAAGAAGATGAGAATAATGATTTGATCAGAGTTGGACAGTCTTATCTTAAATTTGAGCTTGATGCAAATATTCAAAAACATTGAACCTATTGATGCCTCAATTAATGTAATTTTATTGGTATCTATTTTTATTTCTGAAATTTACCACCCTCGGCTTATACTGGAGTCAATGTTTTCCCAGTTTTTTTGTGGTAAAATTAGGTGCCTTGGCTTATATTCGGGTCGGCTTATACTCGAGTATATACGGTAGCTAAAAAATAACCAAACAGCTATAAACATAATTTCAATAAACCATAAGAAGATAAAACAGCCGTGTATCAATACTCAGCGAAATCAGCTGCTATAGTACAATGGGTATGATCGAGATATACAAGGGTCGGGCATGGGTTAGTGCAAGCAGCATAGATAGGGCTGAGTATTGGATAAAGTGGAGAGAGTAGCATATTCTGTGGAACCTAGGGACTGAGCATTTATGACTAGGGACTAGGTGTTGTCAAAAGCAAGCTGAAACAATCAAGTTTTCAGGTCCCTACGAAAGGTGGACAATGTTGGGGCTTGTCTGATTTCCCATGAAAGGGAGTTCCAAAGTTGGGGGGCCACCACCGAGAAGGCCCTCTCTCTCATCTCCACCAACTGCACCTCCCCAGAAGATCTTAGAGCCTGTGCTGTTTCATAGGGGGAGATGCGGTCTCAAAGATAAACAGGACCCGAACCGTTTAAGGCTTTATAGGCCATAACCTGCACTTTGAATTGGGACTGGAAACTTATTGGCAGCCAGTGGAGCTGCTTTAATAGGGGCATTGTGCAGACAGAGAAGCATAATTGCTCTCTCCAGTGATCCTGATTATATTGGAATCCCCATCAGTAGCAAGGAAACAATGATCTCATCTGCACTGGGGTCATTGGGTGGGTGCCAAACCCCCTTTTCCTCACCATTTCCAGTGATATCCATCAAGATTGATGCCCATTCCTTTCCCATTCCTGTCCAGCTGACTAGTGGTCTATGGAAAATATAGGTAGGTTGGTTACCCCAAGGCTTTGCAAACTATATAGAGAGTGGCTAGGGGCCAAAATCAACCTACAAGCTATAGACTGCATATTTTCTTTCTGTATTGATTGTTCCATGTTCCATGTCACTGGGGAGTGAATACTCTTTCGCAATCCTAGAGCAGTTACACTTTGACAAACAAATGAAGCCAAGTTGTATTCTCTTGTCTTTGTGTTTTACCAGATGCTTTCCTGAAATACACAAATGCTAATGTCCTGTATTACTTTAGTGTAGCATAAATATCTGTCAGTTGAGTCATGTTAAGAGATCCCTATACTGAATACCAACATAGTGCTATGAATGTGGATCAATGGACAATATATAACTGATAACTCACTGTGTAATTGCAATGCACTGTGCCCAAAGTCATGGATGCCATGTGTGTTCACATCCTGCTTTGTGAAGGATGTGTCACCACTGCCTTGAATTCCCAAAGTGAGAGAAAGGCAGTATATCAGTATAGATAAAAATTAGCATTCTGTGTCGAAGTGACACATTCATAACCCTGGGTTAAATGCTCTCAAGATCACCTTAACAGCCAGCACCCATGGTGTGCTGGTGAGGGGGTAGTTGACCCAGAGAGACATTAGTTATATATCTGTAAGTAGCTAATGTGAAATATCAGACCATCATCAGCATCATTAGCATTTGGATATATAAAAATTACATATACACAATACTGTTTATGCAAATATTATGCATTGTTCAAAAAATCCTTCAACTTGCACAGCACAGCTTACAACTGTATATGTTGCTAACAAGATGCCAAACTAAATCTACATCAAACTCGGCAAAGCCTAGCAAATGCCTGTTTGCTGCTACTTTAGATGCTTTCAAAAAATCCCAACAAGATTTTTAGTAACTGAGCTTACATGTGCCGTGGCCCCTTTCTATTATACTAGGACAAAGATGAAGAAATGTCTTTTTTGAAATCTGTGTATGAATGGCAAGTGTTTTTACTGTAAAACAATACTTTTCATTTAAAAAACAATCTTGGTGTAAAGCTTCCTTGGTTATGTAAGTATCCTGCTCTGCTACATTCCACTAATAAGCAGATATTTTGGGTTTGCAAGTAAATATTCGCATAATGGCTTCTACACTTTACAACGGTCCCTAAATTGTCCTGCAAAATCAGTCTGAGGGGTCCAAAGTGTGCTCCCAATAACCTAACTTATTTCTGATATTGATGGATAGTACAGATCAGTTTGCTCAATCCAATTGTTAATCAAACCAAGGGACTATCACTAGATTCCATCCTTCTCTCTGTGTTTGTGTACATAATGACACACAATAGCACAGTCCTGTTGGACTTTTTAACAGTTTATAAACACATTTAAAGTTAAAATATTAAAATAAATTTTAAATTCTTTTCAAACCTTAAAAACAGCATCACACCGTATTAATATTGGATACCAGGGACAGGGTAAGTGTATGTACCTTTTAAAGTCATAGTACCATAATAGGTCTGAATATGTAGTGCAATTGTGTATGTTTGTTCAGTAATAAGTCACTGAGTTCAATTGCAAACAGTTTTCATTTGGCTCTAGATGAAACCTGGAATATTTTGTGTATATATGAATCTGCTCCGAGATAGACTGGGGATTTTTTACCCAGTTGCTGTCCTGTATTTTGTTGGTTCCAAAATGATTTTTTTTACTATTCATTGGCCCCAGAGAACCATTCTCAACAAGTTCATTTTTCTCTTTGTATTTTATTCTCCCCCACACCCCACTTTTTCACTGTTGTAATATGTTTTTACTTTCTCATATTTCTGAGCTGCTGGGAGAAAAAAGCCTTCGGCAAAGCTGAAAATGCATTTTCAATAAAACCAGCTAGTTCTTTCTCTCTCTTTCCCTCTGGTTCTATGGATCCAATGATTATGCTTTTGTACCAGTATAGTCAAGGCCAGACTTTTAAAACTGTAGAAAATGCAACCACTTTTTCATAAGTGACAGAGCCAAGTGGTTCCTTAACAGAATGATTTCTTTAGCTTTCAGGAGAATTAAAGAAATGAAAGCTTTGGTGAACTTTTCACCATGGGCTAACTGAGCTGAACAATTGCCTGTAAACTCGGGAAGCTGAGATGTTGCTTGGATGGCTCAAAGGCTTTATGCAGTGGATTATTTGCCTCTTTCATCCTAGGTCACTGGTTCAACTCTTGACCACTGGTATTTGTTCTATGAGAAATCTGTGGCATATAATCCTTGCAACCCGGATTTCCCCTGACTGGATGAGTGGTTGTAATCTCAAGGACTGGCTTGCCAGAGTGGGAAAGAACAGAGTATTTGTACCATGTAATGACAAATATTTTGGGACAGAGCACCTGCTTTCTGTGACAGAGCTTTCTGTGACAGAGCACCTGCTTTCATTTGGAAATTTCCCATTTCAGTCCCTCGTGTCTCCACTATACCATGTGCTAGGAATAATCTATGCCTGCCATCTGCCTTGTCCTAAAAGACAGTGGCTAGGGATATACTTCTTCACTAAATTTCTTCTCTAAGAAAGCATTCTCTAAGAAATAGTATCCTTTTTAGCAACTTTCTTTTATCCACAGGAAAGTCTTGAAAACCACAGTTTTTGAATGCTTTTCACAATTTGGGATTTATTTTGTGCAAAATGTGAATGCTCTTAATAAAAAAATAAAAAATAAAACTCAACCATGTGCAAAGTTTCCATGGAATAAGTTTCCAATTACAGTTCTTCCTGTGTAGTAAAAAGGATTTATACACAGACATATTTTTTGCATGCAGAAAATCTTGTATAGAAAAGTTTGTCCATTGGCCTCATCTACACTGCCATATAATGGAGCTTGAAACTGCATTATATGGTCAGTGTAGACTCATATAGGGCCCCTGGTGGTGGCGCAGTGTGTTAAAGCGCTGTGCTGCTGAAATTGCAGACTGAAAGGTCCCAGGTTCAAATCCTGGGAGCGAAATAAGCACCCGCTGTTAGCCCCAGCTCCTGCCAACCTAGCAGTTCGAAAACATGCCAATGTGAGTAGATCAATAGGTACCGCTCTGGCGGGAAGGTAACGGCGCTCCATGCAGTCATGCTTGTCACATGACCTTGGAGGTGTCTATGGACAATGCCGGCTCTTCAGCTTAGAAATGGAGATGAGCACCAACCCCCAGAGTCAGTCAGGACTGGACTTAACCTCAGGGGAAAACCTTTACCTTTTACCTAGACTCATATAATGCAATTTAACTGCATTGAACTGTGGGCACTTCCACACATACACATAATGTGGCTTGAACTGGCATTAAAAATGCCAGACCGGGCCATATTGTGGCCGCACAAGTCTGGCCTATGCCTTATCAGTAGTAGAGGGCAATTCATACTACTCAGCCATGTTGACATTGGTTAAGCATGACTGGGCATGGGCACAGCCTCCCTACCTTTTGTGCACCCAGTTTCTCCCACAAAATGATAAAAATAACTTCTAACCTTCGCAGTGGGTTCTTTAGCTTCTGGATTTGTGTCAGCAAGACACTTTGGAAGCTTTGGAGCAGGAAGTGCCCTCCCACAAAGCTCTGTCATGTCATCAGCAATGCAGATATAGGAGCTACAGAGCCTGCGGTGAAAGGTAAGGAATTATTCCAGGCATTTTGTTGGCCAAACAGGGTGCAGGGAGGATAGGGAGGCTGTGCCATCCCACCTCCCTGGGCTGCCTGTGCCTGGGAAGTGAAAGATGACTGTGGGGATGGCGTCATCTTTAGCACATAGTGATCCCAGACACCACTGCAAGAGCACCTGCAAAGGTTCAGATCTTCTTGGTGCTTTTTAAAACCTGGGATAAATGTGGATTAAAAGGCTTATCCTGGGTTAAAATGGGGAAAATTTACCATCCTAGAATGCTCCCCGGCTCCCGATTGGGGGTGAGGTCTCTGCTGGAAGTCACATGACATCGTGTGATGGCTAGCATGGGGCTCCATCTCCAAGACAGAGTGGAAGTATCCTAGGACACTAAAATTGTCCTGTCTGATGATGTCCTTAGACTACAACTCTGGAAACCATGGATTCATTTCCTGCTTGTCAATGGAAACCCACAGAGGGAACTTGGGTCAATAACAAACTTTCACAAAGCCCCAGAAAGCCCTCAGATAAGTTTGCCTTAGTGTCATCATAAGTCAGAAGTGACTTGAAACCACGTGACAACTGAAAGTCTGAACTGTGTAGAGTCTCATCAATCCAGGTTCTCCGGATCAGGGTTTCTTGATTCTTGGGAAACATTTTCCCAACGTTTTCGGATCTCATATGAGTAAAAGCAGTTTATACTCTGCTGATCCTATTTAAGCTCACCCACATACATGATCACCAACATTTTCTGTGAAAGCAAATGCTATCATTCAGTGGTGCACTATGTAAGGCCATGCTTTCTCCTGTTTTTTTCCTGAATCCCCCAGCAGTCATTATCATTAGACATTTGATATTATGGGAAAGAAATAAAAAGTTCTAAATGAATTTCTACATATTTTCCTCAATGCTGCTCTCGACTTGCTTTTTCCCCTAAGGTAAAAAGATCTCTTAAAAGCCCAAACATTGTAACTTTTCCTTTTAAAAGATTGCTCTAGTACGTTGACCATTATTGTTGCCCTTTTCGTTAACTTTTCTAGCTCTGCAGTATCTTTCAAGTAGAGCCATAAAGTCTTAGGAAAAGAATACTTCTTTTGGACTAGCGAATTCAACCAGCATGAATAGTCTGTCAACACTCCATAGATTTGTGCAAAATTGACAGTTCTATTTACAGTTCTCTTTTTTAATGATCCCAACATGCAATTTCCTAGTTTCACAGCAGCTACACATAAAGTCAATATTTGCACCCCAAGATCCCTTTCCTGGAAATACCACATCTCTCTGTGAACAAGGTTTAAGTGCTTAGTTATAGATTTAGCCTATGCTTCCAGGAACATCGTTATAACAAAGTCTGATGGAACTGGGAGTGTGGAGTAACTTCAATTAATATTTGGCATCATAAATAACATATTTATCGTTACACCAGTGACCTGCAGACTAACTTGATACATAGCACCCCTAATCCAGCAGAGTTTGGTAAAGCTACTGGTTTTTTTTAGATTTGTTGTATTTATTTATTTATTTATTTATTTATTTATTTATTTCCATCATTTATATGCCGCCCTTCTCACCCGAAGGGACTCAGGGCGGCTCACAATACAGTAGAAAAATAAAACATAGCAATATAAAACAATCAATTTAAAACAATCCCATAAATACATTTAAAACAGTATAATAAAATACTTAATCCATTCGTCCACATAAACCTTGTAGTTGTGTTATAGTCATTTCCAGGTTATGGACACCCTAAAGCAAACCTATCATGGGTTTTTCTAGGTCTAAGAGTATGTGACTAACTACTAACCCATTGCATTTCCATTGAGCAGGGAATGGAATTTTGTTTTTCAAAGTTGTAGTACAACACTTAAACCACTAGTTGTTATTTTAAAGTTTCCTGAATCTCCAGCATGGCCTATGGACAAATTTTCTGGGAGATTTACTCCAAAAAAGTAACTTTACCAAGCTCTTTATTCAAGCTGTCATAAATTGTATCAGTGGGAAACATATGAAGATAAATTATAATTCACATTTTGGTGAGCACAGTTATACTCTTTCCTATAGTGGTCCCTTACAATTCCTCTTCAGAATTTTCTGCTCATCTGTGGAAAGATGTGGGTGGGGATGGGACAGCAACTCAGTGTAAGAATTTTGTTCCATACCATTTTTATATGACTATCAACATCCAAAAATATTCTTTGGTTGGGCAGAAGGAACTGTCAGTGCTTTCAGTCCACTTGATGCCCTTTTAGGCAGCATTTTTAAAAGGAAATATGCATTGAACTTGCTAGTTATCTAACATATCCAGGTGAAGCTGTGCTGACTTAGTGGTTGTTTAAGCAACACAAAGTATATGTAGAATGTTACCTTCCTTTATAGGAAGATCTTCAAAAGATCTTCAAAGATAACCTTCTTTTCTTCCACTCTTCATCACTTCATAAGACTTCAAAGTATTATATGGAAAAGAAAGTATTGGAGCAGATGAGGGATAACAAACTGAAAATTAATCCAGAAAAGGCCTTTTCATCCCAGCGTACCCTAGTTTACCTATCTGTAGAAAGGTGACCTCAAAACTGTGACAAGCGCCAAATAATAATGGTGTTACACAATTCACAATGTATTGTACAAAAGCCCTTTATGATATTTTTTTTGCAAAACTCATGTGCAATGTGGGAACAAAAAATATGATAGCGGTTTACCTTTTTTGATGGGATATCTCAGTGGGGTTGAGACATCTTTCTAAGAAGGAGAAAACGTTGAGACACCTTTCTAAGAAGGAGAAAATCTGACAAAATATCCTTTACTTCAGCTTCACCCTTTATCAAGATATCTGTGGATGTGAGGATCAAAAGATCTAACATGAGTAGTCAGTGTGCTTCCTGAAGGGCATATTCTCTTTCTCTTTCAGCAACTCTTCTGCCAAAACCACAAATGAGTGTTTAACTCTGAATGATCTGAGAATACAATTTGCAGGTATGAGCAGGCAGGAGGAGATGTTTCAAAGAAATCGTATTGCGTTTCCTCAATAGTACTTCTGGGTGAACTCTGGATGGTGGCCATCCCAGCTCAGAACTCTTCAATGTGAATTGACTTTTAAAACACTTCCCAGGACATATCAACTTGGACCTGGGCACTGAGCCGGGATAGGAAAGGATTTCACTGGAAAATGAACTGTGATCTTTTAATGTGATAGTTTAGTTCATTAACCCACCAATACCACCTATACAAATCTTTTGAGCTTGAAGGGCAAAGCACTGAATCACTTTACACTACACATTACCATGAGTTACTGTCAAGCACCAGGGACTTTTTCCTAAACTCTAATAGCACTGCCAAAATTGTGTACGTGCAAAGGGGGGGGGGGAGTTTGCGTGGACTTATCCCATCTGAAATAAACATGAGGACTCCTCCTATTAACAAAAAAGATCAATAGTGTTATACAAGGGCATCAGTCATGCTATTGTCAGAGGTGGCGCATTGCAGCATGTAAGCTGAGACCCTGCTGCTGGGCACTTAAGGTTTTCTGTGCCACAATATCGAAAAGAAACTCATGAATATCAGAGTGTTTTTGTTTTCAGGTTCACAGAGGCAAAGATAAGATAAGGTTAGGGGGGATTTCATACTGGCCAGATTAACAGTTGAGCTTGACATGTTATTCACTATCAGTCAAAAATGTCATTCTGCTGATAATATTTAAGGGAAAGGTAAAGGTTTTCCCCTGACGTTAAGTCCAGTCATGTCTGACTCTGGAGGTTGGTGCTCATCTCCATTTCTAAACCGAAGAGCCGGCATTGTCCGTAGACACTTCTAAGGTCATGTGGCCGGCATGACTGCATGGCGTGCTGTTACCTTCCCGCCGGAGCGGTACCTATTGATCTACTCACATTGGCATGTTTTCGAACTGCTAGGTTGGCAGAAGCTGGAGCTAACAGCAGCCGCTCCCGCCGCTCCCGGGGTTTGAACCTGGGACCTTTCGGTCTACAAGTTCAGCAGCTTAGTGCTTTAACACACTTCGCCACCGGGGCATAATTTCTAAAGTCTATTTGTAGAAGGATGGGCGACAATCTATTTATTTCGGGGGGGGGGGGGGTTGGTAAAAAATGACCCATTTTCTTATTTCAGTTATCCAACATAAACAGGCTGGCAGAACGTTGGATAAGTGAATATGTTGGATAATAAGGAGAGATCATGGAAAAGTCTATTAAACATCAAATTAGGTTATGATTTTACAAATTAAGCACCAAAACATCATGTTATACAACAAATTTGACAGAAAAAGCAGTTCAATACGCAGTAATGCTATGTAGTAATTACTGTATTTACGAATTTAGCACCAAAATATCATCATGTATTGAAAACATTGACTACAAAAATGCGTTGGATAATCCAGAATGTTGGATAAGCGAGTGTTGGATAAGTGAGACTCTACTGTATATTCATCCATCCAAGTCCAGACCTTTGGGTATTTCACTTTTAAGTCTCATTGAAAACCACTGTTGATTCAACCACAGTCATACTGAATTGAGCTGGCCAACTCCTCATTCATTACACAGTGATTCTAATTTAATTGCCATGCCTATATTGTATGGAATTCTGCAGTTTGTAGTCTGGTGTGGAGAACTAGAGATGTCTAACTCCTCCTTAAATTGCAAATCCTGTGCCAGTAGAATTGGAATCATAATATTGTTAGGGAATCTTAACAGTAGGCCCTCCACATTTGTGGGTTTGACTTTCATGGATTTGATTAAAATATTCTCTCTAGAATCTCTTGGTCATACAGTGCCATTCTATGGTCAGCTTCTACTGCGGGTTGCCCAATGTCCATAGAGTCACACTGGAGTCATGGTTTTATATGCTATTTGTTTCATTCAATGTGTGTTTTATTTTAGATGTATTTTTTGTTTTATGTTTTTAGTCACTTTGTGCCAGATGTAAGACACTTCAGGGAGATGGTGGTGGGATACAACAACAACAACAACAACAACAACAACAACAACAACAACAGAGGAAATAGAGGTTCCTAAAGAGAACACAATTTTAGGAATCTGTAGGTTCTCCCACTGAAGTTGCCCATAGTTGTGCAAGAAGACTTAGGGATTCCTAGAAAGGTGTTTTCTCCAGTTTATAAAAAGTATTTCATCATTTTCCCACCTTCATGGGGCTCCTGAGCTCCTAACCGCTGTGAATATGGATGTCTATAGTGCAAAAGGATTTTTGGATTCTGTAAGAGGTTGCCTTGATAGTTAAAGTGGAATATAGTGCCATAATCATGTCATGTGAAAGGTCCCTTGGTCTTGCAATATGAATGGGTGATAAAAAGGTAAAGGCTTTCCCCTGACATTAAGTCTAATAATCATGTCTGACTCTGGGGGTTGGTGCTCATCTCCATTTCTAAGCCAAAGAGCCGGCGTGGTCCGTAGACACCTCCAAGGTCATGTGGCCGGCATAACTGCATGGAGCACCATTACCCTCCCACTGAAATGATACCTATTGATCTATTCACATTTGCATGTTTTCGAACTGCTAGGTTGGCAGAAGCTGGGGCTAACAGTGGGAGCTCACCCCACTCCCCAGATTTTAACTGCTGACCTTTTGGTCAGCATGTTCAGCAGCTCAGCAGTTTAACCCATTGCATCACCGGGGGCTCCGGTGATAGCTGATTGAAAACAGTGTGGAGTAGAGGAAGGAGTTGTTTATACATTTTTAAGTTAATACAAATATTTAAGTCTTTCCACCTCTCTTGTATTGGCAAGATTCACAGTAGTCTTTCTCTGAAGAGGATGTAAGCAGATTAACAGTAAATGAAAGGGATCAGGGCCATTTGAGTCTGCAGTGTCCTTCAAAATGCTCACAAACAAAACCATGCCAAGATTGGATAGCCCTTGTAGTTTCTTCCAACTTAATGTTTCAAGGATTCGATGAATTGAATCGACCTCCATAAAGCCCCGATATAATGATGAGGTTATGAAATGTGCATGAAAGCTAGTCTCCCAGTTCAACTCAGTAATAAAATATACTGTGGAAAAAAAAGCCAAAGTCAATTCAAGGATTCATTACATAGTTATCAATATATAATTTATCTTCTGGGCTGTGATTTTAAAGTAGTTTGGGATCTCAATTTTGTCCCCATCAATGCCCATAGAGTATATAAGCTAATACCTATGTAGTTTAAGTCTAGATCTGGAAGAAAAGTTATGTCTTGTGATTCTCCCTAATTATTATTTCACTGTAAAAGGAGGGAAATGCATCTCTTTTTTGTCATGATAACTGACTAATTTATGCCTTACATTTTTCATTGTCTTTGAATAATGCAGACAATGAAGTGAGAAAATTATGCTTGATTAAATTAGATCCCTTGAGAGCAGAATAGAAGATCAGCTCTGGAGCAAGGCAGATGGCTTTAGTCTTATTCTTGACATTCCTAATACTTTGTTCCAGGCCCTGCTTGGTTACCTATTATGTACCATAGAGTTACACACTATAGTTTCTAAATATCTGATTACAGCTACAATATGATGCACATTTTCTTAGGATGGAATAGGTCCTGTTGAAATCAGCAGGGTTTACTTGTCCAAAAATGCATGTGACATCATACTTGCTGCCTAAAGGATGAGAAACAAGTGATCAAACAATTAAAGCAACTTCCCAGGGAGAAAAGAAAATCAATGTCAGTGACTGCTGAGCTTCAGAAAAAGAAATAAAATACAGAGGGGTGCAATATAATTGTAGAGACCATTATTTAGATATGGTGTGGAGAAATTGGGGGGGGGGGGTGATGGTTCCCCCTCCCCTATAATCACACTAGAAACAGACAGCATTCTGCAATTAGGTCAGATTACAACTGTATCTACACTGGAATTAATGCAGTTTAACATTGTGATGTCTCAGGCACCTTTGGCCCCTGACCCCACAGCCATTGCTGACCAAATTGAAGAGGACTTGGGTTTTTTCCCAAGTGAACAGGATTCAGTTCCTTTCCAGATGCCTTCTATTGACATTTCTGTGCCAGAGCCAATTAAGTCTAGATCTGGAAGAAAAGTTATGTCTTGTGATTCTCCCTAATTATTATTTCACTGTAAAAGGAGGGAAATGCATCTCTTTTTTGTCATGATAACCTTGAGAAGGAGCTGGCTCTTCCCGGCTCTCCAGAGGGGTTACCGTTCGATAGAAGGGCCTTTTTGAAAACCGACTGCTCTCAAAGGCAAAGTTTAAGGAGAAGTGTCAGATTAGCAGAGCGAGGCGATTGTGGCTAAACCCAGTTCTCTTGGGAAGAATTAGGGAGGTAGGCACCTGGCATGATGTTTTGGAGGCTCAGTTCTCTTGGGAAGTTTTGGGGGGTTTAACACCTGGTTGGGGTAGCTGTGAACTTCATTAAAAGTGGTGCGCGGAGAATCTTCTGTGCGGTGTCAACTTAACTTTGGGCTAAGAAGTAGCATCACCTCTCATTCCTGATTTTCCAAGCGGCCTGACTCTGGAGTAGACCGGGTGTTGGTTTACCTTCTTGCCATGATGGGACTGCGTTTCAGCTCCTGAACTTACAACTTGCCTTGCCTTGAAACTTGCCTTGAAACCCTGTTTAGAACATTTCTTCTAAAGGACTCTTCTTGCTCTCTGCTTATTTCCCCACTCAAAACTTAGGCGGAGTGTGTGTTTCGGAACCATAGCTCAATGGTTCTCACAGCATTGAGCTACCATAGCTCAATGCTGTGGCACCAGCTCTATTTCAGAAAGCAACAACAACAACAACAACATATTTGTACACTGCTCTATCTCCCTGAAGGGATTCAGGCAGTTTCCAACATAGGTAAAACATTCAATTACCAACACAAAAACATACAACACAACCATAATAAGACATCAGCATAATTACTATGACACAACATACTCATATAGAATTAAAACCAGTTCAATGCTGATCCACTGGGTGAAGTTCAACTACCAATGAACACAATTCCAGGGAGGACAAGTCTAAAGATCTCATAAAATTCCTATTAATCCATAGTATGGCAGTTAAAGTGGGGTCAAATGCATTAATTCTACAATGCAATCCAATCCTAGGACACCAGGTTTAAAATGCACACATAGTCATGGAAGCCCACTGGATGACCTTGGACAAACCACTCTCTCTCTCTCTCAACCTCAGAGGAAGGCAATGGCACATCTCCTCTGAATTAATTACATCAAGAAATCCCATTATAGGTACATCATAAACCATTAATGTTTTGAAGGCATGCAGCAGCAGGAGCAACGACAAAGAATTGGTAAAAGATTTAAAATAGATCAAACACAGTAGTCTTTCGAGAGCATAGGATGAAGAATGAAGTGATGGTCTCCAATGTGGACAACTGTTCAAGCCATTATACCAGTGGTTCTCAACCTGAGGTCCCCAGATGTTTTTGGCCTACAACTCCCAGAAATCCCAGCCAGTTTACTAGCTGTTAAGATTTCTGGGAGTTGAAGGCCAAAAACATCTGGGGACTCCAGCTTGAGAACCACTGAATTATACCTTTTTAGTTGAAAGACCACCTATTTAAATTCTTTCCCACATTAAGCTAAGCAAATCAAAGCATCTACCATGTTGAAAGAGCCTATGCTTACAGGGAGCGGTCTACCCCCCTGTTTAAGGAGCTCCACTGGCTGCCGTTTATTTTCCGGACCCAAGTCAAGGTGCAGGTGATGACCTACAAAGCCCTGAACGGTTTGGGACCTGCCTACCTTTGTGACCGCATATCCCTCTATGAACCCACACGATTTCTTCGTTCGTCGGGGGAGGCCCTCCTCTCGCTTCCGCCGCCGTCACAAACGCGGTTGGTGGGGACGAGGGAGAGGGCCTTCACTGTGGTGGCCCCCCGGCTCTGGAACGCACTCCCAAGGGAAATTCGGCTAGCTGCCACCTTGGAAGGGTTTAGGAAAAGCCTGAAAACTTGGCTGTTTACACAGGCTTTTGAATAAGTACCACCCTCTGAATGTTGAATTCTTGTATAAATGTTTATCCTTGATAGGTTTCATCCACATGGGTAATTTCTCTATATAGCCTCAGGGTTCAACTCACTTTTGGGTTCTCCCCCATATTCTTACAGCACTTTTAACTTCCTTTTTACAAATCTCACTTAGTGCACTTTGATCAGCCCATCCTTATGTTTTATTGCTGCGTTTTAACTTTGTCTTATTAATGGTTGATTTTAATTGTATGTTTTAATTTTTCATTCATGCATTTTCAGTATTTGATGTTTTATGTATGTATACTTGTTTTGTATTTGTAAGCCGCCCTGAGTCCCTGCGGGGAGATAGAGTACAAGAATAAAATTATTATTATTATTATTATTATTATTATTATTATTATTATTATTATTATTATTATTATTACGCTTTGGGGAGGTGATGTTGTGCTTTTGTATCATGTAATTTCTGTTTTTAACTATTAGTTTGCCGCTTTGAGTCTCACCCATGGAAGAAAAGCAGGATAAAAACAAATAAATAAATAAATAATATGCTAGAACTATCTTTTCTGGGAAACAACATTTCATAGGTAAAAAATATTATGGAGCTTTCAAGATATGTAAATAACAATAAAACTATTTTTATCCCACCCTATCTCCCCGAGGAGACCCAGGGTAGTAAATCCTTCTTCAGATTATGCCCTCCTCCCGGGATAATGCCAAGAGCACAGCCCGAGGATCAGGGGAGGAGAATGGAAAGGAGGATCGGGGCAGTCAGTATGGGGGAGGAAGGCACTCAGAAGCTGAGAGCCCTCTGAAGCACTCTCAGCCACTGTATGTCTCACTGTTATATCCCAGCTGCCTTTGGGTGCTGAACCTGGTTCAGAAATGAACTTTGACCAGGATGAAGCTTATTCTGACATTTCACCCAGTTTTCCTTCAAGTTCCTTCCAATTACAGACCCCAGCTGTGGATAGCTCCGAGGCTTCCTTAATTGGGAGAGATACTGATAACACTACTCCCGTGGAAGAATCAGATGTTTCAAGCTCCCCAGGGAATGTATCGTTTAACAGAAGACAGTCTTTCCAGCAACAAAGATCCCAGACACAGCAGCTTCGCAGGAGTCAGCGATTGGCTGCTAAAGCAGATACTGGATAGCAGATTGCTTTGGGAACATTTGGGGAGTTTGGTTCCCTTCACTGTTATTAGATCTAACTTCTATAAAAGTGTCTTGCACTGTGAACTTCTTGTGGTGTCAACGTAGCAACTTCATCTTTTCCAGTTCCTTGATTTCTCCAAGCCGAGTTTGCTGTTTCCTGGCGGCCAAGCCGAGCCGCGACTCCCGTTTTTAATCCGGAGTGAATTCATGTCCTTGCCTTGTTCCTGAATCCAGTTTGCTTTTAGCCTCATCTTTTGCCTGCCATGTAACCCAAGACTTTTCCGTGACTTTGGACTTCATTGTTTACTCCTGCTTCCTTGTTGCTTTCCCCGCTCAAGAACTTTTCAGCAGTTTTGAGCGTGTTTCCGTTTCTGGACTTTGGACAATAATATTGGACATATCTCTTCAACGCTTTGGACTATTTCATACCATTCCTTAAAGGACTATTGCTCACCGATCCCTTCCACTTATTCTTTCCTGAATTTATTATTGTTTTAATAAAGATATTATATGATTATTGGTCTTTGTGGGTTTCCAGTGTTCAAGCTGCCTTGGGGTGTTACACTCACCCTCCTTATGGCATAAGGATGGTATGAGCAACCCCATCCTTATGCCAAGAGGATGGCTCGAGGAAGGCACGCGGCGGATGAGACCCCTCTGGAGCACACTCAGCCACCACCTGTCTCGCCCTCCTCCCGGCATAATGCCTAGAGCACAGCCCGAGTATTGGGGGAGGAGGATGGGAAGGAGGATCGGGGCAGTCGCATGTCTCAGCTTCCTCACAGCATAAAGACAGGTCGAGCAGCCCCATCCTTATGCGGGGAGGACAACCTGAGGATGACTCAGGCCCTGCCCTGCCCCTTCATGGCCCTGTCCTTTCCTGGGCCCTCCCTACCTAGCATGTTCCTGGCCCTTCTCCCTACTGGCCCAGCTCTCCCATCCGGGCCCACAATGCAGCCCCAAGGCGAAAAAGTTTGCCCATGCCTGCTATAAATCATAAGGGCGGGATGCCGAGTTTGATAACAGCTTAACCTTAGGATCACCATAAATCAGAAGCAACTTGAAGATGCACAGCAGCAGTGTACTCCAAGATGTTAAGAAGGGGTAATCCACTAATCCTTAGAGGTAAGTTGGTTTCAAATGTGCCTAGAAAACAGTTATCACAGCAAAACAGCCAGATCTTTTTAAACAACATACTCAGATCAACACTGCAAATTGGCTACATTATAGATAGCACTATTCTTTTGAAACAGGGATTTAAGACTCATTGATTCCACATGCAGTCTCTTCATTTAAACACTCTCAAGAAGGGCCCATTCATTGCAAAGAAAAATCTGATCAGTGCCAGAAGATGAGAGTGTATTTTAGCTGCTTGCTAATAGTGGTCTTTAGTCACAACTTGCAGCAAATATGGCTGATTGAGCTGTTTGCCACAATTAATTTAACCAATTAATTTAAGCTCACCAAGAGAAAATAACTTTCAGGAATGTATTTATTTGTAGTTGGCTGTATAAACATGTGGCTAGCTGGGGATATGCCACGGAGCACTTGCTGTTTAATGGTCATTCATTATTTACTGTCTGTTGTTTGGGCTCAGTGATGTACCACTACAGCCATATGCTTAGCCCTGGATGCCTTTCCCCTCTCTCATAGCCTCTGACATTTTATCAGCTGCGAGGCAGTTGGAAATATCCCCTCTGTTGCTCTATTTCTGTCCCTTCTGTTAAAACGGTCCTGGGAAGAAACAAATACATCAAACATTAAAGGTAAAAGCAGCTGAAGTATTGTGTCACTTGTATTACCTTGATACGGCTCATTTAAGAGATGAGGAGAACTGCAGTGAAAAGTAAGGTTAAAAAAGTAGGAGAAAAACAGTCATGTTTTGCGAACCAGACAGGTTTTTATAGCATTGAGCAATGGCAATTAAAGGGGTATCAAACTGCATTGATTCTACAATGTAGAGCTAGCCTCAGTCTCTAAAAAGAGCTTAGACAGTAGATACATTTGTGGAGGACAATGTACAGTTGTCAAGGAGAGAACCCTAACAAGATCAAGCAATTCTTCTCCTGTCTACCCCTTTCCCCTTGGGTTTATCATCTGTAGAAATTAGTTGGGTGAATGCTGTGTTGTATGACTATTGGGAGTCAAGAGGCTGGTAACTGCAGAAACATTATTAATATAAGTTGTTGTGTATATTTATCTGCTTTCTGTAACACGATTGTTGTGCTAACATCATAAGGCCTAAATCTCATTGTTACTCCCACTGCAGTTTGTTGATGTTTTCAACATATAGTGGTTCTAAGTGTTGTCTGGGGTGGACACAGTATGTGATTCAACCAAAGTCACACAGTAGGCTTCTGTGGCTGAGCAAGAAAATGAACCCATCTCTGGAGTCATAGTCCAATATGCTAACCAATATACTACTAGAAGAGACACATTGAATCAATTGGATTTATCTATGTATTGAGACATCATTCAACTAGAGATTTAATTGATCTATTTAAATTGAGGCAAACTAACAGGGCCCCAGTGGCGAAGTGCGTTAAAGTGCTGAGCTGCTGAACTTGCAGACCGAAAGGTCCCAGGTTCAAACCCCGGGAGCGGCGTGAGCGGGCGCTGTTAGCTCCAGCTCCTGCCAACCTATCAGTTTGAAAACTATTTATTGCTGGCCTTCGTGACAGAATGTAAGCCGCTCTGAGTCCCCTCGGGGAGAAGGGCGGGGTATAAATGCATGTAATAAATAAATAAATAAATAAATAAAACATGCAAATGTGAGTAGATCAATAGGTACCGCTCCGGCGGGAAGGTAACGGCGCTCCATGCAGTCATGCTGGTCACATGACCTTGGAGGTGTCTATGGACAACACCTGCTCATCGGCTTAGAAATGGAGATGAGCACCAACTCCCAGAGTCAGACATGACTGGACTTAACGTCAGGGGAAACCTTTACCTTTACTAACAGGATTCCAGACCATATATGGGAATGGCATAATTCATTCCTTAGCCCCTTGCATATGTGGACTCAGCACATAGCTGGTTTTCCCATAAGGCATGCTGAATTCCCTATCTCAATGGGGGGGGGGGGGGATAAAAGGAGTGACAAATTGATTTTTGCTCCTCTCACCATGCATATACATTTGCTTTAATGAAGCAGGTACTTGAACAATTTCTCACTCCCATTAGAGTTGGGATGGCCCATGTTCTACCTTAGGTGAAAGAACACCTTGTACTTCCACTGATATGAGATGATTATAAGATTGTTTTATTTCCTTCAATTAAAGAATAGAAAAAAACACAGATAGATCTTCCGTTAGAAGTAATTGGTTATTTTATTTATTTTATTTTATTTACAACATTTATATCCCGCCCTTCTCACCTGAAGGGACTCAGGGCGGCATACAAATTGGCAACAATTCAATGCCTACACATAATTAAAACAGCAATGAAAATCCAATAAAACAATTAAAACAGGTTAGCTAATGAACCATGTGTATATGCACAATCCAAAGGCAGTCAAAATGAGGAGAAAGAATGAGGAAAGAGAGCTCCAAAGAAAACCATATACTGATCTCTTTAGAGCCTCATCACAAAGGCCAGACAAAGCATCCCATGTCACCTGGCTTTGGCAAGAAAAGAGAGAGGCAACAGGGCAAACCTGTCACCCTACATGCAGCTCCCTCTCAGCTATGCTTTCCCCATCACACATGGAGAGTGCCATCCTTCTGCTGAGGATCTGTGTTGTGAGGAAAACATCCAACAATGCTTCCACCCCGGTTGGGACTTGGGCCTCCTCCAGAAGTCACAAAACACCTTGTGATGGTGTGGAGCTCTGTCCCCAAGACAGGGTGGAAGCATCCTAGAATGCTGTTTCAGGGAAGTGTGATAAGGTCGTAAATTAAAGGAGGGTACAATGTGCTGACAGTTGTGGTCCCTTGTTCCAATTTTTCTGGATATTTGCTTCAGGAGTGATTCACATTTAAAACAGGGTGGTTTGAGGTTGCCCACTTCCTAAATGTAATATGACAGTTGACATAGGTTATAACCACAAGGAAAATAAATAGAGATCACAAAATGCTTTCCAGTCTGTATAAACCATAGCTGAAGATAACGGGTAGCCACTAACAAGAAGTTCACCCACAAATGCTAAGTTGACCATGCAGCTCAATACAATGGGACCACAATCTCATATGTTTGTTTAGCAGTTAAGTAGCAGGGGCCACAACTTCACCAATTTCTCTCTTGTACATGCCAACAGTGTCACCAGATATAAATGTGGATGAACAATTGCTATGAACTTCTGTTTAGTTTAATGGGGTAGAAAGAAAGGTCATCTGATATGACTATAAATGCCATTTCTTGCTGTCAAAACAGAAGATATATCCAAGACAATTGAGCCACAATCATGACTTAGAAAGCACACACTTGTCTTGACTAACCTAGTGAAGAGTTAAGAAGAATGTAATGGGATCTATCAGTAGATTTCTGGTTGATTCACATCAACCAGATGCAAATCAAGATTTCTAATTTCCAGTTTAAAAAAAAAGAAAGGAAGGAAGGAAAAATACTGCTAATCTAAAACCATGAAATGCTGAAAAATAACCCTTAGGAACAATCTAAGGATGGATTTGTAGAAAAGCATGGTTGCAGGGATCATCATTTTGAGCTGCATGGACTCATGGCTAGATGTTAGTCTGAATTTGAAAGGGGTTATCAAAGGTAGCAAATCCTGCCCCACAAATAGGTTCAGAACATCCAATTGCTCTTTTAAAGTTTGGACAAAATTTATTTCCCAAATTTATTTCCCATACACATATCCTGCCCTTCTCACCCCGAAGGGGATTCAGGGCAGCCTCACAACCGGCAGCAATTTGATACCAGACATAAAAATTCCAAAAATACAATTATAATTAAAATCAAAGATTAAAACATAAATTACTAAAACAACAATTAAAATCACACAAGTTTAAAATCATAGTCTAGAATCAGTCCATTAGTCAATACTTTAAATAGTTCTCTATTATATCACTGTTATAATTATTGCTCAAATGTTTGGTCCCGGAGCAATTGTCTTATTCAATGACATGGGAGCTTCCATCCTGTAATTCAAAACCTGCACATCAGAACCTACAATCAGTGTTTAGTCTACCTACAATAAATGCAATGTGGGAGGAAAGACAAGGAGTTCTCAGAGTACATTGTTTTCCTCAAAAAGCTCTCCAAGAAACTCATCATTATCAAGCCAATTCCAAACTAAGCCCAGGGAAGTTTTTCCATCACTAATCTGTGTTTAACTTTATGCATTTCTGGTTAGTAAAATAAGATATTTCATATAAGAAGAATGTTGTCATTTCTGAATATCCAAGCCATTGTTTTCTTAGCAATTTAATCTGTCATAAGCATAAATCCCACCGTGGCAAATGTATTATAAGCAAGAATTCTGTGACATTTTTATCACAGCTTCTACAAAACATTTTATCATAATATGCTCCAGGTATTATCCAAATTAAATATGTGTTCGTCTCAGATGCCCGTTGTGTATTTGTAATTGCCCCATTCTGTATATTTAAAAGGTAACCTTTTCCTCATAAATTCAGTAAAATAACTTTTTCTCAGCCAAAGAAAAGAGATATTTAACCCCAGAGTGGCAAAGCTTTCTCACAGTGTCTTTTCTCCCTCTTGTGGAACACATTATTTTATTTTTGGAGTGTTGAAAAATAGGAAAACATCGAAGCAAATTGATTAAAAGCCTCCAAATGTCGCAGCATAATGCACAGCGCCTTCCTTTAACAATACTGAAAGCAAGGAAATTAAACTCCTAACGTATATTAAGGACTTTATCACATGGGACAGGCAAACTAGCATTGCGGCTGGACTATACCTTTGGTGATAATCCCTATCACACTATACTGTGTGCTTGTCTGTCTCATCTGCATGACTCTCTTGCTCCCAACTATTGATGAGTAAAGCCCACAATTTTCCCATCACCTTTCTTGGCAAAATGATTCTATTCTGATTCTGTGCTGGTATGTTGACAGTAAAGTATTTTCCGGGGGGAAATACCCTCACTATTCTTGACCTGGCTGTTTACCTTTTATTTTATACCTGTCATAATTTTAGCCAAGTCCAATTTTTCTTATTCATTTTTAATCCTGTGCCTGTGGTTTATATTTTGCATAACAGTTTTTAAATATATTTTTTATTAAAATAGGTCCTAAAATATATTTCCTTCAGTAATAATTCATTTACATTTTTTCCTTGTGCTGTTAGTTCTCCATTGGTACCATATTCCAGCTTCATGTATGCCACCAATATAATGAAAGTCCTTTAAAATTTTTCACTACTGAGACAACTTCTAATCTTTTATAATAATTAGTTCATCATCTTACTTGATTTCCATTGGCTGACACGACCCTGGTGGTGGCGCAATGTGTTAAAGCGCTGAGCTGCTGAACTTGCAGACCGAAAGGTCCCAGGTTCAAATCCCAGGAGCGGAATGAGTGCCCGCTGTTAGCCCCAGCTCCTGCCAACCTAGCAGTTTGAAAACATGCACATGTGAGTAGATAAATAGGTACTGCTCTGGCGGTACGGTAACGGCACTCCATGCAGTCATGCCGGCCACATGACCTTGGAGGTGTCTATGGACAACGCTGGCTCTTTGGCTTAGAAATGGAGATGAGCACCAACCCCCAGAGTTGGTCACGACTGGACTTAACGTCAGGGGAAAACCTTTACCTACTTATACAGCAAGGAAAGCCATAGTCTGTCCTATGCACTTAATGCAATCATTGGATCCTCAAGTGTGGCCTCAGAAACCCCTAAAAATGCTATAGCCCTGACTTTTTTTATTTTAAAAATACCAGTCTTCCCAAACAGCTAAACACTGGCGTATAGTATTTCATAACCATTTTTCCATCTCACTTGAAATCCCATAGAAGAAGAAAAATTAAAATAGATGGCTTTAGGCCATTTGGGTGTTCTCAGGGATTGCAAATGTTTTCAGTAGATTTGCAGAGTATGTAGGGATCACTGTGTTTTATTGCAGTTTTGAGCCATTTGAGGGTTATGGGAGAAATAAATGACCTGTGAAAACAATGGATTTCTTTCATATGGTCCAGGTTCTTTAGTATACCAGTTCAGCTTGACACACTTTTCACAGTTGCCCATTTCTGCCTTATGGCAAAAGTATAGTCCCCCAGCATTCATTGCCATTGGTTATGTTGTCCACAACTGATGGAATTTGCAGTCCAACACATTTGCCATATGTACAACTTACACATCTCTGTATAAGAGAAAAAACTACCCAGTTCTATCAATTGCTAAAGAACTGAGAAAATGATAAAGTACTTCTTGTATTCCTTTCTCTCCAAAAATAGATTTAAAGCCCTGGTGGCGAAGTGTGTTAAAGCGCTGAGCTGCAGACCGAAAGGTCCCAGGTTCAAATCCCAGGAGCGGTGTGAGTGCCCGCTGTTAGCTCCAGCTCCTGCCAACCTAGCAGTTTGAAAACATGCCAATGTGAGTAGATCAATAGGTACCACTCCGGCGGGAAGGTAACGGCGCTCCATGCAGTCATGCCGGCCACATGACCTTGGAGGTGTCTAAGGACAACACCGGCTCTTCGGCTTAGAAATGGAGATGAGCACCAACCCCCAGAGTCAGCCATGACTGGACTTGTCAGGGGAAAACCTTTACCTTTACTTATGGCCAGTAGCCATTCTCTTTTTTTTCTACCTGGTTAAACTCTTGAGTTGCGTCAGGAGGAAGCATCTAGCAATAGGTAGCTATGCTCCAAGAGGACCAGAAGAATGATCATCACATGTTCCTTCAATTTGCTATCTTATTGATAACAGTGTCAGTCAACAGCAGCATAAGGACAAGCATTGGCCTTGACTGAAGCATTTGTAGGAAGCAGCTGATGCAGTGACATTTCAATCTTTATTCATTTCCCTACCAAATAAGGGCCTGCCTGCTGCTCTAATATATTCTATTTGTCCAGCTGCCTTAGAGAAATATGGATGCAGAAAAGCTGTAACTTGGAAATCAACATGCCACTATGATTTGAAGTTGCCTTCAATGTCACCACATGCAAAGTAAAAGGGTATATTTTATTTTTATATACAGCATGACCCTATATCTGTGAGATCAGTGTCTGGAGTTTAAATAACTGTCAAAATATATCCTCTCTAGGCATTTTAATCCCCCCAGTATTCTTGGGCCAGAGGTCCTTCACCTCAACAGGGTTTGTTTTTATCCACAGGTCGGCATATACAGGGCGTGTATTCTCCCTCTCTCTTTTTGCATGCACACACACATATATCTCCAAAGATAGCACTGTTGGGCATACAGCAAAATTCAATGACATCCAAAAAAATCTACAAAACAGCAGTTTCTTTACAGTGTGCCCTTCTAGACTGAGGACTTCAAAGGACTCCTGCAGTATGTTTAATTGGTCATGGGAATTCTCTATGCCAAGTTTGATCCCAGTCCATCTCTGGATGCAGGTGAACTACAACTCCCAAAAATCTAGATTAATTTCCCCCAAACCTCTGAAGTATGTTCAGTTGGCCATGGAGGTTCTCTGTGCCAGGTTTGGTCCTGGTCCATTTTCAGTGGGGGTCACAGTATCACTGTGCAAAGTCTTGCTAATTTCTGGATAGCATTCTAACAACAAGAAGGAGTCCCGGTGGTGAAATGTGTTAAAGTGCTGAGCTACTGAACTTGCAGACCGAAAGGTCCCAGGTTCAAACTCCGGGAGCGGCATGAGCGGGCGCTGTTAGCTCCAGCTCCTGCCAACCTAGCAGTTCGAAAACATGCCAATGTGAGTAGATCAATAGGTACTGCTCCGGCGGGAAGGTAACGGCGCTCCATGCATTCATGCCGGCCACATGACCTTGGAGGTGTCTACAGACAACGCTGGTTCTTCGGCTTAGAAATGGAGATGAGCACCAACCCCCAGAGTTGGACATGACTGGACTTAATGTCAGGGGAAACCTTTACCTTTACCTTTATTCTAACAACAAACTAGGGGTACAAATCGTGAGTCATTTTATTTTCTTATGTGAAGATTGACCACCTCTGAATCTTCATCCCTCCTTCCACTTCTGGATGGGAATGCAAGAGTATTTTGCTTTGAGAGACTTTTGAGTGAGAAAATTTCATAATGTTTCACATATTCACATTTTTCACAAAAGTATTGTTTTTACATGCAATGCATTTCTTAGAAAGTGTTTTTTGTGACCCCTGCCCACAATTACAAAAGCAGTAGTCTTGTTGAGATCTATAAAGGTGTGTGCAGTTTGAAATAACTCATTGGAATTTAGTTGGTGGAATTATGCTACACAAAATTTTCATATTTTAATTCAGAGGACAGCAAATTTCTATTTGCTACTTTGTGTAAAATATACAAAACACGAGGTAAATGTATTTAATTATTTTTTTCTGTGCAGAAAATACTGTTTTTGTACATTTGTACACATGAACATAGAAAACATATGACTAACATGCTGAATAAATTCTGCACTCTCAAAATGTCAGTTTTCAAAGGCCTGCTTTTAAAGCATGCATTGCTATATTGCTTCCTTTGAGAACTAGTTTAGCAAACAATTATGTCCCTAGTTCTGATATTAAACATTTTCACACCCTTGGATTCTATATCAACATTTTTGTACAAATGTATGTAGAAAATTGTTGTGTACCAAACCCTTTGCAATTATTTCAAAAATCAACCCTGAATTCAATAAATATATAATAAATGCTATCAAATTTTCAAAAAGCATTCTCATTCGGATAGAGAAAGTACTGGGAAACTGTGGTGTAGTAAAGCACAGCATCAAGGTAAAGTCACTTTGACAAATTCACTGTTGACGTAATTCCATTAAAGCTCAGTAGAGGTAAACTGTGCATGAATTTGCCCCATTAGTTCTTAAAAAGTGCATTAAGGATGACATTAGGTTGCTAAATTACTTGTGCATCTCAGCTTGTATAAATCTGCAGAGATGTACACCCTGATCAAAAGGGTAATTAGACAAGGAGGGATATCATGAGTGATGTCTCTGCATTTATCCTTGAGGAAAGGGAAATGTATCCATTATTACATGGGTTAAAACTTGTTCAAGGAGTAATTGCATTACCGTTAAAAGAGTTACGCCAAGGTTCACTGTAATCCTCCGTGTTCAGAGTGTAAATAACATAATCACTAATACATTCAAACCTCTCTGCTCTTAATGAACTGATCAGGTTCTATTCCACTCATAAGCTTCACAATGATGAGGATCATTATGTATTGTCAAAAGAATCGGCACATAGCATTCATAATCCCAATACTTAACTGAAGTAACGATGTTAAAAGGCGGATAAATTAAGCAGCTTTAGAGTGCTCATTAAGAATGTCAAGCTGCACCACTGTATGTTTTGCCATAGTTAATGGATTGGGTGACTAAAAGCAATTTACAATAGACCTGAGCCTGTAAATATTAAGAAAGTGCTCACCAGTGGGCCTGAAAGTACTGCTAGCAAGAGGGGGAGGAAGCAAGAATAGAAGCTAGACACTTCATGGTGTTTTCCCTTCTCAAAAGAAAGTCTCCTCTTATAAGTCTGTTATTTAAGAAAAGCAGGTTGGCACAGTGACTATGTGACAATTCATTCTTTATGATTTATCTTTTGTGCTTAGGTATGATATTGGTAGCTAAGAGGGTCAGCCCTTATTAGTAATTGAATGCAGACCTCCAAAAATACCAGGTGCTGTAGACGTAGACTGTATTTAAGAAGAAGGAACTGGCAAACCAACTGAGTATTCCTTGGCTATGAAAATCCTATGAAATTCATGGGGTCATCATAAATCCTCTGATGACTTGAGGCTTCATATACTTAAGGAAGGGTGAGTGAAGGAAGATAGACGCCTTTGAACTGTGGTGTTGGAGGAAAATTCTAAGAGTGCCTTGGAGCGCAAGAAGATCAAACGAGTCCGTACTCCAGGAAATAATGCCTGATTGCTCACTGGAGGAAAGGATGTTAGAGCCAAAGGTGAAGTGCTTTGGCTATATAATGAGAAGACAGGAAAGCTTGGAGAAAATAATGATGCTCCAAAAATGGAAGGAAAAAGGAAGAGGGGCCAACCAAGGGCAAGGTGGATGGATGGTATCCTTGAAGTGACTGGCTTGACCTTGAAGGAGCTGGAGGTGGCAATGGCCGACAGGGAGCTCTGGCGTGGGCTGGTCCATGAGGTCACGAAGAGTCTAAAGCGACTGAACGAATAAACAATAACAAATACATATATGCATACCCAATTATTGACTCTGCCCCCTCTTCCGAGTCCTCCACGTTTTCCGGTGTGGCCCGGCTGGAGCAGCTTTCCTTCTCCCCTGGCTGTAGGAGCAGAGGCAGTCAGAGCAACGGAGCGGGCACGGAGCAAGGGGCTCGCTGGCACTAGTAGGAAAGGCTACACGGCAGGCACGGAGCAAGGGGGCAGCCCTGAGGAGGAGAAGCAGGAGCAACAACAAGTAAGAAAATCCAACCAGTTTCCTGCGAAACAGCGAGTCTGCAAAAAGCGACCCGCGAAGTAGCGAGGGAACACTGTAATCTATTAATTTTTCTCTCCAAACTCTCTTGAGTAGATCCCTTTCTCCCTTCCATGATTTTGCTATAACCATTCTTACTGCAACAAAGCTGTATTGGCATATTTCTTTATCTTCCTGATTAATACCCTCTCTGAATAGACCTAGAAGGCATATTGTTGGGCTTTTCTTAACCATGTTGGTAAGCAGGTTGTTTATTTCCATAACTACCCTCTTCCAAAATTACCATCCTATCGGACATGATCACCAAACCTGGGAAAAAGTGCCCTTTTGTTTTTTCCATCTCCAGCAATCCCCTCTGTGGGTTTTGTCCATTTTAGCTAATAAATCTGGAGTTGTATAGCTTCTGTAAAACATTTTGTATAAGTTGATGCTAATGGACCCTGCTATTGATAATTTAAATCCTTTTTTCCAGAGGTAATACCATTTCTCTAATTTTTTGTTTCCCCCCAAGTCTCTGGTCCAAGAGATCATGATAGGCTTTATTCTATTATCTTTTAAATTATATTCTAGAATATATTTATATAATCTGGTGATTAAGCCCTTTTTCCTCATATTGAAAATACACTCCAATTTAGATTTCTTTTCCTCAAACCCTACTTTAGCATCTTTTATAAATCTATCATATAGTTGATGAAACCAAAACCAATCGTTGATGCCTAACTCTTCCTTTTAGATTATAATAAAGTTTTTATACTTCTTATAATTTTCTCCTATAGCTTCTAAAAATCTGAACCTTTCTTATCTCATGTCCTATGAATTAGGACATGAGATAATGTATGTCACACACACAGTGATGTGTGTAAAATTTTAACATATTTGGTTATATACCTCCTAAAGTGCAGTCACATGTCTTACAAGTCAGATGCCAGCCAATATAAATTACTCAGTTTATTGCAAAACAACACAAAAGAGCCTAGGAAACAACCAAAAAAGGGCTCAAAACACTTTCTCTTCAGTGTGAAGTATCCTGGGAACTAATCCGGATTAAAACAAACTAAGCCAAAATGGCTGAAAATTCACTCCACCTACTCGATAGAACTTAACAATCGCAGGAAAGCTACCAGCAACTACCCACAGTGACCAGCGGCCACACTATGCCCCAAAACGTTGTTGAAGCCAAACCGGGTCATAAAGGAGAAGTCACAGCCACCACATCCGGTCCGCGTCGTTAGGTAGAAGTCACAGGCATCGAGTTCCAATCCGCGTCACTAGGGAGAAGTCACAGGCATCGAGTTCCAATCCGCGTCGGTAGGGAGAAGTCAGAGGCATCGAGTTCCAGTCCAAGGTCAACACAAAGAGCCAAAGCGATGGAGGCAAGCCGGCAGGTCCCAAAGCAGTCTTCCAAACATGTCTTCGGAAACAGAGATCCCGAAAAGCGCCCGACAAACACCTTGCCGATTGCAAGGTTACATTAGCAACAAACTTACTTTTATTTACAAGTCCTCCTCCGAACTTGAGCCAGCTAATGCCCTATCCACAGCTGAACCTTGTTGCTGCAAATCCAAATCAGAGCTGGAGTCGCCCAATGCCCCACCTCCAGCTACTGCCCTTTTACGATCTCTCCAGCCAGCCCACCTTCTATCCAAACCAATAACTCCCCAGGATTCATCTGTATCTTCTCTGTGCCATCCCTCAAATGTACCACTGCTTGTGGGTTCCTCAAAAATCTCCCGGATCTCCTGAACCCTAGTCCAATCCATCACCTCCCTCCCAGAGTCTGACATCCCATCCTCCTGACTCCCAGCCCCACAATCCCCTTCAAAACCCTCAAAGGTATCATCATCAGTGGGTTTCATAAGTATTTCCTGGATTCTCTTCCTTTGTTGCTCCTCATCGGAGTCTTGTTCACGAGTAGTTTTCCTGCCTCTTCTAACACAACTAGTAGTATCTCTACTCGAAGACTCCATCACAACAACATGCTTATATTTGAAAGAGAAAAGGGGTATACTTCCAAGCAGGCAGGTAGGAATTATCAATTCCTCATTGATAATATTGGGGGGGGGGGGGGGGCAGAAAAGAAAGGTTAGTATTTTGTGTAATGAAACTTCTATTATCACATGCAACATTGCTATTGTTGTTTGCCTTAAATTAATTTTCAAATCAAAGAGATCTTAAGCTAAACCTATCTTGAGGTTTTCTGGGGCTGCAAGTATGTGTCTTGACTTAGGTTGCTTAGTGGGATTCCATGGCCAAGTGAGGAAACCCTCCAGAATCGGAGTCTCCAGAATTGGAGTCCAGCATTCAAGCCACTACAGTGCACTGACTCTAAATTCATCATACCTGCCCTACTTCACTTTTATTGGCCTTCCAAGAGTTGATTGACCTCAGAGTAGAAACAAAGATTGACAGTGATGTAAGGCAAAATATAGTATTTGTCCAATAATGCTGAGCAATACCCAAGGTGGAGGAGCAGTACCCTCAATCACACATTTTGTTTTAGGTGTAGCAATAAAAGAGAAAGTGAGATGATTCCATGTCAAATGAAGGTAGATTCGATTAAATCTACTGGAGGGGAATACGTTGCTCTTTATTGGATGGTGTCATGAAACAATGGTGACAACAAAAGGCATGGCCTTGTTGGCATTCTCAAACAAGTCCCATTCTCTGCATTAATATGGGTTGTACATGACATTGGCCTACTCTGAAAGTTGTGTGCTAGTCAGCAACCCCAAATATGTATACTACTAATGATCTTTGCACAAAAAAAGGTATGAGGGTCTTATGGCCATCTCTTTGTGACTACACATTACACACCACTCTTACACAAACACTATTGGATTTCTCAGCATAACCTAATATAATAATTGATCTTACTGGAAGTTCTAATGCAGACATTTCTTTTGCAAAGCATGGTTTATAAGAACAATTCTGTTCATCTAATGTTTCCAAATGATTCATTTTCATGTACCTTCTCATATTTCAATACCTAGTAATTTGTACTGATGCCCATGGCACCTTTTAAAAATCAGGATTCATTAGGTTGAGCATGCCTAAAGGATTTTGATGAGATTGTATTGACAAGGCCATCAAATTTCATTTTTCTCTCTAATTCGGTATCCTGTCCTGATTATGCATGTGTGGACTTTTTTTATTACCTTCTCCTCCTTTAGCAAAAACTAAACCCAAGAAAGAAAAGGCAAATTCCTGGTTTCTTTAAATAGAAGATTTAAACAAAGGACTTTTACCATTTTCTTAGTCAATTTCCTATACCAGTTCTTCATCAGCATATAATGTAGATGAACATATCAAAACTCCGAGTAGATCCCAACATTATTTTTATTTGTTTTTCAGGGGAATAATTGCCGCATACAATCCTCCTGGCACACTGAGGTCCTCTGGGGGATGTTTATTGCAACCAGCCAGAATTTGATTGATGACGTCACCAAGAGGACATTTTCATCGCCGCCCCAAGACTGTGGAATGAACTGCCGGCAGGCCTACCCAGACAATTTCAATTGTGAATTTTAACCTGCATTTTATTGGTAAATTTTAAGTTGTATTTTTCCATTGCATATTTGTTATATGTATTCTAGTAATAGGGACCCTGATGGTGGCGCAGTGTGTTAAAGCGCTGAGCTGCTGAACTTGCAGACCGAGAGGTCCCAGGTTCAAATCCAGGGAGCGGAGTGAGCGCCCTCTGTTAGCCCCCGCTTCTGCCAACCTAGCAGTTCAAAAATATGCAAATGTGAGTAGATCAATAGGTACCGCTCCGGTGGGAAGGTAACGGCGCTCCATGCATTCATGCCTGCCACATGACCTTGGAGGTGTCTACGGACAATGCCGGCTCTTCGGCTTAGAAATGGAGATGAGCACCAACCCCCAGAGTTGGTCACGACTGGACTTAACGTCAGGGGAAAATCTTTAACCTATTCTAGTAATGCTTTGTTTTACTTCACTGTTTTAACTATGTTGTAGCCCTCCTTGTCGCAAGAATGGACAGGTTGTTGTTGCTGTTGTTGTTGTTGTTGTTGTTGTTGTTGTTGTTGTTATATCAGTATTCATTGTCTCGTATAATCCAAAACCTGCAGACTGTCTATCACTCATTCAATTTGTAATCACATCCTTGATGCTTCCCTAATTAATCCAAATTGAAGCATCCAGAGCTGCTGCAACACAGCCCTGGAGTTTCCTTGGAGTATCTGCACTCCCTGCCACGAGTAAATCCACTAGTGCTATTTGCCACATCACTTCCAAGAAGCAGCTCCCTACTAGAGGCTTGCTGGTGATATCATATTTCTGGTCACATTGCTGTGCATCCTGATGTGATGTCATCCAAAGCAACATAAGCCGCAAGCCTCCTGCAGGGATATGTTTGTTGGAAGCAATACCATGGTAGGTTAATTAAAGGTGTCGATCATGGATTGGAACAAAACCAGCTCAATCCTGCTGTCCACAACTCCAAACTCCCAAATTCACTGTGTCCTTTATCCTACTAGTACACCTTAATGGCTGAATACAGTGCCTCTACTGTGAATCCTGCTGTGAACCATCTACTAACCAGCCTGCAGCAGCTGAATGTGAAGTCCAGTGTAATTTCTTAATGTGAAGTTGTCCTAGACTTCCCACCTTTTTCTGAGCATGACATATGTTACTTCAAGTAGACAATGTTTCTTGGTATACCAGATAATAATAAAATAAATAAGTTGAGAGCAAGCAATGGATGATTGCATGTTATTATTTGACTTACTAGAGTTGAGAGTGGCCTGCAAAGTCTTGTTTCATATGAAAAATATAAACATGCCTTGGGTTCACTTGCAAATGTGTATAAACATGCCTCTACATTGCATTGAGATTATATTTATATACAAAAAAAAAAAGAAATATGTCAGGGGAAAGAATAGTGATTTTGTAAAAAACATTTTGCAGAGTGTAATCATGATCACAGCTGAAATAGCTCTTACCTCAATGAAGCCAACAATGGCTAAAGTAGTGGTATGGTGGCAGTCCTGGATCTAAAACTACATAGGACATTAAATATGTATTTTCAATGTATGTAGAGGGCCAAAAGAGAAAGAAGCAAGGGGAGAAAGGAAAATGAATGTAGCAACAGCTTTAAGACAAACTGGGTATTTTTAATTTTGCACGAACTTTCATGGAAACTAATACATTGACTTTAGCTGTCATCTTGTTATGGGACAGAAGGCAGAAGTTAGCAGTTAAATATTAGCTTCAATCACCTATAGTAGGTCCAGAGGGTGATAATTTTGAGAATGGTGATGCTATAATGTTGGAGACTGGAATTTATTACATTTATTTGGTAACAAGAAATCTACTCTCATCTCTCACTTTTGATTTTGTGATATTGTACAAAAATTATTGTGTTAGAAGCGACTTGAGAACATACTGCAAGTCGCTTCTGATGTGAGAGAACTTGCCGTCTACAGAGATGTTGCCCAGGGGATGCCCAGATGTGTTAGCTGGGAGGCTTCGCTCATGTCCCTGCAAGCTAGAGCTGACAGATGGGAGCTCACCCTGTCTCATGGATTTGAACCAGCAACCTTCAGTTTAGCAACCCAACCTTCAGGTCAGCAGTCCAGCTGGCATAAGAGTTTAACCCATTGCGACACTGCGGCTCCTCCTTTGATTGATAATGGACAGGTACTTGCATCCTGCTTGGTTATATGAACATTTATTTAATTACCTACTTTCTCTCTTTTCTCTCAATATACACGTTGGCACATTGTAGTGTTAAACTGTGAAATGGGACTGTCAATTCATAGATGTTTTCCGAACTGTACAACTTTTTTTTAATTTTTAAAGACAAATAATAATAATTGTTTTAAAAAATCACCTCACCATAAAAATTAAGCAGAATGTAGTGAGTGAAATGCCTTGCAATAATCACCGCAGAAAGAAAGTGCAGCCTGCTAGGCAAGGGCAGGCATCCACTGTAAAGCCAAGATTCCAGAAACCAAATGTGAGAGAACAGCAGTGTTTATGGGATGTGACTCATTATTCACAATTCTGAAGTTGCTTTTCTCTGGCAAGCAGTAGGAAAATGAGTGCTGACCCCCGAAACCTCAGCCAGCCATAAAAGGGGTGCATTTTTGTCATTATATAGTAGGTGAATGCGGTCAAGAACAAAACCTCGACAAGAGCGAGATTTCTGTTGTCATTGCTAAAAGCCTGTTCACAGGCTGTCTCTTGCAACCAGCTTTCTCCCGTTTTAATGCAGATGTGATTTTTGCCACCCTGCCCCCTTCATGTGATTTTTAAGACACTCTTCATAGACTTTTTAAAATGCTATATAAATTGCTACTGTGTTATATACAGTTTTATAGGCATCTTAGTGAAGTTTCTTGGCAGCAAGAATGGATTAATTTGGATACAAAGAATGTTGGATATCACAAAAAAAGCAAAAATTAGGGCCATATTATTTAACACCCCCCCCCCCAACTACACACATATTTTAAAATCTATATTGGAAAAGAAATGAGTTATAGATAGATAATCATGGGAAATCTTCCCTCATGTAAAGGTCTAATTATTCTCTGAACAAGGGAAGTCAAATAAGATTCTTGAATCATTTAGCCCTGTGTTACCAACATTAGGAGGAGCCTCCGGTGGCCTAGGGGATAAAAGCCTTATGACCTGAAGGTTGGGTTGCTGACCTGAAGGCTGCCAGGTTCGAATCCCACCCGGGGAGAGTGCAGATGAGCTCCCTCTATCAGCTCCAGCTCCATGCGGGGACATGAGAGAAGCCTCCCACAAGGATGGTAAAACATCAAAACATCCAGGTGTCCCCTGGGAAACGTCCTTGCAGACGGCCAATTCTCTCACTCCAGAAGCAACTCCGGTTGCTCCTGACACGAAAAAAAAAACCCAACATCAGGGGTAAACAAGTAGGTGCTCACCACAACTACATACTTTATCATTCCCAATCAACATGGCAAGTGGTCAGTGTAGTCCAAGATATCTGGAGAGCTCCATATTGTCTTACCCTTAAAAATTGACACATCTAGATATAAGAGATTAGATTCTTCATCATGTGGGTCTTCATGAAGAATTATTTGTCTGTACACTAAAAGAATGGCATCAGACAACAATTAGATATTAAATGAGACTCATGTTTATTAGATACAACCATCTACAATGAATCACCAATTATATTATAATTAGTAATAGTAGTAGTAGTACAGTAGAGTCTCACTTATCCAACACTCGCTTATCCAAGCTTCTGGATTATCCAACGCATTTTTGTAGTCAATGTTTTCAATACATTGTGATATTTTGGTGCTAAATTCGTAAATACAGTAATTACTACATAGCATTACTGCGTATTGAACTACTTTTTCTGTCAAATTTGTTGTATAACATGATGTTTTGGTGCTTAATTTGTAAAATCATAACCTAATTTGATGTTTAATAGGCTTTTCCTTAATCCCTCCTTATTATCCAACATATTCATTTATCCAATATTCTGCCGGCCCGTTTATGTTGGATAAGTGAGACTCTACTGTAGTAGCAGCAGCAGCAGCAGCAGTAGTAGTAGTATTCCACCTTTTTCCCAATAACAGGGCTCAAGGAGACTAGCAACGTATTTAAAACAGTACAGATTAGAAACTCTACAAAAACGTTGATACAAGTATAAATATGGAGATTATTTCAGAAGCTATTAAATAATATATAAAGTTAAACATTAAAAATTAAAATTCATGAAGATACTATATAACCCATAAAAAAGCACAGCACATTATTGAAAGTCTGTCCCATGAAGGTTTTCATTTGTTGAGAGAAGGATAGTAAGCAAAGAGCTAACTTGCCCTTCCTATGGAGAGAGTCCAAGGATATCAATCAATCCTTGACAACCAGTGGCTGAGGTTATCCCCATTGGGCCTATATCAATTCTGGTGTCAACGTCAGGGCAAATCTGAACAATTTGATCTGCAAAGTGGTGAGCAAATTCTCCTCAGCAGGCTGTTGCATGACTTACATTTACTTGCTTGGCTTTGTGAGGTCTGGGTTCAGGTTTCATTTCCCTCGTTCCTCAAGAAGATCATCAGGGTGGTGTGTAGCTAACCTGAACCTGATGTTATTGACAACATCAGTAACAGAAAACATTGGAATTTCAGGCCACATTTGTATAATATGTATGTTCTATATCAATAAAGAACCAAAAACATAGGGGCTATTGATCTCTGAGTTGGTTTATTTTTTAATGACAAATTTTAAACTTCCACTCTATGTCTAACTTTTTGTGTATTTTAATGTTTTAATATGTGAAACATATGTTAATTATGTGTTTTGATTATGTGTTTTAGCAATGTTGTAACCCCCCTTAAGCCGTCAGGAGAAGTGAGTAAGAAATAAAATTATTATTGTGTTTGTTAAAGATGGACCAGCTATTCTTTGCATATCTTTTTCTGTTCACTGTTGAGAGAAGTAGGAGATCTTCACTGTTATATAAACTATGCTTCTGCATAAAGTGTTTTTTTCAATATTATTTGTGGGCTCTTTTGATACCTCCTAGATTCTGGGAGATTTTTCGGTCTTTGAGCTGATTTAAATACAGAGAAACAGCTCCTCTGGATCAAAATGGAGGATGATCTAGTCCAACATTCTAATCACATATTGAACAACCGAAATCAGAAAAATGGTTGACAGGACTAATATATAAATTGATGATAAAAGATGATGAATATATTGCAAGAACATTGCAAGATAAATGGCAGAAATAAAACCTACTCACAAGACAAACAATAGAGGAACTAATGAAGATAGTTAAGAAAATCAAAATGGAGAAGTATAAAAAATTATAAGTATGAAAGTATAAGAAATTTTATTTGGAAATGGTTGAGAACCCCAACCTAGTGATCAAATATGGGAATAAGCTCAACATGCTGGCATTGTGGAGCAAATAAAGGGTGGTATGCCCACATGTGGCGGGAATATCCAAAGACAATAATTTTCTGGTGAAAAAATAGTTAAGAAAATGGAGAACTTATTGAAAACACAAATTCAAGTAAATATGGACTTCATGTTAATGAGAATACGGGAATAATAATAATAATAATAATAATAATAATAATAATAATAATAATAGCTATTTATATCCTGCCACCATCTCCCAGAAGAGTAAGGGCGGCTTACAAAACAAGACCTACTACTGTCATAAAACACATAAAATACATCAATATTTATGACAATGGCAATATCAATTAACATAAAACAGCATTTACAAAAACACAAAAAACTCAATTATAAAAAAGCACAATAATATTAATTTTAAAAAACCCAAGATTAATTTAGAGCAATGATTTTAGCAAGCAAGGCGGTAATAGCATGGGGATGGAAAGATGAAAAAATAGTATATGGAAAACTAGAACAATTATCTGTTTGATCAAGTCTAATTGTACATTATAGCATGTATAACTCAAGATGATGTCCAGGAAGACCAAACAAAAGAAATTCAAGAGAAATGGTTGAACTATATGGAACTGATAGAAAATGGTGAAGTCAACATAAATATTGTACAAAGACAAAGAAAACTGTGTTCGTGGTTAAAGATAAATATGTAGAGGAAAATGTGGTAGAAAGTGAAAAGAATAATAACTTTCTAAAGAGATGAATAGATAACATCAAATGTTCAATGATATATAATAGGTATGTTCAATGATATATAATAGGTATATGCAATAGCTGTCTATTACCTATTGGTAGTCACATATTGTATTACTATTAATAAAAATGAAATGAAAAAGCAGGCATGCATTCTAAAACAACCATTCTGATTGATTTCTATATATTAGCATTGATGCTTTTTCACTTCCAATGATTGGAAGCCCATCAGCAGGGCATATGGGCAACTATAGTACTCAGATGCAACTCTCTGATATTGGAAGTGATGTCATGTAACCAAAAGAGGCAGATAATCTGTTTCTTAATATCTTAATAACGGCGCTCCATGCAGTCATGCCGGCCACATGACCTTGGAGGTGTCTATGGACAATGCCTGCTCTTCATCTTAGAAATGAAGATGAGCACCAACTCACAGAGTCGGACATGTCAGGGGAAAACTTTTACCCCAGAGTCAGACATGACTGGACTTAACGTAAGGGGAAAACCTTTACCTTTACCTTTAGCTGGAATACCAAATGTCACTTTGTGCTCTACAACAATCTAACTCAAAGGTAAGGTAGAAGGCCAGCAGAAAAGGAGGGAAACCACATTCCATGTAGATCAGTGGTTCCTAACTTTTTAAAAAAAATCAGGACCCATTTGACCAGATACCACTTTGATCAGGGACCACTCTCCAACATTAGTACCAGAAGGTTTACAAATCAGTTTTGGTCAACTTTAGATTCGGTTTAGTAATTTGGGGTGCTGATTCAGAACATTGCATTGGATAGACCATATCAGCTCTAGTTTCTGATACAGAACATATGCCATCCAGTAGTCTCCATCTGCTTATCCACAGAAAACCATATTTAATAATCTAGAGCTGATTTTTCCCGCATGTCTCGCAGACTTTATTTTAGGTCTTGTGGCCCACCACTGGGCTGCTGCCCACAGGTTGAGAACCACTAATGTAGATAGACTCAATCAACAAAGCCACATCCCCGAATCTGCTAGACTTGAATAGGACTGTTGAACTAAGAGTGACTTGGAGGTTTCCCATTCATAAAATTGACATAAGTCAATGTTGAATTGACAGCAATTATCAACAACAAATATCTCGTCAGTCAAAAATTCTTTGACACTTGAATTACATTTTTCAAAGATTTTTGAATTTTTAAAAAAATACTTATTTTTATTATATATTTATATCCTGTTTTTCAGGCATGGGTGGGATTCAAAGTGGCGTATCCCTGCTGCTGATGGCCTAAATATATATTATATCACGTATTATAAATCCACTTGAACTGAACTTGAACTAAAAACATGAACAGATTGGTGCAATGTTTAGAATATGTACTTTGAAAACTGGTATGCAAATTTCAACAAAGATATTCTATGTACAGATTCATTTATTTCTCCACATGTAGTAGCCAAAGTGGTTGCTGTTAGTAATTGAGGTGGGGGACAAGGGAATTTACAATGTATTTATATGATTGGTACAATAAAATATAAAAAACTCCTTGCTGTAATAAAGAATTTATCCTATTCGATTAGACAAGTAAACGAAGAATAAGATAGTTCTACATTTGAAGTAGTTTGGTTTCTTTGTATTCAACACATGGATAGTATGGAGAATAGTAAAAAAAGAGATGACATAGATACAACAAACAATGGGCAGGATTATTATACATTTCTATTGAGAGCTGATAATAGTGATCTCCCAAAAAGGATCACCCATTCAGAATTCCCTGCCTACAATAAAGAAATGGAAACAACTTTTAGTGCTTTTGAAATGTATTTGCTTGCTTTAAAAAATAAGGCTGTCCTTTGCTACTGAGCTATGTGTCCTAGCATGTCTTTGATTAATTTTGATTGTAATGATCACATTTCTGGCTACACTGTTCATGTGGGTATTGACATAGATGTAGATATAACTTTTCTATGTTGCATGCTTAATTTCAAGAGGAATCATAACATCAAAAGTGACTCCTGTGAACATTAGCATTCTCATTGTGTACCAGTTTTTGATATTCAAATTAGATTCATTGACTTGTTCAAAAGCTGGCGAGTGCAGAGTATTCCCCATGTATTTCTTGTTTAGTGGTTCTACTCAGCAGATGGAATTTTATGCCATGCAGCATTAGGCTACTGTTAAATTTTAATTTCAATTAATGGTCTTTACACCGTTTCTTTACACACCAGGGATATTTCACGCATTCATTTCCCTTCTAATTAGCTTTTATTGCTGAATTCATTTCCGAATCTCCGGAAGTCATTAGATTCTTAAACATTCACAGCTGAATTTACTGACTTTAATAACATTAATTAGTCCTTTTACAGAAGAAAAAAAATAGCTGAAATTTAATTCACCTTGTACTGTTAGTTGTATTGCTGTGTTTCAGTATTTTATTATTAATCTCAGACATTCTCTGGTTTAGGAACAAGGTATATGCTCTGGCTGCTTTCAAAATGCAGTTCATTTTAAATCCTTTAACCTCCCGTCTCAGGGTACAATGTATAGACTTGTGTTGAGCATCGTTTTGTTCTAGAGATTTCCTTGGGAATAGATTGCACAGTCATCCAGTGAAAGGGTCAAAAGTGTCCTCTGAGAAAGCATGTCACTCTTGTTGTTTTGTACTGTTTTAAAAATAATAGCTGCTGCAAATGATAGGCAGCATTAAAATAAGACGTGCAAAAGAGAACTTTCCTTATAGAAGGAGTAGCAGCTTGTATAGACGGGAGATGGAATTTTCATTATAATTTTCATTGGCAGGGGTAAAGGACTAACTCTCTGCTTTCTTAGGAACTGAGGGTGTAATAAAAATACAGCAGACCCTTGGCCAGGTATTGGCTTTTATTTGTAATCCTATGTGTGATTCAGATTCATACAGGTCATTGTTAAATTTTGACAAAGACTACCATGAAAGATATAATAATGATCACAAACTCCAGTTTCCCTTCTATATCTAATTGCTATATTTCTGCTTAGGGGAGATAATGGATATGTCACACCCACTCCTTCTTGAGAGCAGAAACTAACTTGAGAACAAAGACTTACAACCTATATACGGCTTAGGCCCTACCTATCTTCGTGATCTCATCTCCTCCTATGAGCCAGTGCGGACCTTGAGATCATCTGGGGAGGCTCTTCTCGCACTCCCACCACCGTCTCAAATGCGGCTGGTGGGGACGAGCCTTCTCGGCAGTGGCCCCCCGGCTCTGGAATGCACTGCCAAAAGAGATCAGGCAATCCCCTACATTATCCAATTTCCATAAGGAACTGAAGAACTGGTGGTGTCGACAGATTTTTTCAGTAATTACATTGGAATACCGCCGATTTCTGGGTCTGAATATATTGCACAAGATTTCTCTAACTTAAAATGATACATTTTAATATATTGGGTTTATGGTTCCCGTCCCCTTGATCAGGTCATGTAAGTGTTATTTATTTCTATAATTGTATTTTTACTTTGCTTAATAATGTGTTATTATGTTGTTATGTAATGTTTGTGTTGTTTTTATGATTGGAAACCACCCTGAGTCCCATCCGGGAGATAGGGTGGTATATAAATAAAGTTTTATTATTATATTATTATTAACCTCATTAGACAGGGCTGCTTTTGGCAGCATATGCCGGTCCAGCCCTCATTGATCCACAAAGCCCACCAGCTCCTATCTCATGATGCATATGTACCTCCAGCAGGGCTCCATGGGTCATCTAGAGCAGAGCCAGTGTATGCTACAACCTCAGCAATAGGGGGAAGCTGCATGGTTGATGCTTCCCCCATGGGATCAACTTCTTGCAAAACCAGGCAATGTGGGGCGTGAAGCGATGGGCTTCCCACATCCTTTGACAGTGGTCACCGTACTCGCCAAGATGAGTGGTGATTATGGTGGTCATTAAAATGGAGTTTGAAAATACAGAAAGGATGAGGTCAGGAGATGCAAAACATCTGAATATAGTGATCAGCACTGACCAACTAAAGTGACAATTGCCTGTTTGTGTGTTCCTTAAATCCTGTCTCCCTGGGGGACTGGGAATTAACAAAGTGGTCTGGTAGTTGAACATTACTTCAAGATTGGTAATGGGATATCACCATTGCTACTTTCCAGCATCTTCTACACAACCAACTGTGAAGCTGAACCTAATGGTAGCATTGGCCCTGGTCTATTTTCTTTAAAACACACATTCTCCTGTATCTTAATTTGTAATCCCAGACAGTGGTGTATCATAGCATGAAAACAAATATGTGTATTTATAGAACATGTTTAAATATACATGTCCTTGAAGCATACTGCAATCTCAGTTTTACATTCTTGAGACTCATGAAATGTGAAATAAAAGAATATGCCTCCACTCCCCATATGCATATTGTTCAACCTTTTTTCAAAAAAGTGCTGACAAAAACAAAAGTCTCTTTCTCCAAACAGATGAACAGGAGACAAAAAAGATTGATGCTAATTGAAAAGCTTTAATTTTCTCTCCTCAAAAGCTGTTATGCACATTTGTTGAGCTTTTTTGTTATGGTTCTGCATAAATATTCTTTGAACAATGTTTCCTCCAAATTTATGAATTCTTCCGGCTGGAATTTAAATAAACTCAAGAAATCATGCCACTTAAATATAATAATAATAATATTAATAATAAGCCACCTGCAATAATTATCATAGTCATTTTCTTCTTTGACAGATTTTCTATAGCATTTCCTATCTCTAGATGTTTTTTTCCTGTCGTAAATGAAGATAATAATAAAGCCAATTCTCTTGCCCTTCTGTTTTATTGGGGACAATGTAAAATCTGAACTCAGCTTCTTATTTCTTATTTAGATTTAGGAGGCGGGGGAAATCTTGCATTGAAATAAAGGCACCCAGAAATGTGCAGTGCTTCTCTTTGTACGAACCTGAAAGTTTTCCATGTTTTAAAGTGCTGAGTGAAGCATTCTGTGAAATTTACATGTACTGTAGGGGATTTAAGGGGGAAAATGTGTTTCACAGCGGTTTAAGGGGGAAAATGTGTTTCACAGGAGTGGTACCTATTGATCTACTCACATTGGCATGTTTTCGAACTGCTAAGTTGGCAGGAGCTGGGGCTAACAGCGGGTGCTCATTCCGCTCCTCAAATTTGAACCTGGGACCTTTTGGTTCACAAGTTCAGCAATTCAAACATGCACAGATTGAAAATACTTTTAAAAAATACAAAAAACAAAACTTGATTTTGTCATTTTGTATAAAACATACTTTACTACTTAATGGTAAATGGAGGGACTTGAGAATCCATGGTTTTTGGTATCTCCATGGGGCCCTGGATCCCAACCCCAGCAGTTATCAAAACATTTGGGGATTATTCTTTACAATCTTTGAACAATCATGTTAGAGGGAAACTGCTTTCTCCCCCACTGTTCCTGTGTTGGTTGAAATCTCTGCATTGTGACTTCTACTCATGCTGAGTTGTCGTTATTGTTGACATATTTTATTTATTTATTTATTTACAGTATTTATATTCCACCCTTCTCACCCCAAAGGGGACTCAGGGCGGATCACATTATATACATATAGGGCAAACATTCAAGGCCCATATACACATAGAACTGAGACACATAGAACCTATGCCTTCAAGATGATTCTGACTATGGCAATCAGACCTTCAGGTTGTCTTGATAATACTTTTCAAAGCAGATTTAACATTGCCTTCTGCTAAGCATGAGAGAATGTGACTTGACCAAGGTGTTTGCATGACTGAGAGGGGATTCTGTTCTCCTGAAGTTTTAGTCCTACATTCAAACCACTGCACCACACTAGTGACATTATCATACAAGCTGCCAGACTCTCCAAGCATTGTGCCAAATCTGGTGATGCCTGTGGAGGGGGGGACATCACCCCATGCCCCGCATTGCCCAACTTACCCGTTGCCCTATCCCATGCGGGGGAGTGTCACCCGCTTCCCCCCATTATTGTTGGTGCAATATGGGAAGCCCCCCATGTTGCTATCAAGGCGGTATACACCGGTTCCGTAATAGTTTAGCCATGGAGCCCTGCCAGAAGTAGTATTATGTTGTGGAATGGGAGCCAGAGGGCTCTGCACCTAGACCAGGGGTCCCCAAACTAAGGCCCAGGGGCCGGATGCGGCCCTCCAAGTCATTTACCTGGCCCCTGCCCTCAGTTTTATAATATAATATTTTTATATCAGTTTTAACAATATAATATATTGTATATACATATAATATTGATAACATATTATAATGTTATACAATATAATACTAATAATAATACCATATAATAATATTAATTATATGTTATATATTACATATAATATTACAGTATAGTGGTATAGTTCAATATAGTAATATATAATGCTAATATTATGCTATGCTAATAATATAATATATTGTATGTACATACAGCTGCTCTGAGTCCCCTTCGGGGTGAGAAGGATGGGATATAAATGTAGTAAATAAATAAATAAATAAATTTAGACTTAAGCTCACCCATAGTCTGAAATGACTTGAAGGCACACAACAACAACAACAATCCTAATTAACTTGACTATCTCATTGGCCAGTAGCAGGCCCACACTTTCCATTGAAATCCTGATAGGTTTATGTTGGTTAAAAATGTTTTCATTTTTAAATATTGTATTGTTCTTTCATTGTTGTTGTTGTTTTGCACTACAAATAAGACATATGCAGTGTGCATAGGAATTTGTTCGTTTTTTTTTTTTTAAGATAATTTGGCCCCTCAACAGTCTGAAGGATTGTGCACCGGCCCTCTGCTTTAAAAGTTTGAGGACCCCTGGTCTAGACTATTGCTGAAACAAGCCCCATCTGTTGATGTCATAGGTGTCTACTCATGTTTGTCCTCCATATAATTTAGAACTTAGAACCCTTCCAATTATACAGGATCTCGAGTTTATGCTAACCATATGTGTGATAATGTTCCAATATACTTTTCTACTTGGCAAGACTTGTAATATGCATCATGAATATAGCTTTCACACAGAAGTAAAGATGAGCCCAGGAGTTCTCCAAGACTGCAATACCGTCTTCAAGGGGGAATTCAAAGCTGTTCCAAAGAAGGCACATGCATACGTAGTTTTCCATCAGATCAAATGCATCTGACAAATGAACTTATTTGGAAAGAATGACTATCCCCATCATATGAGAATGATGGAAAATGAAGTCTTGATATTACCCTATCATTTACATGAAAATTGTATCTATAAAATGGCCCTTACTTTCCATTAAATGTAATTATAATGAAGATCTCTCACTGTCCTCTAAGACCAACATATTTAAATTAACAGATTATTGATAAAGCCTGGAAGACTACCATATATACTAATGTACAAGTCAACCTTATGCAACAGCCAAAGGCAGGTGTAGGGATCAAAATTATGTTTTTTGATATGACCCATGGATAAGAGGGGAAAGTGACACCCATTCCAGGAATTCAATAATGAGAGAAGCAGCAATTTGCCAGAGATTAAAATAGTCTCCCACGCTTCTTTTAAATTCTCCAATGATAAATCAAATTCTCACCATTCAGCAATCTACTCAGAGATGGTTCCTTTAAGAAAAAAAAAAGGGTGAAGGTACAAGTATGTGAATTGACCCATGGATATGTCAACCCAGGCTTTTGGGTTGATTTTTTGTCTAACATTTCTAGCCTTATATATGAGTCTATACAGTACTTATTCATGGCCAAATTGGTGAGATTTTATTTCAAACTTTTTCTCTCAATATAGAATAGTTTTTAATGTTATTAATTTATCATATATGTAGTGTTTTATGTTGTCAATGTGAACTTGCTAAGTTTGTAGGCTATAATAAAGAACTGGTGGCCAGATTCAACAATTGTAATAATATCAGTTCCAGATATATCTGTATCTAAATACAGTTATATAAATACGGATATAGATGGTATGTTTAATGTAATTTATAGCCTGGTCACTTTGCTCAGAAACACAAGGATAGTATTATGTGGTCTTCTGCTATGCTTAACAACATGAGATGAAATCTTTGTTCTGCATGACTTAACCTTTATCTTCGACTCAGAGATGCTGAATAACAGATATTATAATAATGACAGAGATTAAAATGTAAGCCTGAATTCAAATACCTGATACAATAGATTAATCTTTAATTCAGTTTTTGAGATTACTTAAATAATGTTAAATTCAAATTTTTCTGCACCAGTGAGCAATAAGTCATCTTGAAAACAAACGGTGCATGTTTAATTCAACACTTGAATTTGTTAGTGATTCAAAAAGATTTTAATTTCCCTTCCTTCTTTGGTAATTGGCTGCTTATCTAATAAAAATGTTGAACCAACAGGCATGAAGGAGAAAGTGCAATGGAACATACATTATTCAATAACAAGTTTGGTGGTGGGCAAGGAAATTACAAGCAAACTGAAACAGAACCAGTGCATCAATCCGTTAGACCAGGCATGGGAAAACTTCGACCCTCCATGTGTTTTGGATCTCAAGTCCTAGAAATCCCAGCCACTTACTGGCTGTTAGAAATTATGGGGGTTGAAGTCCAAAACACCTGGGGGGGGGGGGCGAAGTTTGCCCATGCCTGTGTTAGACAATTAATACGTGCATATAGAGTTTTTAATAATCATAATTACACGTATGCTATTGTTTTACATCTGAAGTATCTTTTTCTTTCATTAGTCTTTTATAGAATTCCTTGGCCTTCTCTTCTGTAGTGATCCAAAGTTTCCCCTGTTTGTAGGTTGCCATATTTCCCTCTTTTCTTTCCCATCGAAACCGAATTTGTCATCTTTTTAATTCTTCTGTTAGGAAGAGATATTTTTTTCCTTTTCTGCATGGTACTTATTGATTGTTCTTTCGAGATTGTTACTTTTTTGCCTTTGTATTGAATGGTGTTCTTGTTGCTGGCTCTCAAGACTTCATCTTTTATTTCTGTCCTCTCGAATTATACCTCCTGCCACCTTATTTTTCTTTGAGAAGTTTGGAGTGATTTGGGAAGCTCTTTCTATATTATCTTCCATTTCTTCATCTGAGACATGTAACAAATCTGCCATATTCTGGACATTTTAGAACATAGATGTTTGTTTATTTCTCACAATATTCAGTAGATTTGTTGATTTATGTCAGGTTTTTTTTGTTAGATAGTTTGTTTTTAAATCTATCTTGAGGATGCATTAAAAATCCAAAGTGTCATTGTTTTAATGAATAAAGGAATGGTATTAGAGATTAGAGCCATGGAATCCTAGAGCTGGAAGAGACCTTGTGGGCCATCAAGTCCAATTCCCTGCCAAGAAGCAGGAAAATCACATTAAACGCACCCCTGATAGATGGCCATCCAGCTTCTGCTTAAAAGCCTCCAAAGAAGGAGCCTCCACCACAGTCCGGGGCAGTGAGTTCCACTGCTGAACAGCTCTCACAGTGAGGAAGTTCTTTCTCATGTTCAGGTGGAATCTCCTTTCCTGTAGTTTGAAGCTGTTGTTCCGTGTCTTAGTCTCCAGGGCAGCAGAAAACAAGCTTGCTCCCTCATCCCTATGACTTTCCCTCACATATTTTACACATTGCTATCCTTTGTCTATTACAAATCATAGGTACATAAGAAACTGTTTGATACCAAATTAGATTACTTGTTTGCATATTTCAGTATTGCCAACTGTGGCAGAAGTTACCTAGGGTTTTGGGAAGGATTCTTTCCCTTCTTAGTCCACCTAGGGCCCTTTCACATAGCCATATATCTCAGAATATCAAGGCAGATAATCCCACATTATCTGTTTGAGTACTCATATAGAGGTAAAGGTAAAGGTTTTCCCTGACGTTAAGTCCAGTCGTGACCAACTCTGGGGGTTGGTGCTCATCTCCATTTCTAAGCCGAAGAGCCGGCGTTGTCCATAGACACCTCCAAGGTCATGTGGCCGGCATGACTGCATGGAATGCTGTTACCTTCCCGCCGGAGCGGTACCTATTGATCTACTCACATTGGCATGTTTTCAAACTGCTAGGTTGGCAGGAGCTGGAGCTAACAGTGGCCGCTCATGCCGCTCCCGGGGTTTGAACCTGGGACCTTTCGGTCTCCAACTCAGTGCTTTAACGCACTTCGCCACCGGGGGTCCTTGAGGACTCATATAACCCAATTCAAAGCAGGTATTGTGGGATTTTCTGCCTTGATATTCTGGGATATAGGGCTGTGTGGAAGGGTCCCTAGAGATCCCCAAGACACTGTGCTTTAAGAATTTCCTTCAGTTCTCAGATTCCTAGCATTGCAGTAACTCAAAATTGCACTTTAGCATATAGAAAGACAAAGAACGGGGGAAAGCACAATCAGCAAGGGATTGCAAACAAATTTCAGTTTCTCAGTCTCGGCGGATGCCTGTCACTATCTGTGGCATATTAGGAATCTTAAAGTAGATTTGGTAAGCACCATGGCACCCCCTTTATGCGTGAAGAGTGGGCCTCTGGGACAGCTTCTCTGAGTTTCTGGGAAGTGGATTCCCCTTGGGGCTAGAATGGGGGTTTCTCATTCTTGTAAAATTCTGTGGTTTGGGAAGGAGCACCCTCAGGATGGCTTAGCATTAAATGGCTCGGGCGAGTAACCAGGATTACCCTCGAGGTTTGGTGCAGTCCCAAGGGTGGTCTATGGAGGTAGTCCCAGGGTTGACACCTAGCCTTGGCTTGACTATACTCATCAGGTGAATTTAAATCCTCTTTTTCTGCAAGTTGCAGCAGTTAAATAATTAAATAAATAGGTAAAAAGATACACAGGTGCTGCAACATCTCTTTGCATACTGATATTCCAGATTACATAGCTATGTACTGTATACCTCTGATCAGCAATAAGGCACTGAAAATTATACTTGAGTGATTAGAGGGCATGTGTGATGAAATCCAGAAGTTCGTAGATAGTCACTTCAGGGAAAAGGTGAGCAATGAAACCATACAAGTGAATTGGGAACATATTTTTCTTGAAACACTTCTTCCTGAAACCTGAAAAACAGAAATATTTCTTGAAGGAATTGAACATGATAAATCTGTCTGTTCAAGCCAACGTTCTTTCTCTGCTCATTCAGAGCAGGAACCAATTAAGAACAACAACTGCACAACAATGTTGTTTTGTTGTTCTGCTTTTGCTTGAGCTTCCTTTTTTATCAGACAGTTAGTAACAAACTAAACCTCATCTTGAATCCCCTTAAGAAAAGAAATTATATTATACTTCAAGTGTACGTGACACTAAAAGCTTCCTAAATATATTCATTTTTCATAAGAGCTGGACTGCTAGGAACATGATGTGGTAGTGCATAAAGACAATGATATATAGCAGAGACTTGGAAACTCAATTTAATCAATAACTAGATTGTTGTAGTTATTATTGTTGTTCTTAGGTTGTTTTGGAACTCACCACAAAATTATCTCTATGCTTACTCTTACTTTAAATTGCAGTGCTGTATGCCTGAATTTCATTTATGCTCAAGGAGCTGAAATGTACATAATGGAAAGAAAGCATGTAGCTATTTGCCTTGTGTATAGCTTTATAGGGTGGTATATAAATAAAAATTTATTATTAATTTTATATAGTTAAACTATTTGGCCAGAAATGGAAAAGAAAAGCACAGGATTGGGTATTTTGACAAATGGTAGATTTACATGAAGCCCAAAGTAGTGGATCAATGACAGATCAGATAGATAGGATAGCAGTAGTATTGATAGCAGCCTATTGTCTTTCACATTCTTTCAATTCCAGTTCCCACGATCCCTTAACATTGCTTGCCATTAGAGGCAAATAGGCACAATGATGGCTACTTGCAGCTTGTTTTTCTAGAAGGGATTAAGGCATTGCCACATAAAGCTAGTATCCCACGACATTCTCACAACCCATGATAGTGACTACTTACAGGCACTATCACCACCATCACCTACATTGCTGCTGGCATCCTGTAACTGCAGGTGTCTGCTCTTGTTCTGGTTTCCACCTCCATGCAATAAAGTTCTACATTAACCAGTTTAACCATGATCAAAAGGACTGTGGTGGCATGAGGATGTTCTTGCGAAGAACTCTTTCTCATGATGAAGTTGCTGCTTTATCCTTGTTAATTTTGGGATTCAGTGCCAGATGCTGAAATGACAGACTTAGTTATAAACATTCAACTTACAAATGGTTCATAGTTAAGAATGGGGGTGAGACAATAGGAAGTGAGAGAAATCTACCCCTAGGAAGGGAAATTAACTCCTGAAAGAGTTACCATGGGGAAAAGGTGTCCCCATGAAGAGGGGAGCGTACTACCCCACTGCTAAGCCAGCTCCACTGGTTGCCGATATGCTACCGAGCCCAATTCAAAGTGCTGGTTTTGACCTATAAAGCCCTAAACAGTTCTGGCCCAATCTACTTGTCCAAACGTATCTCCTCCTATGAACAGGAAGAGCCCTAAGATCATCTGGAGAGGCCCTGCTCTCGGTCCCACCTGCCTCTCAAGCTCGGCTGGTGGGAACGAGGGACAGGGCCTTCTCGGTAGTGGCTCCCCGGCTGTGGAACACCCTCCACAAAGATATTTGACAAGTCCCAACCCTGTTGGGCTTCAGAAGAGGCCTAAAAACATGGCTATGTGCCCAGGCTTTCAAGGAATAAATGATAAAGACGACACGGATGGACCTATGGATACAGCACAAGGTTTTTTGGACGAACGGATCTGATCAAATGTTTTAAATTTATACATTGTAATTTTATATTGTATTTAATTAGTCTTAATTGATTTTATGTATTGTTTGATATTGTTTTTATATGGGCATTGAATTGTTGTCATTGTTGTAAGCCGCCCTGAGTCCCTTCAGGTGAGAAGGGCGAGATACAATTGTTGGAAATAAATAAATAAATAAATAAATAAGTTTTCCACAACAAGCCAATTTTTTCAAAATCCTATTCTCACAGGGACGGAAACTCAGATAGTGAGGAGAAATCTTCTGACCTGGGGCACAGACAACTAAATAAACATCACAGTGGTGTTAACCCTTCGCTATGCTATCCAAAGATAGATGGATAGGAAGATATATTTGGCTGAGATACACTTACAAAATGTACCTGTTCTGACTTACAAATAAATTCAACTTAAGAACAAACCTACAGAACCTGTCTGTTTGTAACTTGGAGACTGCCTGTACAAGTATTAAACCTTTCCTGGGGGAAGGGGTGACTTGGGAATGTAGACTTTCATTCACCTAGACTTTGATTGGAAATACCTCTGATTGGTTTCAGGCAGGATTCTTTGATAGCCCAACTTGGAAATCCCTTGGATACATTAGGAGGCTCTTAACCAACTACTAATCCAGTCTAACCAGGCTTGACTTGAGAAATCTGATGAAACTGAGTATGTTCAAGGTAGGGTGGTTAACAACTATATTTAAATATCTGTGTAAATGTGTATAGAGAGGGTTTTCCCAGATGTGACACCCCAATTGTATTATTATTATTTTATTGTATGACACAGCAAACAAGATAGATATGCTGGATTTCGTTTCACAAAATCACAAGTCGAACCCTTCCCAAGTGTCTAGGACTGTGTGATATATTTTCGGATGATGCGTGCAGATCCCAGTAGGGTAGCCTTTTGCAGTTGGCAGATCGTAATTTTGTCAATGTCTATTGTTTCCAAATGCCGGCTGAGATCTTTTGGCACGGCACCCAGTGTGCCCATCACCACCGGGACCACCTGCACTGGTTTCTGCCAGAGTCTTTGAAGTTAAATCTTGAGGGCATTATTATTATTATTATTATTATTATTATTATTATTATTATTATTATTATTATTATTATTTCCCACCTTTCTTTGAAAACTGGGTTTGATCTTGGTTTACAATTTTTAAAAAAGACAATACAGTTATTTAAATGGAAAGGGGAACATTAAAAGTAGATTAAACTACTGACTTATTATAATGATTTAAAGCTACACTTTAAAAGATAAACGATCATGAAAAGTTAAAAAACAATTAAACAAGTTCAGTTTAAATCAGCATAGAATTGTCATTGCATTTTCTAAAAAAATTCCATTTTGCCTATTGATTGAAGAATAGCAGGAAGGAGACTATTCTCCTCCCCCGGGAATGAGGTTAGTCTAATGGCATTCACCAAGAAGGCCCTCAGTTGCATCTTCACCAGCTGTGCTTGTGATAGTGTGAGAGATGTTGGCCATATCGTTGCATTTATATGGCCAACATTTGAGGCCTAGACAAAATATTTCTCTTATCATCACTAAGTCCTTCCACATGGGACTTGGTTGTGAGGTCCCTCTATACCTCACAACCTCCGAGGATGCCTGCTTTAGATGTAGGCGAAACATCAGGAGAGAATACTTCTGGAACATGGCTATACAGCCCGGAAAACACACAACAATCCCTCCACATGATTCTATAGGGGTTTTTTTTGGGGTTTTTTTCGTGTCAGGAGCAACCGGAGTTGCTTCTGGAGTGAGAGAATTGGCCGTCTGCAAGGACGTTGCTCAGGGGACGCCCGGATGTTTTGATGTTTTACCATCCTTGTGGGAGGCTTCTCTCATGTCCCTGCATGGAGCTGGAGTTGATAGAGGGAGCTCATCCACGCTCTCCCTGAGTGGGATTCGAACCTGGCAGCCTTCAGGTCAGCAATCCAACCTTCAAGTCACAAGGCTTTTATCCCCTAGGCCATTGGAGGCTCTGATTCTATAGTACATAGTTGTGTGTCTTTGCATACAACTGAAACTGCATTCAGCAAGCTTGTATAATACCTGGGCCAATTTATATAATTATATACATAAATTATATGAACATCCACCTAAATCAAGTTACTAGTTCCAAATAAAATATACCCATTGGATGAATTGCTGAATAAAAAATCAATAGTAATGTAAATTCCATTGATTTAATACATCCTTTTTAGTTGGTGCCATCAGTCAGATTTGGGCCATAATTTCCTCCAAATACTGCTTTTCCTCCTTCTTGAATTATTGACATGAATGGTGCAAGTAGTGGCTACTGGGTGGAACTATTCAAAGATAGTCATCTTCCTCAAAAAGATTCAGTACCTTGGATAGTTCCTTCATAATTCAGAATAACACCTTAAACAAATTTATTTTGCTATTGACATGAGAAACGCCATCGTCCACTGGATTATGCTGCAGAATTCAGAGTGTGAATTAAATAATACTATGCTGTTGAAGCTGATGAAGCATGATTCCAAGACATCAGTAACTTTTTAAAAAGGCAGTTTAACTGAAACGTTAAAGAATTCAGGGTCAGGAAAGCAAGAAAGAATGAAAGCTAGCGAGGACAATTTAAAAAGACACATTGTTTCAAGAAATAGCAGAACCTCACCACCTACTCCCAGCAGGATGTCTGTGCTTTTAGCATGTCTGACAAAAATAAAAGGGGCAAAGGTTTGTCCCCTATTGAGTTAGCATGCTTCCTTTGTGGAAATTCTTTCTTTCTTCCTGTCGGCAAGCACTGTGTCAGAGAAATTGGCAACTAACTTGATTTCCCATTGTCCTGGTAATTTCAGTACCTGCCCTATGGAAAACATATCTCAAAAACGTTGGATTTATTTAAGATGGTAATCTGAATTAGCCCAGATCATTTGGATGTCTATGGACAAGATGGGCACTTTCAATTTCATGTGTAGGATCCAATCAGAAGGACAATGAATCTCATTTCAGTACTCTTGAATGGACAAAACTCCCCTTTGGACCTTATGGACAGATTTGGGGGGGGGGGGTGTACAGGATCACACAGTGGTTCTTCCCTGTTTTACGCTATCTAAATACTGTCCTTGCCTAATCTTGAGCAGGTATGGTGGGAATTAGAAATATGTCATATACCAGATGGCAATGGAACCCATATACATTGTTTTTGGATTTAAATGCTTGGTACTTAATCCCTTTGGCCATCTTTTGTGTACGCAGAAGTAGTTGAATGTTTTCTCCAAATATGGAATATCCACATTCTGTTCAAGATAGTGGAAGTGAAGCTTTTATGAATTCAATTATTCAGTGTTGCCATTTGCAATGAAGTATGAGTTTTGTATTCATGTTTGTTGTGTTTAACTATGTGCTTGGGGTTTGGTTGGGTAGGTGTGAGACAGCGGCAGCTATTTAGTGGCTCTCCTCTGAGGCAGTTGCCAAGGAGATGTGGGCGGAGCCATCTGCCAAGGGGAGGAGAAGTGAAGAGGTTTTTAAAAGTGAAGCATCAGTCTGTGCTCTGATGAGGCACAGGGAAGATTGATTCCAGGTTGATGGGATCAAGGAGACTCAATTGTTCAATTTGATATCGGTTTCAAATACATTTGATGACTTATTTAATGTAGTCTGTGTCCTGGAAAGGCACAGAGATTCTGTGATAGTATATCACAGGGGTGACTGTGGTTTGAAGTCACTGGATAGTCCAAGTTTCAGACTTTGGGAACTAATCCCAGCTGGACTCACAGAGATCCATTGAAGTAACAGTTTAGAAAGGCACAGAGGAAGAAGTTTTAACTACCTTAAGTAAAAGGAGTGATACTTTAGAGAGTTTGATTCATTTCATTCTAGTATTGTAACTGTTAATAAGAATACCTCTAAGTGAAACATCTTTTGTAACCACCAAGCTTGAGCCTGAATAAACTTGATATTGTTCTTTTTACATCAAAGCCTCTGTTGTCTATAGACTCCCTCATCACAATTGCTCTACCATTTTAACACCGAATAAAGAAAAAGGCTTCCTCTGAGCTATTGGGTGGTTGAGCACTTTTATAATCTAAAGGTGTCTCTCCACACAGTGGTGGCTGCATTTCCACTAATCAGTGGCAGTTATCTTTTATTATTTGGGACACTATTAATTATGAATTGGGTCTTCTACGCTACCCTCTTTTACACCATTCAACACTAGAATGTATGGTCAAGATAATAGCTATCCATGTCTGATGAAAGCTCTTGATAAAGATCATCAAAATTCTACAAAACACCTGTAGTACAAAACACCTGTAGTACAAAACACAGAAATAACAATAATTATACTTTATTTTTCTATCCTGCCTCCATCTCCCCGAAGGGACTTGGGGTGGCTAACATGGGGCCAAGCATAAAGAACCAAACATGAACAAGATTAAAAACATATATCAACATCAACAGACAGATAAAATAAAACAGATTAAAAACACAGTCATAATAAAATAGAATGGTAAAATGACACAAGGCAACACCACCACTAATGGATAAAATGGGGGGGGGGGGGTGAGGACAAAGTGCTAAGATATATAATTATAAGATCATTTTATAAAGTGCCTAGACAAAGTTCTGAAGAGTTCTCTAGGAGAATTTGGGGAAAGGGAGTCATGAGCACACCCTAACTAGCAAACTTAGAACACACTTAAGAGTTGCCACACAAAAAAAGATGTTATCTCTTGTGATACTGCTATCATGACGTAACTTTGATTAGTAAAAAAGGGCCCGGGCTGTGGCGCAGGCGGGAGAGCAAGCCAGCTGCAATTAACTGCAATGAATCACTCTGACCAGGAGGTCATGAGTTCGAGGCCCCTCGGAGCCTATGTTTGTTTGTCTTTGTTCTATGTTAAAAGGCATTGAATGTTGGCCTATATGTGTAATGTAATCCGCCCTGAGTCCCTTTCAGGGTGAGAAGGGCGGAATATAAAAGCTGTAAATAAAATAATAAAATAATAATAAACAACTTATTTTGATTTTATTATTCATAATAAGTTACTTCTGACATCTGCAAAATATGCATGTACTGTAAATAGATTGTCATTACTTGCTGTGCATATGTACAAGTGCTGTAATTAATGAAAGGCCCTTACAATCAATTGTACTTAAATGCTACAGCAGTGAGCGTGACCTTTATGTAGAAAACCATAATGGTAATGGGATCAAACCATTCACACCCATGACTTCCCAGTTAGACATTGGCATTGGTTCTATATGAAAAGTTATTCTACTGTTGAATTTCTGGCTTTTTAACAGAAATCCTACTTTAATTTTCTGTTTGTTTTTAATTGATTTTTAATAGCACTTTTTTGAAAATATTTACAGGTGAAGGTGCAAATGACATACATGGCTATAAAAAGAAAGGCATGCATAGAAGCAGATGTGATAAAATTCATTGGCAGCAGCTATGATTTACGTCCTTATCTTAAAGAACTTGCAGAAAATAATTATTACAAAGGTTTTAGGGAGCAAATGAAGAAGAAGGGATTTATCGTATAACAGCTGTCAAAACTGTTAATATTTGATGGCCACATGTCAGATACTCTCAAATGCTTCATGTCTATGGCACAGCTAGGGCATGTCAGTGGTGCAGGCTGCCAAATGATGATTGCTGTAATGCCATTTTTAGTCAAATGTTCCACACATTCTACAAAACAGCCTTTGTGGCATGTGTCAGTTGTCAGGTGCTCATGGAAAATTAATGGAAAATTTCGTATTTCAAGCATGGGATGATTTCAAACACAAATATTGGCTATCAAATACGGGCCAGACATTCACATAACAAACATCTGCAGTGCTACCCTCATTGAGCTATAAATAAGTGCCACTAATTTTAGTGGCATTCACAGCTTTATAAGCATGTTAAAGATGGATGGCAACTTCAGATATAACTTTTTAAAGCATAAGAATGTTGGGAAAAGTGTTGATTTCAGTGCCCAAACTGAATACATTTCTGCCCAACATAATTTCCCAGGAGAATTCACAAAATGTAAATACCTCTCTAGAATTGTGCAGAAATCTCTTTTTGTCTCATATAAGCAAGGATGAAGAATATGAAAATGTATGTCACTAGCATAGATTAGCTCAGTTCCCTGCTTTTGTTGCAGGTATGAATCATGCCATCTGGTGAAATGGATTTATTATATGCTGATATATGTATGTTCCCTGTCATATCGATAAGACAGAATCCTGATTAAAACACAATTGGCCCCGGGATGGAAACAAATGTTGATGTACTCTAGATCTGTTGCAGGAAAATGCATGTCTTGGTTTGAGCATTCACACCTTTACAAAGATTTCAGTGCATTTCCAGGAAATAATAGAAAATCCCTCTTACACTCAATCTTTCAATCATTTAAGAAAAATAGTACAGAAATGTGTTTTAGTCAATGGCAAAAAATGGTATCATTTAGGTAAATTGGGGAAATAAATGTGCAAATTAGGAAAACGAATCTTTATAATCATGTCGTTTTCATGGCAGTAAGAAGACACAGTCTGGCAATTAGTTTAATCAAGAACAAAAAGGACAAGGGGAAAATGCAAGTGGGATAGCAAAGTTTCAAAATAATCATCATCATCTTCTTCTTCTTCTTCTTCTTCTTTATTTATATCCTGCCCCCTCTCCCCAGAGGGACTCATGGCGGCTTACAGCAAAATAGATGAATACAATAAATATTATAAACGGACAATAATCACACATCAATTAATAAAACCATATAGCACAAAATAAAGATGGAGAGATTTTGGCATACTAATTGAGACATGATTAAAGGTATATTACAGGTCGGTCATGTACAGGCCAGATATGTGGATGATGGGTGGAGGGAGCATGAAATCATGTATCAGATGTGATAAGTGGGATCCCCTTACAACTGTTAATCAGGAGGCATGGTCTGGACACCCATTCTCTTGTCTGTTGATTCGGTGACAAACTGGACTTGCCTGTCAATATCTTGTGTGATAAAATTGAAAAATAGATTTGAAGGCAGTAATCCTACACATTTACCTTGGAGTGAGCCCTGCCTCTACATGGAGAGTGATCAAACTATAAAAGATAAGGGTAGATAGATATCAGTCCAATTTCACAATATATTTGACCAAGAACTTAAAAAAAATAAATGGAAGAGTTCTGAGAGCCTCCTGAAACTTCAAAGACAGAAAACTTTCTTTATAAATGAGTAGTTCCTTTATCTAATCCTTAAAGTCTTGCCTTTGAATTCTTCCTTCCTTATTTAACTTGGCTAGACTGAACTGGAAGAAGCAGCCACTGAGTGAGTCTTTTAACAGATCAGCACATGAAAGGCAGCTTCAAGTGCTGAAGAAGAAGAAGGGGAGAGAGTTGTTTCTGAAGTAGTTTTTAAAAAACTCAGGAAGAAAAACTTAGGTGCCTTTAGAAATGCAAATATGCTGTGAGCTTTTTAAAATTCCACCTGCTTTGCCAAAGAGGTGGCTGACATTTTTATTAACTGTTTTTTTCCACTAATAAGAAAAAAGGGGGGCGGCATTTCCTCCACCTGTTCAGCTGAATATTTAGGTCTCATGGCCAATGAGAGATTAATATATTGCAATATAGTGTGACTACTTAGACAAATACATAAATGAATTGTAAATAAACTATTACAGGAACGGCTGAATTTGGTCTTCAAGTACAGATTGTATGGTTTTTATCTGAAATGCTTGAAATGAGGACTTAATGAAAGAAATGAACAAATGGGATATGATGAACTTCCAGGTGATCTGAACTTAGAAATGCTCTTAAAAAAAAAAAGCTCTCAACATTCCCTAGCCAGCATGGTCAGCATTGGCCATGGTGGCTATGGCTTTCTGGATGCTATACGTTAAAAGATTCTGAAAGTTTCCCTATTCAGAAAGTGTCACAGAATGGAAACAGATTATTTCTCCATCCCATAACATGACACATTTTACGAGGTCTCACAACTCAGGTAGCTACACAATTACAGCAGCATCATGGAAATAATTTTCACCTATAATTCACTGAGAGTACATCTATAGTATAGAATTAATGCTGTTTGACATCACTTTAATTGTCATGGCTCAATGTAAATGAAATCATAGGAGCTGCAATTTTAAAGGTTTTTGGCCCCCCCTCAAAAGAGTGCTGGTGCCTCACCAAACTACAAGTTCCAGGATGCATAACCTTGAGTCGCGGCAATATTATGATGTCAAACTGCATTAATTCTACAGTGTAGCTGCACTCTTAGTTTGTCATCAAATGCTGCTATATCTGAAAAATATGCACCACAGTAAAGATTCAAAACATAGAACACAATATGTATATTAGAGCATCATATACATAATATGTTAACCCTTCATCTATAGGGCTCGCACTATAGAATCCACAATCAGCACATAGACACTGCGAACATAAAACTTGAAGCTGAGCCAACAATACAAATATTCAAAACATTGCCGCTTACCAGATGAACGGTTAACTGAAACTGGAGTAAACCTGGAAACCAGTAGTAAACGGCTTATGTAAACAGCTTACTTCGGCTCACAGCCAGCCACTTTAAAATAACAACTATCTGACCGAGCTTCCTGGCTGGGAACTGTAAATGACTGCAACATTTGTTACAAACTGAAGCTACAGCCAATTGACTGCATTTACATCCTGAGGAGTCCTATAGAACTACTCCAAGACTACAGAGACTTTGACTCCAAGACTACAGAGACTTTGATTTGTTTTGACTCCAAGCCAGGTTTGAGCCAATTGAATTGTACACTGATATATTTAGTTTTACAGCATATTATATGCCATTTTGAAGAGACTGAATGTACACATACTGTGTTGCTAACAAACTTTAGTTGGAGTCTTGTTGATACATGTCTGATATATGTTTTACACTGAAAACTGCTCTGTGTAGCAATTAAATCTGGATGATTGCAGTCTAAAAAACTTTATACTCTGTAAGTTACGACTGTGTGCCACTACAGCTGACAGAATTGGATCATCAGTTGTATTATTATTTGTATTATTGTTAACATTATTATGTATATGATGCTCTAATATACATATTGTGTTCTATGTTTTGAATCTTTACTGTGGTGCATATTTTTCAGATATTGTTTAGAATAGACAGCTGTGTTTAGTTATTATTATCAAATGCTGCTACTCAACTTAGATGGTATACTAGAGAAGGAGGCAAGGAAAGTATTACTTGCCATAGATTCAGAATCAAGCTTGTGTTACAGAAATATCTCTGTAAAGCTTTGTAATAATTGTATCATAATTATTACATATTTCATTGCTTTGTCTCTTTAAAAAAAGAACCCAACAATCGTTACTACATTTTTGTCAATGAGCACATCATGACAACATATTCTAGTCTATTCCTTTCTCTGATGTGTTATTTTCAGAGGCTTCTGTTAGCCTATGTTACCCAAAATTGTAATCCAAAATAGGCATTCTAGAGTCTACACTGCGTAGACCCAGCATTATTAGAACACCTAGCATGCTTTCCCTTTTCAACAACCTGCAGAAGACAGACTCATTGGAGTTCACCCCCATATTAATTTAATGTTTGGGAGATAGGGTAGGTGCCCAGACAGCATCCAATTGAAGTTCTGGGAAAAGAAAACACATATCACCCTCCTGGCTCTCCAGTATGTACACTAACAAATCCAGGAGGGAAATGCCTGTTTTGTTCTCCTCTTCTGCTGCTACTTAAGTGTCTATGCCCTCCTTCAGCCACTAATACTCTGGTAATAGGAAGTGGGCCTCTGCAAATATGTTTGTGTTGTGCCATGAAGTATGGAATGCCTTACGTACTACTACCCAAAACATCAGGAAAAAAAACTCTGCCATGTGAGTATGCCAAATATGAATACTGGTCTAAGATGCTGCTACAGTTACAAGTATGCAGGTCAGCTTCCATAGAAAAGCTAGTAGGAAAGAGCTGCCTTCATTCTCAGATAAGAAATCATCAGCAAAGCCAAAGGAAGTCTGATGTATAATGTTGTTGATTATGTGCTAGGCATTCCAGTCCCATTCTACATTCAGTTGTGACAATGGCTGTGATGAATAGGAAGTGGAACATTATGAATTCATTCTTGTGATGATAATTATAACGAGAATAGTGATTGGTACTGCAAATCGAATCCATCCTTATGACAATTTGAAGACTGTAATTTGGTAGCTGTGTTGTGATTCTTCCAAAGGAGGCACTGAAACAGAAGAAAGGAATGTGACTCTATGCACTCTGTGGGAGAAAATAAAACCGTAATTGTACTGAAATATGAGTGGTTCTACTCTTTGTCCTGGCACATTCAGATTTCCAAGAGCTATCTACACAACTCATGCATTAAAAAAAAGGAGGAGGGGGAATTGCAAAAAATAATAGTTCATTTCCCTAAATCGTATAGCAAAATGACATGTAGAATGTAATAGAAGAAATAAAATTTATTTGAAAAACATAACCAATGTTTTCTGAATTGATATGTGAACTATAAAAAGGTAAAGGTTTCCCCTGACGTTAAGTCCAGTCATGTCTGACTCTGGGGGTTGGTGCTCATCTCCATTTCTAAGCCGAAGAGCCGGCGTTGTCCATAGACACCTCCAAGGTCATGTGGCCAGCATGACTGCATGGAGCGCCGTTACCTTCCCGCTGGAGCAGTACCTATTGATCTACTCACATTGACATGTTTTCTAACTGCTAGGTTGGCAGGAGCTGGAGCTAACAGCGACCGCTCACTATTGATCTACTCACATTGGCATGTTTTCTAACTGCTAGGTTGGCAGGAGCTGGAGCTAACAGCGACCGCTCACTATTGATCTACTCACATTGGCATGTTTTCTAACTGCTAGGTTGGCAGGAGCTGGAGCTAACAGCGACCGCTCACTATTGATCTACTCACATTAGCATGTTTTCGAACTGCTAGGTTGGCAGGAGCTGGAGCTAACAGCGACCGCTCACTATTGATCTACTCACATTAGCATGTTTTCGAACTGCTAGGTTGGCAGGAGCTGGAGCTAACAGCGACCGCTCACCCCGCTCCCGGGGTTTGAACCTGGGACCTTTCGGTCTCCAGCTCAGTGCTTTAACACACTTCGCCACCGGGGCTCACATATTGTGATGACCCATGGGCCTTGTAGTCCTGCTCAGGACATTGTAATTCCTGATGAAGATGAAAACTTGGGTTTTTTACCTTCCCAGTCTGAACTGGATTCCTCTCAGCCAGATCTTTCCCAGGCAGATCTGGGAACCTTGCACCTGCAAGAAAGTTGTCTCCCAGAAGTATGTCAAACAAGCCCAGAGCCTACTTCTCCCGTATTCTTGCGCCGGGAGTTTTGTAAACAACAGAGAAGTTTGGATTCAGCTTCGCGCAGGAGTGCGAGGATTGCAGCTAAGAATGTGGCCAATTAAGACTGCTTCTCGTGAGAATCTTTGGGGAGTCTCACATCTGGTCTCAGAGTTAGCTTTCGGTTCTGATTCCCAGAGAACTGCTTCGGCGGGAAAGCTAGACTCTATTTAGGTGTTTTACCCGCGTAGTAACTTCGCGGAGTCAATTCGTCAGCCTTCGGAGCGAGTTGTGTCTGGACAGCGCGCTCCGATTCAAGCCTCGCTCCTGCTCAAGCCTTGCCTTGCTATCCAGCCTTCGCCTTGCTTCCCAGCCTTGTTTATCTACGGACTTTGCCTTGTTTCCCAGGATCAATCCTTGCCTTGTTCCACGGATTTATCAAGTTATTCCACGGACCTTGTTCTTGTTCTTAGTTACCTTGTTCCACGTTCAAGCCTTGTTTCAAGTATCAAGTTATTTCCTAGCCTCGCTCAAGTTTCATGGACTAAAGGACCTTGTCATCTCCCCTCACTTTGCCTGGCAAAGTGAGTGTTTCGGTTATTGGATTACAACTTTGGACCTTAATATTTCTTATTGGACATTGCTTTTTTGGACTAATTCTGACCTTTCCTGAAAGGTCTAATTCTGAACTATTTTCTACACTTGTTTTTATTAACTTTATATATTCCTTCAATAAAGATATTAGATAGATTCTGGCCTCTGTGTATGGTTATTGGTGCTCTGCAGCCTGGGTCGTGACAGTTTGACTCCGCCACCCTAAGCACCAATTAACCTCGGCCAGAATGTCTACCGGAGTCGTACCTGGGCCGAGCGGCCAGCCGATTACCTACACCATCGACAAGGAAGAGGTGGACCGAATCCGTGATAAGCTCAATGCACAGGATGGAGAAATAAGGGGTTTGAAGGAACGCGGAGTTCGTCTTCCGGCCATGGCGTTGCCAACCAAGTTTACTGGAGAAGCTTCTAAGGTTCATGTCTTCCGTCGCCAATGTCAAGCTTATCTGGAGGCCCGTGCTGCCGAGTTTCCCCAAGAAGACATCAAAGTGGCATGGGTTTACAGTCTTCTAGACGGGCCAGCGGCCAGCTGGGCGACGGCACTGTTCGACCAAGCCTCTCCACACCTAAGATCAGCGCAACACTTCTTGGACCACCTCAAGGAGACTTGGGGAATCGAGGACAATTTGGAGGCAGCCGGTCACAAACTCCGTCGCCTTTTCCAAGGAGACAGACCTATGTCTCAGTATATAGCCGAGTTCCGAGTGCTGGCCCACAACACCGGCTGGAACGATGTAGCCCTCAGGGGACAATTCCGGGAGGGTCTCAACATTGAAATGCTGGAAGAAATCTCCAAGGTGGATCCTCCCCAGACCCTCGAGGCACTCATTGATCAATGTTTACGGGCTGAAGTCATGATTGCCAACAGGAAACAGTGGGTTCGAGGCCAGGGCAGTAGAGCCGGGGCAAAACCCCCCGCTCCCGCCAGCGTTCAGCCACGTCCGGTGTGGAGACCCCCACCGCCAACCCCATACCCCAGAGGAGGCGAGGAGGTGCCGATGCAGTTGGGCAATGTGCGTCCCAGACTAGATGCCGCCGAGAAGGCCCGTCGTCAACGCTTAAACCTCTGCTGGTACTGCGGGAACGGGGGCCACTTCGCCAGAGAGTGCCCAGCCAAAGGGAAGCCTGCCGCCCGTCTTGCGGCGGCGTCCTCCACGGAGACGAAGGCGTCTGAGCCGACTGGCACACAGCCGGCGGGGGAAGCCAACGACCGGGTGTAGAGAGGCTCGCCAACCCGGTCAAAAAATCCATCCAAGAGCCGCCAACCGGGGTCCTGTTCCTTCTCGTGGTCACATTATGGTCAGCAAAAAGGGGACCCGTCATGATCCACGCCATGATAGACTCTGGAGCTACCAACAATTTCATCGATAGAGAGTATGCCGACTCTCTGGGATTACAATATCATGATTTCAAGAATGCCCGTGTGGTGCAAGCCATAGACGGCCGTCCCCTCAAGACGGGCCCCGTAAGTCAGTGGTCGGAACCCACCAGGATGTGGATAAGGGAACATATGGAAGAGATTTCCTTCTTTGTTACCGAGGTCCCCCATTTCCCGGTGATTTTGGGAATTCCATGGCTGACTCTCCACGACCCTAACATCTCCTGGTCCAACAGAGAACTGCAGTTTGCTTCACCGTACTGCCAAAACCATTGCCTCGTAGCCAAGGTATGCCATGCCACAGACACCGAGCCCATCATCACCTTGCCAAAGAAGTACTCCGAGTATTGGGATGTATTCAATGAGAAAGAAGCCGAAAAATTACCCCCACATAGACCTTATGACTGTGCCATTGACTTGGTGGAGGGGGCCCCGATCCCGCGAGGGCATCTCTACTCCCTGACTGAACCAGAGCAAGAAGCTCTCAGGGAATTCCTAGAGACAAACCTTCGCAAGGGATTCATCAGACCCTCTCAATCCCCAGCCGCCTCCCCAGTGATGTTTGTGAAGAAGAAGTCAGGGGAACTACGCTTGGTGGTGGACTACAGAGCATTGAACAATATCACCAAGCGGAACAGCTATCCCCTGCCCTTAATCTCGGATCTACTGGATCGGCTTCGAGGAGCCAAGGTTTACACCAAGCTGGATCTTCGGGGGGCTTACAACTTAGTTCGCATCAGGGAAGGGGACGAGTGGAAGACCGCCTTCCAGACCAAATTCGGATTATTTGAGTCCCGAGTTATGAATTTCGGTTTATGCGGAGCCCCCGCAACGTTCCAGCATTTTGTCAATGACATTTTTCAGGACTATCTAGACAGGTTCTTGATAATCTACCTGGACGATTTTTTGGTGTTTTCCAGATCACAATCAGAACATGAGAACCACGTCAAAATGGTGTTACAACGATTGCGGGATCATGGACTTTATGCCAAGCTGGAAAAATGCGCTTTTGATCTACAAGAGGTAGATTTCCTTGGTTACCGCATCTCGCCTCTAGGGCTTTCCATGGATCCAGCCAAAGTTTCAGCAGTATTGGAATGGCGGGCGCCAACTAACAAGAAAGAGGTGCAGCGTTTCTTGGGGTTCGCGAACTACTACCGCAAGTTCATTCCAGATTTTGCCCGCTGGTCCGACCCCATCACTAGCTGCATCCGTGGAAAGCAGCCTTTCCGCTGGACTGATCAAGCAGAGAAAGGGTTCCAGCAACTAAAGAAACTATTCACCTCCCAGCCAATTCTACAGCACCCAAATCCTGGAACCCCTTTTGTGGTGCAAGCGGACGCCTCTGATGTGGCAATTGGGGCTGTACTCTTACAACCGGTGGGAGATCACCTCCACCCCTGTGCCTTTTATTCTCGTCAACTAACCACACCAGAGAGGAATTACACCATTTGGGAAAAAGAACTACTGGCCATAAAGGCAGCCTTTGAAACTTGGAGACATTGGCTAGAAGGGGCCAAATTTCCCATTGAAGTCCACACTGATCATCGTAATCTAGAACATCTAAGAACTGCCCGCAAACTAAATCAGAGGCAGCAACGTTGGGCTTTATTCTTTGAACGTTTCAACTTCCAGATCCATTATGTGACCCCAGCCCAAACCAAGCAAGCAGACGCCCTGTCACGTAAACCGGAATACGCTGCAGGACGCAAGGAGACCTTTGAATCCCAACTGCTACAACCTGAGAACTTTGCCACGCTCACGGTGGGGAACACCAAATCCATTCCCATTGGTTCAACTTCCCCTACTCCAGGACCCATCTGTGCTCAAGAAATCAGGGCTAGTCAGCAAGCAGATGCCTGGGCGCAGGACCAACTTCGCCAAGGTCTGCATTTCCCCTTTTCGCTTAAAGATGGGCTGCTCTGCTATAGAAATCATGTTTATATCCCACCCGGACCGGGCAGGGAAAAAGCGCTTCGTCTGTGTCATGACTGCAAACCAGCAGGACACTTCGGACTATTTAAAACTATGCATTTGATCCTAAGGGATTTTTGGTGGCCCAAGATCCGCAAGGATGTGGAAAAATATGTCAACACCTGCCCAGTATGCCAGCGCTCCAAGATACGAAGGGAGAAGCCCTCAGGGCTTTTACACCCCCTTCCTACCCCATCTCGCCCATGGGAAATAATTTCCGCGGATTTCATCACTGACCTACCACCTTCCTGTGGATTCACCACGATCTTAGTGGTGGTGGACCTATTCACCAAGTTAGCCCATTTCATTCCCTGCGAAGGCCTCCCCACGGCCAAGGAAACTGCGGATCTATTTCTTCAACATGTTTTCAGACTACATGGATTGCCCAAGAGTTTAGTCACAGACCGTGGATCTCAATTCACCTCTCGTTTTTGGAAGGCACTACAAAAACTATTGGGCATAGACTCTCGCTTATCTTCAGCTCATCATCCCCAAACAGATGGGCAAACGGAGCGCACCAATGCCACTTTGGAGCAGTATCTTCGCTGTTATGTAAACTATCAACAGGACAATTGGGCTTCTCTGTTACCACTGTCTGAGTTTGCCTACAACAATGGAGTTCAAGCTTCTACAAAAGAAACGCCGTTCTTTGCAAACTACGGCTTCCATCCACGTTTCTTCCCCCCTGTCATTGAAACTTCAGAGGTTCCCGCAGCAGAGGATTGGCTGCAGGAACTCACAGCGGTGCAACAACTTTTGCTCCAGCAACTGGATCAAGCCAAGGAGGACTATAAACGCCACGCTGACAAACATCGCCAGCCGGGCCCCGAAATCAAGGTAGGAGATCGGGTTTTCCTGTCCACTCGCTTTCTGCCCTCCCACCGCCCTTGCCGGAAGTTAGATGCCCGTTTCATTGGTCCCTATCCAGTGGTGGCGCAATTAAACCCCGTGACTTTCAAACTCCAACTTCCGCGTTCAATGCGCATTCACCCAGTGTTTCACCGTTCCCTGCTCCTTCCGGCGGATGGTGTGCGACCTGATACAGACCAACCGGCCCCCCCTCCTGTTTTGATGAATGGGGAGGAGGAGTTCGAGGTTGAGGACATTTTGGATTCTCGCTTTCACCGCCGCCGCCTACAATATCTCATTGACTGGGTGGGTTTTGGCCCTGAGGAACGCTCTTGGGAAGACGCCTCCACAGTCCATGCTCCTGATCTAACCCGTCGCTTTCATCAGACCTATCCCACCAAACCACGACCTCGCGCCTCGGGGAGAGGGCCCCAGTTTGGGAGGGGCCTTGAGGAGGGGGATAGTGTGATGACCCATGGGCCTTGTAGTCCTGCTCAGGACATTGTAATTCCTGATGAAGATGAAAACTTGGGTTTTTTACCTTCCCAGTCTGAACTGGATTCCTCTCAGCCAGATCTTTCCCAGGCAGATCTGGGAACCTTGCACCTGCAAGAAAGTTGTCTCCCAGAAGTATGTCAAACAAGCCCAGAGCCTACTTCTCCCGTATTCTTGCGCCGGGAGTTTTGTAAACAACAGAGAAGTTTGGATTCAGCTTCGCGCAGGAGTGCGAGGATTGCAGCTAAGAATGTGGCCAATTAAGACTGCTTCTCGTGAGAATCTTTGGGGAGTCTCACATCTGGTCTCAGAGTTAGCTTTCGGTTCTGATTCCCAGAGAACTGCTTCGGCGGGAAAGCTAGACTCTATTTAGGTGTTTTACCCGCGTAGTAACTTCGCGGAGTCAATTCGTCAGCCTTCGGAGCGAGTTGTGTCTGGACAGCGCGCTCCGATTCAAGCCTCGCTCCTGCTCAAGCCTTGCCTTGCTATCCAGCCTTCGCCTTGCTTCCCAGCCTTGTTTATCTACGGACTTTGCCTTGTTTCCCAGGATCAATCCTTGCCTTGTTCCACGGATTTATCAAGTTATTCCACGGACCTTGTTCTTGTTCTTAGTTACCTTGTTCCACGTTCAAGCCTTGTTTCAAGTATCAAGTTATTTCCTAGCCTCGCTCAAGTTTCATGGACTAAAGGACCTTGTCATCTCCCCTCACTTTGCCTGGCAAAGTGAGTGTTTCGGTTATTGGATTACAACTTTGGACCTTAATATTTCTTATTGGACATTGCTTTTTTGGACTAATTCTGACCTTTCCTGAAAGGTCTAATTCTGAACTATTTTCTACACTTGTTTTTATTAACTTTATATATTCCTTCAATAAAGATATTAGATAGATTCTGGCCTCTGTGTATGGTTATTGGTGCTCTGCAGCCTGGGTCGTGACACATATATACAAATATATAATATTGATGGTATGTATATCTGTGTGTGTACACACATATATACACACTAGGCATGGGTGAATCTTCGGAATAAGTCGTAATAAATTCATTATTCAAAATACATCCAAAAGGGGTTCCGAGGTGGTTTGGGGCTTCGGAATTAACCTTCCAATTTGAAGCATTGGTGCCCATGCCTCTAAATACCTACGGATAACCTTCAGATATATGGGAAAGTGTTTTCATTCAAGCAACCTTTGCTATTCAGGAGAGAAATCCCCCTTCCTGTTTTGGAGTGGTTGCTTTCTATGGGTCTCTTAAACCGGCTTCAGAAGTGGAAGGAGCCTGAATCTTGTCTTCCCGCGCTTAAACTTGGGCTTGAAAAGTGGAGGGAGGATCTCTCTTGCCAACCACTTTGTCTTTCCACGCTTAAACCCGGGCTTGCAAATGTGGAGGGAGGATCTCCCTTGCAAACCACTTCATCTTCCCATGCTTAAACTGGGGCTTGCAGAAGGGAGAGAGCCTGATAATTGCAGGGGTTTAATTCTGCAGGATCTCCCTTGCAAAACCCTTCCTCCCTTTGCCAGAAACTTTAAGTGAAGAAAGGGGGAAAAGGAGGGGGATCATTCCCAATGTGCTGGCAAAACCCCAAACTAGAAGTCTTCACCCAATGGGCAGAAAAGCAAACTATTGCCCTGCTAAGGATTTTCCACAATTTTCCCCTATGATTTTAAATTACCCTGATATTATTATTATTATTATTATTATTATTATTATTATTATTATTATTGACACCACACGGAAAAAGACTCACGTTTTTATATATATATATATATATATATATATATATATATATATATATTTTTCTGGGAAGGGAAAAGGTTACATTTTAAATCTATGTTTTAGTAGTATTCCTGTGTATGTGACATGTGTAAGCCCCATCCATTCCTGAGCGCAAGAAGAAACCCACTCCTAGATCATCTTCTTATCCCAGATTATATGGCAGTGGGGACATATATTCTCCTCCTCCTCCTCCTCCTCCTCCTCCTCCTCCTCCTCCTCTTCATTTGCAAAATCAGGCTGGATCTATACTGGTCTATATCCCAGGATCTTCTCCTAGATTATCTGATTTAAACTGGATTATATGAGTCCCCACTGCCGTATAATCTGGGATAAGAAGAAAAGTGACAGATCTTGGCACACAGCTGTGAATCCTGGGGGAGTTTTGGGAGGGCTGACCCAAGATTTTCGGGAATTCTAGTTCACCCACATCCTTATACATTTTCTCATGGGAGCATTCATAAAAAACAAAAGACTGAGGTTTTTTCCTAAGACATAGTGTAACATCAGAAGCGGGCTAAGCCTCATAGGGAAGAAAGTGACTCGTGAGGAGCTAAGCCTCAAAGGCAGATACAACAGGCCCCTTTTTGGGACAGCATAGTGTAGTGTAGTGGTTTGAGAATTGGACTACTATTGTGGCTTCATTCCCCACTCAGCCATGGTGGTCACACACACTCAGCCCTAGAAAACCCAATGAAACAGGAAATAACACTTTCAAACCAGGAACAGATTTCCTTATTCAAAGGCTGATAGACATCTGTCAGGAGTGATTTGATGGTGTGCTATGATTTCTGTTCCTGGTTGATAAATGTTATTTCCTAATTGGTTCTGTCATAAAAACAGCGAGGGACATTGTGTTATAAAGATAGCACATTATGGTTTGTTGAGTCTCTCTCCACCAATTTAACAAGGTTTCAGCCACAAAAACAAAGTTTCTGAAATAGAACAATGACTTTCAAAGTAAAGACAACCCAATGAAACAGGAAATAAGACTTTCAAACCAGAAACAGCTTTCTGCAATTAAATGTCACCAAAAATCAAAGGATATGGAAAATGTTCTGAAATTTGGTGAGCTAATAGTGGTAAATGTGTTCTGCCACTGTAGCAAATTTCATTACGATAGCTCAAAAAATAAGGGAGGGAGAGGCCCCTCAATTTTCCCCATTGACGATAATCATTTCCTTTATGCACATGCACATCTGCCATTAACAAAGTACAGTAGAGTCTCACTTATCCAACATAAACGGGCCGGCAGAATGTTGGATAAGCGAATATGTTGGATAATAAGGAGGCATTAAGGAAAAGCCTATTAAACATCAAATTAAGTTATGATTTTACAAATGAAGCACCAAAACATCATGTTAGACAACAGATTTGGCAGAAAAAGTAGTTCAATACGCAGTAATTCTATGTAGTAATTACTGTATTTATGAATTTAGCACCAAAATATCACGATATATTGAAAACATTGACTACAAAAATGCGTTGGATAATCCAGAATGTTGGATAAGCGAGTGTTGGATAAGTGAGACTCTACTGCATATACAAAGCTTCAGAAGCTTTGGGAAGTTTTGAACTTTTTTGCTTCAAAATTTGGAAATGACTTCAGAAACTAAGCACCAGCGCCCCCTACTTTAGAAGCGAGTATTGAACCATTTTGTCATGGATCACACATGCCTAATACACACACACTTTGAAGATGCTTCCAAATGCTCCTGTTTGTTTTGACATGGACTACTTATCATAGAATCATAGAATCATAGAATAGTAGAGATGGAAGAGACCTCATGGGCCATCCAGTCCAATCCCCTGCCAAGTAGCAGGAAATCACGTTCAAAGCACCCCCGACAGATGGCCATCCAGCCTCTGCTTAAAAGTCTCCAAAGAAGGAGCCTCCACCACAGTCCGGGGCAGAGAGTTTCACTGCCGAACAGCCCTCACAGTGAGGAAGTTCTTCCTGATGTTCAGGTGGAATCACCTTTCCTGTAGTTTGAAGCCATTGTTCCATTGCATCCTAGTCTGCAGGGCAAGCTTGCTCTCTCCTCCCTATGACTTCCCTTCATGTATTTGTACATGGCTATCATGTCTCCTCGCAGCCTTTTCTTCTGCCCAGTTCTTTAGCCGTTCCTCATAGGGCTTGTTCTCCAAACCTTTGATCATTTTAGTTGCCCTCATCTGGACGCTTTCCAGCTTGTCAACATCTCCCTTCAATTGTGATGCCCAGTATTGGACACAGTGTGATTCCAGATGTGGTCTGACCAAGGCAGAATAGAGGGGTAGCATGACTTCCCTGGATCTAGACACTATACCCTTATTGATGCAGGCCAGAATCCCATTGGCTTTTTAGCAGCCGCATCACATTGTTGGCTCATGTTTAACTTTTTGTCCATGAGGACTCTAAAATCTTTTTCACATGTACTGCTGTCGAGCCAGGCATCCCCCATTCTGTATCTTTGCATTTCTTTTTTTCTACCTAAGTGGAGTATCTTGTATTTGTCCCTGTTGAACTTTATTTTGTTAGTTTCAGTCCATCTCTCTAATCTGTTAAGATCGTTTTGGATTCTGTTCCTGTCTTCTGGGTCGGCAGAAAGTTGGATAAGCGAAAATGTTGGATAATAAGGAGGGATTAAGGAAAAGCCTATTAAACATCAAATTATGTTATGATTTTACAAATTAAGCACCAAAACATCATGTTTTACAACAAATTGACAGAAAAAGCAGTTCAATATGTGGTAATGTTATGTAGTAATTACTGTATTTACGAATTTAGCAACAAAACAATGCAATGTATTGAAAACATTTGCTATAAAAAATTGGCTACTAACAAATTGACTACAAATAAAGATAGAATGGCATAAAATGAACTTGCAGTAACAACATTGTCAGAAGTTAAATCCGTAAAAAGTTCAGTCCTTGCTGCCTAGAGAAACAGCTGTGGATACGAGTGGGAGGCAGACTGTGTTGAATAATCTAGAACGTTGGATAAGCAAAGGTTGGATAAGTGACACTCTATTGTACAACCAGATAAATACCTTAAAACAAGACATAAAATCATAAGCATAAATATATACATTAAAACATACTCAATGTGCTCGCATTGCCAAACTTGTCAAAAGTAATTTGTTATATTTTAAATTTTACATCTGAACTGAAACATTAAGGTCTGCTTAGCCTCTTAAAAGAGGAATTTACAGCTACCTAGTGCCCACTCCATTACCCTGAAAGCATGAAATAAAATATTAGTTTTTAAAAAGAAGAGAGGAAAATAAACACAATTGACAGCTTGAAGTTATTATTTTCTGCAGCTTCTCTCTTTTTTAAAAAAAATCCTGAAACAAACCTGAAGGTTGAAAGTGCTTCATAAAGTACTGACTTGTATTGGAGTAGTCACCTTCATAAGTCATGGGTGGTGCTTATTGACTTTTTAAAAAGAGTGTTATTGATTTGCTTAGAAGAAAATGTATTTAGGAAGTGCCCCAGTGGTGTAATTCTGCTCATTATGAGAACACTAAATAGCTAAGGGGCATTAAAACAGTATTTTGAGCAAAAAAGGAATCTATTTTTAACAAATTAGCTTTGAACCGTTCATCCAGAGAATCCATGTTTTCAATCTTTGGCAGCATTTGGAATGTAATTGAAAACCAGTTCTTCAGCTGACATGCCAGTCATTCTTAAATTGCCCCTGATGTGGAATGATTTGCCATTGGCACAGAGGTATTGGGGAACATGTACGAAGTGTCAAATGGAATGCTATTAAGTCAAACCACGGGGGTTAAGGCACGACTGTTAAGTGAGAAGCGGTCCCATTTAAACATTGGCTGAAGTCTGCATCCTAAGTAGACTTGGAAAAAATCAATGAGACTTCTATACAAATCAGTATACGGAGAGCAGAGTTAATATTCAAACTGAAACATTACTCCAGTCACTAGATGGAGGAGTGGGGAGCCAAGGCAGAGAGAGAGAGCGAAGAGCAAAAAGAACAGCTTAGATTAAAAATTAAATCCATCTACTGAAAATAGATTTCCAATTTCTGTAAATTGTGTACAGAGCTTCTGTTACTGGAACATGTTGCATTATTTTCACCGTACCATGATCAATAAACAGGAATCGATTATTTCAGGCACGCATCCATAAGAACATAAAAAAAATAATGGGGACCTAGCAGTAAGAATACAGGGTTGAATTAAATTGTGTCTGGGCAGAAAATGCGCTGCACTAGGAACACATTCGGATTCATTAGAAGGAAAATAAATGGGGCAAAGCTAGATACAGAAGCAATTGTGGGAAAGTCCCAAGGGGATGCTAATAGAAATATTTCATGAAGAAAAAGCAAGCATCAAGGAAGCAAGCATTCACCTACAGTGAAATGGCCAATTAAAAATCAAACTAAACCTGACCAAGTGAAAAGGTCTTACAGCATTCCTGAAGAAGCATTGATGAGTTTCCATGGGAAGGGGATTATCTTATAGCCAACCAAAGTCCCTTCTCTCTGGCCACTTCTACACTTCCATGTAATCCAGATTAACAAATCAGATAATCCACATTATCTGCTTTGAACTGGATTATCTGAGTCTACACTGCCATATATTCTAGTTCAAAGAAGATAACTGATTTTATATTACAGCATGTAAAATCAGTTGGTGTGTGTGAGAATAGGAAAATTGCAAAGCACTAAGCTGATTGGCTGGGCCCTGCCTAGGGAGCCAACTGAGCCTGGGAGTTTTGGATACAGTTTACAGTTTCTGCTGGAGCTCAGTTTAGAAAAAAGCTGAGAGAAGTTTTGTTCATAGGCTGCTGAAGGAAGACATTTTGAATTCTGTCTTTAAAGGACACTGTGTGATTTAATGCAACTGTTCCCATGATTATATATACGTTGCTCTGCATTTCAAAGAATAAAAGTTCCTGTTATTTACTGTTCATCTGCATGGCATATCTTTTCTCTGGGAAGACAGTGTATGCACTGGTCAAGCATGAACTACACATGATTTTCATTTTGTCACATTTTATATGGCAGTGTAGAAGAGCCCTCTATCGCCTTATTTGAATTGGATGAGTCAGTTGATATAAATAAAGAATGTTTGGCCAATCAAGATGCAAGGATACAATGAAGAACAGGACATCTCTGTGTTGTAGCTATTGTCCTCCCAACCTTGTTATATGCCTGCAAAACATGGATTGTCTACAGGCATCACACTCAACTCCAGGAAAGATTCCATCAGCGTTGCCTCTGAAAAATCCTGCAAATCTCTTGGGAAGACAGGCAGGCAAATGTCAGCATGCTGGAAGAAGCAAAGACCACCAGCATTGAAGCAATGCTCCTATGCCATCAACTCTGCTGGACTGGCCACATTGTCTGAATGTCCGATCACCGTCTCCCAAAGCAGTTGCTATACTCCCAACTCAAGAACAGGAAATGTAATGTTGGTGGACAGGAAAAGAGATTTAAAGATGGGCTCAAAGCCAACCTTAAAACTGTGGCATAGACACCAAGAACTGCAAAGCCCTGGCCCTTGAGCGCTCTAATTGGAGGTCAGCTGTGACCAGCAGTGCTGCAGAATTTGAGGAAGTACGAATCAAGAGCTTAAGGGAGAAACATGCCATGAGGAAGGCGCGTCAAACCAACCCTAACCCTAACTGCCTTCCATCTCGAAACCAATGTCTTCACTGCAGAAGAACATGTGGGTCAAGAATTGGTCTCCACAGCCACCTACTCATCCACTGCCAAGACACTACACTTGGAGGGCCATCATCCTCAGACTACGAGGGTTTGCCTAAGTAAGTACAGTGTCTGTGAGTGGCATGAGTAGGAGCATCCGGTGGCCTAGGGGATAAAAAACTTGTGACTTGAAGGTTGGGTTGCTGACCTGAAAGCTGCCAGGTTCGAATCCCACCCGGGGAGAGCGTGGATGAGCTCCTTCTATCAGCTCCAGCTCCATGCGGCAACATGAGAGAAGCTTCCCACAAGGATGGTAAAACATCAAAACATCCAGGCGTCCCCTGGGCAATGTCCTTGCAGACGGCCAATTCTCTCACTCCAGAAGCAACTCCGGTTGCTCCTGACACGAAAAAAAAAGTGGTGTGAGTATGGCAAGATAATAGAAAGAAGGAGTAAACAGTCTGCAAATTAAGTGCACATAACCAACGAAAGAGGTGAATGGAAAAAAGCAGGTATTTAGAGAAAACACTCAATTTAAAGAACACCTGGGAGCAAATAAAATAATGATGAATGGAAAATAAATGTGGACAGAGCATCAAAGGTGTAGCAGCCCTACATGCATAAGCATATGGATAAGACTAATGGCAGAGTACTTCTTTGTCAATCTGCCTGCAGCAGCCCCAGATCT